>NC_065873.1:11875000-12500000 GCF_933775445.1 Argentina anserina
GGGGGGGGGGCCTGCATGGGCTGCAGGGGGCTGCCAATGGCCTAGGCACGGCCAATTTTTAATGCCATTAGGGGTAAAACCGGGCGGCAGACGGAACATCTTGGCGATCGTGCCATGGTCGTAACTCACGAACCTGTTATAGTTTGTCACTCCCCTAATCTTGTATGAGCATTAGTTCAATTCGAATTTTGTGTAAAACATCACCATATTTTGTAACGGTGGGATATAAAGTGCATTACATGACTTGTAAAACTACAAATCATCACTAAACCAATGTGGAAACATGTCATAACAAGACATCAGTCAAGGCTTTATTATGCCAACGAGCCATAAGTATGCTACAACAAGCATTATCGGTTCGAAATAAAGCCGAGAGCAAATGCTCGTGGCTCATAATCCTTCGGCATTTAATTTGCAATGCTAGTTTGCAAGATGTTGATGAAAATCAATAGATGATGACCTAATCTGCTAAAGATTATGGAGAATCGAAACATATGTATAATAACAACATCAAATATCATATAAGTGTGTGTTACGCCACACAAAGATCGTGTAAGCCTGACTTATGTCACAATTAAAATTGTGGCCTTATTTAGGTAGTGCCATGTAGTATGTAATTCATTACATTGCATTAAGATATTGCTTCTGATAATGAAACCACATATGCATCGAGACATTCTCGTATGTTCGTTTACTTGAACTACATGAGAATTTTATAGCCAACAATTGTAATGAGATCTTGACCATGAACCAATTAAAAATGTATTGACTAAGTAACATTAGTCACATAAACTTGGGAATAAACGGATATGTAGTCATTGAGACTATTAACCGAAGCATTTATGCTTCATTATTTTCTTTTTATAACACGAATGTATAATTGCTTTGAAATCCATAATAGTGAGAAGATATTCTAATGTTCTTCCATATAATGAGTGTCTTGTTCCAATATCTTCTCATATCTCACTCATGTATATTTTGACCATATTGTTTTTGTCAATGAAACGATGTTGCACCAAAGGAAATTAATCCGGCCTAGATGCATAAACACAGCCAACATGAAAATACCAAATTTAAGGCGCATGTTGCGGTCAACAAGAGGGAACATTCAATAGTATCAATACGATACAACTTCCAATTACTGAATTGGAGGTCAAGTCTCGAATTATGGTAAGTCAATTCAATAAACCGTGACAAATTCTGTCACAATGGTGTAAGAGACAATTTCAGTCACAAACGGGTGGTATAAGCAACAATTTCCGTCGCAAACCAATGTTTGTCCCATTTTTTTCAAACATGTAGCTACACACAACGGCTACGAATGGAAACAACGGCACTCCCAGCTGCTCCTAAAACTTGGTACCAAGGGAATCATATCCCTATATACCACCCGAGAAGCGAAATAATCGGGTTGAAAAGGAAATGGAGGTTGCAAGTCCCCAATGAAAGACAAAATTCAGAAGAATTTAAATTACATGAAAGCAGCAACGTTAATTTAAAACATACTTGTTTGTTTGCCAAATAAACTACATAATATTTGCTCTTGCTTAATTTCACGATCATGCTTGAATCCACAAATATACGTCGTGAAGTAACTCTCGCCATTCGATATTGTATCATCATGAAATTAATTTCACCAAAATAAATAAATGTATGGTTAGTTACATAAACCATAAATAAATAGTAAAATCAAACATGAAATTACTAATATAAATATATGTGTTTCACCAGTAGGTTAAAACCAATATACATGGGGCAAAATTACCATCCCCCTTTTAACCAATTAGCCAGAGAGGTTAAAAATCTCACTCGGGTTAGATCCAAGTAGACTCGGGTCAAGCAAGACGGGACAGGACCGACGGGGCCGAGTGGCCTCTTCTCCGGTTTGGATCCCGGTTTTGATTGAGAAGATCAAATGCATTGGGCGGGACCCGTAGATGCTTGAATCAGACTGACGACGACGGACCTGTCGCGCCAGACGATTGCGACGGTAGCTAGGTTGAGGGTCGTCGGCGCTGGTGCGTACTCCAATTTGGGCAGCGGGTTCGTCGTCAACTGGGTCGACCTTTGCAGGTCGAAGGAATGCTGGGGTGCCCAGATCAAATTTCTAGGTGCCCTACGTAAAACCGTTTTTTGTTTTTTTTCTGGTTTGTCTGTTATGCAACTTTTTTTTCAGCAGAACGTTTTTTTTTCATCTTCTTATGTAGAAATTTCATCGCATAATGAATTGTTTTTCAGAAATTAGGGTTCTAGACCTAGAAAATCAAGGTTAGAACTACGTGCTGATAACGTGTTACAGAAGAATGTAATATGTATCAAATAGAGAACACCATCGTCTTTATTCATTGATAAGGAGACCTTATATATAGACATTACATTGAGTATCCCGTTGACTAAGAGATTATATATTTTTCCTTATCTAGACTAACTTATACTAATTAGGATAAGATACATGAGAAGATTACGGAGATAATTCTCCTACAACAATTTATGTATATATATGTATAGATATTTAAGAACAACATGATAGAGTTGCAAGTAATCTGAGTTGCATTTTACTGACCGGTCGAAGAGTGTTACTTATTAGCAGACTAAAGAACGTACAATGTTGTTTTAAGGCAAAAATGTCAATTTGCACCCCAAATTTGGGTATAATTGTCAGTTTGCACCAAAACTTGTATTTCAGTCAATTTACCTCCCAAACTTGGCGAAAATTGCCGATTTGCACACCATCCGTTTAATTTAATATTTTCCATCCAATTTTAAGTCGCATGTCATGCATTTGAGTGATAGTACTGTCATTATATATTTATTTATATTTAATAATGAAATAAATTAATAAAATTACTTAAGAGAAACACTTGCTACTATGTTTTTTTAGTTTTTTTCGAAACATGTTATTGATTTATATATTTATTATTTTACGTAATATGATATGTTAAAAGATATTAGAAATATATAAATAAATACATAGAAAATTAAATGTAAATGTGTACATATAAATATAAATATATATATATACACACAGCACACTATATTTGAATGAGTGGTATGTTGAATATATAATTCGAAGTAAGGTTAAGTATGTAGAAAAAATATGTAAATAAATAATTTGATTAAAAAAGTAATTCTTCTTTTAAATATTTTAAAGAAAAATATAAATAGAAAATGAGAATATTACCCCTCATGTGTATGACATGTGACGCAAAATTGGATAGAAACAGTTAAATTTAACGGATGAGATGCAAATCGGCAATTTTTACCAAGTTTAAGAGGAAAATTAACTGCATGTTTGGGGTGCAAATTAATAATTTCAACCAAATTAGGGTGTATTTGGCAATTTTGCCTTGTTTTAATCAATCTAAGTACACTTGCAATTCATACCTAAATCAGTAAATATTCTTGCAAATTATATCTTGACTTTTAATTGACAGGCCAATATAATACACTTCAATTTGTAAATTCATCTATGACACTCTATTGACTCTAATAAGTATATCTCTCACCTATATTTATATGTATAAGTTCCTATAAATTATCAAAATGTTCTCACCCATTAGATGTGTTTTTGTTCTAGTACATATGCATATGCACATACAAGAGTCTTCCGCTGGATTAAGAACCATTAAACTGAGAACTAAGAATTTTCTAATGAATTATCAATTAGATTAACTTTTTTCTCAGATTTTAATATTTTATGTATTATAGATGTTATATTAGTATCATACTTCATCAAATCAATTGACGAATTAAATTTGTCAAACATAAACTTCAAAACTAGATTTATGAAAATCTTTTATCATTCTCAATTTAGATGATAGTGTACCAGAATTATTAAATTATAATGTTATGATTCCTGCAATAAAGATTGAGAGTTAAAGAAAAGTGTTTTACGATATTCACTATGTGTGTGCCTTGGTCTATTCCATTTAGGAATAGGAACATCAAGTTCCATGTAGTAATAGGTTTACTATTACAAGTAGAGATAGGTTTCCTTGTTATTGTATGAATGTATCATGTAATCCTCTATAAATAGAGGCTCTTATCAATGAATAAGATGATCTCTCAATTCTTTTTTTATGTTTGCTATATTTCTCATACAACAGGTTATCATGCAGTTTAGCTGTCAAAAGCTTGAGTTGCTTTAGGTCATTTAGATTGCTTTTGACAGGTTAATATTAAAGACTTGGGTTTATTTTCAGGTTACGGTTTCTGGAACTATGTTCCCTCTCATATTGTTCATATCACATTTCTTAGAACATGATATCTTTTGGGCAAACAAGTTGACCTAGTGCGGTTTGGAATCACGTGATAAGTCGCTGACATATAGTGTGGTTTGGAACTACATGGGACAGTCGAAATAAGAGGACAAACTATTTGTGATTTGGAATCTCAAGACTAGCATCAAAACCCCACCATCAGAGGTTTTAACCTAAAGGATATTTCATCCTCCCCTACCACTATGGGTGATCAATTGATCCGCCCTGCGTTCGACATATTATACTCTCAAAGTTGTGGAATCTAGCGCTAAATTGAAGTCACAAGCTCTCATGTTTGTGAGACGCCATATTGCTTCCATTCTACATTGGCAAGACGTAGATAAGAATGATCCTAGAGGATTCTATGTTGACAATACATAGTATAGAGTGATCCTACATGATTATGGAATGCACGGAGTGAGCGTTATGGTAACGTTCATACAATCTCTCCAATGGGAAGATATTTTCTCACTTGGCTACAAATAGTCACCGACTTCAATTGAGAGAAGCTTAATCTATATTTGAGATTATGATTCTGTAGTATTGTCATAAGTGACGACAACATGTTCCAGAAAATGCTATCTAAATTCTTTATTACAACCACGACTCTTGTGACTCAATATTGGCTCGCATATAGTAAGAACAACTTTATAGACTATCAGCGCGCTCATAGTACTGTTTCAGACCGTAGAGCAACATGATGATATTCTTCCTTAATCAATGTTAGACCAGTTGGAATAGCGAATGCCGCACCGCAAACCCTTGAGAATGGGACTATAGTGCAAACAAGCCTATGATTTTTACATATTAGAGGTACAAAGATTTCATGTCTCTAGTAATTTATCTTTGGAATGAAGTTGAGATAAAAACTTGTAGTGCTAATCTCACAATTGCGGATTTTGTGGCAACAAGGACATTTTTAATAACATGGACGATTTGAATTTCGACGTCATCATCTAACACCGCATTAATTTCCTATTGAGAAGACATGGTTCCTTAACTTTTATTTTGACTAGGTCATTATAAATTAGGTCGATCATAAACTTTGATGCAATCTTGCCATATTAATAAAGTTTTCGAAGTGTGATTGATCATTTCGATTACTTAACATCAATATTAACCATGTAAGCATCGTTAATAGTATAAAATAAGAAGACATCGTTATAAACCAGGGACTGAATCACAATCAAAAAACAACGAGTTCACAAAGAGATAAAAGATTTGATAGTTTCGGATCAAGAACAAAAATATAAAACCTAAACAAATATATACAAGTGATCAATCAAACACACTCATAGATAACCAAACAAAACGTCACAAGTAGTTTCGAAATCATGTTCTCATCCTATGCACACACCGAGCCTTAGCGGACAAATATTAAGTGAACAAACAACAACCTAAGGCCGAGCTAGGTTACTTAGCGCATGTAATAACCCTATTTTTCAAACAATATTTTTGTTTGATATAATTCTATAAAGTTGTGAAATTTAATTAGAATGAATGTGATCGGTTGCGACGTTGTGAAACGAGAAACGGAAACGTTCTCGGAACGTTTAATTAGAAAAACTTTACGTTTCCGCAACGTATATATCGAATTTTATTCCGTCGTTCAGTTGTGAAAACTTCCTTCACGAAAGTTGTAGAGATCGTCGATACGAGTGCGTGGACATGTGACGCGTTCGAATCGGACGTCGGAGATGAAAGTTATTAACGTCGGAAGTTAGTTTCCGATTTTGAAAACGAGTATAAAATGGGTATTTTTGTGATTAGGGTTTCCATTTCAGGAAACCCTTCTCTCTCTCTTCTCTCCGCCTCCCTCTCTTCTTTCTCTCTTCTCTCTCTTCCTCCCCGAACTCTCTCCCTCTTCCTCTCGGCCTCACCACCAATCTCCCTTCACAAGGAGACGTGGCCCTCACCGCCGGCCTAGGAGGCGTCGCACCATCCCCCACAGGCAACCCCGAGGTCGACTCGCCCTCTCACGCCACGCCGGAGCTCCACCAACGACGTCAACCTCTGCGTTTTCTGCTCCGCCGTACCCGAGCCATCTCCGGTGGTTTTCAAGCTCGATTGAGGTGATCGATAAATCAAGGAAATGAATTATCTTCGGAAATTGTGGAATTACGCTCGAGTCGATAAGGTGAGTAAAATCTCACATATTTACGAATCTACCCTTGTGGTAAATTCAAGATTTTTACAAGAGTTCTAAATATTGAATTACGACATGTATATGATATAGTGGAATATATATATTCGTATAAATGGTAAATAAGTACTTATATATATAGTTTGCTATATTATATACTGTTATGCATTCATTGGAATTAGTCATTTCGATGACGAGAATTATATGACGAGCATGTGAATTAAATTATACAATATGATGTGAGATTATTGTACGTGATTTTAATATGTATTTGTTAAACGTTTTGTCTTCGGACGTGTTTACGAATTATAACACGTATACGATATAGTGGATTATATATATATTGTATAAAAGGTAAATAAGTACATATATATATAGTTTGCTATATAATGTACTGTTATGATTTTATCGTGATGATGTCATTTCGATGACATGATTTTATCGAGCATGTGATTTTGATTT
Source organism: Argentina anserina (assembly GCF_933775445.1). Taxonomy (NCBI): domain Eukaryota; kingdom Viridiplantae; phylum Streptophyta; class Magnoliopsida; order Rosales; family Rosaceae; genus Argentina; species Argentina anserina. The sequence continues at coordinate 11,881,865 of NC_065873.1, forward strand.
GTACAATATGATGTGAGATTATTGTACGTGATTTTAACATGGAGATTGTTAAAATATTGATTTGTCTTCGGACTTGATGTTTGTACAATATGATGTGAGATTATTGTACGTGTTTGGCAAGTCGGAACCTAGCCTTTGGCCGGGCGAAAGTTACGATACAGTTAGAGCTCTAGTCTGTCTGCCGTAGTACTGCATGTGAGGTAACGGGTGGTTATCTGCTCATGGGTACTCAAATTGTTTTGGATGTTGGGTAGCGGGTGGCTATCCAATATCGGCGGCGTATTACGAGAGGGGTAACAGATGTGTACCAGCGTTCTTGGTACCCGTATTATAAATGCATTTGGGTAACCAGAAGGGTTACTTAATTTCTCATGACCGTTTCATTTCATATTTCTTTGGGACAACCAGATGGGTCGTCCATTGACTCATGAGGGCATTTATATTTGTTGATTTGTGATTTTTCGTATATATTGATATGCGAATTATATTTTCATTTTACTCATACGAGCTATAAGCTTACCGGGTTTGTGTTTACAATCCCGGTGCACCAATTCGATGGTGTAGGGGATAATTCCACAGGTGTTGATTAGAGGAGATTGAGTGACGACTCCGGAGACTCGAAGTCGTTCGTATCCTGCTTGTGGTGAGGTTTCTAGCGTGGATTTGTGTGTGAGAATTGGTGTGGTTTTATTTGTGAGTTTTGTGAGAGATTGTGAGGATTATTACATTTTCATCTTATATAATGTTAAATTATAAATTTGGGTTGTAATAATTGGTTTTCTGAGTTGTATTGAGAACTCAGTGATGATCCGCTGTGCACGTTAAATGATTTCGATTTCATTGAGATTGTTTTGGTGTTCTAACGACTTTGAAATTTTGAGTTTTTAGGCTCGAATTTTAGGGTCGTTACAGCGCATCCCTAATTTGAAACATGGCCTAGTAATCAAATCTTAGCGCTTAGAAATTACAAGGTAATATGTCATTCTCAATCCTACCACTTCATTGATTCATCTCTTATCTAATTATTTAGCGTATCTTAGATAACAAACAAATCATGGTTAATTGCTAATGATTACTAACAAGTCAAGCATGTCACTTACTTTAACAAGTTAACAAAAACACTAAAGAATCCTAATGCAAAACTAACTTAGCACCTTGAATCACATCTAGTTAACGCACAAGAAAGAGAATCATTAAGTCACTAAATCATAAACTCACGGCATCAACGCATAAATCATATAAAACAAAATCAGAACTACTTATAACATCTTGAAATCGTAAATTATATAATAGTACTCCACAAATTCGGAAATAACTAAAAACAGAAACACAACATCACATAAAGATCTAAACCGAAAACATAATTGAAGAAGTAACGAGTTACACTTTGTAAATCTCCTTAGCGGTATCAAAACAAGGCAGCACGGCTTCAACTTGGATGGCAATCCTAGGCGTAGCGCTTTTGATCGAATGGGATGAAAGGATGATGGTGTTTACAACTTGACTGCTTTGGAAATGGTGAGTAGTGTTTAGGGCAGAGCTTTGGCTATACTTGATGCAAGGATTGATGATCATTCTTCTGTCCATGTCGTGCTCTATATATAGAGAGAAAATTAGACCCTTGACGTCCCATTAAGGTAGTAGAATCAGATTTAGAAGCTAAAATCTTCTTTCATATAGACTTTGATTCTTGAAATCCAACTCCAAGTCTAAATGGGAAATGAAACACGCAAGGAACTTGTCTTTGGGCTGCACAGCATCGCTTCTCCATATCCAATATGGCTTTGACTTCACACGGCCTCAACTCTCTTTGTCAAACTCGAAGATGGTTTCCTTGTTCATCTAGGAGTGCATCATGGCTCCACTTCTCCGTGTCCACCTAGGATTTGTCTTTCCTGAAAAGAATAAGAAAGTTAAGAAATAGGAAAGAATGAAAATAGGAAAGTAGAGTTCTATTCGAGTAGGGAATTATAGCTCAATATAGATTTACAATACTTAGTACAATTTCATCATCAATTCACTCATATTCGCGTTAAACACTACCTAAACACTTATTCTAACAAAATGAACTAAAACATACGAAATAAGAAGTAACAAAGAGTTAGAACATGACATATATACATTAAGAACATCACACTTTGTGTTCCTATCAGTGTTTAGAAAACCATTTGATTATTCCTTCTTAGATGCGAATTTTGGTTCGAATTATTTTGGAGGTATCATAAAGTTTGGGACTATATATGAACACAGAATTATTCTGGCATAATCTCGCCAACTCCTAGGAGGAGTGGACGGTAACATAGCCGACCTCAGGGAGCTGAGGCGGTGTTACAAATCTGTTATCAAGGAGGCGTAGACGTGGCCGGCCTCAGAGGGAGGCACAGCGTTCCATGCCGACTTTCATAGGGAAGGTGCGGCTTCGCTCTTTTTTTCTACTTTCTAGAATTGGATTTTATGTGTTTTGGCAGAAACAACTATAAATTGATACAGAACTTAGCTCATTCAAACTATATGTGATGTTCATGTCAGGAAGCTAATTAAGGGGTATAGACCTAGTCTAGTGGTTTTGAGTGTGCCTCGCACTACCGACCCCCCACTTCTTAGACAAGTTTGTTGGTTTGAAGTTACCAAACAGTTTCCTTATGCATGCTCTATCTCCTTTTGATGGATTGAATCTTAGTTTCTTAACTTTGCTTTTCATAATATATCATCCGGAGACATCAATGTTGTCCTTACGGGCGTCGAGCACGTGTGCACGACCTCATGGAGGTCTACTCGCTATACTTTGTTTCTAGGAAGCAATAATACACGACATTAGAGCATATAAGTGTCATAATATTCCTCTGTGACTACGATGATTGGATCGTCACAAGTGGTTAATGAGCCAGTAAATGCTCGATTTATATTGCATATTGGCATTATATTTCATGTCACAGAAGATCTTTACAGACAGAGAAGTAATCGAACCTTACAATGTTCTAAGGACATTTACACCAATGATTTTTTAGAATGATCATAATTCTTATGTATTGCCTCTAATGAGAGCGAAAAAGAAAGCCTATTAGAGCATATTATGAGTCAATCGAGTGGATTAAATTCACTACACTTAGGATTATGATCCTAGAATGTCGCCAACAAGGATATTTGGGACTGCGACTCATATCGGCATTGACATTATCACTTAGATGATCTAAGACGAGATAAATTGAGAAAAAGATCACAATGGAGAAATTCTGATGACGCCTAATGGCTCATTGCCGTAGCTTAGGTGACTTGAACGTCACATGCACTATTAGAAGCATTTTCATATCAAACAACATTTAGTCCTATGACGTGGTCATGGCATGGACCAATTAAGTTAGTTGATTTAACTTTTGAGAAGCCAATATCATGTGTATATCACATATTTGATTATACATAGGGCTATGCCATGGTAGAGTTAATTATAATTGGGTATGATTTCGAACTAGCCCTAGTTCCACAATGGTAAGACGTCAACTAAAGCTATGTGATGCAATAAAATTCCCTAGATGCTTCACTGGCAATTTTCAACACCATCATTCGTTCTATAAGGCCTTTTTTAAAGCTACAATAGGAGCAAGACCCACCTACACTAAAGATATATAAGAAAATATCTCATTCTTATTTTGAATCCAAAGGGAATTTTGTGGATTGATTCAACCAACTTGCGGACGCCTTAGAAATTTTATGGTGTTGGTTGTTTTGGTAACACTCTGGTTACATGTTATACCATAATCCACTACTTATGTTGGTTATTATATGAGATCTATGATGGGCTTCATATCTCTATATAAAAACTCATTGGTCTTACGAAAAATGACTATCATTTCAGTCTTAATATTGGTAATGCGCACCATACTTCCGTTAGAGTTATGCAAGTTTTGCATGCAACGTTCCTTATTCAACTATGCCCACCATCATTGTATTTTTCACTAAGGACTAGTGAATATGTGTGAGAATTGAATAGCACTTTCAGTCCCGAGCTAAGTTAGATGTGTCATATTGCGCGGTCATAGCGCACAATGATGGGTTCTTTAGTTAGTTTGATATATGAATAAGTTTTTATGTTGGATAGGAACTTCCAACTATGTCCACTAATATTAGTAACTTTGGCAGGTGATCTCTTTTTACCGCGATATTTACGGATTGTCATTTTGATGAGAAAGTATTCCTGTCGTTAGGGGAGATTTATAATTAGAATGACGAGATCATATAGCTGCAACCTACAAGGGTTAATGTCATATCAAGAGGACATGGCGCTATCCAGAATTGGGCAACCAAGAAAGAACTTGGCATTGCGCCGCCACCATAGGATGGTGGCATGGTGACGCCATAAACATAGCAACATGGTGTCATAGGCCGTGGCTCCTCAAGAAACGAAGGAGACCACCTGGTTCGATTACTCGCTCAAGGGAGAAAGCAAGTATGCACAACTTGATCCATTGATCAAAAGATACTCATCCATCTCATGACAACTTTCTGGATTATGATTATCATTAGGGGACGCCTTAATACCATTGCTTATCCATATAGAGATCTCTACAAAGAGAAATTACCACTAGTGTACATGAGGACGTGGGATAATGAGTTAGATATCGAACCATACTTCATTAAAAGTACCAACATAATAGCTTTGGCCTAAATGGAAAGAAAAGATCTAGTTTAAACAAAAGATAGGTCCTTGCGTAGGTGAAGCCGACACTGCAAAAATAAAACCCTATGAAATTTGTTAGAAAGCATAGTGAGAAAAGGAGTTTAGACTCACCTTATGGCGCAAAATTTCTCATGTAATGCCCTGGAATCATTTACGATGAGATTTGCTCTCATAATTGGATGTCATTACACTCCATTGCCTTGTCAGTTAGGGATTTTCCGAAAAACTAACCAAGCAGCTTTGGAATGTGGTCATTACGCATCTCTATGGGATCAAAATCAAGAGATATGACTGAAGGTTCCTAAAATAACTTCAATCACCCAAATTAAGTTACCCTAGCTCACAAAGTGCGTTTGCAAAAGGGTTTTGAAACGCTCACTAAGTGACATCTTAATTAGGAAGAGATATGGTGAATTATGCCCTATGCGTGTTTATTCTGGGTTTACATATATAGACATGTCACTATGTATTGAAAATCTGAGGTTAAGAATGTAAAAGGTCTAGGAAAGACACGGTCTCAAAAAGGTAGTCGAGGACTGTAATATTGGTGATTATTCATCAATCAGCTTAGGCACTCTAAAGGTATAATTGAGGCCTGCATATACTCCTATGATCAGACAAAGTCTTTACTCTAAAGAGAGAGATCCATTTCGTTAAAGGAAAAGACGACGAAGTGTTGGGATTAGAAACTCCCTATATAAGTACACTAGCGCATTGTGGTACTTATCAAGATACAAGACTTGACTTCTCATTCATTGAGCTAGGTGTTGATTGGCGCCCACGAAATACCTATGGAATGGCATAAATACATCCTTTCAATACCTAAGGGTATGGGCTTATTTAATCCTAGCATTGAGAAGAAAGGCACATTAAGGAAAATCTGCGTAGATTCGTAGGTCAACATTGACATGAACTATAGTACATTCTACTCAATGGAAAATCGTGTAATTGGTACCACTGGAAAGATCTCGGAAGACTAACCACTCGATCATATCTATTATATTAAGTGAGTTATAGTTGTTTTGGCAAAGTATGACGGTTCTGTCCAGGAACTCACAGGTCAGTCAAATTTAACAGAGTTTTTTTATCAGCTCCGTACGAACTAGATTATGAATCATATGTCAATAGAAAGGCACGGATGTCTAATTTCCAGATCATTCAACGGTTTGTTCATACCTATTTTCTAGAGGAATATTTGACTGATTAAGCGATAGAAGGTCATGATGCGCGAAAACCTATTTTTTAGCCCGAACTTAAGTTTTAAGTTCTCAAGCAGCCTTCTCCTCACGATCAAAGTGAAATTTGATCATACTTGAGGAAAATATGGCATGATTTGCTCAATCATTTCCCAAAGCCACATTTGAAATACATGTTAAGCATTGCTATGCTAAGGTTACTAAAGCTCCCATGATTAAGTATGAATCAGGGGAAGGTGCAGACAATATTTGAGGATGTCTAGCACGTTACATACTACTTTCAAATGTGAATGGTGTGTTGAATTCCTTTTTTCCTTCGACCAAGGTTATTTTTCACCCATGAGGTTTTTGTTACTTGGCAAGGTTTTTAACGAGATAACAATGCATGCATCGTTTATGTCTAAATATCGTCTCTTGATCAGGATAATTATCAGGGAGATCAAAGATGTAGACATCAGGGTGAGTCTACCATATACTTGTTATCTTTGAAATAAAGATTGGTGCGTTGCGCTCTTTTTGTCCTTAGATCAAGGTTAATTTTTATTCCACTGGATTTTACCATCCTTTGATAAGGTTTTTTATCGAGGCAACATGAAAGCACTAAATAGACGTGCAACACAAACGGGAGTGCTTTAGGATTCACTATGTGTGTGCCTTGGTCTATTCCACTTAGGAATAGGAATATTAAGTTCCATGTAGTAATAGGTTTACTATTACACGCAACGAAAGATTTCCTAGTTATTATATGAATGTATCATGTAATCCTCTATAAAAATAGAGGCTCCTATAAATGAATAAGATAATCTCTCAATTCTCTCTTTATATTTGTTATATTTCTCCTACAACAAAAATGACACACACACAGATATATATATATATATATATATATATATAGTCCCCGTCTAGAGCGGAGCCCCATATTAAAATTAAACTGTGGAGTTCTTTATTTGACTAATTTTTCGGTCACTTTTTCACATCTCCACCATTCAGGAGTTAGATATGGATGTATAGATCATCTATGCAAAATTTCACTCAATTTGGTGATCGTTAAGGTATTGAAACACTATTAAATCTATGAACCAACTGAATCTGTCTAATTATAACCGTTATTGTAAATCATAATTATGAAAGCTCAAACGGTTACCAAATTGAGTGAAATTTTTTATGAATGATTTATACATACATACCTAACAACTAAATAATGGAGATGTGAAAAAGTGACGGAAAAATCAGTAAAATAAAGAATTTCACACTAATTTTAAAGCGAGATTCGGTTCTGAAAATGAGACTATAAAATTTGTTCGATCAATATTGGGCGGAGCAGCCAACGGAAGTCAACCATTTAAACCTCCAAAACACGAAGCAAGGCAGCTGCATATAATACCAAACCCTAAAACAATACCACGATCACAATCCAAAAATGGAGGACGATAACAAAGTGAGCGAAATCGAAGAGCTGGGTTCAACCCCAAACCCAAACCCGGATCCGCAGCCGAGACTGAAGACCAAGGTTGCAGAAGTAGAGGTGCGGCTGTACCGACAGGGCAAAGGTCCGATCGATTCGTTCAAGTCAAGCCTTGGAGGTTGGGACCAGAACCAGTTGGAGGTTCGAGACATTCTCGACAAGTACGGCTTCAAATCTCTCTACGCTTTCAATCCCCAGTCCGGTCGCGGCGTCCCCATCCGCTTTAACCACCGAAATGGCCGCTCTATTCTCCCATATCGAGATGGATCCGAGGTTCACATCGACGGCGAGCCAAGGGTATTCAATTTCAAATTCAGTTCCGATATGTATATATGCTTTGTTTTATCTGGTCGGTCCGACATGAAATTCCGAAGCTTTCTTTGCTTGTTATGTTTGGGGGGTTTGACATCTCATATTTAGTACTACATATTCCTTCAGTTCACTGTGCATTTCAGATTTCACATTATTGTATAATGGCTAGTCCCTAGGTTCAAATTTTCGATTCCAGCATGGAATTGTGCTGATACTGCTTGCTATATATGATTATTGTTGACTGGTGAATAGTTTATTTTCGAGGGCTAGTTGTTGGCTGGTGTCAAGTATTAGCACCTATCTTTATAGTGGCCGACTGCGGGGTTGCATTTCTCCACTAATATGTAGTTTTGGTGCCAATGTTATTTTGCATCCATGGCTCCGTTGCGTCATTCAATCACTTGATGAACGGCCTGACAGGATTTACTGAATTTGTTATATCTATCTTGTATCTTCTCTGTTTCTGGTCTCGAATTTCCTTCAGATTATCAGATAGTATTAGAGAAAGAATGTGCCTTTTCTCTTAAGAAAGGGTATAGGTTGTATGTTGGCCTGTATTTTGTGCAGCATGGCTCTTTGGCTTGCTTTACTCTGTAAAGAGATAAAGATTTGTGTCACCCTTGGTAGTCTTTTGGTACTGTTTGGCTGATGCATACATGTCTGCATTCACTGCAGGATTCCTTGATCCAACCAATCACGAAGATTTTGCTTGGAGTAGCTCTTATGACTAGAATGTGCCTTTTCTCTTAAGAAAGGGTATAGGTTGTATGTTGGCCTGTATTTTGTGCAGCATGGCTCTTTGGCTTGCTTTACTCTGTAAAGAGATAAAGATTTGTGTCACCCTTGGTAGTCTTTTGGTACTGTTTGGCTGATGCATACATGTCTGCATTCACTGCAGGATTCCTTGATCCAACCAATCACGAAGATTTTGCTTGGAGTAGCTCTTATGACTATCTTGATAACAATTGTTATGAAGGATCCTCCGGAATTTATCCAAAAATTTAACTTCTTTGGCGGAAACTTCCCTCCTTGGATCCTTGCTCTTGTGGTAATAGTTTTTACACGAATGAGGAAGAGGACCAGGGATTTCCTGAAAAAACTTGGTTGGTGATAGGCGACCAATCATCTTTTTACCTGTAAGGCTTGTTAGTTCTCTGCTTATTTTCAAATTTTGTTAAAAAAATGTATTTTGATCTGTGAATTTTGATCTGAAGTATCGTCTGAGTTTTTTTTGGTTACTACTTACTAGTATGGATTGAAATTTTAGGAATACTCCGTGCTGGTCAACCTAAGAGCTGCAGGACGTCTGTCACATACCAAAATAGAATTTCATGAAATAAATTGCTAGGCATAACAAACGCTAATGTACAATTAGGTTCTTCTTTCCTGAGAATTGGTCATCCGGAGCAGCTCCTTGTGAGTTTGGCCACTTTCCAGTAGTACTACTCCTTGAACAGGTTGCGCTTCAGTTTGTTTGATGAGGTACTGAACAACTTTACCGCATCCAACTCTTGCAGCAACATGCAGCGGGGTGTCCCCTTTCTCGTTAGTGTCCCATATCAATAATGATTGTTTTAGTGAGACGTACTTGAAGAAATTTATTTGCTTGAATTCAGCTGCAAATGAAGAACAGTGTTGTTCTTGGGCGTTTTTTTTATGAAGACTATGTAATGTTTCCGCATCTGTAATTTTTCGCAAGAAACCAGTATCACCAGATGTTACATCCGTAGTTATGATTCTCTGATTTCTCTCTATATTTTCTCTCATCTCTACGTACGTACTTTTTTGAAAGTATTCGAATAAAATGCAAGGTTGTGTGAACCAAGATCTTACATATATATACATATACAGCTACGACAGATTTTTTTAATTTTTTTTGGTAAACTCAAATTTATTAGAGAAAAAAGAGATAAACAAACAAACTCAGCCTACAAGGCGAACAAACCAAGGGCAGATGTTGGAAACGGAGGGCTTATAGGATAGAAATGAGAAAGACAAAATGATTACTATCAATACATACTCACCAACTTTCTAAGCAAGCCTGGGTACACAGGCGCAGCCACATTGGGCCAGAAGGGTCAATTGACCCTTCTCAAATTTTCTGTCAAACTGTGATTGGTTATTATATATGTATTATATCATGATTTAATCTCTTCTAAATTAAATATTAGGTCGATTAGGTCAGTCACGCTGTATGTATATATATATGTATACATATATATATACATATATATATACATACAGCGTGACTGACCTAATCGACCTAATATTTAATTTAGAAGAGATTAAATCATGATATATATATAGACTCCGAAACCCTCTGAACGAGCAATTGTGCTTGCCTTTTCTATTCATTGACAGCTCCCGTCTGCTAGTCTGTGTATGGATGGAAAGATTCAATTTTTTTTTACATACAGAAAGATTCAAATTTGAGGAAGTCTTAAAGATTTTATACATCATTACACTGATTAATTACACTAATTTCTCAAAAAACATTTATTTAAAAAAGTCATTTCAAGGTCAAAATGTTAAAAAAAGACCTTAGTTTGTCACTTGATAAATATGTGTCTTTATACCATAGTACACATGATAAAAAGGTTCATTGGTTTTGAATGAATGATAAAATTAGGACAAATTGACAAAATACACCCTAAATTTGGCTGAAATTGTCAATTTACATCTGAACTTGCATTTGATTCAATTTACCTCGTAAATTTGGTAAAAATTGCCAATTTGCACCCCATTCGTTAAATTTAACTGTTTATATCTAATTTTGCATCACATGTCATGCACATTAGGGGTAATATTGTCATTTTTTATTTTTATATATCTTAAAAACAAATAAAAATATTATTTAAAATGAGGATTATTTTTTTTAATCAAATTATTTATATACATTTTTTTTCTACATACTTAACCCTACTTCGAATTATATATTCAACATACCCACCCATTCAAATATAGTGTGTTGTGTATACATATATATATTTTTATATGTACACATTTATTTTTAATTTTCTATGTATTTATTTATATTTTTCTAATATCTTTTAACATACTATATCACGTAAAATAATAAATATATAAATCAATAACATGTTTCGAAAAAAAACAAAAAAAACATAGAAGCAAGTATTGCTCTTAAGTAATTTTATTAATTTATTTCATTATTAAATATGAATAGATATATAATGACAATATTGCCCCTCAAATGCATGACATGTGACTTAAAATTGGATGAAAAACATTAAATTTAACGGATGGGGTGCAAATCGGCAAATTTTACCAAGTTTAGGAGGTACATTTACTCAAATACAAGTTCGGGGTGGAAACTGATAATTATGACTAACTTTGGGGTGCAAATTGGCATTTTTGCCTAAAATTGGGCTGTTTTTCTTTTTTTCCATGTCCTTTATACCGTCACTTGTTAAACTTTGATCTAAACCTAACACCCATGTACACACACACTCTCTCTCCAATCCTTTTGTTTATGATCTTCTCCCTTTTCCAATTCTCATTGTCCGAGCAACGAATAAAAGTGAGCTATATGGACCAACCCTTGAAAATCTGAAGCCAAGAAGAACAACAACAACACATCCATCAATTGCCTCTTGTATCAAAACGACATCGACGCTGTGGTAGAGGAGGAGAACCAAACTGAGTTCATGTTTGTCAAGGACTTCTGATTCGAGTGAGAAGATGAATCGTCCATAAGGATGTGAATAGGCTCAATGCTCCATTGAAGTATTAACATGATTAATGAATTGAAGTAAATCCCTTTGTGGAGGTCAAGCCCGTCAACATATATACAAAATAGGGATTTCTAGAAGATGCATGGAAGGTGTTTGACGAAATGCGCGAAAGGAATCTATAAATGTGGTCGACCATGATTGAGACACGTTTGAAAGACCAGATGTGAGGGGAGGTGGTGAAACTTTTCTTGATGAGTTGATGATGTGAGGGGTGGAGTGTTGCTGAATTAAATTTGTTCTTATGCTTCTGTGAACTGTTACTCATCGACACAGTTATTAATACCAACATAGATATGTGACAGTTACGTGTTAGTTACCGTTATAGTTACCAAGACAGTTATTCAATTCCAAGAGAGTTACTAATATAGTTACAAGACAAATACGCAATTCCAACATAGTTATTAATATAGTTACCAAGACAGTTACTCAATTCCAACAGAGTTACTAATAGTTACTCAATTTCAATAGAGTTACTAACATAGTTATGAACATAGTTACTCAATTCCAGCAGAGTTACTAATATAGTTACTAAGACAATAACAAAATTCCAATAGAGTTACTAATATAGTTACCAAAACGGTTACTCAATTCCAACAGAGGTAATAATAGTTACTCAGTTTCAATAGAGATACTAATATATTTACCAAGACAGTTACTAATATAGTTACCTAAACAGTTGCACAATGCAATAGTTACTCAATATTATCACTTTATCAGTATCTGATTATGTAACTATTTAAGTAACTAATCATGTAACTAATTATTTGGATAGACAATCAAACAACGATAGTTACATGACCGGTTACATGGGCTATGACATGGTAAAACGTATAATATTGGCGTTGAGACACACATTTGGGTGGTTACCTAGCTAGTATTTTAGTAGTTACTTGGTTAGTTTGGATTCTCTTACTAAAGTTCTGATTAGAGATACAAACCTACTTGGTCTTACATAGTTGGTCACAATTTCAGTAACTCCATTCTTTAGTTTCATATTGTGGCTTGTTTCTTTTCATATCAAGGTATTTTGGTCAAGATATTGAAGTATAGTGTTGGGTTTAGTACCATGCTGCTACAGTTATCATTATAGTTATCTAATAGCTTAGACAACAGCATGGCAATTACTGCTCCAGTTTCATTTCCAGAACCAACAACATGGCTAGTAGCTTGGTAGTTACTACTCTAGTTACCAATATAGTTACATGTCTAGTTATATATATGGTTATCTATATGATCAGTTACTTGAGTAGTTACATGACCAATTACATGAGCTACTGATATAATCAAACACGTAACTTTGTCGTACAACGACACACTGCAAATAATATGTAACATGACCAATGACTGGTTACTTCAGTAGTTACTTGTCATGTTACCTGAGTAGTTACATGATTAGTTAATGAACTAATCAAGTTACTTGATTAGTTACACAAGCAATTACACAAGTAGTAACCAAATAATTGAGTACTTACATGACCAATTACTTAAGCATGTAGTTCAATTACATGAGTAGTTACTTTACTAGATAGATGGGTAGTTACATAGCTAGCATTTAAGTAGTTACATGGTCTGTTATAAACCAGTTACTTGCTTATGACCTAGTGACATGGTTAAGATATACGATTGTTATAGTACTTGAGTAATTAAAAGACTGGTTATACCATGCATATAATCAGTTACATGAATAATAAATTTGTAGTTAAAAATGAGTTACATCAGTAGTGCATAGAAACTTGAGTAGTAACATGAGAAGTTACTTGAGTAATTTAGTTACATATGTACTTACTTGGTCGATCATGATATGTGTGTGTATGAGAGAACCAGAGGTGAGAGAAGGTGGTGGAACGTTTCCTGATAAACTGATGATCTTAGAGGGATAGACTGTTGCTGGATCCATTTATGTTCTGAAGGTACTATAGGTGTGTGAGAACTGTTAGTTATTAAGATGGTTACTTAATACCAACACAGTTACATGATAGTTATACAGACAGTTACCAAAAGAGTTACCTAATGTAATACAGTTATTGACACAGTTACCTAGTATCAACAAAGTTACTAACATAATATTGTCACATAAACAGTTACCAAGACAGTTACTCAATGCCAATATAGTTACCGAGATAGCTAAATCAACAATCTAATTATGCCAATACAATTAACGAGGCAGTTACATCAAAAATTACTTTAAATGTTACATTAGTAGTTATTTATTCTTCATGTTTCACTATCGTGGTGCGGTACAACATCGTGATGTGTTTGTTGTCCACTTACTATGATGGTTATTTAATATAAGTACAGTTACTATGATATTTATTGAACATCAACAAAATTATTCACACACTTACCAAACAATTAATAGAAAAAAGTTACCAACACAATTATGGAAACAGTTACTCAATGTCAATACATTTACAAGACCAACTACATATGTGTGTAGTGCCCAATGACTTAAGTAGTTACATGATAATTTACTCGTTCGAGTAGTCTAGTTACATTAGTAGTTACTTGACCAGTTGGGTAGTTACACGGTCAGTTAAATGATTAATTGTCGATCGATCGAGAACCTAACAACATATATATGTACCTAGTGGTACTTTGAGTAGAGTTTGTTTCAAGGTCATCACCACGAAATAGTTGCCCTGGGCATAGGGTAGAATTTCCTCCACTCGGTTGTATTTCCCAATATCACACCTACCCAAAAGTAATATCTATACAGTTACCTAACAATTATTTAATAAAAACAAAGTAACCAATATTGTTATATACACAGTTACCAATACAGTTACTAAGACAAATACTCAATACCAACAAAGTTATTAACACAACTACAAATAGTCAGTTACTTGACCAGTTACTTGCATAGTTACACAGTTGTTATAGACTAGATGACTAGTTAGATAAACAACTACTTGATTGCATGACTAGTTACATGTATAGTTACTTGACCAAAAGTAGACAATTACATGTCCTGTCACATAAAAAAAATACAAACCAAGCTCATAAAAACACAAAGGTTAACTAACTGGGTAAATATTAGGATCAACTAGGTAATAAGAGAAAAGCCCTCATGGTCATATTACAACACCACTGACACTAATAACATACCAAAACAATAGAGGTTTTATATAGCCATGATGAGTGCTCGATTACTCGACATCAATATTTAACCCTGTAAGCATCGTAAGTAGTATAAAGCAAGAGGGTATCGTTCACAAACCGGGGATCCAGCCAGGGCTTAGGATCACAATACTTACACGAATTCATAAAGGGTTTTAAAGTTTGATATAGATTTTGGATTGAATCATAAAAACAGTAAATAAAACCTAAACTAATATATACATGTGATCAACCAACCAACACATAAACAATCACCAAAACAACTCATATAAAGCTAACGAAAATCAAGTTCTAGTTCTCCTTTAAGAGTCATGCCGAGACACTATCATGAATAACTAAGGTTGGATCATGCAATTAGGGTCCTAAGCAGTAACCTAAACACATAGACACTTAACACATTCGATTCATTCCAAGCAGCCATAATCGAAATCTAACATGTTCATCTTTATCATGTAATTCCAAAGCCATGCACATTGAATTCATCAAGTATGTCACCTACTTAACCAACAACCATGCAATTTCGAATATCACATATAAAAGAATAAACATGTTCTTAGCATAAGTCTTTAATTCAACAACCTAAATATCATGCTACAAGCATAGTCATAACACTTAGAAATCGAAATTGATCAAGAGCTAGGTTCGGCAGAAACCAAAAACAGAAATTCATAAAACCAAAACATAATTTTCGAAACCTCTATATAAATTGAATCAAGTAGCTATTCCATAGACAAAATTGATACAAGATTACACTACACAAATCGCAAGCTTCATCCAAGCACAAGAATAAAACCAAAACCGAATTTAAACAAGAGTGAATCATGGTTACACTTTATAAATCAAGCAATCCACAAGTGTAGCCGAGACTTCTATGGATGAAACCTTCTTCACAAGCGTGTTTGAAGGCTATTGATAGGTGAGGAATGGTGGAATCGGTTTTAGGATTTCTTGGAATGGTGAAGGATGAATTCGGCAGAGCTATGGCTGTGTTTGTGTATAGGCTGATGATCCTCCTGAATGGAGAGGCCGGCCTCTATATATAGAGGTCTAGGAAGCCTTCTTGCTGTGCCATAAGGAAATAGAATCCAATTGGGAAACTGAAATCCTCTTTGTTATGGATTTGATTTATGTACTCCATATCCAACTTGATGTAGGAAACCAAGTCCAATAGGGAGATCACTTAAGGGCTGCACGGCAACAATCTTGGTCCAACTAGGAGTAGCTAGGCCGGCCTCCTCTTCTCTTTGTTCAACTCGAATATGATTTCCTTGTTCAACTAGGAATGCAACTCGGCAACTTTTCTTTCTTTCCAAATATGATTTGTCTTTCCTGAAAAGAAATCGTCGATTAAGAAATAGGAAAGAATGAAAATAGGAAAGTAGAGTCCTAGTCGAGTAAGGAATCCTAGCTCAATCATGAGTTCTAACACTTAGCACAATTTCATCATCAAATCATCTCAATTCGAAATAGCTCTACCTATAACATACATATGACAAATATGAATCTAAAACAACTAAATAAGAAGTAACAAAGCATAAGAATAGGGCATATAAACATTAAGAACGTCACACTTTGTGCTCCTATCAACAACCCCACACTTAGACTTTGCTAGTCCCTTAGCAAACACTAAAAAGGGAAATCAAAACATAAAACAAAATCAAAGCAACTATAACTAACGACACAATATTCTAATTCCTTCAACTTTTTGTCTCAGAGATCTTCAAACTCATAGCATCAAGAATAACACTCCATCGAAATAGATAGGATGAATTCAATGGTTAATAAACATGAGATTTCGTTTAACAAGTAAGACATGGCAGAAACAAAGGTGAAATTAAGCTCGACATGTTCAAAACAAGTTCAAATTCAACTCACAAAGGATATGCACTCCAAATCTTTTCTCTCAAGAACATGGCATATGCTTAAAAGCTTTTCACACACAAGAGTTATGAACATAGTGAAATCGAAAACCTCATGAAAGATACCAATCATATGCACAAATGAACCCAAACCATAAGCTTACTTATGAAACAAACTCCACAAATCAAGAGCTACTCATTTTAAGAATCATGCGGATCTTTAGAAAAGGGTAGGCTTAGGCTCGGCATTGATATATTTTCAAGGTAAAGGAATCAGAAAGGTCATCCTCAAGACTTAGCAGAGCAAAACATCCACCTTATGTCGCCATACTCCATAAAACAAGGGCCAAATATCATCATGTTGGACCCATTCTTCACTTTAAACATTGTGAAAACGAACAAAGGCTAAAATATAACATTATTGAGCCTTCAACAAATACATCACAACTCCAAATTCACAAAAATAACATGTATGCCGAGATTATCATTCAATTTTTCTTCTTTTTCTTAGCCGTGTATACATATACTTTTTCTCTTCTTCTTTTCACGGCTTCAATACATTTTTCTTTCTTTTATTTCTCTTTTCACGGCATAGATACACACAATAGCACAACCCCACACTTGAATCAAATCATCACTCCATATTAACATCCAAAATCGGCTCTGCCAAGCCTTAAAGACAAGGTAGAGATATAACTATACTAAGCAGGGATCTAACATGTTGGTAATGAAAGAAAAGGCTCAACGTAGGCTCAAAGGGGTTAACACTAAGGTGTCCCAAGCAGGGCTCAAAATAGGGAATACGGCTTTTTGGCTTAAGTGGTGGAAATCCTAAAAAGATCCAACAATCCTTTTCAAAATCAGAGTATATTATGACATAAAGCTTCGAAAGTTTCACAAAGTAAGTTCTAGCATTCTCTAGTTCATTGCAATTCTATGGCATATGAATTGATCAAAATAGATGTAATGAGGTTATAAAGCCAAGAAACGATAGAATAACTCTCCAAAGAAAGTCACATATATATGGCTCGAATCTCACATAGGTTACATGAATTCAAACAAGTAAAGAACATGCTTATTCTGTACCTAAATTTCAAAATCCTCATCTACTACATGTTCGTACAAAATCTACACATCGATTAACCATCAAATAACAATGAAGTTCATTCCAATATCATGATCATCTATCAACCATAAATTCAAAGATCAACTCATCCTAGACAGTTAAAGGCATACCTAGGACTCAAAACAAAAACAAAACAACTAAACAACTTCAAAAATCGAAAAACAGAACTAAAATAACACTAAAATTTCGAAAATCAAAACACAAAATTGAAACACATAAGCATCAAACACAAGAATACAACGAATGATGTATACCCCACCCCACACTTAAAACTTACATTGCCCTCAATGTACAATATGATAAGCAACGAAAATTAGAAAGAGTTAAGGGGTAAGAAAATGCAAACACTCGTTGATGGCTCCTTCATTGGGTTAAGTTTAGAGTCCATAGCCTAGACTATCCTCAAATCATCACTTGCTTGCCGTAGGATCAAGGAGAGACGTCTCCTCCACATTGTGTTCCACGAAATTGTCATAGTACGGCTTCAAGCGATGTCCATTGACCGTGAATTCCTTTCCATGCACCATACTTTTGATCTAAATAGCACCAGAAGGAAAAACATTAGTGACAACAAACGGTCCAAGCCACCTAGAGCGGAGCTTGCCCGGAAACAATCTAAGTCGAGAATTAAACAAAAGAACTTTCTGTCCAACGACAAAGTGTTTCTTCCTAATCATGCGGTCATGGAATGTCTTAGTCTTCTCCTTGTAAACCATTGCCGAATCATAGGCCTCATTCCTAATCTCTTCAAGCTCATGCAATTGCAACTTCCTATGTAATCCGGCCTCATCAATGTCCATGTTAAAATTCTTCACAGCCCACCATGCACGATGTTCAAGCTCCACGGGAAGATGGCACGCCTTGCCATAGACTAGTCGAAATGGTGACATGCCTAGGGGAGTCTTGTATGCCGTCCTATAGGCCCAAAGAGCATCATCCAATCGTTGAGACCAATCCTTGCGTGATGGTCCAACAGACTTCTCTAAAATTCTCTTGATCTCACGATTAGATAGCTCCACTTGTCCACTTGTTTGAGGGTGATAAGGCGTAGCAACCTTATGCTTAATTCCATACTTCTTCAACAACGCCTCAATGGTCCGGTTGCAAAAGTGAGATCCTCCATCACTAATGATAACTCTCGGCATACCAAACCTAGAGAAAATGTTAGAACGAAGGAAATCTGCAACAACTCGAGAATCATTAGTCCGGGTGGCCTTTGCTTCCACCCATTTCGAAACATAGTCAACACAAACAAGTATGTATAAGAAACCATTTGAGCTAGGAAAAGGTCCCATGAAATCAATTCCCCAACAATCAAAAATTTCGACATATATAATCGGTGTCATAGGCATTTGATCTCTAGATCCTAAGTTTCCCATACGTTGGCACCTATCACACGTCATACAAAACTGATATGCATCTTTAAAAATCGTAGGCCAAAAGAAACCACATTCTAACACCTTAAGAGCAGTCCTATGTGAACCAAAATGTCCTCCACAAGATTCAGAATGGCAAAACGTAAGTATAGATTGATGTTCATGTTCAGGGACACACCTCCTAATGATTTGATCGACACAATGTTTCCACAAGTATGGTTCATCCCAAACATAATACTTAGCTAATGCCTTGAGTCTATTCTTTTGAGCATGCGATAATGTATCAGGAAATTGCTTAGAAACAAGATAATTGACAATATCTGCATACCATGGCTCACTTACCTCAACTCGAAAGAGTTGCTCGTCCGGAAAGCTCTCTTGGATGGCCAAGGGCTCGGCATCTCTCACCAAACGACTCAAGTGATCCGCCACAACATTGTCACTTCCCTTCTTGTCCTTGATCTCGAGATCAAATTCTTGGAGTAGAAGAATCCATCGAATCAATCTCGGTTTGGCATCCTTCTTTGTCATTAAATACTTCAAAGCTGCATGGTCAGTGTAAACAATAACTTTAGATTGAAGTAAGTAAGAACGAAACTTATCTAGAGCAAAGATCACGGCAAGCAGTTCTTTTTCAGTTGTGGTGTAGTTTTGTTGAGCATCATTGAGTGTTCGTGAGGCATAGTAGATGGCGTAGGGCTGCTTGTCCTTCCTCTGCCCTAGCACGGCTCCAACTGCATAGTCGGAGGCATCACACATCAACTCAAATGGCAAGGACCAATCCGGCGGTGCCATGATCGGTGCTGAAGTTAGGAGCTTCTTCAAGGTCTCGAATGCAAGCTTGCAATCATCATCAAAGTGAAATGGGATGTCCTTTTGAAGCAATGTACTCATTGGTCTCGCAATCTTGGAAAAATCCTTGATAAACCTACGATAGAAACCTGCATGTCCAAGAAACGATCGAACATCCCTCACACTTGTGGGGAGGGGTAAGTGACGCACAAGATCTATTTTAGACTTATCAACCTCAATTCCTCTAGATGAAACAATATGACCTAAGACAATGCCTTGCGTGACCATAAAGTGACATTTTTCCCAATTCAAAACCAAGTTAGTTTCTTCACAACGTTTGAGCACAAGTTCAACATTTTCTAAACAAGTTTCGAAATCTTCACCATAGACAGAAAAATCATCCATGAAAACTTCAATTTTAGAACCAATATACTCAGAGAAAATGTGATACATACAACGTTGAAACGTACCTGGGGCGTTGCATAAACCAAAAGGCATGCGACGATAGGCAAACGTACCAAAAGGGCATGTGAATGTAGTCTTCTCTTGATCTTCTTCCGCAACACTTATTTGGTTGTATCCACTATATCCATCAAGGAAACAATAGAAAGAGTGATCAGCTAACCTCTCAAGCATTTGATCAATGAATGGCAATGGCATGTGATCCTTCCTTGTTGTCACATTGAGCTTCCTATAGTCAATACATACTCTATGACCGGTCACTGTCCTTTGAGGCACCAATTCGTTGTCCTTGTTCTTCACCACCGTGATGCCTGACTTCTTTGGCACAACTTGAATAGGAGAGATCCACCTACTATCCGAGATGGGGTAGATCACGCCACAATCGTGCAACTTAGTGATTTCATCCTTTACAACTTGCATCATTGGTGGATGAAGGCGTCTCTGACCTTCCTTAGTTGGTTTGGCACCATCTTCTAGCAATATTCGATGCACACACATGGTAGGACTGATCCCTTTGATGTCGGCTAAGGTCCATCCTATTGCCGTCTTGTGTCTCTTCAACACTTCAATCAATCTCTCTTCTTGCTCCTCGTTTAGTGCAGATGAAATGATCACGGGCAATGTATCCTCTTCTCCTAGAAACGCATACTTCAAGTGGTCCGGAAGAACCTTAAGATCAAGCTTTGGAGCTTGCACCACAGAAGGAAGATTCTTGTTAGTAGTTAAGAGAATTGGACTAGGAGAGACAAAGCTTACCTCACGTGCAACCTCAAGAGAGGTCACGTTCTCAAGAATGAAGGATGGCACGGCATTGTTTGCTTCTAACTCCGAAATGTTAGAACCATCACTTGTAAATCCGGCCCCTTGGGCAATGGTGAGTGCCAACTCGTCATTTGTCAAGGTATTTAGATAGTTATCTGCAAGGGAATCAAGTATGTCAACTGAAAAACAATCACTTAACTCCGAAAGAGGATACCTCATAGCTTCAAAGATGTTGAAGCTAATCACTTCACCATCGAACTCAAAGGTGAGTGATCCACTAAACACATCTATTTTCGTTCGTGCAGTCCTCATGAAGGGGCGGCCTAACAAAATAGGAACCTCTTTGTCATCTGCCTCCGTTGGTTCCATGTCTATGACATAGAAGTCGGCAGGAAAGATCAAGCTCGAAACCTGCACAAGAACATCTTCAACATAGCCCAAAGGGACTTTGTTGGAACAATCAGCCAATCGAATCACAACATTATCACGTTTCAAATCACCTAGACCTAGGTTCTCATAGATATAGTGCGGCATTACATTAATAGATGCACCTAAGTCTAACATTATCTTTTCAAATGTCATGTTTCCGATTGTACACGGGATAGAAAAACTCCCTGGATCCTTAAGCTTAGGTGGTAGCTTCCTTTGGAGCACGGCAGAAACCGTCTCACTCATTGTAACAACCTCCTTCTCTCGAGTCATCCTCTTGTTGGTGCACAATTCTTTCAAAAACTTAGCATACTTAGGATTTTGTTGTATGCATTCAATAATAGGCATGTTCACTTCCACCTTCTTGAAGATGTCGAGCATGGCTTGATCAGAGTCATCCTTCTTTTGCTTTGCGAATCTACTAGGGAAGGGAACACGAGGAAGATCATTAGTTGAAATCAAACCACTAGAGTTAGGATCCTTACCTTTGTCATGCACGGCATGATCATCTTTTGGTAGAGGCACGGCATCATTGGCTTTAGAGGAGGCAGGGTCCTTCTCTAAGTCTTTGGCATTGAAACTCTCGGTCTCTAGTCCTCTAGAAGGCACGGCCTTCTTGTGTTGCTGCAATGGAGCATCCAAGGTCCTCCCACTTCGTGTCACCATGGCCTTCACATTCGGATTAGGCTCAGTTTGGCTCGGCAACTTCCCTCCTTCATGGATCTTGCCATTATCCTCCTCATCTTCACTCGAGTTCGAATCACTACTCTTGTAGCTCGAATCAACTTCTTCCTTCAAACTCGGATCTTCTTCTTCTTCTTCTTCTTCCTCTTCCTCATTGACACGGCTGTAAGACTCCACCTCTTCAATTGTAAGTTCTTTGCTCTCTTCCTTAGAGCTAGCACGAATGTCCTCAACAAGATCCTTTAACTCCCTATGCGATTTTGCCAATTCCAAAATCGATTGTTGCATTTCATTCATCATCTTGTCTCGGCGGTTCTCCGCTCTTGTAGGTGTAGTCTTAACTCTAGCCGGTCTACCTTTCCTTTTCATGCCAACTAGAGGTTTCAAATGGTCTCGAGTGTTCCCATACTTCCTAGCTTTCCTTCCATCCATCTCCACTCCCTTGAACCGAGAAGTACCACTCACCCTAGAGCATGACGTCGAAACCAAACTATCCCTTCTTTCTCCAAGTACTCCAATATGCATGATCCTATCTCCTACCTCAAGGTTCATGAAGCCTCTTGGTGAAAACGAATCAATGTACTCTTGATAATCCCTTAACAGACCTTGGTAGAAAGTACTAATCAACGCATGTTGGTTCATGCCATGGTCTAATGGTGCTACTACTTCTTGAAATCTCTTTAAGTACTTGTGGTAGGGCTCATCATCTTCTTGTCTACATGCTTGAATCATCTCTCTCATCCTTGCTCTTCTTGTCGTGAGCAAGAATTCCTTGAGGAATGCTTCTTTAAGCTCATCCCATGATCGGATGGAATTTTCTGGAATAGAGTGCAACCATTCTCTTGCTTTATCAACTAGAGTGAAGGGAAACACCTCAAGATACAATAACTCCAAGTCTCCACGTTCCATGGATTGAATAACATGTTGCACCTTCGACTCAAAAAGAAATATATGGACATCAGCCTTCTCAATCTTAAACCCTCTGAAGAGCGGCATGGTCTTCAAAATTTTGTATGTGACCTCCATACGAGTATGATTATGCTTAGGAGCCGGCAACACAATGCACCTAGGATGAAATGCAGGGCTGTCCCTCTCGGGAAACATGTTCTCTTCACGAAACGCAAACACCTCCATTGCACACTTGAAAATCTTCTTGTGAATTGAGTGAACCGAATGTGGTAGTCTTCCTCTCCTTCTTATGAACTTGTGAATGGTTGGAAAAAGAATGAATAATTATGAACCCGTGCTCTCTATATATAGAGCAATCTCAATCCTTTTCCATGAGGTAGAAAGAAACCTACAAGGACATAGAAACCTTCTCCCACTCCTACTTGGAATCCAAGTCCGAATGGGACTTCTCCATTGATAACACACGGCATGGCTTCTCCTACTTCAACTATGACTTCTTTTCACAGCAACTTCCTTCTCCTAACTCAACTAAGAATCCATCTCTCCCTCTACTTTGGAAATCCCAATCCGGATGGGAATCTCCTTCTTGATGACACACGCACGCTTTCCTTGTTCGACTAGGAGTGTCATGGCCACTCCTCTCCTAGTCCAACTAGGAATTGATCTTGTCATCTCCTTAATCTACTCCATAGATCCATTAAGAATCGGTGGTGGCTTCAACCTATTGGGGAATCTACACAAGCAAGAACATTAGTTGAAACAAATCCACATGAGTTAGAAAACTTACCTTATCATGCACGGCATGATCAATTTGGGACAAGGACACGGCGTCCTTGTCATTGGAAGGCACGGCCTTCTTTGGTGGTGGCATGAGAGTGTCAAACTCTCTCACTCTTTCGCATAAAAGAATACAAAAATCATACAAGAAAGATACAAGGTTTCGTTGAAAAATCATACAAAAAACATACAAGGTTTGGTTTCAAAAATAAATTTTCACAAAAGTCTTTCAATCAATTACATACTTCTACATTCCTAAGTCATTCAAACGATTAAATGATCGATTGATTCTAAGTTGTAAACCAAGGTGGACGTGCGGCCTAAGTATGGATGTCTAGACACAAGTTTGATTCGTTGTTTCAGAAGGCCGGATAGCTAATTCAGAGATAGTGAACATGGTAGGACTCATTTGTTGAACTACGGAGGGCAAGCCCTCTATCGACTCCATCACCGAGATGTATGTCAGTCAATAGTTCTCTGAGATCCAATTTTGGTCCCATGCACCAGAGTAATGAAAAAGCGTGCCCTTTACTCAGCTAGAAACAAACTTGGGTGTTAGACAAATCTCCAAGTGTTAATAAAAGCCGCCCTCGACCTCATGCAAACTCGAGAGCTAGCATGAAGGGTTAAGGCTAATATTAACAAAAGGGACTTTACCTATTCCGTTCGATTTACAACCTACAACAATCATTCACTCAAACATCAAAACAACAACTAAGATACATTACTATATGTACAACGAAACAAGATAAGAATATACAAATGTACAATATACACAATGAATTCGTAGTAAAAGTCAGGGATCCATCTCTAATGGATCCCCGGCAACGGCGCCATTTGATGAGTGCTCGATTACTCGACATCAATATTTAACCCTGTAAGCATCGTAAGTAGTATAAAGCAAGAGGGTATCGTTCACAAACCGGGGATCCAGCCAGGGCTTAGGATCACAATACTTACACGAATTCATAAAGGGTTTTAAAGTTTGATATAGATTTTGGATTGAATCATAAAAACAGTAAATAAAACCTAAACTAATATATACATGTGATCAACCAACCAACACATAAACAATCACCAAAACAACTCATATAAAGCTAACGAAAATCAAGTTCTAGTTCTCCTTTAAGAGTCATGCCGAGACACTATCATGAATAACTAAGGTTGGATCATGCAATTAGGGTCCTAAGCAGTAACCTAAACACATAGACACTTAACACATTCGATTCATTCCAAGCAGCCATAATCGAAATCTAACATGTTCATCTTTATCATGTAATTCCAAAGCCATGCACATTGAATTCATCAAGTATGTCACCTACTTAACCAACAACCATGCAATTTCGAATATCACATATAAAAGAATAAACATGTTCTTAGCATAAGTCTTTAATTCAACAACCTAAATATCATGCTACAAGCATAGTCATAACACTTAGAAATCGAAATTGATCAAGAGCTAGGTTCGGCAGAAACCAAAAACAGAAATTCATAAAACCAAAACATAATTTTCGAAACCTCTATATAAATTGAATCAAGTAGCTATTCCATAGACAAAATTGATACAAGATTACACTACACAAATCGCAAGCTTCATCCAAGCACAAGAATAAAACCAAAACCGAATTTAAACAAGAGTGAATCATGGTTACACTTTATAAATCAAGCAATCCACAAGTGTAGCCGAGACTTCTATGGATGAAACCTTCTTCACAAGCGTGTTTGAAGGCTATTGATAGGTGAGGAATGGTGGAATCGGTTTTAGGATTTCTTGGAATGGTGAAGGATGAATTCGGCAGAGCTATGGCTGTGTTTGTGTATAGGCTGATGATCCTCCTGAATGGAGAGGCCGGCCTCTATATATAGAGGTCTAGGAAGCCTTCTTGCTGTGCCATAAGGAAATAGAATCCAATTGGGAAACTGAAATCCTCTTTGTTATGGATTTGATTTATGTACTCCATATCCAACTTGATGTAGGAAACCAAGTCCAATAGGGAGATCACTTAAGGGCTGCACGGCAACAATCTTGGTCCAACTAGGAGTAGCTAGGCCGGCCTCCTCTTCTCCTTGTTCAACTCGAATATGATTTCCTTGTTCAACTAGGAATGCAACTCGGCAACTTTTCTTTCTTTCCAAATATGATTTGTCTTTCCTGAAAAGAAATCGTCGATTAAGAAATAGGAAAGAATGAAAATAGGAAAGTAGAGTCCTAGTCGAGTAAGGAATCCTAGCTCAATCATGAGTTCTAACACTTAGCACAATTTCATCATCAAATCATCTCAATTCGAAATAGCTCTACCTATAACATACATATGACAAATATGAATCTAAAACAACTAAATAAGAAGTAACAAAGCATAAGAATAGGGCATATAAACATTAAGAACGTCACACTTTGTGCTCCTATCAAGCCACAACCTCATTGAGGACTTTTATCAAACACCTTATATGCATTACTTCTTTACATTAAAATTGAGCATTAACAAGTGAATAAGACTAGTAGAAAATGCGCTATGGTTGAATTGCAACAATCATAGCATCATAACTAGACAATCAAATTTAAGGTAAAGAAACTATGCATCGACCCGAATGAGCTTCGTTTCTTATAAAACCCGACCCAAAACAAAGATGACTATAAGTTTAATTAAGCAATGAGAGTAAGGGAGAGAGAAACATTAGAATACCTTATGGAGGTGATCGGATATGAACGAGATTAGCTTGGAGACCCGATCGGTTGAGCACATCGACGAACCACGATTCAACCTTGTGGACATCGCTGTCTCTGGCATGATTTGCTGAAGAGGAATTGACGAAGCCTTGATGATGGTTCTAACACGATGTCATCGAGGTGTGGTCAAACTCCTCCACCATGTCGTCAAGATCTTTGTAGGTGATGACAGATATGTGGCAGATTTGAGAGAGAGATATTTTAAGAGAGATGTGGGTCAGTTAAGGTAAATATAATATATATAGTCGAATTATTACTGTTGTGGTTTATTATTGTAGTAATTAGTGACATGTTTGTAATAATTTAAACTTTAAAGGGTATAGATTTACATTGATCCTTATTTATCATAAATTCAAACTAAGGACCATAATTAACATTTTAGGTCTTTAAATGCCCTTAATTATCAACATCCCTAAAAACATTAAGCGTAACGTCCTCAATTAGGTGACAGCTTGAATAATCAAGACTCGAGTCACTCAACAACACCATTGCAATTGACTGCTAATTCCTCTCGTGCGATGCCGCGGGGTTTGTTTGCTTGTCAAATCGTGACATCAAACAATGCCCACACAAAATAGCATAACAAAAGAATTTAAGTCGCAAGGATCTGATCGAACTACTGTACCTAGATCCTAAAAATCTAACATCTCAGGTGCAAAAATGTAGTTTAACCTTGACCTCACCTCTTTCTTGTTTCACTTACATTAAACCAGCAACCCTCGTCATCAACTGATTTTATACAAAGGTTGGCATGTAAACAATCCTAAACTAAAACCCCCGATTACTACCAGCTAATTGTAACATGGCATCGAGTAAAACAACGATCGTTAGTTTTAAGGCCATGTTTGTTTCATTGAATCATAACATTGGGAAATGAAAGTGATTTCACTTGTTTGGGAACCAAAGGAAAAGAAGAGGGAAATGAACATAATTCCCATAGCATTGGAAAATTGGTGGGAAAGTAGTTCCTTCCATACCCCCCATAGTACACTTTCCCATTCAAACATAAAACTTATTAGACCAAACTAACCTTAAGTTTTGTATTAATATGAGGGTATTGTGGGAAATATTTATATAATTTTCTTTTGATTCCTTAGTATTTCCAAACACAGGAAAAAAAAACGTGATGGGAATTCAAATTCCCATGACAATGGAAAGATGAAAGAATTCATTTCCTTTCCTTTCAATTCTGGGAACCACATGAGGCCTAAATGGTTTGTAACTTTCAGACCAAAAAAACAAAGAACATGGTAGCTAATCTTAGCAGGTGGGAGATGATATTCAATACATTATAAAGTTATAAACACTTAAACAGTACGTCTAGAGCGAGCAAGAGCTGCATGAAAAAACGAGGAAGCAGGTTTCCGGCCTTGCTTTTTACTTACACAGTTACACCTAGAGCACAATGAGCAAGTCGGATTTCCCATTTGTCTATAATGTCTGCTGGTTCAATGCTGGAAGAGATTGGCGTCCGTTGGTCAAAACACGACTAATGGGTAGTGCTAAATCCAGGTATAACTGCATTACTCCTTGGATCCTCGTTGTGGTGGTACTTACGCAAATGAGGAAGGAATCAGCCACAAAAGAATAAGGATCTAATTAATCCAGGAATCAGGATGAGGATCACCTTCATTATAAACGAAATTTCTCGTGTCAACTTATCTGATTTTAAGCCAATATTCTCACTCTTACCTGACGAACAACTCGCATTTCAGGTATTTCGATGAAGATTGTAGCAGAATATTTTCAACTGATGTATAAAACATCAAGAGGAGCTTTTAAATAAAAAAGATTGAAAAAAAAAAAGAATCATGAAGAGAACATAAATTTCTACAAGTTAGCTCAGTATGACCTGAAAAATCAGTCATTGATTACAAACGCCACCCTCAACAAAACAAATTGACCGCTTCAATGAAGCTGATTAATCCAAAATGAGTTCGTTCAGTTTGGGTTCTTCGAACTGCATCTAAGCGAAACAGAGCTATCTTCCCCAACTGGCAAAAGTCACGCTAACAGCCATAACATGGTATACAACGTGTACAAAAACAATGGCCACGAATCAGGAGCACAATATTGAAAACTAACCAACCAACCTTTGAAGGTCAGTTGCTTGAGTAAGTTTAGCATGCACAACCACCTCTTTGATCAGACTCTGAGACGACATCTGGAACGCCCTGAAAATATCTGCAATGAAAAGAAATAGAAAATAAAACAACATTAACATATCTCATACGGAAGCTCCAAATTGGCATATAACAGCACACTACAATAATGGCAGACAGAAATGCAGCAGCATTGTAAAGGGATTGAAGGATGGGGGCACCACCAGATGTAGACCATAAAAAGGAGTTCAACAGATGGGGAGATTATGGGCCAAAATAATTTAGGCCATTGAAAGATTATGGAAGACTTTCAAATTCTAAGGGATACCTTCCACTAAATTCAAATTATTTCATAGGAGATAGGAGATATATTTTCCTATGACTGATATTATGTCCCTCTTATCCAATGGTCATCTCTGTGCTGAACAAACAACATCTTAGAAAATCAAGATATGATCTTACCCCAGCGAAACAAAGGTTTCATTAAACCCAAAACTGTTGGGACCCCACAATTTACCCCATAATCTTTCTATATCGCATTGACTCATTCTTCTTACATACTGTGTTAAGACTATGGGTTAAGTTAGTGCATACGTTACTCTAAAAGAACAAAAGTATGGTCCTCTTCCAACCAACTTTGCCTACTCCAGAAAATCACTAGCATAAATGAAAATTATCAAAAGTAATACCAGCCCAAATATAAACTTACATGTCCTGCTCATGTTCATTTGCAAGAGCAGTCTTGGCAATACAAAGGAATGCAGCATCAACATTGTAATCTTCTTTTGCTGATGTCTCAAAGTAAGGTATGTTCCCCTTTGATGCGCACCAGTCCTTTGCTTTCTTCTCAGAAACCTGAAGAGCTAAAAATTAGTCTAATAAATTATTGAAAAAAATTAATTGGCAAGCACTGAAACCGTGTCTCCTTACCACACGACTATTCCCACCATCAATATCAATCTTGTTCCCAAGCAATATAAACGGAAAGGTCTTCGGATCAGGAGGGTTGGCCTGAAGACATTCAGAAGGAAAGTCAGAAGGAAAGCAACAGTAAGCAATTGAAACAAAAAGATACCATTTCTTGGAAGTAACATTCAAATTACAGAATTCTAAGCAAACCCGCCCCATTGAATGGACACTTTCTTGACCTACTACGTTTCCTCAACTAATATTAACGGGATATGAAGAAAAGGGCAGTATGAGAAACTAATAGGAAAGGGGCTACTACTGCTAATTCCAAAACAGTCCTAGAGGAACAATGCCTAACCCCCCCCCCCCCCCCCCCCCCTTTCTTCTTTTTCCCTATACAAATCTTATGCATTGAACAAATATAATAGACCTCTGACACCGAGGTTGAAATAAAACATTTAAAGATATCCAGTTAATTTACAATAAAAAGAAAGGTAGCCTTGAGTTGCCCATATCAAAATCAGTGAAAGCCCTGGCATATTGCATGGAAGCTCAGGACTCTTAAAGGCTGGATCAGCCATATTATTTGTGAATAACCAAGAGAAGGTCTTGGTGAACACCATTTGAAATCAGCACTACACAACTTATTATGTTTCCACAAGTTGATAATTAACTAGACTCAAGCATCAGCAGATAAACCAAAAAGCGCCATGACTTATCTTACTGATAACTGAAAACGTCATACACACATCTCAGTCCAAATTCCATAATATTATAACTGGAGCGAGATATGAATGATAGATGTTGGATAAGAACCCTTTTACCTCCTACGTGGAAAGTCTCTTCTAGCATACCACGGCAAGATTCTTAGAAGAGAGACACTAGTAGATTGCTCATGAGCTTGAGAAGAAAATATTATTACAATTCACTTAAAAACCAGCAAAGGAAATGATATGTGTGTGTGTGTTGAGCAAACAATTATCCAATTCTAATTTAATCAACATTATAAAGTTTATTAACTATACTTCCTCCTTCTATGCTGACCTCTCTGTTGTCTCCCTCCCCTCTTCCCTCTCTCTTTAATTAAAGAATAATAATCAAATTAGCTAAGCCAAAAGCAGCAACTTTGAATTAGAAACTAACTCTAAACTCTCTTTATATATCATTTCTCTATATCGGCAAAAACAATGTCATTGTTTAACATACTCTAAGCCAAACAATTGGTTTCCCCTTCCCCTAGATTAACATCCTTCAGTCTGCAAAATCCCTGGAACCAAAAAGTGTATGTACTTGAGGAACACTGACATAAACTAATATGGATTGCTATTAACAGAAATGTCAGCTTGATGTACAGGCAAAAGTAATATATAGCTTTAATTTATTTCTTAAACACTCTCAAGCTCCTTAGCGGAACACGTGTCATTTTCTCCACAAATAAACAACCGACCAAGACAATGAGCATTGACATGAAGATCAGCCAGTGATGTACTTCATTGTGAATCATTCTTAAGAAAACATTTGGGTGTAGGAGAACTCTGATACGAGTAATCTTCTCTCAATTGGCTGCTATATTACCAGGTAACTAAATCAGGAGAGCACAGTGACAGCATATTCACTTATTAAAACAGGACACTGTTTCAAACAAATTTTTTCCCCTACCTTTACTGTTTGCTTGAATCATTTAAACTGATAACAGTCCTAAATAAAGTCTAATAACATAACCTATCAGACTATCTTGCACAATGGGACTTATATTATATGTAAAATTTGAAGAGTCAAGAAGGGCATGAACCAAAACCTGCTTGAGAAACTCCTCGTGCCAATTCTCAAGAGTATCGAACGACTTCATCACATTAACATCATAAACCAGAACACAGCAATCCGCCCCTCTATAGAACGCAACTCCAAGACTCTGAAATCTCTCCTGCCCGGCCGTGTCCCATATCTACCAATCCACAAAGAAATGCACAAATTAAACCTACACCGACCAAAACTGAACTGAACACAACACTAAATCCACAAGAACCTACTTGCAGCGTAACGAGCCGGTCATCAATTTGGAGCTCCTTGGTGACAAAATCTGCACCTATAGTAGCCTTATACTGCTGACTGAACTTCTTATGCACATATCTAAAGTAAATCCATTAAGGAACCAAAATCCCCAATTACTGATGCATAATTCATCCAAATGTTGCAATGAGACTATAAATTAATCGAAAAAAAAAATTACAGTAAAAATTAATCCGACCAAAATTGAATTAAGAAATAAATAAAAATCGCAGAGATCCTGAAGGATACTGGTTCATCAACGACGTCTTGCCGACCCTAACACGATAACGAAAATGCAAAAAATCATTAAACATTGCAAAAACAGAGAGAGAGAATCAGAAAACCCTAGCAGAGGAGAGGAAGGGGCGTTAAATACCCACTGTCGCCGAGAACGATGACCTTGAGCAACGTCCGTCTGCGGGATAATGACATGGCGAGTTTGAATCCCTTCTTCTACTTTGCGTCGAGTTTTCTTCTTGTTGTTGTTGTTGTTCTTGCTGTTTCTGGAATCAACGAGAGAAATGCGAAGGTGAAAAAGGGGCGCCAATTTCGATCGGTGTGGGTTGTTTTTTTGTTTATAATAATTTGTGGAGAGAGTTTTGGAATTACGGGGGTGTTTGTGTCGGAGTGTAGAGCATATACTACAGCGGGGGCTACGTGACATTTCGGGGTCCACGTATCCAGCTGCTAGGCCGGGGCGGACCCATTTAAGTAGCTGAAAGCTGATAATCCCCCACCGAAAGGTCTTTCCACATTTTGTTTGCTATATTGAGTAGGTGAGTGATTTTCTTTTTCTTTTTTTTAGGAAATGAATATTGAATATTGATTTCATCAATAGAAAAACGAATGAATTTTGAATGGGTTTTCCGGGGTTTTAATTATGCTCATATTAATCTCACTGTAATATCATACCAAAGTTGGAAGTTATGGATATATGGTTAATACAAATCATAGAGTAATTAGGCCTCATCATTTATCCTGTGGATCCGATATGGGTAAAGAGCCGGGCTTAGTTTAGAAGTGTGAAACCCGGCCTAGTCTGTAGGCCCAATTCACCAAAAGCTCGCAAGGCCCGGCCCGTAAAAGTTCGCAAAGTAATAAAATATTATACATACATATTCTATTAGATTTAGAATAAAACTATCACATTATGAAGCGACTATATGAAGTAAACTTCTCGAATTCGATCGACACCAACCGATGTGATTAGTATAAATATTTAGTGACCCTGTAAAAATTTCATCCAATTCGGATCTCGTCTAACCGTCAGAATTTCCGGTAAACCTAAAACACCATTTATATGCCCTAAGGGAGAACCCATTTCCAGGATGCTAACGCCAAAATCTATTTGCATATCTAAAATCATTTAATTTTTATCACCGATCGTGCATGGTCGCACCGAGAAAACTCATTTGGCGAAGACCCGGTCAATGAGGTTTTAATATGTCAAAATGCATCTTTTATTGTTGATCGTAGTTACGAACAATCAAACCATGTCCAAAACGGACGAAATTTTTACGGGTCCCTAAATATATATACTGATCACATCTGCCGGTGTCGATCGATCCTATTTCGAACTGGAGTTTTCGATCGCTGAAGTGTCCACTAATGTATCATAACCTTTTATATTAGGTTTAAAATAAAACTATCGCATTATGAAACCACTATATGAATGAAACTTCTCAAGATTGATCGACACTAGCCGATGTGATCAGTATATATTTTTAGTGACGCTGTAAAAAATTCATCTGATTCGGACCTTGTTTGACAGTCGTAATTTCCGGTAAACCAAAAACATCACTAATATGCCCTAAGGGAAGACCTATTACTAAGATGCGAATACCAAAAGCCGTTTGCATATCTAAAATCACCTAATTTTTGTCACCAATCGTGCGTGGTCGCACTGAGGAAACCTATTTACATGGTCCCTAAATATATATATCAATCACATTTGTTGGTGTCGATCGACCATATTTCGAACTGGAGTTGTCGATCGTCAAAGTGTCCACTAATCTATCATAACCTTTTATATTAGGTTTAGAATAAAATTATTGCATCATGAAGCGGCTATATGAAGGAAGTTTATCGGGATCGATCGACACCAGCTGATATGATCTGTCTATATATTTAATGACCTTGTAAAAATTTCATCTAATTCGGATCTCGTTTGACTGTCGGAATTTTCGATAAATAAAAAACACCACTAATATGCCCTAAGGGATGACCCATTAGCAAAATGAAATCACCTAATTTTTGTCATTGATCATGCGTGGTCGTACCGAGTGAAACTCATTTGGCAAATCTCCGGTCAATGAGGTTTTAATATGTCAAAACACCTCTTTTTTGGTTGACCGTAGGTACAGACAGTTAAACCATGTCCAAAACAGACGAAATTTTTACATGGTCCCTAATATATATATATATATATATCAATCACATATGCTGGTGTTGATCGGCAATATTTCGAAACTATAATTTATTTATGACTTTTTTAATGTTTTCTAATAATTCTTTTATTGTTTCAAACCCTTAAATAAGAGTATTATGTTTTTTTTTCTAATAGAAGCCCGCAAGGCCCGCTTTAAATTGGCGGACTTGGATCTTCATATTTATGAATACCCAGCCCGTTGACGAGCTCTAAGTAATGTACAAGGTATTTCACTTTGACTTCCCAAAATTTCGTGGTTTTGAAGGAAAATAGAAAAAAGACGCCACTAGTGCAGCGTCTCTCTCAAAAGACCCTAGCTCTAGGGTTTTCTGATAGGAGCATAAAATGTGATGTTCTTAATGTATATATGCTCTATTCTTACTCTTAATTACTTCTTATTTAGTGTGTTTTAGTTCATTTTGTATGAATAAGTGTTTAGGAATTGCTTAACTCGAATATGTGTAATTTGATGATGAAAACGTGCTAAGTGTTAGAAATCCATTATGAGATATGATTCCTTACCCGACTAAGATTCAACTTTCCTATTCTAGTTCTCTCCTTAAAAGAAGAAGCCTAGTTGACCAAGGAAACCGTAATCCAAATAGGAGAATGCCAATCCTACAAGGTGAAGGAATCCTAATCACACTAAGAATGTGCAAGAATGATCTAGAAGTTACATGTTGATGTCACAATTAGAAGATGACCTTTGAAGCGTCCAAGTGGAGAACCCCGACCGTTATATTGAAGCATGTGACAACCATGTGATTTCTAGAAAGACATGAAGCCCAAGACCAACAATAAAACCTAAAATATCTCTTTTGGGTCGTGCAAAGTAAGAAGATATGCATTAAAGTCAAATTATACAAGAATTAGGAAATCTTCAAGTGCACATCATCCAACTTCAACGGACTCCTCAAGACAGCTAATAATGAATCAGAAAACGTACCATATATGGATAGAAAGATGTGTGAGTCTAGTTGCCATAAGATTTGAAGTAACATCAATATCTATTTCCTAGAGAAAGTTATGATGGAATCATTACATGGAGGTCAATTCTGCCAATTTCAGAAATCCTAAAGGAAAGAGTCTTTGTGTGCAATACAAGTTCCTTGAGATATTTTTGGGCTGATATCTTCGAAATATGCATAAAAAAGGAAGGAAAATAAGGAGGAGAATGATCAAAATCGAAATCCTAATCTAGAGGAGACGTTTGGAGAATGCAAATCTGTCTAGGTGCATTCAGGGTTTTGCAAACTTATTCTCCATACCAATGGAAGCTTTCCCAATGGTTGGGGATACTCTTGGACTTCCAAATCAGATCCTAAGTAGTCCAATTCATGCTCTATATATAGGAGGGATTTCTGCTTTCATAAGATCATCAATCTTTAAGCCAAGTATAACCAAAGCTCTGCCCTAAACACCATTCAACATCTTCAAGCCAAGCAAGCCGTAGACACCATAAATCATTCATCCCATTCAATCCAAAGCATGAAGCCTTGGGTTTCCATTTAAGTAGAAGCCTTGCTACCTTGTCTTGATACGTCGAAGGAGATTGACAAAGTGTAACTCGTCACTTCTATTGCTATGTTTACGGTTTGGTTGTTTTGTTTGTTGTTGTGTGTTTGTTTTTGGTTAGTTCTGAATTGGGAAAAGATCATATGTGTTTTTCGAATTTGCAAGATGTTATGAAGTGATTTTTGTTTTCTTATTCAATGATGTACTATGTTTATGGTGTGAGTTTATCTTGTTATAGCTTAATGATTCTCAATTTCGTGCTCAATCCTATGTGTGATTCAAGATGCGAAGTTAGTTTTGCATATAAAATTCTCCTAAGTCTTTGTTTAACATGGTAAGGACTAATAGGTTGAGTAATCACTAAAGCAACAACCATAATTGATTTTTTAATTAAGTATGTGACATGCTTAATAGATTGATAAGTGGTAGAATGATCGGTTCGATTACTCGAGATCAATATTAACCCTGTAAGCATCGTTAGTAGTATAAAGCAAGAGGGTATCGTTCACAAACCGGGGATCCAACCAGGGCATAGAATCACAAAAATTTAACAACGAATTCATAAGACTTTGAGGATTTTGGGATATATTTCGGATTAAACATAAAATAAACCTAAACTAATATATACATGTGATCAACCAACCAACACATAATACATTACCAAAACAAATCATACAAAGCTAACGAAAATTAGATTCTAGTCCTCCTTTAACAGTCTTGCAGAGACACTATCATGAATAACTAAGGTTGGATCATGCAATTAGGGTCCTAAGCAGTAACCTAAACACATAGACACTTAACACATTCGATTCATTCCAAGCGGTCTTAATCGAAATCTAACATACTTATCCTACGATGCAACTTCAAAGCCATGCATATTGAATTCATTAAGCATGTCACCTACTTAACCCCCAATCATGCAATTTCGAAAATCACATAGAAAAGATAAACATGTTCATAGCATAAGTCATAAATCCAACAACCTAAATATCACGCTACAAGCGTATACATAACACATAGATACTCTCGAAATCACACAAAGACATGTCACGGCATAAACTAAAATCATAGAACTACAAACCTAAAATCGAAACTTTATATAATTTGAAACAAGTAACTATCTTATAGACAAAATTGAAACAAGTTTACAATGACCAAAACACATACACAACCAAGAACAAGAAAAACCAAAAACCGAAATAAACATAGAGAGAATCATGGTTACACTTTATCAATCAAGCGATCTCACAAGGTGTAGCCGTGGCTTTCCAAGGGGATGAAACCTCTTCACAAGCGTGCTTGAAGGCTAAGGATTGGTGGAGAATGGTGGAATCGGTTTTAGGATTTCTTGGATGGGTGAGTATGAAATTTGGTAGAGCTTTGGCTAGTATGTGCACAAGGTTGATGATCTGTTTCTGTGGAATTGAGGTGCTATATATAGAGGAAGAAACCCAAGGGAGGATGGCCACAAAGTCCACAAAGTTGAAACCAAATTGGTTGAGGTTTCCTAGATTCGGCAGATTTGACCTTTGTCCCTTGTTGTGGCCATAACTTTCTCTAGAAAATAGATATTGAGATTATTCCAACTGGCAATTTCAACTAGACTTCCGTGGATTTTCATCCATATAAGGTACATTTTCTCAATCATTTTGAGCTGTCCAGGGGAGCCCGTCAAAGATGGATGATCTGCACTGCCAGAATTCTGATTTCTATAAGGATTGCATATCTTTTGCATTAATTACATATCTTCTTCCTCCTTTATTGCTGATTTCTTTTGCACAAATTTCTTCCTTTGAATTAGGGAGGCAGCAAAAGTCTTAATTGTTGCAGCCATGTTTGATTTTTCTTACCTCTCCTCATTAAATTTGCTGCATGCCTTCTTTGACTTTCTTGCCTCTTCTCATTTAATTTGCTGCATGCCTTCTTTGACATTCTTTGGTGCTGGGATTTATGGACATTCTGATACATATTTGTGCTCTATTTTCAGGAGGAACAAAGTCCCAAGTTTCCCTCATAGCCCTTGGATCAAAAGCAAATCAATGGCTGAGATAATTCCGCCGAGTTCACTGGACCTCCGATCAATGATTCAGTCATATCTCTCTGTAGGAATAAGATATTGATTTGATTCCAAATCCTACAGAAACTAGACTCAAATACCTTTATTTCCATATAAAGTAGGTCTTCTAACTCGATCGGAGCTATCCAGGGGAGCCCGTCGAAGTTGGACTACGAATATTGACAGCATTTTGATTCTTGAATGGATTGGGCTTTTAAGTGTATTTTCTTCTCTTTCCTTGTGGAACTAGGATTGCTTTCCTTCTCCAACATGGATTTGTATTTCCTAATAAGAATAAGTATGTTAGAAACAAAGAAATACACAAGGATGAATCCTACTCGAACAAGGAAGCATATCTCAACAAGGATTCTTAACACTTAGCACGATTTGATCATCAATTCATTCATAATTGATATAAGCTCTACCTAGACACTTATTCATACAAAAGAAACTAAAATATACTATATAAGCGGTAACAAAGAGTAAGAATAGGGCATAAACACATTAAGAACGTCACACTTTGTGCTCCTATCAACAACCCCACACTTAAGCTTTGCTAGTCCCTTAGCAAACACTAGAAAGGGGAAACAAAAACATAAAACAAAAATCAATGCAACTAAACTAATGACTCAACTATAATGCCTTCAACATTATGTCTCAAAGATCTTCAAACTCATAGCATCAAGAATAACACTTAATCGAAATAGATAGAATGAATTCAATGGTTAATAAACATGAGATCTCGCAAAACAAGTAAGACAATGCAGAAAACATAGGTGATATTAAGCTCGACATGTTCAAAATAAGTTCAAATTCAACTCACAAGGGATATGCACTCCGAATCTTTTCTCTCAAGAACATGGCATATGCTTAAAAGCTTTTCACACATAAGAGTTAAGAACACATAGTGAATTCGAAAACCTCATGAAAGATACCAATCATATGCACAAATGAACCCAAACCATATGCTTACTCATGAAACAAACTCCACCAATCAAGAGCTACTCATTTTAAGAATCATGCGGATCTTTATAAAAGGTAGGCTTAGGCTCGTTAAGGATATCATTTTTCAGGTAAAAGGAATCACAAAGGTCATCCTCAAGACTTAGCAGAGCAATAATCATCCACCTTATGTCGCCATACTCCATAAAACAAGAGCCAATTTTATCATGTTGGCTCATTCTTCACTCTAAACATTGTGAAAACGAACAAAGGCTAAAGTACAACATTATTGAGCCTTCAACAAATACATCACAACTCCAAATTCACATCAAACATAGCTATGCCGTAACTTCTTACTTCTCTTTCTTTTTCTATCTTTTTTTTTTCTTCTAACCGTGTATATATCTTTTTCTTTTCTTTTTCTCACACGGCATCTTTCATTTTTTTCTTCTTTTCACCATTTTCATACGGCACAAATAAATACATAGCATAACCCCACTCTTGAATCGAATCATCACTCCATATTAACATCAAATATCAGCTCTGCCAAGCCTCGAGAACAAGGTAGAGATATAACTATACTAAGCAAGGATATTAATATGTTGGTGATGAAAGAAAAGGTTTAACGTAAGCTCAAATGGGTTAATACTAAGGTGTCCCAAGCAGGGCTCAAATAAGGCATACGGCTTTTTGGTTTAAGTGGTGGAATCCTAAAAAGATCCAACAATCATTTTCAAAATCAGAGTATATTATGACATAAAGCTTCGAAAGTTTCACAAAGTAAGTTCTAGCATTCTCTAGTTCATTGCAATTCTATGGCATATGAATTGATCAAAATAGATGTAATGAGGTTATATAGCCAAGAAAGGATAGATTAAACTCTCCAAAGAAAGGTACATATATGGCTCGAAACTCACATAGGTTACATGAATTCAAACAAGTAAGGAACATGTTCATTTTGTACCTAAGTTTCAAAATCCTCATCTACTACATGTTCGTACAAAATCTACACATTGATTAACCATCAAATTGCAATTAAGTTTCAATTTCCAATCTTGTGATCATCATTCAACCAATCATTCAAAGATCAACTCATCTTAGACAGTTAAAGGCATACCTAAGACTCAAAACAAAATAAAATAAAATACAAATAAATTTTTTTATTTTATTTTATGACTCTAACATGTAAACCTTCCCCCATACTCGAATCATGCATTGTCCTCAATGAATGTCAAAAATAAATAATGCAATGAAAGACAAAAGCATAGTGGAAGGAAACAAAAACAAAAATAAAAACATGGGAAAAAGATGAGAAAATGATGAGAAAAGCTCCCCCATGATGTGGTCCAAACAGCCTGCATTCCATGCTTCATAACGTTTGAAAATAATCTCCGATAAGTGTGACAGTAGTGGGAATAGAAAGCTGATGTTTCTAGCTTTCCATGCATATAAAGTACATCCGCTAACTCCAAATGAGGAGAAAGTTATGCCCCTGCAAAGTTATCACGAAAAACAAGTTCATAGATTCAAAAACTGGAATGACCTTTATCTATTTGTACCTGAATTCCGTTGACTTAAACAGCTGGAATGGAAACATGGCCTGAATAAAAGTTGAAGATAACACAACAAGCTTTCAATCCATATATGGCACAACTGCCCAGTTAGGCCGGAAGTGCTCGCTGTTTTGCCGTTTCCGAACTACAACTGCACGAGTTCTGAATTTCTGACACGACCTTGCTGCCTTCAAATTGCAACTGAGAATGATGTAGACCTCTGAATCCAGTTTTGTAAAAAGATACAGAAACTAGACTCAAAGATCTTTGTTTCCATATAAAGCACATCTTCCAACGCCCTATGAGCTGGGAGATACAGTCTGCCGAAGTCGACGGACTGTTTCTGCCAGATTCTGTTGAACGAAAATGTTTTGCTCCTCTTCACATTTTCTCGAAAACTAACCTACACACGCATAAAACAAATCAAAAAGAATAAAAACAATAACCAAATAAAGAGTAAAGAGTAAAAAATCAAAATTGGGTTGCCTCCCAACAAGCGCTTAAATTTAAAGTCTAATAGCTTAGACCGAGTTTTCCTTTCAATCATTTTGTAGGTGACACATTATGGGGTTTCTCCTCCGCCATTTTGTTGTCCAACCTTGTAGTATTTTCTCGAGCTCATTGTTGGTCACTTCACTATAAACCTGTAGAATCTCAATTAAAATCATTAGTGAAAGTGAGAACTTACCAAACATAACATAGGACACGAGGTCCTTAAGAGACTATGTTCCTCTAGCCATATGATATTTTGTTGAATTAAAAATGCAACATGAATGAGATGCAAAATGAATGCAATGCAGAATGAATGCAATTAGAATGAGATCATTAAGATGCAATGCAAAAGTTAGAGAATAACAATTAGGAAGTCATTGATATACAAGTTAAAAATATGTCAAAAGTCATTCAAATATAATAAGAACATGTTAAGGGGAAAAGGAAACGAAAACAAGCTTAACAACCAATCCAACATAATGTCAAATCTTATGTTTAAGTTCGTTTTAATTTCTCAACTAAATAAACCTAAAAAAAAAAATACACCCAATTACAATTATTATATGTCAATTTTTTTTTTACAAGTTACTTTTCAATCAATTTCATGGTTCAACATTCTTAAGTTGTTATTCAAACAATTAAATGATCGATTGATTCTAAGTTGTAAACCAAGGTGGACGTGCGGCCTAAGTATGGATGCCTAGACACAAGTTTGAATCATTGTTTCAGATGGCCGGATAGCTAATTCAGAGATAGTGAACATGGTAGGACTCATTTGTTGAACTATGGAGGGCAAGCCCCCTATCGACTCCATCACCGAGATGTATGTCAGTTAATAGTTCTCTGAGATCCAATTTTGATCCCATGCACCAGAGTAATGAAAGAGCGTGCCCCTTACTCAGCTAGAAACAAACTTGGGTGTTAGACAAATCTCCAAGTGTTAATAAAAGCCGCCCTCAACCTCATGCAAAAAAAAATTGGAAGAAAACATGAGGGGTTAAGGCTAATATTAACAAAAGGGACTTTACCTATTCCATTTGATTTACAACCTACAACAATCATTCATTCAATCATTAAAAATAATAACCTCCACCCTGGCGTTGGCATGTTGTAACAAAGTGGTGGTCTATGCCTTGTGCAAGGAAAAAGGCTCTGCCAAGCCGAAGTGTTCAAGGTGGGGAAACTCCTCACGGCACGGGAATACAATCAACAATCTTTTATGGGGATGTTTCGATCGGCTTGGAATCTCAATGGCCAATTTTGCGTGGAGGCAGCCAAAGGAAATCAAGTGTTATTTACCTTCTCTAATCTTGCTAATAGGGTTAGAGTTTGGCGAGGTGGTCTATAGGGCTTTTCATTGAGCACCAATCGCTCTTGCAAACTATGATGGTGTTGATGCCATTGATGACGCTCCCCTAACAAAATCCTCTTATTGGATTATCTTGAAAGTCCTTCCAGTATTTCAATAGCTTCGCCTCATGAGCATGGTCGGTAGTATGTTGGGAGATATGAAGGAATACAACACCAACGCTTTCAACAAGAGTATCATGAAAAGATCACAAAGATGTGTTTATGTCTAGATGATGGAGTTCAAAAGATCATTGAATTCAAGTATGTTAAGCTTTTTGGTCATTGCGGTACTTGTGGCTTAGTTACTCATGTCGACTTGCTGTGCATGAACAACCCTCTGCAGGAACTGATGCCATCTTCAGCACCTCCATCTGCCACCTCGGCCAGACCGGCGATTGCAGCTCTACTTGCAACTGGGCAGCATATGGAGACTAGGGTTACTGTCCTAGTCTTCACTGCTCAGATCCCACGAAAGATGGCTCCAACCATAACATCATTTGCTACTAGTCCTGCTCCAATACCAAAGAATCGGGGACAAATTGTTATCCGCCACATTCTGGAGGCGACTAATTAAGGATCCCCAACCATTGCCAAGAGAAGACAGAGGAGTGCTTCCACCTCTCCAATGCATATATCTCTAAAGTGACCTCGACTCAGCTTGGAATTTAGGAGGCATAATATCGATGCCCAAAATATAGGATTGCTGCCTTTGCAGCCGCACCGAGCAAACCTTAGAAGCGGTGTGGTTGCACCCCAGGGAGGAAGAATACACTTCCTTATGGTACTGTCGAAAAAGAGAGGAAGGACAAGGCATCAAAAACTTCAAAGCCTCCAAAGAAGTCTGCAAAGAAGAGTCTCGTTGCTACTATTGAAGAGGAAACTCATGAAACAACTAACTCCAACCCTATTGGGAAGGAGTTAGTTGTTGTTTGATTTATTTTCTTGTTTATTGGTGTTCCCAAGTCTGGTACAATTGGGATAGTCTCATGAGTTTTGAGGTGCTTATATGTTTTTACTTGTGCCACAATTGCGTGTTTTTAACAGGTGAGGGTATAGGCTTTACTAGTGTCTTAGAGATTGAGATTGTTTTAGTTCCATTAGTTGTAATGAGCTATGCATGCCGGAATAAGTGTTGGTTATTTCCCCACTAATTCTCATTCTAGGTGTTGTATGGACTCTTGCTTATTGGCATTAGTTCAATGATATGAACTTTAATTTCAGAAAAAAAGAAGAAGAGGTGTAATGTACAACATTGTCTTCAAAGTCTATAGGAAGAGCTGATGTTTTTGTTTTAGAAACTTTTACTCTAGGAGCAGGGTTACAAGCAGCTTTAGTTCACAAGTCTCGAGTATTTTTTTTCTTGAAATAAAGTTTTGTAGCATTGTAGTTAAAGGAGTTTTATCCTTATTGATATTATTCACAATTGTGTGATTCCTTAGATGATAGCTGCTTTGGTTCATGATATTCGAATTCTGGCACTGACATGACTCACCCCAAATATTAACCTAATATCTAGAGTAAGTCGTGCGGGGATTATTATTTTAGGAGGTATACCAAAATTTTGGCATAGTCTCATTTTAAAGTAATCAACCCAACTTGCACAAAAACGACACTTCTGCAAACTCAAGTCCAGCCTCAACACTTGGAGCCATCACGCTACTCATAATAACCCAAACTCCACCACCATAAATCAACACTCTAAATCTAAGAAACAACTTAGAATAGAGATGCAACAATTAAGGATATAATCATAATATCCAACTTTGACACCAATATCACAACATGAACAAATCATATAATAAACCAATATACGAAGGTACATTTTCTTTCATTCCAGTCCCATCCCCCAACAATATCAAATAATCACTCAATAAACCAAATTACCGGAAGGTACATTTTCTGTCCTTCTGGTCCCTTCTTCCATATTAAGATATAATCACATTCAAAGATATAAAAATATAATAGCAATGTATATATGTATATTTTTATTACCATTTAATATCCATATATAAATTGACTATATCATATCAATATCCACATGCATAATCCAATTTTATCCTCACATTCATCATAGTCCATAATCACTAAAACTTTTTAAAATCATTTTATTAAAATACCGTTTTACTTACCCATGAACCGTAGACGATCAAGTTCACATAATTTTAACCAAAACATATTTTTAGAACAATTTTTGTAAGCTAGTGATGGAATGACTATGTTAACAACTCCAACTAAAATCAATAATTCTAACACTACTTCGATCATGATAATCATTATGAGGTTTACTTACCTTAATCCCGTTGCATCTTCTACACATAATATGGATATTACTAATCCCGCATCTACTCCAAACCAAGGATCACATCCTAACCATAGTAATGTCACAACACAATAAAACTTGAGGTACTAAAACAACTTTTAAAGTATTACTTCTCCCATTTAAATAAAACTGAAGTTACGTCAGAAACGTAACTTCATTTGAGACTAATGAGTCTCCACTACCCCCGCAAGTAAGTCGATCATAACAAGTCCATTCAAAATATGGAATCTAGATGCGTTAACTATCGACTAAAACAACTATGTGACAACACTATCAATCTCTCAAAACCACTTCACCAACACATCAATCGAACCTCATAAGTATAACATAGTCATACATACAACAATAACAACAACAACTAACATAGTTGAAATTAACCCAACACATGCAATTTATATACGTAAATGCTTGTATTGATGAACCCAACTCAATAGAGTAACTCATTATTCTCCACAAGACCAGAAACATCCTCAAGGACAGCGAAACCTCACGACCTCAGGACCACAAAAGTCACCAACTCAAGGTTGCTCAAATCCTCACGACCTAAATATGAAACTTATAGATCACAACAAGAGAGACATTTTCCATACTTGCACCCAACCCAACTCGGCCGGGAAGTGGTTGGAAAGTCGATCAAAAGTTTATGCATATCCAAGCTTTTTCACCATCGCTTATCTCTCGAATTTGAGCTCTAAGACTGCCATAATCGTGCCCAAAAGGAAGAGAGAGGTGGAATTGAGGAAGTTTTGGACTCAG
This sequence comes from Argentina anserina, assembly GCF_933775445.1. Taxonomy (NCBI): domain Eukaryota; kingdom Viridiplantae; phylum Streptophyta; class Magnoliopsida; order Rosales; family Rosaceae; genus Argentina; species Argentina anserina. The sequence goes on from NC_065873.1 coordinate 11,926,758, forward strand.
GTTCACCAGAAAAACACCGTAGCTGCGACGTAAGCTACAACTGCAATCTTGCGGGGAACGCTGCTCTTTGCATAGTCACTGATGCTGCATGAGTCTAGTATCAATGGAAAGAAGACGGCGAAACGAAGCTAACGTAACAAGTAGCGCTCGATTTGGTGGTCAAATGAGAGAGAACGAAGGAGAGGAAGTTTGATGCAATTTGAGGAAAACGATGAACAGTACCGTGAAACAAAAGCTCCGGCTGTTCAATTATGTTTTTCTGATTTTTGAGATTTCTAAAAATTGCCCTTTTATAACCCTTCCCAAAATCGGAAGCTAAATTTTGTTTGCTAATAACTTTCACATATAATATCCATTTTACTTATGCTGCTTGTCTATGAATTTATATTGACGAGCTTTACGATTTTCATGAAGAAAGTTTTATGAGAAATCTAACGAGCTAAAAGTCAACTCTCGACCCCTCACAAAAACGTTTATGAGTAATTCAACTCTCGAACACCTTCGATTTCGCCATTGTTCAATATAATCAGACGATTACCAAAATAATAATGTCCAAAAATCATTACAAATTAAATATCAATTTTTTTGGGATATTACACTTGCACATAAGATTAAGGCCTCTAAGGCCTAAAATATGAGAAATATTTATATGTTACCGTAGTACCACGTGGTAATACCTAGTGGTATTCATTACCTGTTGTTATTTCAACACGTGGATTTATTACACTAAAATTATAATTTAACATATTTTCATTAATTGTGAAATGATCTTCATGGGTATTGATGATTTTGAACTATGATTTTGGGTTTAGAGTGTAGAGTTTATGATTTAGGGTTTAAGGTTTAGAGTTTTATGGTTTAGGGTATATGATATATGATTTAGGGTGTATGGTTTTAGAGTTTTGGAGTTTTGAGTATTAGAATGTACGATTTAGAGTTTTAGAAAGAAACTTAAAATAATATTTGACAAAATAGTTGAAATATAAATTTTCTAATTAAATTTTCTATGTCAAGTTGTGATTGAAATGATAAATCAATAGATATTGACACGTGATGTTATGGTAGCGCTAAAAAATTTCTTCTAAAATATTAAGACCAACAATCCTTTTTCATACAGGAGTTACGTACATTAATTGCCTTTTCGCTTATCAAAAAGCAATGCAAAACATAAAATCCATCATTTTGAAAAAAAATCGACGTGGAACTCCCGTGTCCTCGTCTTTCCCTCTCTCGCTTTGACGCAAATTTGCAGTTCACTATCGCACTTCACCTTATTTTCTTCCTTCCTCATTTCCTCTCCAACTTACCTCCTCCTCCTCTGAGTCTTCTCTCTCTCTCTCTCTCTCTCTCTCTCTCTCTCATTTGGTAATTACGATGGCGATTTCGCTGGTGACCTTTTTGAGAATTCTGTTCGGAATTCTGGGCTCCCTGATGCTCCTCACTCTCGTTTACACCATCTTCTCCGACGGCCTTCCCTTCCGCACCGACCTCCTCACTCCGTACTCCCTCTCTCTCTCTCTCTCTCTCAACTCATGTTATTGCATCTTCACGCTTTAGGTGCACACTCTATAACTAAGTTTAATCTGATCAATTATCGTATCACATACTTTAGCCCATACAGCTTCGGTTAGTTACTACTACAACTATATGTGGGTAGTTTTGTGACTTTTGTTAATGTCCGTGGATTGTTATGCATGTTTGATCTGAAATGCTTGAAATGTTTTTGTTTCAGATGGATGGCAGCAACCTTGGTTGATTTCTACATCAATGTTGTGCCAATCGCGGTATGATCCAGCAACTTCTTACTTTCATTCATAATTTAGGCGCTTCTTACTTTCACTGATGATACAGCTTTATTTGAATTGAATCATATACCCAAAGGAACGACATCGTTTAGTTTTTAATTGCTTTAATCTGCATAAAATGATATTGGGTTCAAATTTCTGTTGTCTTACTACTTTATAATTCACGTGTAGTTATTTGGAATGATTTGCAGAGGTGAAGAATGTTTGACATTGAATTTTATGAATCTGGCTTTTCTCGTTTTTATCAGGCTTGGGTAATCTACAAGGAATCGAACTGGATTAGAGCAGGACTGTGGATAGTATTGCTAATATGTCTTGGAAGGTATTGATATCTGTTCTCTATGTGGACACCTATACTCTCTCTTTTTCTTATTCTATGTATTTGTGGGTTTTCTACAAGTAATTTTTTTTTCGTGATATAGTGCTGTACCTTCAACTGACGCTGTAGTGGAAGCTGAGACCGTTTTGCTCTTTTATGTTTAAGCTTGATAGAAAGTTATGTGGAAAAAAATCTCACATTTTATCTTGTGTGAAAATCGTTATGGGGCTACATAATTTTTGGAGTGTAGCTGAAGAGTAAACTTGTAACCCGATCTGAAAATCCCGCTGTTTGTCAGTCAATGAACCCAATCTAAACTTCTGAACTAAAACTACTTATCTACTTAGTCGGTTGAAGTGGTTCAGTCCCAGACATCTCTCATTCGGTCCTTTATTTTCTTATGTCTAGTTTTGGGGTTTCTTTATGTGAAACAATGATTTGAGCTTATAATATTCTTTATACGCATGGTTTTGGTGTTGTACAGGATGTTGTTAGTTTTGCATGTTGTAAAACTGTGCAATTTATACAAGGAATATAGTTGAGATTTATCTGGTCCACATAACTAAAAAGATTATTAATTCTCTGATTTTTTTAATTTTTAGTTTGACTACATGTGGCTACATCCTTCTGCAATTGATGAAGCTCTCTACGAAGGAATCAGAAGATCCCATTTACCATGTTCTGTTGTGCCATTCAAACAAGTAAGGAATTACAAACTTAAAATGCATTATGATCACATGATAAAATCAAATTCTTGTTTATATTTTTAAATAGTAATTCTATATTTTATTTTTTGTAAAAGTAAACTCTTGTCCAGTTTAAGATGACAGAAGTTGTGCATAAGTAATGTTACCTATTTTGACAAATTTACTCGAGCCCTATCTGGGATACGTTACTTCCTCCTTTGAAGATTTAGTAGAATCTATCAATCAGATAACAATGAAGTAGCGTTTTCCGAGGTGACCTTGGAAGACTATCACAACTGAGTTCGGAGGTAGGGAGGGATTGCTGTGTAAAGTGCATTTATGTCCAAATATTGAATATCTCCTAATTAGTCAAAGTTACCGAGTATATTTGCTAAGCAAAGGCAGAATGAAGTTAAAAAATACTAAAAAGATAAGAGTTAGGTAGGCCAAAGCTGAGTCCAAAAATGGCTTGATTAGAATAGTGAAATCTTATTGTAAAGCTTTATCCTACACTTGAGCTCTATATCATAATTAGCTTTACCATGTAATGGTGGATTTATGTAGCATCTATGTAAACCTACATAGCACGGAAGCTTGTCTTGACGACCGATTCCCGCTTCGGAAGCGGAAGCGCGGGGAAACACGAGGAAGCGTGATTCCAAAAAAAGAGGGTTTGGGAGCGCGGCGGAAGCGTTGGCTTCCAAATTAGAAGTGCGATTCCTTCCATTCCTTTATTTCATCAATCAATGTATTGAGTCACTTCTTGTTGTCTCATCTTCTTTCAATTTCTTCAAGCGGTTAAAGATGAATAACATCAATTGATCTAATGTGTAAGAGAAAAAGAGAAAGAGCTGGAGAGAGATATGAAGAAAATCTTGACGAGACAGAGAAGACGAACCTTTTTTTATTCAATTTCATGTAGTGGCGTCTCTTTGACTTGCACGTGGCGAATACCTCTATACTATACTGGACCTTCTTTTGTTTGAATTTTGAAAGGAAGCTTTAATATTGCTATAACTAAGGATAATCATGGTTTAAAAAAGAAGTTATTAATAGTTATCAAGTTATTTTAAAACTGGATAAAATAATTAAAAAATAAAAGATAAAAATAGTATATAATATATATTTATTATTTTGACGGTTACAAAACGCATCCGCTTTCTTAATTTTTGAAAAAAATCGCTTCCGCGTTTCCAAACGCTTCGCTTCCACGTACCTGCACCCGATTCCATGCATCCTAGGTGTAAACATACCCACCCACCCACCCACACACCTACACTTGCACATTATGCTATAGGACTAATTGCATATTTTGCTGCTTGTCATTTAGATTGTTGGCTTCATATGATTTATTATTCCTGAAACCAACACAACTTATACATGAGGAAACTGCATATGTTGCTGTCTTCCATTAGAAATGTGGTTCCAGATTATATTGTTCCTTTCCAAGTGTATCGTTAATAGCCAGTTTGACTGACACATATTATATAGGTACAGTGTTGTAGATAAGCATAGGCAATCCCATGTTCTGATTGCCAGAGTTGTATTCGCTGCTTTGGGACTTCTGATGCTGGGAACTCTCATATACACTCTGTTAACAGATGGTTCTCCTTTTCGCAAAGAGCTTTTTACACCGTAAGTATGTTTCATGCAATCCCATCTGGTGTTTTTTTTTTCATGTAAATAAGAGTACTCTGTAGATAATTGGTTCAAGTTTCCGATTGTACTGTTCGTCTATCAGTGATCTAATCAAAGTTTGCTGCCTACTATATGTAGGTGGATGGATGCAACTCTAATTGATTTTTATATCAATGTAACAGCTCTTTCAGTATGTCTCAGTTCTCTTTATTGTTTACAACTACCATATTACCATTTCTTAATTGATTTAACTGAATTTGAGCACTTGGTTTCGTATCTGATCAATTTTCCACTTGACATGGACCAGTTCATCTTTGTGTCAGAGTTATTTAAATCTTTGATTGATTGCTTCTAGAACTTTACTTTATAATATTGTTGATCCGACTTATGTTTGAGTCTGGCTCTAGTTAGTGTATCAGCTTTATGCTGGTCCCTGTAACACAGGTTTTTATTTTATTTTTTTAAATTTGCTTGCTATTCCTTCCAAGAAATTAGTAATATCTTTGCTGCTAATTGTATATTTGAACAATAACTATTATTGCTTTTGTAATCAGGTTTGGGTTGCTTACAAGGAATCAAGCTGGGTCACTGCCGTTGTGTGGATAATTTTATTGATATGTTTTGGCAGGTATGTTTTCTGGATTTTAGCTCCCACATAGTTTCTGTTGATTCGTTGATAGGATCCAATTTCTTTTTTTTTCATACAAGTCTGTGTTGATAACATATATGAATGACTTTAGTCTTTCCATAGCTTGTTGTTAATAGAAACATAATTCTTGGTGCTAGATTGACTATTGTGGTTATCATTTAGGCCATCTCCAACCCAAAAGGTTAAAAAAGTAAAATTTTAGCCCTGTAAAGTGGAACTATTAATTGATGTAACATCAATCGTCTCAAACCCGTTAGGTCTAATTTATATTTTAAGATTTTGAATATGTTATTATATGTTTAAGTGTTATAATTTTGTATTAGATTCTTATTTTAATTTATTGTAATTAAGATTGTTTTTATAATTAAGAAGTTAGTTCCGACATTTTAATTAAAATTATTATATCCTCTCACTTTCAAATTTGAAAGGATATCTCATTCAACTACATTTGGCGTGATAGTATATATTTAACAAAATAAATAAAACAATCACTTTGCAAATTCATCTACCTCTTATGTTTAATAACTTTAAAGTAACAATAAAGCGATAAATCAATCAAGTGTGTTGTCATATAAAGTATTTTTTAAATCTATTTAAGTAGAGACCATTACTAATGTACTAATGATCAAAATTGAAATTAATTATATTAATCATCATCAAAATTAAAATTAATTATATTAATCATTAAAATTAAAATTAATTATATTAATAATTAAAATTAAAATTAATGTATTAATAAATATATTAAAATTAATTTTAGTTGATAAAAATGTGGGGGACATATTGAATAAACAAATGAGATTATAAACCCACTCAAAGGGCTAAAAGGCATATAACTCTTAATATTGTCTTTTAGCCCTCAACTAATGCCTTTTAGCCCTTACTTGGGTGGGTTGGAGATGGCCTTACATTCCACTCTTAAAACTAGAGGTTCAATCAGTTTGGTCGGACGACCATTTATCAAGATTTATTTGTTCATTTTTTTTCTAAGACTTCTGTTTTGTTTCATTGATGGTTAGAATATATGTTTCATGGGATTGTCTACAGTGCATTAGTGTTCCTATACATCAAGCAGACTAGTTCAACTGCTCAATACAAAGGTAGACTAGCTCAGTATAGAGGTAGACAAGTTTGAGATCAAGTCAAGCTAATCTATCTTTGCAGGGAGTAAGTTTAGCACTATATCAAATGTACTTGTCTTGATGTACTGGTACATTAAATTACCCGTAGTCTTTCCCATGTTTCATTAGTGAGGGAAAAAAAACCTTTAGATGTCTTATACAGACTCGTTGTACAAAAATCTGATAGGAATACAAAAGTGGAAAACCTTAATGAAATTATTCTTTTCTAAGTGGTCTGTTATAATGTCTTGGGTTTATGAAACTCTTAGTATACTCAATCTGCTACTAGCTTATGACATGAGCATCAGTTACTAATATATTTAAAATTTTGTATTATAGCATTACCACATGTGTTTATATCACCATTCAGTTGTCACGGCTGACATGCCAAGATCCAATCTACGTTGCTTTATTTAAAAGTGGTGACAGGTAAGTCTACATCCATCTTGTATAGTCTCTGCAATTTCTTCATGCTTGAAGTAGTTGTTGGTAATTTGTTGTCAATATTAAGCAACCAAAATTCAATTCACTGTTCAGCTGCACTTAACACCATTTGAAGTACTTAATTTGTTTGTTGGTATAGGAGACTAAAGTGGGCAGCTTAGGAAGCTATGTGATTGATATTACAGGGTATGTACAGAAGGATGAGACTACATATAGGATGGACATAATTATTTAAATTAAAAGTTTTAATGGAAGCAGACTGACTAAAATCAGTAGTTCACACACACCAGGAACTGACTCGAAGAAATTGATTAGACCATATTATTGAATAGATAAGAATGCACTGATTAATCACACATGGTAATTCCCTAAAGAAATAACAGACAGTAACAGTGAGACAGAAGGAAAGTCTTGATTTTTAGCAGTAGGAAAGTTGTCCATGAGTTTGAAGAGTCAAGCTTTATTCCTGCTAAAGGAAAATTCTGCAGCCACATCCCATCAGAAAGGAATTGTACATTTTCCGGTCTAGTAGTGGATGTGTCTCCGCTTTTTATCCAAGTCTAGCTTCAGAATGGACACAATGAATGCATTTTAAAAAGGAAAACACCATCTCTGTTCGAATAGTATTACATAGAAGCTATTTGTTATTACTAGTTATCTTTGGGCTTTGGGCTGAAGGAAACAATTCTATCACCCTAATGGAGAATTTAAAGAGACCTGGAGAATCATATGCTTTATGTTAGGTTTTTGCAGGATATTGATATTTTATTTTGTGAGTAGGATTCAACTGTTAAAAAAAAGTATGATTCAACTAGTATATGAAACACAATTCAGTAGTTGACTTAAACGAGATTGCTCTCAGCCAAATATGAAGGAGGTGAGGAGACGATCACCTCGAATGTTTGCAAGAACTCAATTGATTGTTCCTCTTTTTTGCTTCGATACAAAAGGGCTCAATCAACAGAAAATGTGTAAAGTACAGATGATCCCTTGGTGGTGTGACTAGATTAGGATATCGGTGATTACAATTTCCTAGATTATTATTCTATATTATTTAGTTTCCTTCACAAGTTTACCACATATCAGTAATACCGTTTTTGCTTTAACATCTTTCATTTCATGTTCTTTCAAACAGCTGAGTATAGCTTAGATGCTCATTGATCTCCTTTTGTGTAGTTGTATGGATTAAAGTTTGTTTATTGTTGTTGTAGGGCAGAAAGCAGGTCTGAGGGGGTTTTGATCTGAGGAGACAATGTAACTTTGGAGGTTCTTGTGTAGTTCAATACCTGTGCATTCCTATGCATAATTTGAATAGACAATTCCACTGGTGTAAATCCAGGTTTCTGTTGTAATGCCAAATCGACACAAATGTAAAAATGATTAATAAATACGAATGTGGATCAGAATGAAATGCGTTACAAGAGAAAGGTGCAATAGATGGCGCAAATGAATAATCTCCAAAATACCTTCGGCTGAAACCTTGCACCTCTTTCCATTTTCTATCTTTTCCTGGATTTCAAATCATCATCCAAAACTAAAATGCATGAATAATTAGGTTCAAATTAGCTTCAGCTCATGTCCTAGTAGTCTAGTACAGCTCTAAATTTACAAAATCAATTGGTCAGGCCAAACCAATGTTTTTAAAAAACTCGCCTCAAGGATCACTAAGGTCGACTTTCGTCCGATTTTGAAAGGGGGAGATCCTATAGGATCCTATCCAAATTTTTCAAGATTAAATAAATTTAAATTTTAAATAAAGTAAGGTTAGTTCTATTTTATTAGTATAGTTAGTTCTATTTTATTAGTATAGAAAGGTTTGCATGATATCTAATCGATAGAAATCTATATATTATAGAACTATTTCGCTTTTTATGTCTTATGTTACGTTTTTACGCATTTTACTACGCCTTAGAAAATAATCTTTTTAAGTATTTTTTTTATATTTATTTATATAATGTGTTTAATTCGATGAAAACTATTTAAAACGTTTGGATTATGAATTTCATTATATCTAAATGCAATAAATTAGTAAGTTCTTATGTATATTTGTTCTTTTTGTATGTGGATAATTATATATTTACACATTTAACTACTAATTTGTTTTTATAACATAAGCCTTACGCTTTATGAGCCTCAAGTTCTAAGGCTCAAGGCTTTCAAGAAAACGCATTGGGGTACGTCTTCGCTTTTTAAAACATTGGGCCAAACCAATATTGATGTAAATATATGATTTCATTGGTCTCTCTGTATGTCTTATTTAGACTCAAATACTAGGTAATGTACTACAATATAGCTTATAAAAGTCGTATGAGATTCATAATCTATTTACTTTGCCTGCCGGATTTATGATGAAATGGTTGCTGCTTGATGGTAGGTGCTTCAGTACAGGGAGGCATGTATGCAGGTGGTTTCCGGATACTCGTCTCTGGGGTGCCTCCATCTTTCACTATCATCACAGTGTTCATTCCCCAACTGAGATGTCGATCAAAATGACAGTGCCAAAACCAAACACCTGCAACAATCATCCAGAGTGAATTAACATTGCCAACTACAACAAGGTAACTAAAACCAATGAATGTTCATTTTCCATAGAAACTTACCAGGATTACTTGCTTTAAATCTAATAGCAACCCATCCTTTCTTTGGGACTGTAACAGTGTTCATCTTTGGTGGATCAATCAAATTGTATGATTCTGGGTCTGTTTCATTGTCGAAATTTCCAAAACCTGTTCCAACTACATAATAGCTATAACCATGCATATGCATTGGATGATCTTCTGATGCATCTAATACATCAGTACCCTGAAACACTATTTCCACCTCTTCATTGTACTCTAACACCTTGACCCTAGTACCTTGTACAGTTGTAGCAACACTATCTGGCAAACCCTCGGCCACAAAGTCAAAAAAGACAGGTGGATAATCTGGAAAGTCTGAGGTATAAAACCCAGTCATGTTCCTGCAGTATACCATGTTTTTATACATATGTCAATGTTAAAGGATTCCTCCAAAATAGTTCTTTCTAATGATTCTATCATAGTGCAATTAAGCTTATTAGGAAAACCAGAAGCAGTTAGAATTGTGTTTGGATATACCTGTAGTAGGCAAGCAGCACATCTGTTGATGGATTAATCCAGCTAACATTATTCAAACTGGAAGCCAGACCAGTTCTCTCATCGGTACCATTGGTAAATGTAACCATATTCATCTCAGTCGTTATATACATTCTGGTAGTTATGTTCTTTGGAACATTTACCGGATGCTCTGAATTCGCCAAGCTCTTAATACGGTTTGTGAAGCTTGCTGCAGGATACAAATCCTCATAGGTAGGGAGGCTGCTTGGGAAAAATGGCAATGCTGGGGGTGTGTAGTTGCCTTTATACTCGAGAATTGCTGTCACATTAGACGTGTCATAGTCGGTAACGTCTGGCCTAACATTGTCATATTGTCTAGCAGCCATGTAGTATCTGCCAAGAGGCTGGTTGGCTGTGACCAATATATCCATGGTTTGTCCAGGAGCAATCATGGTAAAATTCGTGAGAATAGGTTTGACATATGATCCATCCATACCAACAACAGTGAGATTGTGATCAGCAATAGCAAAGTAAAGCTCTGCATTCATCACTGCATTAACCATGCGAAGAATATAGGTTTTTCCATACTCGACTTCCCAGCGATGGGTACTATCTGCAAGACATTGATAGAATTTCAGATGTGGACATATGGTATGCTAGTTTACTTTCCAAGCAGTCTTTGCAACCATGTGTCAAGTGAAATGAATGAAATTGGGTACAGAAACAATTTTTCTGCAGCAAGAGTTCCATCACTTCCAGTAATCATTTTACCATCTAATTCGTTCATTTTGACTTACCATTCGAGCATGCAAAGAAATCACCAGGTTGTCCATTGATGGTGTAGCAATCAGAGCGAGGAGTGTCTTCACCGTCTTGCAGGGCCTCGGCGACCACCTCGTTCACATCATCTAAATACCAAGATCCTGCAAGTAAAAGCACAAAAGGTCCTCAACTTAAGATGGTATCAACTATCAAATGTGGTACATCCTCTAGTCATTTTAATGCAATTACTTAAATACACATACATTTCTGACTGTCCGTGCTCTTGCTGAGTGTCATTTAGTTTATCACATTCTCTAGTTTCAAAACTCTTAACATAGAAAATGGCTAGTTCTACCATACAGGCATCGGAGGCCCTGTAAACTTAAAAATGGCTTGTGATGATTTTTAATTTCCACTAATGAATGACTACTGTACAAACATGAGCTGTAACAAACTTGATTGTCCAGAGAAAGTAATAACAGATAATAAGAACCTATAAAAATATATCCTTAATATGTAGATAGAAATGCTACTGTACAACCAATAATCACTACCTAAAGATCTATCTTTGACCGTTTGACATTGACTAAAACAATTCTCGATTCTGAGCCACCTTTGATATTGTTGGCCACTAAAATAAGGGTTTTGTGAGAATGCAATCGATATGTTAAGTGCCCTTTCTGTCACTCTCATATCAAATATGGCTATCTAAAATATTAACCAAGATACAAACAAGAAGACCAACAAGTTGGTCCATTGATGCTGTGTAGATCGTCTAAATCGTTCTCACTCTGTAATCATACATAGTTTAAATTTTAACTAATTGTGTTGTAACATGCTTTACCTCTTACCCAGGATTCAGGAGAAAAGGAAAAAAAAAAAAGATAAGGTAATGAAAGAGTCATAAACATAAAAATACTAGCTAAACAAACAAATTAAACCTGCCTACTCAGAACAGATCAGTATAGCAAAGATTGATACTAGCAATAAAGAGAAAGAAAAGGGGAAAATTATCGGTTTGAATACGCATCGTAGAATTATGTACGTACCAAGAACAATAATTTCTTCTCCATCAGGTTCTGGAAATGGGAAGCCAGTTTCATTTAAGGGCAGAACAACAATGGCACCATGTACACTAGATCGTGTCCAATCACTGTGAGCGTGCCACCAGACTGTTCCTTCCTCATCAGAAAATATAACCTCATAAGTAAAATTTGTACCAGGTTCAATAGGACACTGTGTGATGTACTCGGGACCGTCAAACCATGGGTTTCTTGGTTGATGTACTCCATGCCTACACAACATAATTTACAATTTAGATTGCTGCATTCTTTCACAATGATATTTTGATAATTAAAAGATGGTTCAATGTTATAGGGGGCCAAAAGAAGTAAATTTATCTTCACATAACCACGTTTAAGCGGTTGTAATATACTTCATGCATGTGAATTGACATAAATAGTTAGCAATCATAAGCTGATCGGAGAAACAATCGTCATCTCAACTCCATAAGAAAGCATATATCAATCAGTTTATTTACCAGTGAATAGTTAGGTCATAATCTCCTTGATTCTGGACATTGACGTAGACGGTGTCTCCTTTCTGCACCCGAATCACCGGCCCCGGTAGCATATCATTCACGACCAGCATGCTCTTGGTGCTACATAACCTTGTAAAGTTCTTCTCCCTCAACTACATTCGTCCATTGCAAAGCCAAGGTTACTTCGGTTGAGAGAGAGAGAGAGAGAGAGAGAGAGAGAGAGAGAGAGAGAGAGAGAGAGCAAAACTTACAACAAAATCGTAGTAAAACTTACAACAAAATCGTAGTAATGGACATTGCCTTCAACTATGCAAAGGACAGCAAGAGACGACAGAACCAAAACACCCAGAAAACCAGGCAACACAGCCATCTTCACGCCGAAACTTGAAGATGATAAGAATTAGCGGTAAGCTTTTCAGAAGTGGGATTTGTCCTAACACAATATTCCTACTGCTATATTTATGCGGGTGTGAGCTTGACTTCTGCTCAAGTTAGGTTGAGTTGAACTACTTGCTTTTAATCTCACTTCTAAGAGTTTGAAAGCTCGTTGCAGGTTAATTAGGTACGGAAATGAAAGATGACACAAGACACGTGAGATGAGATTTGTTATGTTCTTAAGTAGCTTATTAGTTTTCATTTTAAGGTCATGCGAATGTGCTCTGATATAGAATTATGTGTTTCAACACATGCCCAAAACTGGGCAAACATGCTGTCAAATTTAATTTACACAACTAATAAGGAACTGCCGATGTAAACTAGCTGCTGCGGCCCACTGTTTATGTAGTTTTGAACATACAAATAAAAATTTCAATAATTAAGCATGGGAATCATGCATGGTGCAGATGTACTGCTAATTAATCGATTTACAGAAAAGTTTTACGTACATAGTTTGATATAGATGTGGCTAAACGCCTGGAATCACTTCATGAGTAATTAGTACAAAGTCGGATGAACCTCGAATAAGTCTAGCTCTATATCGAGTTATATATACTTCTATATCACACTAATCTACTTGATGTATCGGTATATTAACAAATTCTTTGCACCCATTAGAAAAATGCGTGCGTGCCATGTGATACAGTCGCAAGAACTGAAGATTAAGAGTAGCTTCGTTCCGGGTGTTAACATGAAGCTAATTAAAGGTGTCAAAATTATGTGATCGGGTACCTATAGATTGAAAGATCTGATAGCAAAGATTGCCACATAGCCTGCTACTGTAATTGTGGTACGGCCGGTGAAGTTTTGACGGCAAATGGCTTTAGAGGCAGAAATATATATAATTATTCAGCATAGTCTACGTAAATTCATGACAAACACATTTGTCTCAATTTTAGTGGGATTGTTTTAGTCTATAGCCTACCTGTAAGACTGCCATCTGGTCTCAAACCTCTTCCGATCTTACCCACCCAAATTTAGAACTAAAAGACTCTCATTTAACACTTCTCATCTCTAATTATCTTAATTAAGGGTTAAAAAAATTAGGTGAAAGCTAAAAGATATTATTAACAATGCCCTTTAACCATCTGAATGGGTCAAAATGTAAAGGGCTAAAAATAGCCATTAACAATATCCTTTAGCCTTTTAGTTATATTCTCATTTATTTATTTAATAGATCACCTGCATTTTATCAACTATTGTACAACTAGTTTTAATATTTTTGTTAATACAATTAATTATAATTTGATGATTATATAATTAGTTTTAATTTGATATATAATTAGTATAATTAATTTTTATTTTTATTAATTAATAATATTAATTTTAATAATTAATACAATAATTTTAATTCTGATGATTAGTAAAATTAATTTTCATTTTAAATTTGATTACTAATACAATTAGTTTTAATACTGATGATTACAATTAGAAATGGTCTCTACTTGAGTGAATTAAAAAATATGCTATATGGTTATATATGACAATTCACTAGATTGATTACTTGAGTGAATTAAAAAAATATGCTATATGGTTATATATGACAATTCACTAGATTGATTTATTGCTTTATTTTTTTCTTCTCATAATGTTTATAAAATTAAAGTTTTTCGACATAAGAGATAGATAAGTTCGCAATGTGATTGCTTCATTATTTTTTATTTTGTTTGATATATCACGTCAGATACGATTGAATGAGATATTTGAAAATTACATGATTAATATCTTTAATTAAATATATATAATTAAAATGTCGGAACTAAAACCGAATAAATTTGGTTGAACCTAAGTCTCATCCTATTTCTATATATTTTGGTTGCCATGAATAAGAAGCGTAATAAACATAGCTGCGAATTAGTCTCTAAGCCGATCCAGACTTACGAGTATACTCCAAGTATAAATTCCTAAAAGATTTTAGTAAAATGAAAACTCTCTAGAATTAGTCACGTAACTACCATGCTCCACGGTGAGACTCATCATGTTCATTATAGGTAACTGTGTATTACAAGTTTGTTTTTGATGATAATCATTGTTAGAAATTCTCAATCTGCTAGCTATGTAGGCCCAATTGAAACAATATATAGTGAAATCCTATTTATTTTGCTTTCTTCACCCAACTCTCAGCGGTCAAAACGAAAACAGATATTAGTCACTAACATTGTGTACCTTCTTTTGTTTTGATATAGTCCGGAAGATTCGACACAACTAACTTTCATAAACCGAATCAACTAACTTTCCCGGGCATTTGGTTTTAAACAGTCGGCTTCTGCTCCTCATTCTCTAACCCCTCCCTGTGTCCTATATTTCGATTTAAACTTGTTTCACAACTTGACAAGTACTTATAAAAGAGTCCACTAAATTACAAGTCACAACTATGAATATCTGCCAATCAACAAATTGGTTGATGACGAACAATGATTTATTTGCAAAAAAATGACCACCATACAGTGATAGATATTGATAGTTTCATAAGTAAAATACCAGAAAACTTTTCTACTGCTATATAATTGGGCTCAAAAACTACAGTAATGTAAATGGCCCGTTTAAATGAGTTCAAATTTGTTTATCCGCCCTGCTGAATTTGTGGGAAGGTCGGAGCCTGATGGTTGGTCACTCAGTGCAGGGAGGCATGTATGGAGGAGGTTCTCGATTGCTCGTCTTCGGCGTGCCTCCATCTTTCACTATCATCACAAAACTCATGCCCCAACTGAAATGTCGATCCAAATGACAGTGTCATTGTTAAACAGCGACAAGTGTGGCCCGTAGACCAACTGTACCGATATTGTCCCAACTTAACCACCTCACAGGTGTTGGGTTTTAATCACAAAAGGCCTCGGTACAATTGATTATTATTCACCCACTTATAAGCTTTATTTTTTTGTCACTTCTTAGATGTGGGATCTCTCCTCTCCAACACGACCCCTCAAGTGCAACCTAATTTTTAGGTCTGCACGTGACAGATTAACATCCCACATACTGGGATGAAAGAAAACATCCCACATACTGGGATGAAAGAAAACATCCCACATACTGGGATGAAAGAAACTAAGTTCCAGTAACCAACGACACTTAGTGGTCATCCAATCGGAAATTCTCTGATGGCATGACAAAGTGGCACCCAACTAGGGCCCACGAAAGATTGGAGGCGCGACTGGAGAGGGACCCGCTCTGATACCATGTTAAACAGCGACAAGTGTGGCCCGTAGACCAACTGTACCGATATTGTCCCAACTTAGCCACCTCACAGGTGTTGGGTTTTAATCACAAAAGGCCTCGGTACAATTGGTTATTATCCACCCACTTATAAGCTTTATTTTTTTGTCACTTATTAGATGTGGGATATCTCTTCTCCAACAGCCATAACCACACCTCTGCAAGAATCGTGCACAATAAATTATGGACACTTTGGTAGTGTGGTTATATACATATATACCACTCATTCTGTAATAAAAATCGAAAGTAAAACGTGATAAAGAGCATACCAGGATTACTTGCTTTGAACCGGATAGCAGCCCATCCTTTCATTGGGACTGAAATAGTAGTCATCTTCGGTGGATCAACAAAATTGTAGCTTTGGGGGTCACTCACATTGTCAAAATTTCCAAGACCTGATCCAACTAGATAAATTGTATTAGTACCCTGAAATACTATTTCCACTTCTTCATTGTACTCTAACACCTTGACCTTAGTTGCCTTGACAGTTACCTCAGTATCAGGCAAATCATCACTCACAAAGTCATAGAAATGTGGTGGAAAATTGGGGAAGTCTGTGGCATAAAACCCACTCATGTTCCTGCATTAAGATGTGGTGGTGTCATAATGTTATTGTAAATTCCGATGATACTGTCACACTGCAATAGATCGTAGCTGCAACAACTAAAAGCAATATATATATATATATATATATATATATTATATTATAGTCCTTCAAGGAACAAAAAGATGAAGCTGAAAGTTTATACCTGTAGTAGGCAAGTAGCACATCTGTAGTTGGATTAACCCAGCTTATATTGTTTAGACTTGCCAAAAGAGAATCTGTGACATTATCAGAACCCTCAATCACCGAACCACTATCCATCTCAACTGCTATGTACATTTTCGTAGTTATGCAACTGGAACATTTATTGGGTGGTCTTTGCTTGATAAGCTCTTGATTTGGTCAGTAAATTCTTGTGCAGATAGTAAATCCTCATAGGAAGGGAGGGTATTGGTGTGTAATTGCCTTTATACTCCAGAATTGCTGTAACATTTGACTTGTCATAGGTTTGATCATCTGGCCTAACACTGTCGAATTGTCTAGCAGCCAAGTAGTATTGACCAAGAGACTGGTTAGCTGTGAGCAAAATATCCATGGTTTTTCCAGGGGAAATCATGACATAATCAGTCACAATCGGTTTGACATATGATCCATCCAAACCAACAACAGTGAGAGTATGTTCAGCAATAGCAAAGTAGAGTTTTGCATTCATAACTGCACTAACAACGCGAAGAAGATACGTCTTGCCATACTCCACTTGCCAGCGATACGTACTGTCTGCAAGGAAATGATGACATATTATTGATTTTGTGTCAGTGTAATAACCCGATTTTTCGAGTTAAATTTGTTTGAATTGGTTGAATTTTATGAACTTGGTAATTTTGTTAAATCACATTTTTTTACTTCATTACGTTGTCGATTCGAAAATGGAACCTTTTTCGGAAATCTAAATTTGAAAAACGTTACGTTTCCGCGACGCGGGAGTCGACTTTTACCATGTCGCTCGACTTACACCTATGAGGGGTGTAGTGAGATTTAGCAAGAATTGAAAGTTAGCTCCGAGGTATGTTGGGCCCTTTGAGGTTCTTGAGAAGGTAGGAGAATTGGCTTATCGACTAGCCTAGCCTACTAGCATACCTGGCGTCCACAACGTCTTCCACATTTCCATGTTGAGAAGGTACGTACCAGATGAGTCGCATGTGATTGATCATAGCTCCATAGAGGTGAAGGAAAATGCCTGTAATGACCCGATTTTTCGGAATCAACTTATTTGAATTCTTTGGATTTAATAAAGTTTGTAAAATTAATAGCCGCATTGGTTTCACTTCGTAACATTGTCAAATCGAAAATGGAACCGTCATCGGAAATCTCAATTTGAAAAACGTTACGTTTCCGCGACGCGGGAGTCGATTTTTACTCCGTCGATCGTTTCCGGAAACTTCCTTCACGAAAGTTGTAGAGCTTGCCGATACGAGTTCGTGGACACGTCACGTCCTAATCGGATGTTGTACGTGAAAGTTATTAATGACGGAAGTTAGTTTCCGATTTAGAAAAGGGTATAAAAAGAAAATTATAGGGATTCGGGTTTCCATTTTCGGAAACCCCTCACCCGCCTCCCTCCCCCTTTCTCTCTCTTCTCTCTCTCTCTCTCTCTCTCTCTCTCTCTCTCTCTCTCTCTCTCTCTCATCCTCTCCACCCTCCGACGCTGTATGTGAGTGATTGAGAATCGTTTCGAGCCGCAACACACCATTCCCAAGGAATCGAGCACCGTCGGCGATCCAAGCATCTCTGGCGCCATTTCGGAGTTCTTAGCTTCAATCTGGGTAAGGATGCATTCGATTTGATGGTTGTGATGATTGTAAATGAATTTTGGGTTGAATTGATAGATATTTGAGGAGATTCGGAGGAGAAGGAGGGGAGATTCGTACCGCCGCCTAGGGCGGCGCGTGAGAGTGTGTGAGGAGGGTAGGAGGCGGCCCTAGGCCGTGGGAAGGTACAGGGGAAGAGAAGGAATAGATTTGGGCGGCGGTGGGCAAGCCACGCGCGCCGGTTTGTGTGGCGCGTGAGCTCCACGCACTGCCACTGTGGGGAGGCGCGTCAACGCCACGCGCGGTCGCCGGAGGTGGCGCGTGAACAGTGATTTTCAAAATAGTAATTTTGTAAAATTATTGTAATAACCCTAGATTTTTAAAACGATTTTTGAATTGAATTGAATTCTATAAAGTTATGAAATTCAATTAAAATGAAATTGTTTGTTTGCAAACTTTACGAAACGGAAACGGAAACGTTTCGAGAACGTTTAATAAGAAAACGTTACGTTTCCGAGCGAATTTATCGACTTTTATTCCGTCGCCCGTTTGCGAAAACTTCCTTCATGAAAGTTGTAGAGCTCGTCGATACGAGTTCGTGAGTATGTGACGCGTTCGAATCAGACGTCATACGTAAAAGTTATTAATGTCGGAAGTTAGTTTCCGATTTGGAAACTAGTATAAATAGGATAATTGTGTTTAGAGTTTCCATAACAGGAAACCCACACTCTCTCTCTTCTCTCCGCCTCCCTCCCCCTTTCTCTCTCCCTCGGTTCTCACTCTCTCTCCCGACTCTCCCTTCCCTCTGAAACGCCTATCGATCCGCCGCCTCCCGAGCAACGTGGCCCTCACCGCCGGCCTAGGAGGCACCGCACCTACCCCTGCAGGCAACCCCAAGGAGGACGCACCCTCTCGAGTCGCGCCGGAGCTCCACGGACAGCTCCAAGTTTCTGCGTTTTCCACCGCCGTGTCAAGCCGAACTCCGGTGGTTTTCGAGCTCCAATCGAGGTGAGGATAGCCTAGGTTTGTTGATGAGATGTTGTTGTTGAATTTTCGTGTGGTGTTGTGATGTTTTGGTGGAGATCGGAGGTTGGAGAGGATGGAGGGGTACCGCCGCCTTAGGCGGCGCGTGTGAGGAAGTAGGAGGGTCTAGGGGCGGCGTGAGGCCGTGGGGAGGAAGAGGAGGAAGAAAAGGAGAGATTTGGGGCGGCGGTGGCGTGTCACGCGCCGTTGGTGGCGTCGGCGAGTGAGCCCCACGCGCAGCCTGCCGGCGGGTGGCGCGTGTGCCCCACGCGCCGCCACGTGCGGCAGTGTGAACAGTTTTGACAGAAGGGTATTTTGGTAATTTACTGTGTACGGTAAATGTAAATGTAATTTTTATTTACGTACGATAAATGTAATTAAATTTTACCGACGGTGAATGTAAATATAAATTACTTTCAGTAAATGTAAAAAGTAATTTGTAAAAGGGTAATTTAGTAAATTTTATTTACTGAGATTGTATTTACATTAAACAGTACGTATACGTACAGAAATACGTATATAATATTTATACGTACAGAAATACGTATATAATATTTATACATACAGAAATACGTATATAATATTTATACGTACAGAAATACGTATATAATATTTATACGTATAGAAATACGTATTAATGGTATATTTGTACAGTAACCGTGAACAGTAACACTGAACAGTAACTTTTTAAAACCGAAAATTGCTGAACAGTATCCAATTATTACTGCTTCGGCATTTAAAGGTTTACGAAACGACTCTAAATTCTTTTCTTATCTTTTCAAGGTGATCGTTAACTCGAGGAAATGAATTATCTTCTGGAATTGTGGAATTACGCTCAAGTCAATAAGGTGAGTAAAATCTCACATATTTAAGAATCTACCCTCACCGTGATTCAAGATTTTTGCAAGAGTATTTAATAATGAATTACAACACGTATAAAATTTAGTGAATTACATATATACTGTATAATGGTAATAAGTACATATATATATAGTTCATTATATTATATACTGTTATTAATTCATTAGAAATGGTCATTTTGATGACGGAAGATTGTGTATTGAGCATGTGTTGTGAAATATGACATGTATAAGATATAGTAGACTATATATATATTGTATAAATGGTAAATAAGTACGAATATATATGGTTTGCTATATAATATACTGTTATGATTTTATTGTGATTATATTGAGCATGTGATTTGAATTGTACAATATGATGTGAGATTATTGTACGTGATTTTTAACGTTGAGATTGTTAAAATGTGAATTGTCTTCGGACCTGATTTTTGGTACAATATGATGTGAGATTATTGTACGTGTTTGGCAAATCGAAACCTAGCCTTTGGCCGGGCGAAAGTTACGATACTGTTAGAGCTCTAGTCTGTCTGCCTTAGTACTGCATGTGAGGTAACGGGTGGTTATCTGCTCATGGGTACTCAGTTTATTTTGGATGTTGGGTAGCGGGTGGCTATCCAATATCAACGGTGTATTACGAGAGGGGTAACAGATGTGTACCAGCGTTCTTGGTACCCGTTTTATAAATTCATTGAGTAACCAGAAGGGTTACTTAATTTTGTCATGAGCGTTTCATTTCATATTTCTTTGGGTCAACCAGATGGGCTGACCATTGACTCATGAGGGCATTTATATTTGTTGTTTTGTGATCTTTCGTATATTTTGATATGCGAATTATATTTTGATTTTACTCATACGAGCTATAAGCTTATCGGGTTTGTGTTTACAATCCCGGTGCACCAATTCGATGGTGTAGGGGATAATTCCGTAGGTGCTGATTAGTGGAGGTTGAGTGACGACTACAGAGGCTCGAAGTCGTTCGGATCCTACTTGTGGTGAGGTTTTAGCGTGGATTTGTGTGTGAGAATTTGTGTAATTTCATTTGTGAGATTTGTGAGTGATTTGTGAGGATTATTACATCTCCATTTTATGTATGGATTATAAATTTGGGTTGTAATAATTGGTTGTCTGAGTTGTATTGAGAACTCAGAATTGATCCGCTGTTACACTTTAATGATTTCGATATATTTTGAGATTATTTTGTGTTTAACGACTTTAGAATTTTGAGTTTTTAAGCTCGAAATTTTGGGGTCGTTACAGTTGGTATCAGAGCCTAGTTGCGTATTTGGCGATTATCAATATCATCCGGGAGCGATGATCCGACTGCAGGCGGGCACCCATCACATGCTCCTCGGTATTGATATGTCGTCGGGTACGCGAGAGTGTTTTAGGAGCCATACCTAATGGTTTGGTCCTCTGAGAAGTATCGTGATGATACTTCGATGATTCATCTTATCCTGAAATTTCATGTTAATACCTATTGAATCTGTTTTAGTTGAATTCGAGATTTCACAAGTATTGACTAAGTGTTTCGTTGTTTGAAGGTGATGAACGCTGATAAGGGCCGAGGACAGGGCCGAGGACGGGCGAGAGTCCGAGGTCGAGGTAGGACCACATGCCGAGTCCGCAACGTGGAGAACCTTTATGAGGAGGCTGCTCCACAGGAAGAGCAGGTAGGCCGAGGTCGAGGTAGGACCACAGGTCGAGTCCGCAACGTGGAGAACCTTTATGAGGAGGCTGCTCCACAGGAAGAGCAGGTTGAGCCTGCTGCTGCGGTTAGAGATGATGGACGAGTGTTGAAGCTGATCAAGGATATCAGTGCACTGTCAGCGCCTACTTTTCATGGTGCACTAGATCATATGGTAGCTGACCATTGGATCGAGGGCATGGAGACATATTTTGAGATGATAGAGTGCACATCGATTGAGAAGAGAAAGATAGCTACTTTCTTTCTAAGAGATGATGCTCTAGACTGGGGGAAGAGCATGAGACAGACAGTTGATGTGACTACATTCACATGGGAGGGTTTCACTGCTCTCTTCCGAGAGAAGTACTTCCCAGCCTCCGTACAGGAGAACATGGAGCTCGAGTTTTTGGTACTGGTACAGGGAGACATGACCGTTAGAGACTATGATGCTCGATTTTCGCAGCTGTATCGGTATGTCAAGCCTATGATTGCGAGCTCTTTGGCTCAGAAGTATCTACGTGGGCTGAAACAAGAGTACAAGACCATGATATCAGTCCTTTGCTTGACTACCAGGGAGCAGATATTTGAGAGTGCTATGAGCTTGGAGCAAGCAGAGAAGACTCAAGCAGGTGATGTGGGGAACAGAGATGCAAAGGGAAAAAGCAAGGCAATCTATAGAGGCAGCGAGCACTCAGGGCCGAAGGATAGGTCATGGAAGAGGCCAAGACCCCACTATCAGGCCCCGACAAGGGCACCACCCCTAGCTATCAGGGCAGCACCAGTCAGACCATTGGCAGCGGTGAGGTGTTATGGCTGCAACGAGATGGGACATTACGCCTCAGCATGTCCGAAGCCGAAGAGAGCAGGCTGCCACCGGTGCGGGCAGATGGGACACATAGCTCGAGATTTTACCCGACCACTTCCGGGTAGACAGGAACGGCCGCAGAGACAGCTACCAGCGGGCCAAGCTAGAGTGTTCGCAGTGGGTCAGCGAGACACAGGGGTGGAAGGTACATTATCACTTTTTGACTACCTTGCTAGAGTACTGTTCGATACGGGAGCATCGCATTCATTCATTGCTAGTTCGGTAGTAGAGATGCTAGGATTGATTCCTACACCTCTTGGGGAAGCCTTATGTGTCACTTCACCCCTTGGAGTGTCACTTGAGTTAGAGACAATCTGCAAAGCTTGTCCTATTTTGATTGGAAGTAGAGAGTTCTCTGCTTCGTTGATTGTGATTCCGGACCACACTTATGATGTGATCTTGGGGATTGATTGGTTGAGACCACAGCATGCTGTGATTGATTGTTTTGACATGGTAGTGTCCTTTCATAGACCTGGAGAGCCAGTGTTTCGTTATCGTTGCCTCAAGTCCGATAACGCCATGAGATCAGGAGTTTTGGCACATGTGGAGTCAGTGGATCAGAAAGTGACTATCGCAGACATTTTGGTAGTATCTGAGTTTGGGGAAGTGTTCCAAGAGATACCGGGGCTACCTCCTCGAAGAGTGGTAGATTTCTGCATTGATGTAGTACCCGGTATAGCACTTGTGTCAAAGGCGCCATATAGAATGGGGCAGAATGAACTTAAGGAGCTGAAGGTACATATCGATGAGCTATTAGACCAAGGGTTCATTAGACCTAGCGTTTCACCTTGGGGAGCACCTGTTTTGTTCGTGAAGAAGAAAGATGGTTCTCTGCGGTTATGTGTGGACTACAGAGAACTGAACAAGGTGACCATCAAGAATAGGTATCCCTTACCTAGGATTGATGACTTGTTCGATCAGCTCAAAGGTGCTACAGTGTTCTCTAAGATTGATTTGAGATCCGGTTATCATCAACTCAGAGTGAAGGAAGAAGATATATCGAAGACAGCCTTCAGAACCCGGTATGGACATTATGAGTTTGTCGTCATGCCATTTGGCCTAACGAATGCACCAGCTGTCTTCATGAGTTTGATGAACCAAGTATTTAGTCCGTACTTGGATGAGTTCGTAGTGGTGTTTGTGGATGACATTTTGATATACTCCAAGACACAAGAAGAACATGTGGTGCATCTGAGAACAGTGTTACAGACTTTGAAGGAGGCGAGACTGTATGCCAAGCTAGAGAAGTGTGAGTTCTGGAAAGAAGAGGTCAAATTCCTTGGTCATGTTGTCTCAAAAGATGGAGTACTAGTGGACCCGTCAAAGGTAGAGGCAGTAAAGAATTGGAGTCGTCCAAAGAACCCTACGGAGATACGTAGTTTCCTCGGTTTGGCAGGATACTACAGGAGGTTTATCGAGGGGTTTTCTAGTATTGCATCTTCATTGACCAAGTTGACCAAGAAAGATACTCCGTTCGTGTGGACGGATGCATGTGAGGAAGCATTGAGCAAACTAAGGACTAGACTGACCACAGCTCCAGTGTTGACGATTCCTTCTAGTGGTGGTGGTTATGTCATTTACAGTGATGCTTCGCTCCAAGGTTTGGGTTGTGTGTTGATGCAGCATGGAGGAGTTGTTGCTTATGGCTCGAGACAGTTGAAGATTCATGAGAAGAATTATCCGACACATGACCTAGAGCTTGCGGCAGTTGTATTTGCCCTGAAGATTTGGAGACATTACTTGTATGGTGAGAAATTTCAACTCTTTTCAGATCATAAGAGTTTGAAGTACCTGTTCTCACAGAAAGAGCTAAATATGAGGCAGAGGAGATGGATGGAACTCCTCAAGGACTATGACTTCACATTAGAGTACCACCCGGGGAAGGCAAATGTGGTGGCTGATGCCTTGAGCAGAAAACCGAGAGGCGTGGTAGCTTCACTTATGGTCCAGGAGTGGTTCATGCTAGAAGCTGCATCAGAGTTTGATTTGGTACCATCGGGAGGAGAACCAAGGGTCTTTCTTGGTAGTGTCACAGTGCAACCCACATTGATCACGAGGATCATACAGGGTCAGGCGCAGGATAGACTCTTACGAGCTAGGTTGGCGGATCTTGTAGTTGATACGCTTGATGAGTGTCCTTCTGAGTGGAGAGTTGGACCCGATGGAGGGTTGAGGTTTGGGGCAAGATTGTGTGTCCCAGATTGTGATGATCTCCGGGAGGAGGTTCTTCGTACGGCACATCGTTCACGCTATACCGTCCATCCAGGGAACACCAAGATGTATAAGGACCTTTGCAGGCAATTCTGGTGGAACGGTATGAAGAAAGATGTAGCAGAGTTTGTATCGAAGTGCCTTACATGTCAGCAAGTGAAAGCAGAACATCAACGACCAGCTGGCATGTTGAAACCACTGACTATTCCCCTTTGGAAGTGGGAGCAGATATCTATGGATTTCGTGACCGGATTGCCTAGATCGAAGAAGGATCACGATGCCATATGCGTGATTGTCGATCGGTTGACGAAGTCGGCTCATTTTCTCCCAGTGTCGATGAAGTACTCAGTGGACGTGCTTGGGAAACTATATGTGGATTAGGTAGTGAGACATCATGGTGCCCCAGTTTCTATTGTTTCTGATCGAGATGCACGTTTCACTTCGAAGTTCTGGGGTGGTTTACAGAAGGCGATGGGCACTACCTTGGATATGAGTACAGCTTTTCACCCTCAGACGGATGGACAGACAGAGAGGGTGAATCAGGTGATGGAAGACATGTTGAGAGCATGTGTGTTGGATTTCAAGGGTAGCTGGGAAGATCATTTGAGATTGATTGAGTTTGCCTACAACAACAGTTACCATTCTAGCATCGGCATGGCACCTTATGAGGCACTTTATGGTAGACCATGTCGATCTCCGATCTGTTGGGCCGAAGTTGGTGATGAGGCACTGATGGGTCCAGAGGTGGTTCAGGAAACCACTGAGAAGATCTCGATCATTCGGGATAGAATCCGGACCGCACAGAGCAGACAGAAGAGCTATGCGGACTTGAAGAGGAGACATGTGGAATTTAAGATCGGTGATCATGTGTTCTTGAAAGTTTCACCTATGAGGGGTGTAGTGAGATTCGGCAAGAAGGGAAAGTTGGCACCGAGGTATGTAGGACCCTTTGAGATACTTGAGAAGGTGGGCGAACTAGCTTATCGACTAGCCTTGCCTACTAGCATGTCGGGCGTTCACAACGTCTTCCACATTTCCATGCTGAGGAAGTATGTACCAGATGAGTCACATGTGATCGATCATAGCACCATTGAAGTGAAGGAAAATGCCACATTTGTTGTCGAGCCGGTTCGTATCCTGGATAGATCCACAAAGAAGCTTCGGAGGAGAGAAGTTGAACTAGTCAAGGTGTTGTGGAGTCACCATGATGAGGGTGATGCATCTTGGGAGCTAGAGTCAGACATGATAACCAGATATCCACAGTTGTTTGTTGAGTGAGCTTGAATTTCGGGGCGAAATTCCTTTAAGGGGGGTAGATTGTAATAACCCTAGATTTTTAAAACGATTTTTGAATTGAATTGAATTCTATAAAGTTATGAAATTCAATTAAAATGAAATTGTTTGTTTGCAAACTTTACGAAACGGAAACGGAAACGTTTCGAGAACGTTTAATAAGAAAACGTTACGTTTCCGAGCGAATTTATCGACTTTTATTCCGTCGCCCGTTTGCGAAAACTTCCTTCATGAAAGTTGTAGAGCTCGTCGATACGAGTTCGTGAGTATGTGACGCGTTCGAATCGGACGTCATACGTAAAAGTTATTAATGTCGGAAATTAGTTTCCTATTTGGAAACTAGTATAAATAGGATAATTGTGTTTAGGGTTTCCATAACAGGAAACCCACACTCTCTCTCTTCTCTCCGCCTCCCTCCCCCTTTCTCTCTCCCTCGGTTCTCACTTTCTCTCCCGACTCTCCCTTCCCTCTGAAACGCCCATCGATCCGCCGCCTCCCGAGCAACGTGGCCCTCACCGCCGGCCTAGGAGGCACCGCACCTACCCCTGCAGGCAACCCCAAGGAGGACGCACCCTCTCGAGTCGCGCCGGAACTCCATGGACAGCTCCAAGTTTCTGCGTTTTCCACCACCGTGTCAAGCCGAACTCCGGTGGTTTTCGAGCTCCAATCGAGGTGAGGATAGCCTAGGTTTGTTGATGAGATGTTGTTGTTGAATTTTCGTGTGGTGTTGTGATGTTTTGGTGGAGATCGGAGGTTGGAGAGGATGGAGGGGTACCGCCGCCTTAGGCGGCGCGTGTGAGGAAGTAGGAGGGTCTAGGGGCGGCGTGAGGCCGTGGGGAGGAAGAGGAGGAAGAAAAGGAGAGATTTGGGGCGGCGGTGGCGTGTCACGCGCCGTTGGTGGCGTCGGCGAGTGAGCCCCACGTGCAGCCTGCCGGCGGGTGGCGCGTGTGCCCCACGCGCCGCCACGTGCGGCGGTGTGAAAAGTTTTGACAGAAGGGTATTTTGGTAATTTACTGTGTACGGTAAATGTAAATGTAATTTTTATTTACGTACGGTAAATGTAATTAAATTTTACCGACGGTGAATGTAAATATAAATTACTTTCAGTAAATGTAAAAAGTAATTTGTAAAAGGGTAATTTAGTAAATTTTATTTACTGAGATTGTATTTACATTAAACAGTACGTATACGTACAGAAATACGTATATAATATTTATACGTACAGAAATACGTATATAATATTTATACATACAGAAATACGTATATAATATTTATACGTACAGAAATACGTATATAATATTTATACGTACAGAAATACGTATTAATGGTATATTTGTACAGTAACCGTGAACAGTAACACTGAACAGTAACTTTTTAAAACCGAAAATTGCTGAACAGTATCCAATTATTACTGCTTCGGCATTTAAAGGTTTACGAAACGACTCTAAATTCTTTTCTTATCTTTTCAAGGTGATCGTTAACTCGAGGAAATGAATTATCTTCTGGAATTGTGGAATTACGCTCAAGTCAATAAGGTGAGTAAAATCTCACATATTTAAGAATCTACCTTCACGGTGATTCAAGATTTTTGCAAGAGTATTTAATAATGAATTACAACACGTATAAAATTTAGTGAATTACATATATACTGTATAATGGTAATAAGTACATATATATATAGTTCATTATATTATATACTGTTATTAATTCATTAGAAATGGTCATTTTGATGACGGAAGATTGTGTATTGAGCATGTGTTGTGAAATATGACATGTATAAGATATAGTAGACTATATATATATTGTATAAATGGTAAATAAGTACGAATATATATGGTTTGCTATATAATATACTGTTATGATTTTATTGTGATTATATTGAGCATGTGATTTGAATTGTACAATATGATGTGAGATTATTGTACGTGATTTTTAACGTTGAGATTGTTAAAATGTGAATTGTCTTCGGACCTGATTTTTGGTACAATATGATGTGAGATTATTGTACGTGTTTGGCAAATCGAAACCTAGCCTTTGGCCGGGCGAAAGTTACGATACAGTTAGAGCTCTAGTGTGTCTGCCTTAGTACTGCATGTGAGGTAACGGGTGGTTATCTGCTCATGGGTACTCAGTTTATTTTGGATGTTGGGTAGCGGGTGGCTATCCAATATCAACAGTGTATTACGAGAGGGGTAACAGATGTGTACCAGCGTTCTTGGTACCCGTTTTATAAATGCATTGAGTAACCAGAAGGGTTACTTAATTTTCTCATGAGCGTTTCATTTCATATTTCTTTGGGTCAACCAGATGGGCTGACCATTGACTCATGAGGGCATTTATATTTGTTGTTTTGTGATCTTTCGTATATTTTGATATGCGAATTATATTTTGATTTTACTCATACGAGCTATAAGCTTACCGGGTTTGTGTTTACAATCCCGGTGCACCAATTCGATGGTGTAGGGGATAATTCCGCAGGTGCTGATTAGTGGAGGTTGAGTGACGACTACAGAGGCTCGAAGTCGTTCGGATCCTACTTGTGGTGAGGTTTTAGCGTGGATTTGTGTGTGAGAATTTGTGTAATTTCATTTGTGAGATTTGTGAGTGATTTGTGAGGATTATTACATCTCCATTTTATGTATGGATTATAAATTTGGGTTGTAATAATTGGTTGTCTGAGTTGTATTGAGAACTCAGAATTGATCCGCTGTTACACTTTAATGATTTCGATATATTTTGAGATTATTTTGTGTTTAACGACTTTAGAATTTTGAGTTTTTAAGCTCGAAATTTTGGGGTCGTTACAATTATTTTACGTACGGTGAATGTAAAAAGTAATTTACGTACAGTAATTGTAAAATTATTTTACATATGGTGAATATAAAATTATTTTATATACAATAATTGTAAAATTATTTTACATACGGTGAATATAATATTATTTTACGTACAGTAATTGTAAAAATAATTACTGAAGGGTAAATCAGTAATTATTATTTATTGAAACAGTATTTACGATGAAATAGTACATGGCTATACAGGAATACGTAAAAAGTATGTACTCATATAGTAATACGTAAATAGTATGTACTCATACATGAATACGTAATTAATATGTATTTGTACAGTAATATGTGAATAGTAATTGCGTGAACAGTAATTTCATAAAAACCAGAAATTGCTAAACAGTAAAATATTATTACTGTTTCGGCATTTAAGGTTTTACGTAATGCTTCTAAATTCACTTCTTATCTATTCTAGGTGATCGACGCAACGAGTAAAGGATTCGATTTCGGAATTATGGAAATTACGCCCAGGAATATAAGGTGAGTAAAATCTCACAGTGACGAATCTACCCTTGCGGAGATTCATAATTACGCTTAATAAAAAAGAATGAACTATGATATGTATTTGATATAGTGGATTGTGTATGTGTATAATTGGTAAAATAGGTTCATGTATATGGTTTGCTATATTATATAGTATCATAAATTATGTTTGCGAATAAGTTCATTACAGCGTTGACATTTATTTTTTTGAGCATGTCACTTGAATTTGTACAATATCATGTGATGATTGTTTGTACGTGGTTTTAACATGAGTGATGTTAAAATGTGTTGTTGTCTTCGGACGTGTTGGCATGTTGGAACCTAGCCTTGGCCGGGCGACAGTGACGATATAGTTAGAGCTCTAGTCTGTCTGTCGGTAAACTGCATGAGAGGTAACAAATGAGTTATCGGCTTATGAGTACCCATATTTTGGATGTTGGGTAGCAAATGGTTGCCCAATGTCGGGCGGCGTACTAACATGAGAGGTAACAGAGGTGTACCAGCGCTCATGAGTACCCGTATTATAAATGTATTTGGGTAAACAGAGGGGTTTCTCGATTTCTCATGAGCACATATATTTTTTGATATTATTGGACAACCAGATGTGCCGTCTAATGACTCATGAGTGCATTTATGATTACATTCTTTTTGTATTTTCTTATGTGTTCATATGTGAGTTATATTGTTGTTTTACTCATACGAGCCGCAAAGCTTACCGGGTTGTGTTTACAATCACGGTGCACCTATTCGATGGTGTATGGGATAGTTCCGTAGGTGTGGATTAGCGGAATCGACGGACAACTCTGAAGACTTTGAAATTGTTTTATTTTATTTTGTGCTGAGGATTGAGTGGATTTTTACATTTCCATTTGATATAATGCTTGAATTATAAATTTGGTTTGTAATAATCAACTTGACTGAGTCGTACCATGAACTCAATAATGATCCACTGTGACGTTCAAATGATTTCAATTTATTGAGATTGTTTTAGAGTTTTTTATGGTTTCGAATTTGAGTTTCATACTTGAAATTTTGGGGTCGTGACAGTTGGTATCAGAGCCTAAGTTGTGTATTTGGCGATCTATCAATATCATCCAGGAGCGATGGCCCGACTGCAGCGGACCCCCATCACATGCTCTTCGGTATTGATATGTCGCTGGGTACACAAGAGTGTTAGGAGCCACACCTTAAGGGTTGGTCCTCTAGTAAGTATTATGACAATACTTCGATGATTCACCTTCTTTCTGAAATCTTAAGTTAATATATGTTGGATCTATTTTGTTCAGATTCAAGACTTCACCTATATTGACTAAGTGTTTAAATGTTTCAAGGTGATGAATTTGGAGATGGGCCGTGCACAGGGCCGAGGACGGGCGAGAGGCTGATGTAGGGCTGGAGGTCGAGTCCGCAATTTGGAGAACCTCTCTGAGGAGGCGGCACCACAGGAAGAACAGGTTGACCCCGTAGCTATTATTAGAGACAATGGTCGAGTGCTTAAGCTGATCAAGGACATCAGTAGTCTGTCAGCGCCATCATTTCATGGGGGCCTGGATCATATGGTAGCGGATCATTGGATTGAGAGTATGGAAACCTGCTTTGAGATGATGGTGTGCTCTGATAAAGAGAAGAGGATGATAGCCACATTCTTCTTAAAGGATGATGCCCTGGATTGGTGGAAGAGCACGAGGCGGACTGTGGATGTGTCTACCTTGACCTGGGATGATTTCACGACACTCTTTATAGAAAAGTACTTTCCAGCTACAGTGCAGGAGGATTGAGAACTTGAGTTCCTTGAGCTAGTACATGGACATATGACTGTCAGGGAGTATGCAGCCCGTTTTGCACAGTTGTATCGGTTTGTCAGACCACTCGGTGTAACCTCCTTAGCCAAGAAGTTTCTACGGGGAATTAAGCAAGAATACAAGACCATCATATCAGCACTTTGTCTGTCTACCAAGGAGTTGATATATGAGAGTGCTCTGAATCTGGAGCAGGCTAATAAGACTCGTGGAGGAGATATGGAAAATATAGATACTAGAGGAAAAGGCAAGGCAATCAGTTCAGGCAACGGGTCCTCAGGGCAGAAAAGTGGATCTTGGAAGAGGCCGAGACCCTATTACCAGACTCCGCCCAAGGCAACATCTCCTTCTGTTAGGACTGCACCGGTTAGACGATGGCAGCAATAAGGTGTTTTATTTGCAATGAAATGGGGCACTACACCACAACTTGTCTGAAATCAAAGATAACGGCTGCTATAAATGTGGGCAAGTGGGACATACGGCTAAAGATTGTACTCGACCTCCGCAGGGTAGACATGAACATCAGCAGAGACAGTTACCAGCGGGCCAAGCTAGAGTGTTCGCAGTGGGTCAGCGAGACACAAGAGTGGAGATTACCCGAGGGAGATCGAGACCTTGCGCCACCAGAGCTCTGAAGCAAGGACACAGTAGCCATTGCTTCAAACCACCTTAAAACTGCTTCTATCACCCAATCGAACAAGCCAAAGAGAAAAAAGGTTGCAGCATCACCACAACTAAACTGTAATAATCCGATTTTTCGAAACGATGTTTGGATTGTTTAATTTATGTTAAGTGGTGAAATTCATTAAAATGAAATTTGAATTGCTTGCAAAAAAATTACGAAACTCGAACGGAAACGTTTCGGAATGTTTAGTTAGTAAAAATGTATATATCGACTTTTACTCCGTCGATCGTTTGTGAAAACTTTCTTCACGTAAGTCGTAGAGCTCGTCGATACGAGTGCGTGGACATGTGACACGTTCAAATCGGACGTCTGAGGTGCAAGTTATTAACGTCGGAAGTTAGTTTCCGATTTAGAAAGGGGTATAAAAGGAAAAATTATCAGTTTAGGGTTTTCAAAATTGGAAACCCCTTCTCTCTCTCCAAGCCGCGCCTCCCTCGAGCTCTCTCTCTCTCTCTCTCTCCTTTCGAGCTCTCTCTCTCCTTCCGAACTACCCCGTCAGCGATCTCGCCCTCCAGCCCTCTGTGGCCCGCACCGCCGTGCTCAGAAGGATCGCGCGACCTTCCTCTCCAACCCCCGAGCTTGCGACATGCTGGCCCGCCACCGAGACCTCCTTCTCTCTCCCCGAGTCTCCCTCTGCATCGCACCGCGATCTCCACCTCCAAGCCGCCGTTTCCCTCACCGCCGGTCCCTGGAGCACCGCGCGGCCCTCCTTAGTCGACCCCGAGGTCGACACGCCCAAGCACGCAGCGCCGGAGCTCCACCAACGACGCCAAGATCCTGCGATTCCATCGACGACTTCTCGAGCTCTCTGATGACGATCCGACGATTCAAAACCTTGATTGAGGTGAGGGTTAGCTTAATTAGGTTGTTGTGATGCCTTGTTGTTGATTTGTGGTGGTTTCGTTTCGATTTGGAGGAGATCAGATGAGAATGGATTTGGGGGAGATGCCGCCGCCTTAGGCGGCGCGTTGGGGAGCGTGGGAGGAGTAGGAGGTGGTCTGAGACCGTAGGAAGGAGGAGGAGGAGGAGAGGAAGAGTTTTGGGGCGGAGGTGGCGTGCTACGCGCCGGCATTAGGCTCGGCGCGTGTGCCCCACGCGCTGCCACAGTGAGTGGCGCGTGAGCACCACGCGCCGCCACGTACGGCGGCGCGTGAAACAGTTTTTCCGAAGGGTAATTTTGTAATTTAATTTTACGTGCGGTAAATGTAAAAGTGATTTACGTACGGTAAATGTAACTTTATTTTACATACGGTAAATGTAAATATAAATTACTTTCAGTAAATGTAAAAAGTAATTTCATAAGGGTAAACCAGTAATTAATATTTACTGAGATAGTATGTACTTTTGAATAGTATTTATATGTACAGAAATACATAAAAAGTATGTACTCGTACAGGAATACGTAATGGATGAGTATTTGTACAGTAATACATGAATATTAAATACGTGAATAGTACTCAGTGAACAGTAATTCGTAAAACCAGAAATTGCTGAACAGTAACAGATTATTACTGTTACGGCATTTAAAGGTTTACGAAACGTTTCTAAATTCTTTTCTTATATTTTCAAGGTGATCGATAAATCAAGGAAATGAATTATCTTCAGAAATTGTGGAATTACGCTCGAGTTGATAAGGTGAGTAAAATCTCACATATTTACGAATATACCCTTGCGGTGATTTCAAGATTTTTGCAAGAGTTTTAAATATCGAAATACGACATGTATATGATATAGTGAGATATATATATGTATGTATAAATGGTAAATAAGCACATATATATATATATATATAGTTTGCTATATTCTATACTGTTATGAATTCATTGTGAATATGTCATTTCAATGACGAGAATTATATACTGAGCATGTGATTTAATTTGTACAATATGATGTGTGATTATTGTACGTGGTTTTAACATGGTGTTTGTTAAACGTTTTGTCTTCGGACGTGTTTATGAAATATGACATGTATAGGATATAGCGGATTATATATATATATTGTATAAATGGTAAATAGGTACATATATATATGGTTTGCTATATAATGTACTGTTATGATTTTATCGTGATGATGTCATTTTGATGACAAGATTTTATTGAGCATGTGATTTGATTTGTACAATATGATGTGAGATTAGTGTACGTGATTTTAACATGGAGATTGTTAAAATGTTGATTTGTCTTCGGACTTGATTTTTGTACAATATGATGTGAGATTAGTGTACGTGATTTTAACATTGAGATTGTTAAAATGTGAATTGTCTTCGGACCTGATTTTTGGTACAATATGATGTGAGATTATTGTACGTGTTTGGCAAGTCGGAACCTAGCCTTTGGCCGGGCGAAAGTTACGATACAGTTAGAGCTCTAGTCTGTCTGCCGGAGTACTGCATGTGAGGTAACGGGTGGTTATCGGCTCATGAGTACTCATATGGTTTTGGATGTTGGGTAGCGGGTGGTTGCCCAATATCAGCGGTGTACTACGTGAGGGGTAACAGATGTGTACCAGCGTTCATTAGTACTCGTATTATAAATGTATTTGGGTAACCAGAAGGGTTCCCGATTTCTCATGAGCACTTTCTTTTCATATGTTTTTGGGACAACCAAATGGGCCGTCCATTAACTCATGAGTGCATTTATATTTGTTGATTTGTGGAATTTCGTATATTTTGATATGCGAGTTATATTTTCATTTTACTCATACGAGCTATAAGCTTACCGGGTTTGTGTTTACAATCCCAGTGCACCAATTCGATGGTGTAGGGGATAATTCCGCAGGTGTTGATTAGTGGAGATTGAGTGACGACTCCGGAGACTCGAAGTTGTTCGTATCCTGCTTGTGGTGAGGTTTCTAGTGTGGATTTGTGTGTGAGAACTGGTGTCGATTTATTTGTGAGTTTTGTGAGAAATTGTGAAGATTATTACATTCTCATCTTATGAAATGTTGAATTATAAATTTGGTTTGTAATAATTGGTTTTCTGAGTTGTATTGAGACTCAGTAATGATCCGCTGTGCATTTGAAACTATTTCGATTATTTGAGATTTGTTTTCGTGTTTCTCGACTTTGAAATGTTGAGTTTTCTACTCGAAATTTTATGGTTGTTACATAAACTACCAGCCTTACCCAAACCGAGACGCAGCGACGTTTGGCACCAACGGCGTCCGGTCGGGAGGGAAGCTCAGCAAAAGTGAGAAGAGAAAGTTGAGTCAATGGAGTTGGGAGAAAACCCACCAGGGGAGGAAAAAATATGGAGTCGTAACTGAGTGGCAGCTTTATAAAAGACTTTAACAATACTTTTTGAAATTAAATATATAAACGTTAAATTTTGTCTTTTTTTAATTGGAACCCACATTTTTCGATCCAATAATAATTTCTCGCGCAAGCCATGTTGGTTTGTGCAAGATGAAGACCTTAGATTAAATAGTAGTCATATTCGTTGAAGATAATACCTGAGTGGAATTCATGTGAAATCCAACGTTATGTCAATTTACGTACATCTTAGATCATCTCTAAATTTTTGTATCTAATTTAAATTTTAAAATATGATATGGCAAATTTAAATTTTGCAAATTTGACTAATCTCATCTCCAATGAAAATTTGAAATTTAAAACTTAAACAAGCATTAAAAAACTTTAAATCCAAATACAATAGAGCTGCAAATTGGAATGAAGCTGATCATCTTTAAATTAAACCAAATTGAAAGGAATAGATAGGGTAAATACATTACATAGCAAAAAATTCAACAAAATACATTTCACATAGAGTGCAACTGAATAAAACAACACAACAGTCCATCTCCAAAGTGATTACAACCTTTAAACAACCATGGAAGAATAAAAATCATTGGTCCAAAAGACTGTCCATGCCTCACCAAAAGTTTCATAAGTTATAACAACAATTTTATAAGAGAAATATAGAACATTGCAACCAAAGAGTGACCAACTACAAAATTACAGAACACATAATCATCATATGCCAGCTTGTAAAAACTTCATCTACAGATTGGAATAATATGCCTTTTGCTTAGGATTCATAACAGAGGTATCCGTGGACATAATTTGATCTCTGCTTCAAATTTCTGACATCTCTTCTTTTCTAATTTACAATTTCTCTTTATCAATTTCTCTTAGTATTTGTGTGACTTCTTATGTTGTAAGTGTATTTTAGCTGGTTAATGGACTATCCTTTTGTAAAAATAAAAAAAAATCTCTTATGGTGTGTTTGGATGATGAAATTCTAAATTTTAAAAGAGTATTGTTTTCGAAAGATAATTGAACACTGGAAATAAATTTGCAAATGACATCTATTTTGTGAGGAATTCAAATGGGAAATTTGAACAACAAATTCCTTCCTTTTATTTTCTACATAATTCTAAAATTTCTAATAGTTGTCAAACGAGGGAATTATCTTTTGGAATTATAAAATATCTTTTTTCAATTAATTTCCCTCTTTCTTCCCCTCATCCAAACACACCATTATGATGTGTAATTTCTCCTTATCTATCTCCATATATTGCGTGCAATATTAGTAAGTACCTATTTAATGTATACCATATATGACTTAATCTCAAAATTAGAATTTAAAACTTGTGTTGCATTCCATATCAGCAATAAATTGAAAAGGAAGATAAATTTGACATACCATATTAAGCTGATTAAAACCAGTATTGCATTCCATATCAGTAAGTGCAATCAATTGAAAGAGAAAACAAATTTGACATATATATCCCATCGGTTTGCATTCCAGTGATTTTTCAAATTTGGGCAGTTCCTTTCATCCAAATTTATGTTCTTGTTCAATTCTTGTCAAAACTAGGGCTGGGCAAAAAGCCCGAAAAAGAAAAAAAATCCGGACCGGACCGCCGAGCCCGTCCGGGCGGGCCGGGTTTTTTGCTGGGCTCATATGTTGTCATGTGATAAACGGGCCGGGCTTTGTTATGTCCGGGCCGGTCCCGGGCCTTCAAATCTTTAAACAAAAAAAACCCGGAAACCCGGGACATTAGGTGTTATTATGTAATTGGTTTTCGTAAGTGATCCTAAACTTATAGAATAGATACAATGACACTGGAACATAACCAAATAACCTTAAACTTAACTAATTCCAATCCTATAATTCTCATTGTCGTCGCCTCGCACTGCCAATTCGCCGCCAACTAGCCAAAAACAGAGTTAGGCCCGGAAAACCGGGCGGGCTCGGCACAGATATTACCGGTCCGGGTTTTACCCGGGCCCTGCAATTAATTGACCCGGGCCGGGTTTTTCCCGGGCCCTGTTTTTTTTAGAAAAAAACCCGGCCCGTCACACTACAACCGGCCCGGGCCCGGGCCCTGAAAAAAATTGCCCGGGCCGGGCCCGTGCCCAGCCCTAGTCAAAACATCTTGTGACGAATTCTTGTTCCGTTTATCGCTTATGTACAGGTTTCGCAACCCCTTTATAGCAGGCCTAAGAGCAGCTATTTCTATTTACAAGCTCGCATGAATATAAATTTTTGTTTCTTTACCAGCTCCTAGAACAATAACGAAGCTAAATTCTTTCATTTGGGATGTTATTGTTGGCTCTAATATGAGTTTCACTGAAAATAGTTAAAACTGTATGCAGCTTTGGAATGACTGAATGCTAAAGAGTAATTCCAATATAATTTGGTGCTACTAACAATATAGCTGTAAGTAGGCTCGAGCCGCTCGTGTTCGGCTCGCTTTTAACTCGTTCAGCTCGAGCTCCTAAAGTTAAATGAGCCGAGTTTGAGCTCAATATTTAGTCTGACCTTAATAATTAGCCGAGCTTGAACAATAAGAATTCGGCTCGTTCGACTCGTTTCACGCGCGAGCTAGTTCGGGCTTGTTAAAAGCTCGGCTCATTTACACCCCTAAAAACTCGATCGAATAAAAACTAGTCAAACATGAACAACGTAGTATTCAACTTGGCTCGGCTCATTTACACCCCTAATTAAGAACTTGGGACATATGAGGAATACAGTATGGAACTTTTGTTTGATCAACCGCACCCTTTAGGTAAGCTGAGGTTCAGTTTTGGGACTTCTGCAATGAACTTGTTGATTTTTGGTGAATCACATTTAGTATTGGTTGATGATTTTAGCATGTTGGTTTTAGTGTATTATCCAAATTACTTCTCTCTTGAAGAAAAAATAATTGGCTAGTTCATAAAACTTACCTAGTTGATCAAGGTGTGCATTGGGCACTCCTTTACTTACCAGGTTCTATGACATTGGTAATTCCTTAATGAGTGTAGGTTACCATGTGAAAGTGACTCTAAGTTGATTGCAAGTTACTTTTGGACATGATTTGATGAAGCATGCATAAAACTGGTTTTTTTTTTAACTTAGATAATGAGGCTCTATACATATCATAGACGTTATCTTATGTGTTAGTAAATGCATGCAACTTTGCCTTGTAGGATAAATTTGTGTAATGAAATTTTGCTATGAGTTGCAGGAGACTAGTAAACATTATATGGTTATTGATGTAGATGCACAAGACATTTATGAAACTTAGCAACGAGGTATGTGTTGAGATTGTTGTAATTAAATTTTAGTTTGAATGAGTTTCATGATAATTTATTGCTTTTTCATATGCACAGTAGTAAAATTTATACCACAAACACTGCATTTTATGCTTGTCTGCAATGGTTTTTAAGAATCCTTATATGTAGGATCACCTAGTATGTGTTGTTGTATCCCTATTAACTCATTGAAGAGTTCAACAATAAGACGACATTGGCTAGTCTTCTAGGTTCTCTATTCCTTTGCTTTGTTATCACCCATCATAGTTGATGTTAGCTTAAAAGTTAAATACGTACCACAGTAAAAGTTTGGAATTCTCTCTTAAGTTGATTATATTATAAAGTTATAGTTCACTCAAAGTAAT
Source organism: Argentina anserina (assembly GCF_933775445.1). NCBI lineage: Eukaryota > Viridiplantae > Streptophyta > Magnoliopsida > Rosales > Rosaceae > Argentina > Argentina anserina. The sequence goes on from NC_065873.1 coordinate 11,965,434, forward strand.
CAAAGATTATAGTTCACTCAACTACACTATATTGTTTTCATTACAGATGAGAATTTTACAAATAGCACAATCAAGTGTCATAATAGCAAAATCAAGGTGGTGCTTTGGTTGCCACTAAGGTATGTACTTGTGAAGTTAAAATTCTGGGTTGGTTCATCTGTAATTTTAAGCTCTCTCTCTCTCCATACATATTTGGGTTTTTATTCCTTTTTTCTTTTTTCTTTTTACAAAGAGAAGTTTGATTCTTAAGTACAATATAGTTTTTTGCTACTTTACAAGCACCTACTTTACTAGGTGCTACATTCTGCATCTGGTCATGGATATACACATTACAGAATGATGTTATTAGTTTTTACATAACTTTAATATTATTTTGTAACTATGTTTCTTGCTTCTTTTGTTCATTAAATATTTTAAGTTTTTTCAGGTACGTTTTGTTCTTGCAATGCCAGTGGTAGAGAGGGGATGAAGAAAGGAACAAAATAATCATGGATCGGAGTATATGATAGTTTTTGGAAGTCTTGAAGTTTTTTCTCTTTAATATACATAGACAATTTGATAAAAAATAAGTTGAGATATTCGAGTCAATTGGCTTATTATAGTGCATTTGATTAAGTTGTGAAAGTGAGAATATTGTTCTCTTGCGAAAATGATTGTGCTACTTTAAAGAAATTGTTGAAGAAATTCTTTGCATTGTTCCATCCAAATGAAAACACAATTCAATTCTCTGGATGAAAACTAGAACATTGTCTATTGATGCAGTATAGACAATAGTTTCTCATAAAATATATAGTTCAAAAATATTGTTTGACAAAACCAAAAACAATAGTCAAAATAAAAGAGACCATTGACGAAATTGATTAAAACCATTGTCTAAGGTAAATCATATACAATAGTCAAATTGGAAGAGTACCATTCTTGAATAAATCCTCATACAATGTTTGTTTATTAAAAATCATTGTTTCTTCTTGTGTTCAGACAAAGACTCTTTTAATCATGTCTATTGTCTGACTTGATTTTAGACAAGCAATCTGTGCATTGTCTAAACTATGAAATAGACAATTGTTAAAGAGACAATGACAATCCTTTTATTAGACAATGGCCAAAAATCATTGTTTATCTCAATTTTTAGCGTAGTGATAGTTGATAAAGAGCGACATAATTGATCAGGATTTTTGTTGCATCTTTGCATCCGAGCTCTTATAATATTAAAATAAAAAATTCACAATTTTAATTTCTCACATTGTTACGGAACCAAAAGTGTCTTCACTTAATTAAGTGATACTTCTGAAATTATTAACTCATATGCATGTTCCTTTTTCTTTTTCCTCCTAAATTAGAAGTTTGCTAAGAATTGCATATTACTGACATTTCCTACATTTCTCTGGGTTGCAGGTTCTAAGAAGGATACTGGTGATTGGTGAATATGGAGTACTTTTATAATGTATGCGAATATGGTAGCACTGGGATTGTCCGAGGAAACGAAATGTTGTTTATATTCTATATTGCTCAACCATGTAGTAATATAGAGTAGTTTTATAATGTATGTGAATATGATACAGCTGAGTTTTGTCGAGGAAATGAAATATATTCTATATTATTTTATTACCTAAATATATACTTATGAATTTATGGATATGTCGTGGGGTCTTCTTTTTAATTGCTCTTTTAAATTGATTGGTTTTAAATCATTCTCCATTAGAAATACCCGTTCTACCACTACTACTTACCGACTCTATTGTCATGATCCCAAATTTTGAATAATAAAATTCAAAATTCAAGATGTGATAAACTCCGAAATAATTCTAAATATTTAGAATTTATCTTATAATTATTATGGAAATTAGGAACTGAGTTTGATGCAAACAACTCAGACAACTCAAAATTACATCATCGAACGTTTACAACTTGTAACCAAATAGAAATGGAAAGCTCACTCTAACTAGCTACAACTCTATGAAAACTACTAAGGCCATATCCTCACCCTCTAGCTATCACAATGCCGTAAGTACCTCAACTCATATGTCCCTCACCTACAAGATTAATCACTACACTATGAGTTGGTGCACCAGGTTATAAACAAAAAAAATCCGATAAGCTCTAAAACCTCATATGAGTAAACCAAAAACTGAAACAACACTAAACATGCACAGCAAGTTAGGATGTCACCACTAAAATCAACTTATAAAATTAGTACGTAGAGCTCAAAACAATGCAATGAAAAAGAGTCAATGATATCCTCTTCATTCCCGCATCCCTAGGTTCGTCAACACTTAGTCATCCCCCATCCAATACCACACCCCTAACACACGTGCATGTGTTCATCAACACTAAGTCATCCCCATAAAATGTCACGCCTAACACAATATCAATGACGCATGACATAATACAATATAATATAGTAACTTACATATGCATATTGTTATTACCATTAATACACACATATAAGTAAACCATGTTATATCAACCATTTCAATAGTTAACTTCAAATTTCCACAACATTGACATATGATCATTTCACAATATAAAATATAGCTATGTATATTTGTATATTTATCCTTACCATTAAATATAGCTACGCAAATCAACTATATTATATCAATAACGACATTCATATTTCAATTTCATAATCCATTATTAAACATAGTCCCTAATAACCAAACCTTTTTTTTAAATCCTTTATTTTAAAATATCATTTTAATTACACATGAACCATAGGCAATCAAGTTCATGTAATTTAACACAAAACATATTTGAATAAAAAAATTTTTAAGTTAGGGAATTATGGCCTTTAACAATAGCTCAAAATAAATTTCAACAAGGGAGGTTTACTCACCTCTTACCTCCACTACGCCAACAATATCACCAAGGCAAGTACAAAGCTTCCAATTCACACACCTAAGTAAAAACAATTTTAACTTGATAATAATAAAATAATTTGTCACTACTTACTATGACACTCAACCTAAAATTGCCAAGAGGCAATCTCTCTTCATGACCTTCCAAGGTCATCAACGAACCTTACTAACCTATTTCGACCACTATACCAAGACATCAATCCAAAACTCTATAATTTAACTCGATATAGTCATTCTTACAACAACATCAACCAACCCAATCAAAATTAATTCAAACATATGAAAATTATATATGTACATGCTAGTATCGATGAGCACATCGCTATGGAGTAAAACATTATCGCAAACAAGACCAGACGTGCCGCCACACGCCGCCCCAAACGACTGTGGGGTGGGCCCCATGCGTAGCTATCCAAAAATTCATCAAATATTCACGACCTCAACATCAAACATGTAGATCACGGTGAAATAGACACTTTTCATACTTGATGGGAGACCCAACTCGACCGGAAAGTGACTGAACATTGGTTGGAAATTTCTACACAACTTCACTTTGACCAAATCGCTTAACTCTCCAATCCGAGCTCTAAGGCCACCAAATTGTGCACATAAAAGAGCGATAGGCTGGAAAGAAGAAGACTTGAGCTTCAAATCCGTCGGTCTAAGCCTCAAGACCATCATCGACGGTGGCCGAGCCTTGCGGGCGTCGCAGCTCCTCCCATGTCGTTCGGCACAGCTTAGGTCGTGGCTCAAAGGAGAGAGGACACATAGAGGAAAAGAACGGGACTGATGGCACATGTTTTGGTGGCTGGAAGAAGGTGTTACGCCGGTGAGGTCACACGACTTCACAGCGTTGCAACAGCGGCAAGGGGCAGTACACCACCACCCCAGACTTGAAGAGGGTTGTCGTGCGGTTCCAACGGGACCGGTGTCGGCTGGGTTGGTGGCCGGACGACTGAGGGAGAAGCCGGAGAAGATTGACGCAATGGAGAGAGAGATGGAGGAGAGAGATAGTCAGGGAGAGAGAAAGGGAGGCGCGGCTTTTGTTTCAAAATTTTGATTTTTAGCTTTAGGGTTCCCTCTTTTCTACCCCTATTTTTACTCTTTCCAAAAATGTCCTTCATTATTTTTTATTCGTAACTTTCTCACACCGATGTCCGTTTTAGATGTTACGTGTCTACAAACTCGTATCGACGTGCTCTACGACTTTCGTTAAGAAAGTTTTCAGGGATAAGCGAAGAGTCAAAAGTCAACTTTTGAGCCCTTGATGACTTAATCTTTTTTCAAGCTTTTGTTGATTCTCAAAATCGATTTGACTCCAAACAACAACTAAATCGAAGGTGTGGAATGCGAGTTTACTCACATCACCATTTTCTAATTTCGGAGAAATTACAAGAAATGCAAATTGAAAATTCGGGTTATTACATCTATATTACATCGTAGTTCAAGGTATCTGTTCTACCCTACTTGCAACTCCCTGCCGGAAAACTCCTTGGTGTGTTCTCCTACCCAGGTACCCGTCTTTTGTAGGAATAGTGCCGGTTGACAACGTCTTATTCCCTATGCATAATGCTTTCAGCCTCATTTAAATAGGAACTGGGCAGCTAGTTTAAGGCTAACGTTGCCACATATTTTGCTACCTTTGACAAAACTTGACTATTCCCAACACTAGGAACCGAAAACTTAAAATACTGCGTAATTACCTTAAAATGTTAGTGTCAACAATGTCCAATAGGCTGACATAGTACTATTTAAGCCATCTGGATGTGCCATTTTTGCCAACTCAGTCTAGCAACTCTTTTTTGACTATCACAACGTACACTAAAAGATTTGAGTAAGAGCATTTTCAGCAGTTGCTATTATAATTTTGAAGTTATTTTAGAGAGTATGTTTAGCTTTTTTAAAAAATGTGTGGTTGCACCTGATTTTTTATTATAACTGTGCTTTAACTTTGAGTTATCTCACTCGATGAATTTATCTAGTCAGATAGTTTAAAGTTAAAACATTTGAATTTAAAACATTCCTTGTAGGAAATTATATATAATTTATAAATAAATTTAAAATATTTAGACATGTAATGAATACTTTGAATTCAAATAAAGTTAAAATAGAGAGAACTGATGTAGAAGTATTTCTAATTGGCTAGCTAAAATGAATTTTAAGTTATTTTGGTTAAAATTTAACTAAAAAATATGACTAGTATTGCTAAAGATGCTCTTAGGAAGATGTTATTGCACAATGTTTGGCCAAAGTAAATGATGGTTATGATTTGAAGGCCAGTGCAAGCTGATCGTTTATTGTTCGGCTTGAAATGAGGTATATATAATGGCTAGAAGAGGATGAAAGTTGCTGCTCAGTGTGCTATCATTGCAAATGTATCATTAGATTTCTTGATTTTGATTCGTATCAACACTACCTGCATAGTTTTGTATAATTCGTATCCCCTATGTTATATCGTGTGTTCATAGTTAGAATCTGACTACTTAGTTCTGGAAGTCATCCTTCATTTCTCATAGGTAACTACTGGCTGTTTTTCTATGAAAGAAAGCAGCATCATTTGGTAAGTACTAATATGGATGCCAAACTGGTTATATTGTAAAATCAGTAAGTAGATATGTAGGTGCAATACTCATATGGAATGCTATTTTAATAGATAATGCGTTAGTAATATGGAATGCAAAACTAATATAGAATGCAATACTAATTTAAAATGTAGCTTTGATATGGAATGCTTACAGATACACACGTTATATTCCGTTTAGACCATCTCAATTTATAGCTCACACAGTGTATAGGTTTTAATTCTTATTGAATGCTTGTTTGAGATTCAGATTTGTTGAAGTTAAATTTTCCATATCGTATGTTAAATTTTGAATTTGATAAACAATGGGATGCTCTTAGGATGCTTATTTCATCACTCGACATCTTTAAACTTGTCATGCCCATGCGGCCATGCCAAAGTGTCTTATAGAGAGGCGTAGGGGTGAAACTTGACAAAAACATTTGTCCTTTCGTTTCACGTACATTTTGTAGGTGGCTTCTTCTACATAAGATTCCACTAGTTATAATAAGATCAATCAGATGACACATATTCTTGTACAGTAGAACGAGCTTTTGCCGTTGAATGCTTAATTTATAAATGAAATTTACTCGAGCAATTGCAATGCTTCGATAGCAGGTTCAACTGGTCATTATTGCCTTGCTAAGAGAGTTTTCTCAAGATGTGTATGGATTATTGTTTAGACTAGAATGTAACTAAGATTTTGTACTTTTGTATCTTAAATATATATAGTTGCATGCATGCATGATTGCTTGATCACTTATAATGCTGCCAGCCTTCCAGTATACTCATGCAACATGTAATGGATGAAGGTTCCTAATAGGATTTATGGTCGTGGATTTATGCTGGCAGCCTTCAAGAGACCAACCTTTCATGAGGCAGGAGGTGCAAAACTCTTTGTCCTAGCTTAGAACATGTTTTCTACCCAATTCTTCCTATGCAGCTCAATCCAACTGCTTCTTCCAATATAGCTCATTCCAACTGCTTTTGTCTTTGAACTCACAGTTTATTGCTAAGACATATGGGGTGAGATGATAAATAGAGTGCTTTACCAAATTAATAACGATTTAACGTGATCCATACATCATCTCTACTTTGATTATGTCATGATGATTCATATTTGGATGACACCAAATCTCAAAGGCCTCATTTTTGGAGAAAGTTACGAAAACCCCCTTTTAACGACCTCTATTGATCACGACATTCGGAGAAGAATCATATAAGACACCAATTCAAGGTTTAAAGCCTTAATTTCCTCAATACACGCTCCATCTTAGCTCAAGGTGCTCACTACATGATCAACTTCACTTAAAATAGAATGTCATAGAGCAGTCCTCCCAAGTGGCCATCAAATAATAAGGATAAGGGTCATCCTGACGCTTTCTCGTCTTATATTTTTATCATAAATTATTTACATTAGTTCGTACTTATATTTGAGCAATATCTATCCCAAATCATCCTCCATCTTCTAGTAATAATAAGAAACTAAAACATCACAAGTCATAATACGACTGCCTCCCTAGCGCTTTGTTTACGGAGATCAAGAGACTTAAAATACATCTTAGAGAATCATCACCTCCTCTTGAGGGTCAAAGGTATAGTCCATATAGGGCTTCAATTGGTGCCCATAGGCCTTAAAAGGCTCCCCACCATTGAAGTTCTTGATTGCTATAGCACCATGGGGAAAAACTTCCACAACTTCAACTGGACCATGCTCCACTAGACCTCAACTTCCTGGGAAATCATTTGAGCCTAGAATTGTATAAAAAACTTTTTCTTGGGAATTAATGTTAGTCTTCTTCACCATGTTTTGATTATGCATCACTTTGTTCTTCTCCTTGAACGCACTCTCATAAGCGTCTTTCCAAATCTCCTCCAACTCACAAAGATCAAGCTTCATCCTCTCATTCTTGCCTCCAAGTATTAACCCACAAATTTATGGAGAATTCAAATCTATGTTCATCTTTAATTTTATGGATGTCGTTGACAAGTTCTTTTCTATGTTTGACTATCTGAACAAGAATTGTGAGAAGGAACTAGAAGCTGTACGGAGACAGTATCATTTCGAACCACTAAAGGTTATGCTCTTATAAATCTGAGATTGAGATTAGTTTGAAGTGATATTTTTGTGAGTTCTGACTACCTAAAGACCACAAATAAGTTTGTCGTCATCTATTTGGTTTTTGATTCTTTATTTTTTTTCCTTAATTTGCAGTACTTTCCTGAGACTCTATGTCTCACTTTTGCATAAGGTATTCAAATGCTAAAGGTCTCTCTCTGTGATTTCTTATCATTTTCATATTGTGACCAACTTACATTGGAAAACAAGGTAGTATATTTTTATAAAATTGCCGTATTGGAGACAAAATTATGTAGGTGCATTTAGTCATTAGAATTTAATGATAGAGGACATCAACTTGATAGTTCTTCATTGGTGGCTATATTGTGATTGTTGTTTGGATGGTTGTAGACTTAGTGGTCATGGTTAAATTTACATTACCTGCTTTCAGTTGTTAAATTTATTATTACTTAAAAATGTATGATTTTGAGTTTGACTTGTTTGTGTAGGATGCCGGTGTTGAAGTTGATCCTAGGGATTACTTGAATACTGAAGTAGGGAGGAAACTAGGCCAATTAGTCTGGAAAAGTAATTTAATTTTGATGATTTGTTTGCTGTAAAAATATAGTGTTATAGTTACCATTAATGAACTTGATTTCACTTGCTATCCCAGATATGGCATTGAGCTCTACATACTGCACCGCTATCCATTGCTATGAGGTCTTTCTATACTATGCCTTGCTATGACAATAAGGAGTACAATAATTCATTTGATGTCTTTATTCGAGGTAAATTATCAATGATGGTGTCTATGCTTTGCTTATATCTTTGGGCTGAATAGATCTCATGTTCTTTGTTAAAACCAAGATTTACTGAATTGGTTCGCATATATCATATATAATCATATGGTTTTTTTTCATTCCTTAGGTGAGGAGATTATATCAAGTGCGCAGTGTATTCATGTATCAGAGTTCCTAGCTAAACATGCTGAAGCATGTGGAATTGATGTCAAGACTATATCAACATACATAGATTCCTTCAGGTAGTCTAATATTTTTCTTACGTTATATGTTTCATGTTAAATGTTAGCAACCCTTTGTCCCCCAGATAATGTAGCAACCATGTCTGAACTAGTTCGTAGTTTGTGTAAATGATTTACCGTTTTTCCTAGCTCTCTTTAGTGTATGCTCTCAATGTTCTTCTCCCTTTACAACAGAGGTACTCACGACTATTTCTCCATTCTTATAAACTTAAATTCCTCCCACTAATTTGGCTTGTGCATCTTGAAATTATTCTGCTTTTATAGTAGAAAGTACTCAAGTCTCTGAACCACTTATGTTTTAGAAAGTACTTACCTATGTCCCTTCTAGTCATTTTTGTCACTTGTAGAAGAGGTGTGAAATCAAAACCTCTACCTGGTACTGATGAACCTCAACACAAAATTTGGCTCTCTAGTTTGTGTGGCGACATTCATCCCTGTGTTTTTGTTAGATATTAGTGTTTATATGAGCTAATGTTGCCCTTTTTTTTTTCTTTTAGTATGATACTTAAATATTGGAGCAAATGGTGTCCAAAATTTAAAGAACAAGTGTGTATTTAATGCAGTATTGGGAGTGAAAGATCATTGTTGATCTACTAAGCATTGCTGCTTGATGTTTATATTAGTTGGTTTTTATGATATGGAAAGCATAAAAAATCCTCTCTGTAGGCTTAGATATTACTGTGCCGAGCTTGATGGTTCGGATTAATTTTTTTTTTGGGTCGTGGAACCACTATGGGGACGGACAAGAAAGAGAAACAACTCACTGTAAGGCAATGCACGATGGAGGGATGAATAGCTTATTCCATCCCCAAAATGTACCAAAACCAAAATGAGGATGGTACAAATAGAGACAGACATGTTTTTCCTCCCCAACCATCAATAAAGACTGATTCCGTCCCCTATAACGTTAGTGGAGACGGAATGTTGTCTGTCCCCATAGTCTCAATAGCTAGTTGATCGTTTTGATTACTCGACATCAATATTTAACCCTGTAAGCATCGTTAGTAGTATAAAGCAAGAGTGTATCGTTCACAAACCGGGGATCTAACCAGGGCATAGGATCATAAACATTTAACACGAATTCACATAGAGATATAAAGATTTATGATATAGGTTCGGTATCAAAGATGAAAGCAGAAAATAAAACCTAAACTAATAGATACATGTGATCAACTAACCAACACACAATCCATCACCAAAACAATTCATACAAAGAAACCGAAAACAAGTTCTAGTTCTCCTTTTAGAATCATGTTGAGAGTTACTCATGAACAACTAAGGTTGAATCATGCAATTAGGGTTCTAAGCAGTAACCTAAACACATAGACACTTAACACATTCGATTCATCTCAAGCACTTATCAGTTCATCCTATCATGTAATTCCAACGCCATGCACATTGAATTCATTAAGCATGTCACCTACTTAACCAACAATCATGCAAACCGAAACTTATATATAATAGAATAGACATGTTTATAGCATAAGTCTTTAATCCAACAACCTAAATATCATGCTACAAGTGTATACATAACATAAAGATATTGAAATCACTCAAAGGTAGTACACGACAAAAACCAAAAATAAAAAAACAAAAACATGAAATCGCAACTTTATATAAATTGAATCAAGTAGCTATTTCATAGACAAAATCGAAACAAGGTTACAATATCCAAATCGCATACACAACCAAGAACAAGAAAACTAAAACCGAAATAAACATAGAGAACATCATGGTTACACTTTATCAATCAAGCGATCCTACAAGGTGTAGCCATGGTTTTCTAAGGGAATGGAACTTCTTCATAAACGTGCTTGAAGCTAAGGATGATGGTGAATAATGGTGGAATCGATTTTAGGATTTCTTGGAATGGTGAGTATGAAATTTGGTAGAGCTTTGGCTAGTAGATGCGCAAGGTTGATGATGATTAAACAATGAGGTCGTGTCTCTATATATAGCAGTCACAAAAGCCTTCATGTCATCCCAATTAGGAGATAGAATTGGATTGGGAAGCTGAAATCTTCTTTGATATGGACTTTGATTCATGTACTCTAAATCCAACTTGATGTAAAAAACTAAATCCAATAGGGAAACACGTAGGGGCTGCACGGCATCTCTCATTCTTCAACAAGGAATGGCTAGGCCGACCTCTTCTCTCCTCATCCAACTCGGACATGACTTCCTTGTCTCACTACGAATGCATCAGGGCATCACTACTCCTTATCCAAATAAGATTTGTCTTTCCTGAAAAGAAATCGACGATTAAGGAATATGAAAGAATGAAAATAGGAAAGTAGAGTCCTAGTCGAGTAAGCAATCCTAACTCAATAAGGATTTCTAACACTTAGCACAATTTCATCATCAAATCATTCAATTTCGGCATAGCTCTACTAAAACACCCAAATGACAAATATGAACCTAAAACAACTAAATAAGAAGTAACAAAGTATAAGAATAGGGCATATACACACTAAGAATGTCACATTTTGTGCTCTTATCACTAGTAGTGTCTTCACAATATATACAAAATCTGCAAAATTAAGTATATAACTTCGAGAAACTCCCCCCTCAGCCTATCCAAGTGAAGCACTAGGGACACAATTAATTAGGGACAACCAAGTTAAAGTAGACTAAGCGAGCAGAATGACGATAAGAAAAAAATTTGTAAGCATATCTGCTATGAAATTAGCCTCATGAACTTAGTGGCGAAACCCAGAACCAAATGATAGAACAAGCTAAATATAACAAAAAATTTCACCGAAGCTCAATGGTGTAAAAAATAATTTTATTAAGAAAAGTGAATAAAACTTTAATGGAGCTGTTACGAAAAGTTAACAAAAGTATCTTGTTGATAGCAAAATAAAACTTTAGGTACCCATTAATAGTTTAGTGAGTTTTGGTATTATATTGTAGAATTGAGCCACTGTTTGGTGCTTTCTCATTTTTCTCGTATATCTATATTCTAATAGCCCAAATAGGGATTGCTAACCAAAACAGATTCTTTTTACCAACAAATCCGTAATAGATTTAAAAACTTTGTGAACAAATAAAATTATAGGGACAATTTAGACAATTGTAAAATATTTGTTAATTATGAAAATAAAATAAAACATAAACCCCTATTTTCTCTCTCACTACGCTCTTTATAACCAACATCTTTATGTAAAATCAACCGTATTATTTTTTATTTATAATTTTCTTGACAAAAATAAGGGAAAAATAATTTGCATATGCAGAGCATGTGTGAATAACTAGTATATATAACTCCAACCGAAAAATTTATATGTTGTAGCCGGTTTTTCAGCATAACATGAGATACAACACAATGTTACATATATATGTATCTTACATGCTTAACCCGACTGAAAATTGGTGTGTAGAAACGTAGCTCCATTGAGGTGTTTAATTGTTTAGAGCATACAACCTTGTGTGTGCCTAAGTTCGACCTAACTGGTGCCACTTTTACCCATTAAAAAAAACAAAAAACAAAAACACTGCAAGTCGCGCCGAAAGGATACGTCGATTGGGACATCGTCGATCACCCACACGTGGACTCGATAGCCTTAAACAGCACGAATGAAAACGTACCACTTCACTTTTATTCTCTCAGTTCCATTTCCATTTATAGACGCCACTCCTCCGCCCAGTTTCCATTTTCTCCTCTCTCTGGCATCTCTAATCAACACTCTCCTCGATCAGAAGGAAGAGAAAACTAAAAAAAAACAAAAAAACAAAAAAATACCAAACCCCCCATCCCCAGAAACATTACATTGTCAAGAATCATATCAATTTCCATATATAGATCAGAGGAAAAAAAAACCCTAGCTACTCGAATCACTCACAAACCCTAATACTCATTCAATCATTTATCTGGTCTGCCAATGGCGGCTTCGGTGGTGTCGTCTCAGGTGACTGAACCCGCTGCACTGGTGGCGCAGCAAGCTCCGGTGTCGGCGCCGGCTCCGGCAGGGTTCGGGAATATGTCCCTGTACGTGGGTGATCTAGACCCGACTGTGAACGAAGCGCAGCTCTACGATCTATTCAGCCAAGTGGCTCAGGTTGCTTCTCTCAGGGTTTGTAGGGATCAGAGCCGAATGCTCTCCCTTGGCTATGCCTATGTCAATTACTCTAATCCACAGGATGGTCTCTCTCTCCATTTCTCTCTCGTTATGCATGTTTTTTTCCTCTCTTTTTTTCTCTGATTTATGCATGTTCTCTATTTGGTGATACTTATTAGTTTGATTGTTGCATGAATTTATTGGGGATCTTTTTGATTTTTCATACAATATTTGGGAGGAAGATTCTCCGATCGCATTGTTTTATTGCTTCCCCAAAACTTATTTATATGTCTGTATATGTGCATACTCACTCAAACTCTTCGTACGTCTATCTTGTTATTTTTTTGGCTTATCATTCAATCGCTTGGTGAGGAATAGAAGTGACTATATAGTTTATGCTTCTTTCATTATTGAATGGAATATTAAGCAGCATTGTCTGCTTAGACCAAAATAGCTATTGAAATTTGTATGATCATCCACTTTTATCACCATAAGGGGAAATTCCCTTGCAGTTTTTCCTTTCTAGCTACAATTTTGGGTTAGGATGTGAAGAAAATTATACGTACTACTACTTGTCACATAATCAAAACTTGAATTTCTAAGATGAGATGAAGGAAAGTCAACTGTTGAGGTTTCCGAGTTCAAATACTTGTCCTTTTTTAAGACATTTGTTATTTTGTTGGTAAATGAAGTGAAATCGCGTTTTTGGAATCATTTCTCTTATTCTTAGTCCCATTTAATCTGTTTTTGTTTTTTACCTGTGGAGAGAATAGAATATCCATAACATTCAGCAATTGTTATTTTTCCTTCTGTGGTTTTTGATATTAACTTATGCTATACCACCAATATCTTTTCCTATAATCTGATTTTGATTTCATCTTCACAGCTGCTAATGCCAAGGAGCTTTTAAATTTTGCTCCTTTAAATGGGAAACCGATTAGGATCATGTACTCTCAGCGGGATCCCAGCATGCGGAAGAGTGGATATGCAAATTTATTTATTAAGAACCTGGAGAAATCTATTGATAACAAGGCGTTACTGGAAACTTTCTCTACCTTTGGGACTGTACTCTCTTGCAAGGTTGCAACTGATGCCGATGGTCAATCAAAAGGATATGGATTCGTACAGTATGATAATGAGGAGTCCGCAAATAATGCAATCGACAAGCTGCATGGCATGCTGATAAATGAGAAAAAGGTTGATGTTCAACATTATGTTCGAAGCCCGAGGAATAACATTTATGTGAAGAACTTGTCGGAAACAACTACAGAGGAGGACCTTAAGAAACATTTTAAAGAATGTGATGGTAAAATCACTAGTGTGAAGATTGCGACGGATGGACAGGGAAAGTCTAGATGCTTTGGTTTTGTTAACTATGATGATGCTAAAGGTGCTGCTTCTGCAATTGAAAAGTTTAACGGGACAACTTTTAATGGTAAGGTTTTGTTTGTTGGGAAGGCTCAAAAGAAAGCAGAGAGGCAAGCAGAGCTGAGAGCCAAGTTTGAACAGGAAAGAATCAGCAAATTTGACAAGTTACAAGGCGCTAACTTATATCTGAAAAATCTTGATGACACCATAAATGATGACAAACTACAGGAGCTATTCTCTGAATTTGGAACAATAACATCATGCAAGGTATCTGCTATATCAACTGTACTACTGGCTTATGTTCCCATTTTCAGCAAGTATACCCTCAAGCAACGTAGCTTTAGTGTCTGTTTCTAACCACAATTTTTGTTTGTGGAAGGTCATGCTTGATCATCAAGGAATAAGCAAGGGATCCGGATTTGTTGCTTTTTCTACTCCAGAGGAAGCAAACAAAGCTGTAAGCTATCTTGCTTTATTTCTTAAGTAAAAGCGTTTAATTTGTGTCGTGCTACCCACACCCCAAAAACCAATCTGTGGTCTTTTCTCATTTTAGTTGAATGAAATGAATGGAAAGATGATTGGAAGGAAGCCTCTATATGTTGCTGTAGCCCAGCGGAAAGAAGAGAGGCGAGCTCGATTGCAGGTATTTTTCTCTATCTGCTTCTTCCTATTGCCATATTGGAAACTGTAACTTAAATACTAACATTATAATTATTGTTTTTGTTATTATGAAAAATCATATTATTGTGTCTATTACATTTGCTCTATCATTACTAAAAGGATCCTGATCATTTCTGATAGTAATCATAGATAGGAAGAAACAATACTATGTTTTATATATACTTTCAAGGTTTATGAATGAAGAGATGGAAATTTAGAGCAGCGCGCTGATCATTACCTTCTTTATAGTTTGATTGATTGCTCTCAAGATATTAATTGGCAACTTAGAAGAAGTCTGATTCGAGGAGTCTTTAGGCTTAGTATTATTTCAAGAGTCTACTTGTGTCTTTTCAAGTCTTTAAAGCTAGCTAGTTAGTGTCAGTTATAGAACCTAGTATAAATAATTGTAAATGAGACATGTTATGTTGAATAAAAATATCAGTGTTTTCTGAATTATCCTGTGATAGGATTAAGGTGAGAAACCTGGAAGAGATTCTCAAATTATAGTGTTTTGGGTGTAAATCATGGACTAGGGTGTGAAGCCTGGGAGTGAATCTCAAAATCAGTGTGTGTTTAATCTATATTTCTTAGAGTTTGTGACCCTGGTTCCTAAGCAGCTAGCTGCATCAGGCTGGGGCATAAGCTGGAGACTAGTTAAGCCTCTTTTTCTCTAGATTTCGGTGGCCCTTGATAATGTAATCTGTTTCTGCCTATGAATATTGCAAATTTTGACCTTCTGCTAATTTTTGTCAGGCACGTTTTGCTCAAATCGGAGCACCGGGTGGAATGACACCTTTGCCATCGGCAATTCCTGGATATCATCCTGGGGCACCTAGACTCGCCCCTCAGCAGCTGTATTTCGGTCAAGGTGGCCTAGTTCCCCACCAGCCTGCAGGTTATGGCTTCCAGCAGCAAATCATACCTGGGATGCGTCCAGGTGTTTCTCCAAACTTCATTCTGCCATACCACCTTCCGAGGCCAGGTCAACCAGCTGGACAGCGAATGGGTGTACGAAGAGGGGGGAACTTCCAACAAGTGCAGCAGCAGCAACAGGTGCGGTAATTTTCTGATTTAGCTCCAGACCTCCAGTCTCATTTGTGCATGACGTACATTTTCTCATTTGTGTTCTTTGAAGTTCATTATTGTGTTTTATTAATATCTTTTCCTCAAGTCTGGTTTTAATAATTTCATACCTAATTTTCAGTTAATGCATCGTAACTCCAATCAAGGCGTGAGATACCTGGGTAATGCGCGGAACGGAGTGGACTCTGCTGCGTCACCCCAAGGTCTTGCGAGTCCAATGATGCCTTTGCCCTTTGATGGTTCAGTGCCTGTTAGATCAAATGATGTCCAGCGTACTGGGCCTGTGCCTATGTCAAAACTTGCTTCTGCTTTAGCTTCTGCTACTCCCGAGCATCAGCGTTTGGTTTGTTCTTTATCTTCTCTTGTTTATTACAACTGTTTTAGAGATATTATTAGGAATTTCTGGACTCCTAGAGTGAAAATGGAAAACTATTAATTGTGGTACTGGTATACCTTGAATACGCAGATGCTGGGAGAGCAACTATATCCACTTGTTGAGCATATTGAGCCAGAACTCACTTCCAAGGTCACTGGAATGCTACTGGAAATGGATCAGACAGAAGTTCTCCATCTGATCGAGTCCCCGGATGCACTTAAGGATAAGGTAGCTGAGGCAATGGATGTGCTTCGTAAAGCAACATCAAAGGCTGATGTCACCGATCAGCTTGGTGCACTGGATCTGAACTAGTCAGCAATCGTCCACATCTTTTCTCAAGTATTATTCGGCCCTTTTTTCACTGGCCAAGATTGCTGTAGTATCTGATTACGGTTTTGATTCTGCTCAGACTACCTCGGAGGGGATTTAAAGACCTAATGATGTTATATTGATCTTTTGCCAATATTTTCATTTTCTTAGACCTGTTGTGAGTCAGATTAGTCATTTTTTTGCTGTATTTGGAACAAAACCATACTGATTGTCTATTGAAATAAAATAGTATAATTGACTAGCTATACATTTTCTTCAAAACAATCGTATTTTTCTGATTTGGTGGGATTAGAGAGCCATGTATGGCTGCTGTCTCACTACTGTATATAATTGTTTTGAATATATAGTAAGGTCGGGCAGGCGGCTGAACACCTCTTAACGCCTCGCAGGCTTTCCAACAAAAGATTGGCTGCTAAGTTTAGGTGTTGAAACTTATGGTAGCGAAAAGACAAGTATAAAACATATTGCATGCAGCAGCATAACAGATTCTATATCTTGAGAGAGAGATTTTCAAAGCACCCCCTCTTTATCCTTAGTTTCATGACTTAAACGTAACATTTCAATAAGTAATGCACCTAATAATATATTACCTCCATGACCTCAGATGGGTTGGAGCAAAAGCAGAGTGCAAATTAGTAGGGACCAGATTTTCCAACTGCCATCAAACTTTATCTAAGAAGCGCCTATGATGGAGACAGCAGTTCAGCCTTGCAAGAAATCTGGATGGTTATCGTCTTCTACCCTCTGATCAGTTGTTATCATCTCATACTCATAGTTCGCTATTGTTTCATTACTCCATTGCTTTGTATTATCTGCACTGCTCTTGCCGTTAATCATTCTGAAGCCCTCATTAACATCTTGTTAGCGTGATTTACGGCATAAATGACGAACGTGATTTGCGAAGTAACTATGGCTCCTAGTAAATATGATATTGTTGCCTACACTAAGTGGGATGACGATGATTGTGATGACCCCAAAATTTCGAACATAAAAACTCAAAATTTCAAAGTCGTGAAACACCAAAACAATCTCAATGAATCGAAATCATTTTAAATGCCACAGCGGATCATTACTGAGTTCACAATACAACTCAGACAAACCAATTATTACAAACCAAATTTATAATTCAACATTACATAAAAATAGAAATGTAATAATCCTCACAATCTCTCACAAAACCCACAAATAAATCCTCTCAAGTTCTCACACAAATCTACAATAAAAACCTCACCACAAGCAGGATAATGAATGACTTCGAGTTTTCAGCGTTGTCCTTCGATTTCTACTAATCGACACATGCGGAATTATCCCCTACACCATTGAATTGGTGCACCGGGATTGTAAACACAAACCCGGTAAGCTTTACAGCTCGTATGAGTAAAATGAAAATATAACTCGCATATCAATATATACGAAAATCCACAAATCAACAAATATAAATGCACTCATGAGTCAATGGACGGCCCATCTGGTTGTCCAAAAAAAATGAATATGAAAGTGCTCATGAGAAATTGGGCAACCCATCTGTTTACCCAAATACATTTATAATACGGGTACTAATGAACGCTGGTACACCTTTGTTACCCCTCACGTAGTACACCGCCGATATTGGGCAACCTCCTGCTACCCAACATCCAAAAATATGAGTACTCATGAGCCGATAACCCATATGTTACCTCACATGCAGTACTCCGGCAGACAGACTAGAACTCTAATTGTATCATAATTTTCGCCCGGCCAAAGGCTAGGTTCCGACATGCCAAACACGTCCGAAGACTGGTCCGAAGACATAAACACGTCCGAAGACAAAACTCATCCGAAGACATCAAATCACGTCCGAAGACAAAATGTTTTAACAAACACCATGTTAAAACCACATACAATAATCATCACCTCATGTTGTACAAATTAACTCAACATGCTCAATATATAATTCACAATGAATTCATAACAGTATATAATATAGCAAACTATATATATATATATGTGCCTATTTACCATTTATACAAATATATATATATTCCACTATATCATATACATTTCGTATTTCAATATTTAAAAGTCTTGCAAAATCTTGAATCTCCGCAAGGGTAGATTCGTAAATATGTGAGATTTGACTCAACTTATCAACTCGAACGTAATTCTACAATTTTCCGAATGTAATTCCTTGATAAGATAAGAAAAGAATTTAGAATCGTTTCGTAAACCTTAAATGCCGAAACAATAATAATAAGTTACTATTCATGTATTTACTATTCACATATTTCTATATAAATACACATCAATTACGTATTTTTATACGTATACATTCTGTTTACGTATTTCTGTACATATGAATACCATTCAAATGTAAATACTTTCTCAGTAAATATTAATTATTGATTTACCCTTCTGAAATTAATTTTTTACATTTACTAAAAGTAATTTACATTTAAATTTACCGTACGTAAAATAAAATTTACGTTTACCGTACGTAAATCACATTTTTACATTCACCATCGTAAAAATAAAATTTACAAATTTACTGTTCGAAAACACTGTTCATGCGCCGCCACCGGTAGGCCGCGCAGCGCGTGGGGCACACGGGCCGAGCCTAAGGCCGGCGTGTAGCACGCCACCGCCGCCCCAAAATCCCTCCTTTCTTCCCCCTCTTCCTCCCCACGGCCTCACACCGCCTCTAGACCCCTCCATGCCCTCACACGCACCGCCTATGGCAGCGGTATCCTCCCCACCATCTCCAACCTCCGATCTCCCCCAAAACACCACAAATCAACTCAAGAATTCAACAACATCATCACAACAACCAACCTAGGCTAATCTCACCTCGAATCGAGCTTGAGGAAGTCGGATTATCGCCGGAGGAACAGCAACAAGAATCACGCGAGCTCGGGTCGGAGAGCGAGGGCTCACGGCGGATCGAGAAGGTGCGTCGACCTCGGGGTCGACTGAGGAGGGCCGCACGGTGCTTCCTGGGCCGACGGTGCGCGACACGACGGGCTGGAGGCGGAGATCGCCGGTGAGGAAGTGAGATCGGGGAGGGAGAGAGGAAAAGAGAGAGAGGGAGGCGCGCGGGGTGAAGAGAGAGAGAGAGAGTGAGAGGTTTCCAATTTTGGAAACCCTGAACTGAAACATTTCATTTATATACTCGTTTCCAAAATCAGAAACTAACTTCCATCGTTAATAACTTTTACATACAACGTCCGATTTCGAACGCGTGACGCGTCCACTAACTCGTATCGTCGAGCTCTACAACTTTCGTGAAAGAAGTTTTCGCAAACAAGCGACAAAATAAAAGTCGATATATACGTTGCGAAAACGTAACGTTTTTCTAATTAAACGACCCGAGAACGTTTCCATTTTCGTTTCGAAATGTCGCGAACCACCAATTGTCGTTTTGAATTAATTTCACAAATTTAACAAATTGAAAACACTCGATAATTAGTTCCGAAAAATTTGGGTTATTACAATGATGGTCTTGTCATGTCAATCTTGTGGAAAGCTATCAATGACGAGATCGTTAATCTGGTCGAGGCATGTACCACTGCGCAGGCAGTATGGCAAACACTGGAAGGCTTATATACTAATGACTCTGATTTCATACATGTTCATGATTTAATGTGCACAGCTTTGGCGATGCAACAAGATGGGCAACTAGTGGCGCAATATTTCACCAAACTGAAAAATATTTGGGCTGAGATTGATATGAAACGTCCTTGCATGATCAAGCATCAGGAGGATATTGTTTGGTACCAAAAAGAGAAAGAGCTTGAGCGCGTTCACTATTTCCTGAGAGGTCTTGATGCCAAGCATAACAGTGCGAAAGGAGAATTGCTCAGAAAGATCGAACCTCCAAGTCTCATCACCGCTTTCACATATATCTGTAACGATGAGTCTCAGCAAGAGAGTCTTCATCAGACACAAGTTGTAGTTTCCAGCTTTACTGTTCATGCTAGATCTCCAGCACCATCCCTTCCTCTAACCACTTCGGCTCAACTTCATCAGCAAGGCCCACCACCCGGCTTCGGGAATCAACCTCGCTCTCCTTGCTCTTATTGCCATGATACTAACCATGCTCGTGCGACCTGTTGGAAGTTGTATCCACACCTTCGGCTTAAAAGACTTAATTATCATCCTAAGGCGAAAGCAACTATTCAATTCATCTAGGAACCGGATATCTATGGTGTAATAACCCGAATTTTTAGAAACTAAATGTCGAGTATTTTCAAAGTGTTAAACTTGTGAAATTAATTCAAGACGACAATTGGAGGTTTGCGACATTTCAAAACGAAAACGAAAACGTTCTCGGATCGTTTAATTAGAAAACGTAACGTTACCGCAACGTATAGATCGACTTTTATTCCGTCGCTCGGTTACGAAAACTTCCTTCACGAAAGTCGTAGAGCTCATCGATACGAGTTCGTGGACACGTCACGCGTTCGAATCGGACGTCGGACGCGAAAGTTATTAACATCGGAAGTTTGTTTCCGATTTTGGAAATAGTATAAAAGGAAGGAAAGGAGATTAAAAATCAGATTTTTCTAAAAATCAGCTCGGGTTACTGTTCACCCGAGCTCGGGTACTGTTCACCCGACCCAAAAAACTTCTCCGGCCGATTTCTCCACCATCCGACGTCGCCTCGTGTCGTGCCACCTATCAAACTGACGGGCTCGACGAGCTCCATCTTTTGGGCTACGCCTTTCACTCCGGCGACAACCACACGCGGTGTAGCAACCGCCGGAAGTTACTGCTGTGGCGGCGCCGCCTCCTCCGGCCACCATAGCTCGAGATTCTTGGGGGGTTTTGCTTGTCTCAGTCCCAGCAACATTCCCACAAAAGGAATCGAGCCAAATCGAAGTGTAAGTACCCGAATCGAAATTTCAATTTCTAGGGTATGTGAATAGTGCCGATTTCATGTTCTTCGTTGTTTGGACTGTTTAGACTCGGATTTAGACCTTGGTGTCAACTAGGAAGTTGTTGGAAATGTTGTTTAGGTTGTGGTGGTGAAATTTGGTGATGATTGGTGGCGGTCGGTGAACAGTAACGCCGAATGAATAGTAACTGTGAATAGTAACTCCGCATGAATAGTGATCTGTAACAGTAACTGTGAATAGTGATCTGTAACAGTAAATGTGCACAGTATCATAGTAAAACAGTAACTTTGAACAGTGTTTTGGTAAAACAGTAACTGTGAACAGTGGTTTGGTAAAACAATAACTGTGAACAGTGGTTTAGTAAACATGAACAGTGTTCCGTGAACAATGTTTCATGAACAACATTTAGCTTTGCTGAACTCGTCACCTGATATTTTAAGTATCATTTTCTAAGCATTTATCGTGCTATTAGGTGACTGACGAAACGAGTGAGGAAATTACTTTCAGGGTCGTGGAAGTTGCACGCAGGAAAGAAGGTGAGTAAAATATCACTTATTTACGAATCTACCCTTGCGGTGATTCCAAGATTTTTGCAAGAGTTTTTAATATTGAATTACGACACGTATACAATATAGTGGATTACGTATATATCGTATAAATGGTAATAAGTACATATATATATAGTTTGCTATATTATATACTGTTATGAATTCGTTGGAATTGGTCATTTCGAATGATGAGAATTAAATGTTGAGCATGTGATGTGATTTTTGTACAATATGAGGTGTGATTATTGTACGTGGTTTTAACATGAGTTTGTTAAAATGTTTTGTCTTCGGACGAGTTTTGTCTTCGGACGAGTTTTTGTCTTCGGACGTGTTTATGAAATATGACATGTATACGATATAATGGATTATATATATATTGTATAAATGGTAAATATGTACATATATATATAGTTTGCTATATAATATACTGTTATGATTTTATCGTGATTTATGTCATTTCGATGACGAGATTTAAATATCGAGCATGTGATTTTGATTTGTATAATATGATGTGAGATTATTGTACGTGATTTTAACATTGAGTTCGTTAAAATGTTGATTTGTCTTCGGACATGATTTTTGGTACAATATGATGTGAGATTATTGTACGTGATTTTAACATTGAGATTGTTAAAATGTTGATTTGTCTTCGGACATGATTTTTGGTACAATATGATGTGAGATTATTGTACGTGATTTTTAACATTGAGATTGTTAAAATGTTGATTTGTCTTCGGACGTGATTGGTACAATATGATGTGAGATTATTGTACGTGTTTGGCAAGTCGGAACCTAGCCTTTGGCCGGGCGAAAGTTACGATACAGTTAGAGCTCTAGTCTGTCTGCCTTAGTACTGCATGTGAGGTAACGGGTGGTTATCTGCTCATGGGTACTCAGATTGTTTTGGATGTTGGGTAGCGGGTGGCTATCCAATATCGGCGGTGTATTACGAGAGGGGTAACAAATGTGTATCAGCGTTCTTGGTACCCGTAATATAAATGCATTTGGGTAACCAGAAGGGTTACTTAATTTCTCATGAGCGCTTTCTTTCATATTTCTTTGGGACGACCAGATGGGCCGTCCATTGACTCATGAGTGCATTTATATTTGTTTGATTTCTGGATTTTCGTATATATTGATATGCGAGTTATATATTTTCATTTTACTCATACGAGCTGTAAAGCTTACCGGGTTTGTGTTTACAATCCCGGTGCACCAATTCGATGGTGTAGTGGATAACTCCGTAGGTGTGGATTAGCGGGAATTGACGGACCGCTCAGAGGACTTGAAGTTATTTATCTCCGGCTTGTGTGAGGATTTTGTGTGACTATCTTGTGTGTTTGTAGTGAGGATTTCGCAATTCCATTTGTTATAATATTAAATTATAATTTGGGTTGTAATAATCGGTTTAACTGAGTTGTATTTTGAACTCAGAGATGATCCGCTGTGGCATTTTAAATGATTTCGATTCGTTGAAATTGTTTGGTGTTTAACGACTTTGAAATTTTGAGTTTTTAAGCTCGAAATTTTGGGGTCGTTACAGTTGGTATCAGAGCCTAAGTGCGTATTTGGTGATTATCAATATCATCCGGGAGCGATGATCCGACTGCAGGCGGGCACCCATCACATGCTCCTCGGTATTGATATGTCGCCGGGTACGCGAGAGTGTTAGGAGCCATACCTTATGGTTTGGTCCTGTAGAGAGTATTGTGACGATACTCCGATGATTCACATTCTTCTGAAATTTCATGATTGATATTGGTTGGATCTATTTTGTCGAATTCGAGACTTCACATGTATGACTGAGTGTTAATTGTTGAATGGTGATGAATTTGGAAAAAGGGCCGTGAACATGGCCGAGGACGGACGAGAGGTCGCAGCCGAGGTAGGGTTGCAAGCCGAGTCCGCAATGTGCAGAACCTTTAGGAGGAGGCTGCTCCACGGGCAGAACAGGTTGACCCTGCTGCTGTCGTTAGAGACGACGATAGTCGTGTGTTAAGTTGATCAAGGACTTTAATCGTCTGTCAACGTCTTATTTCATAGAGGCCTGGATCATATGGTAGTGGACCACTGGATCGAGGGCATCATAATCTATTTTGAGATGATTGAGTACCCTGAGAGAGAAGAAGATGATATCGACACTTATTAGTGATAGTTCGGTAGAGGAGATGGTAGGATTGACTCCTACATCTATGAGAAGCTCTTTATGTGTCACTTCGCATTTGGAGTGTTCCTCGAATTTGAGACAATGAAAGGCTTGTCCTATTGTGATTGGAAGTGGAGAGTTCTCTGCTTATTTAATCGTGATTCCGGATCACACCTATGATGTGATCATAGAAATTGATTGGTTGAGTACGCAGTACACGGTGATTGATTGTTTTGACATGGTGGGTTCATTCGTAGACCCAAGAAACCAGAGTTTCGTATCTTTGACTCGAGGCGGATAATGTCATGAGAGTTTGAGTCATGGCATATGTTGAGTATGTGGATCTGAAGTAGCTATCACAGACATCGTTGTGATATCAGAGTAAAGTGAGACGTTTCAGGAGATACTGTGTTATAGCCCCTATAACGAAGACGCCGTATGGATGGGACAAATGAATTCAAAGACTTAATGACTAGTGCGATCAGCTTAGAGAGGCTACAATACTCTCTGAGTTTGGCATGCGATCCAAATACTGGAATGCTAACAGGTTTGAGTATATAGTTTCCTATCAGGGCAGAGAACTATCAAGGAGTCTTGATAGAGAGCGTTGACCCTATATTGAGGGATGTTCAGTGTTTAAATGTTAAGGACTAGATTTTAGTTATGCAACTAATCTAAGTTGAAGCCTAACAAGGTTGAGATATTATGTTCAGGTAAGAGATGTGTAGACCATAGGTTGGAGGTGGTTAACGAAAATTTTCGTGACTAGCATCTCTAACGCTATTGGTAACAGAGTGGTAGGGCGTATGATACGTCCATAAAGTGGTAATACAATTATTGAATTGAGATTCACATTTTGTCGACGTGACATTCCAAACTTGTTTTGGTTCGGCTATAGACAATTGATGTTACGCATTGTTCTTGGCTGAGCAAGAAATATAAGGTGATGGAGAAATCTCAATGTGGCGATATGAATTAATTATTTACTAGATGAGTATTTAAATGAGAACGCTGGTCTTTCAGGATTTATTTATTTTGGTGTTGGGGATTGGAACTTCACAATGCCACTGGTCCAAATGAGACGCAATGGCGGTGAAGTAACTCTATTGAAGGTAAGGTATGAGATGACCTTAGCTTAGTGGTGTTTTAACGAATTGGTCGTGACAAGTACCTTCTAACTGGTAAAGAAATGGTTGAGGACTAAATCTTCTTTTCAAGTGCAAGTGGTGTTAGTGTTGGAGACTTAGAGTTTTTTTTCCCTCTATGCATCAGATTGTTTATTGTTGGATAAGGCGAAGTTGACTGAAGTGTTCAACAAGGGATAAATTTTACGATAGAGAGTAATCAATTATATTACTGCTTGCAGAGAAGTTATTTTGGCCGAATGCGTTGGCCATGAGGGTTCTTAATGAAAGTAAAGAAACAACTGTTTAGAGTGGTGGTATAGCGATCATTTTGGGTTAGTTTTGAGGAGATGGTGTACCTAATATCGGGTTCTGTTGAAGTAATTACTAAACTTATTAGTACTACAACGGTGGGAGGAACCAATATCTTAGATGATGCACTGGGGCATTTGTGTGGGACCGTATGTCATGCATTTGAGGCATGTATGAACCAGGGGTAAAGTATATCTCGGTTGTGGTCGTGTTGGATTTTGCGCTGTAAAGTTCACCTAATTTTTCATGTTCCACCGTTGGGAGATAAATACATTCTTTGTTTGAACCCCAAATTGTGGCATACCACTCATGGAAGCATGAAGCTGTAATTAATTTTCGACGGTAAGTTTTGGTGAGTGTGATGGGATGCGTGATGCGTCACTCTTGTGGTGGCGGTAGAGGTTCTCTACTGCCTTGTGTGTATATTAGTCGATTCTTTGGTGAATTGTTTGAGAGTAATTCTTAATCCAAGGTGGTGTTCTGTGGTGGTTGTGAACTCAATGAGTTAAGATTTCTTTATCGTGTTGCCAATACAAATATGGTACTTGAGTAGGTATCACGCACGACAACTTTTTATGGTTATAATAAGATGATCATGAAAGGGGATTATTTTGTTGATTGGAAGGAATGGTAGGTTCGTTATTCTAACGATGATTTGTGGTGAAGTCATGAAGGTATTGTCGTGATAAAGCACGTTTATTTGAAAACTACTATGTGTGATGTAAGTAGTAGGCATGTGTTAATCATTGATTTGACTCATGTTAGATGTTGAGTTCCACTATCGATGGTCGAGTTCCATTACAAGCATACTCACTTGGGTGGCTTACATGTGGCTATTAATGTTAGAACATGTGACATATTGTCTGTTTGGAAGAAGTTTGAGGTATGTGGTGTTTGAAAACTCTAATGGTCCGAGAGACTTGGAAATGTTGGTTTCTAAGACTTGAAAGCGACACAGGTTAAAGAGAGATTATATAGTGTCGATGTGGTAGACCACTCAACCTCGAAATCTCATTCTTAATAGCGTAGTGAGATCTGTCAGAGAAGAGAAGTCACCTGTAAGATTCGTTGAACAAGTTGGTGACATTCAAGACGACGATGTCTAACATGTCTCCTAATGCCCTACCGTGCAATATGTACATTTGAACTTAGCCTGCCCTTAAGAGAAGACTATTAGATGGCGTCGTGTGACCATCTAGTTGAAGGGCGCACCTATAGTGGGGTGGTGAGAGTGGACAAGAAGAGAAGTTGACATCGAGGGTACGCTGGACTCTACGGGAGCAAGGTCAACTAGCAGGTTCAGGTGCATAGGGTATGCTATGTGCCTACGCTAAAGTTGTACATATGCACTCAATGTGTGTTATATAAGTAAATGCAGTTATGACTTATTGGAATTTGGTTGAATAGTGAAGTTCGTTCTAAATTCGCCTTATACCTTAAAGGTCTTGTGTTGCAGAACATCTTGTTTTTCCCATTTGATTAGGGATGTTCGAGTCGTGGTTTTCCTGGATGGGTGTTATCATGCTCATTGTTAGAATTCTTTGCAGACCCAGTGAAGTCATATAACACCATAATAGAAGAAAAGTGAGCTGGGATCGCCTCGTGGAGGCATCATAGAGAGGAAAATTATTGGGGAAGGAATTGTGGAGTCACCATGTTGAGGGCTGGGTACCCTCAACTGTTGTTGAGTATGGTGTATGAATTTCGGGACGAAATTCCTTTAAGGGAGGTAAAATGTAATAACCCGAATTTTTAGAAACTAAATGTCGAGTATTTTCAAAGTGTTAAACTTGTGAAATTAATTCAAGACGACAATTGGAGGTTTGCGACATTTCAAAACGAAAACGAAAACGTTCTCGGATCGTTTAATTAGAAAACGTAACGTTACCGCAACGTATAGATCGACTTTTATTCCGTCGCTCGGTTGCGAAAACTTCCTTCACGAAAGTCGTAGAGTTCATCGATACGAGTTCGTGGACACGTCACGCGTTCGAATCGGACGTCGGACGCGAAAGTTATTAACGTCGGAAGTTCGTTTCCGATTTTGGAAATAGTATAAAAGGAAGGAAAGGAGATTAAAAATCAGATTTTTCTAAAAATCAGCTCGGGTTACTGTTCACCCGAGCTCGGGTACTGTTCACCCGACCAAAAAAACTTCTCCGGCCGATTTCTCCACCATCCGACGTCGCCTCGTGTCGTGCCACCTATCAAACTGACGGGCTCGACGAGCTCCATCTTTTGGGCTACGCCTTGCACTCCGGCGACAACCACACGCGGTGTAGCAACCGCCGGAAAATACTGTTGTGGCGGCGCCGCCTCCTCCGGCCACCATAGCTCGAGATTCTTAGGGGGTTTTGCTTGTCTCAGTCCCAGCCACATTCCCACAAAAGGAATCGAGCCAAATCGAAGTGTAAGTACCCGAATCGAAATTTCAATTTCTAGGGTATGTGAATAGTGCCGATTTCATGTTCTTCGTTGTTTGGACTGTTTAGACTCGGATTTAGACCTTGGTGTCAACTAGGAAGTTGTTGGAAATGTTGTTTAGGTTGTGGTGGTGAAATTTGGTGATGATTGGTGGCGGTCGGTGAACAGTAACGCCGAATGAATAGTAACTGTGAATAGTAACTCCGCATGAATAGTGATCTGTAACAGTAACTGTGAATAGTGATCTGTAACAGTGAATGTGCACAGTATCATAGTAAAACAGTAACTTTGAACAGTGTTTTGGTAAAACAGTAACTGTGAACAGTGGTTTGGTAAAACAATAACTGTGAACAGTGGTTTAGTAAACATGAACAGTGTTCCGTGAACAATGTTTTATGAACAACATTTAGCTTTGCTGAACTCGTCACCTGATATTTTAAGTATCATTTTCTAAGCATTTATCGTGCTATTAGGTGACTGACGAAACGAGTGAGGAAATTACTTTCAGGGTCGTGGAAGTTGCACGCAGGAAAGAAGGTGAGTAAAATCTCACTTATTTACGAATCTACCCTTGCGGTGATTCCAAGATTTTTGCAAGAGTTTTTAATATTGAATTACGACACGTATACAATATAGTGGATTACGTATATATCGTATAAATGGTAATAAGTACATATATATATAGTTTGCTATATTATATACTG
Organism: Argentina anserina; assembly: GCF_933775445.1. NCBI lineage: Eukaryota > Viridiplantae > Streptophyta > Magnoliopsida > Rosales > Rosaceae > Argentina > Argentina anserina. The sequence goes on from NC_065873.1 coordinate 11,993,957, forward strand.
TTATGAATTCGTTGGAATTGGTCATTTCGAATGATGAGAATTAAATGTTGAGCATGTGATGTGATTTTTGTACAATATGAGGTGTGATTATTGTACGTGGTTTTAACATGAGTTTGTTAAAATGTTTTGTCTTCGGACGAGTTTTGTCTTCGGACGAGTTTTTGTCTTCGGACGTGTTTATGAAATATGACATGTATACGATATAATGGATTATATATATATTGTATAAATGGTAAATATGTACATATATATATAGTTTGCTATATAATATACTGCTATGATTTTATCGTGATTTATGTCATTTCGATGACGAGATTTAAATATCGAGCATGTGATTTTGATTTGTACAATATGATGTGAGATTATTGTACGTGATTTTAACATTGAGATTGTTAAAATGTTGATTTGTCTTCGGACATGATTTTTGGTACAATATGATGTGAGATTATTGTACGTGATTTTTAACATTGAGATTGTTAAAATGTTGATTTGTCTTCGGACGTGATTGGTACAATATGATGTGAGATTATTGTACGTGTTTGGCAAGTCGGAACCTAGCCTTTGGCCGGGCGAAAGTTACGATACAGTTAGAGCTCTAGTCTGTCTGCCTTAGTACTGCATGTGAGGTAACGGGTGGTTATCTGCTCATGGGTACTCAGATTGTTTTGGATGTTGGGTAGCGGGTGGCTATCCAATATCGGCGGTGTATTACGAGAGGGGTAACAGATGTGTACCAGCGTTCTTGGTACCCGTAATATAAATGCATTTGGGTAACCAGAAGGGTTACTTAATTTCTCATGAGCGTTTTCTTTCATATTTCTTTGGGACGACCAGATGGGCCGTCCATTGACTCATGAGTGCATTTATATTTGTTTGATTTCTGGATTTTCGTATATATTGATATGCGAGTTATATATTTTCATTTTACTCATACGAGCTGTAAAGCTTACCGGGTTTGTGTTTACAATCCCGGTGCACCAATTCGATGGTGTAGTGGATAACTCCGCAGGTGTGGATTAGCGGGAATTGACGGACCGCTCAGAGGACTTGAAGTTATTTATCTCCGGCTTGTGTGAGGATTTTGTGTGACTATCTTGTGTGTTTGTAGTGAGGATTTCGCAATTCCATTTGTTATAATATTGAATTATAATTTGGGTTGTAATAATCGGTTTAACTGAGTTGTATTTTGAACTCAGAGATGATCCGCTGTGGCATTTTAAATGATTTCGATTCGTTGAAATTGTTTGGTGTTTAACGACTTTGAAATTTTGAGTTTTTAAGCTCGAAATTTTGGGGTCGTTACATATGATATCATTGGAAATGATCATCATACAGCAGGAGGCGCACCACCTACCGCATCCATCGCTCGTCGTGGTAAAATTTGTATGGCTTTACACATCTCTAAATTTTTTGGTTTTGATACATGGATTATTGATTATGGTGTGTCTGATCATATGACTCATGACAAATCTTATTTTACCGTATTGTCTCATCCACTAGTACCATATGTTACAAATGCTAATGGTGAGGTCTTCCCTGTGTTAGGGACATGATCCGTTCGTATTACTCCCACAATAGAGCTTCACAATGTGCTATATGTACCTGCTTTATCTCATCATTTGCTCTCTCTCCCACAATTGAACATTGACGCTAAGTGTTCTATAACATTTTTTCCTATGTATGTGATATTTCAAGATCTTCTCACCGGAGAGTTCATTGGTCTGGGGTATCTGAGGGGCAGATTGTTTCATCTGGGGCAGATTGTTTCATCTGGATCAGACATATGCGAGGGAGAAACCAGTGCCACAGTCTCGGACCGCTTTAATCTCCATTTCTGACAAGCTAAGTGAAGTTTGGTTATGGCATCGTCGCTTAGGGCATCCATCTTTTAGTGTTATGAAAAAATCTATGCTTACTTTTTTTATTTGTGTGGATGAGTCTTATTTACGTTGTGAGACATGTGTTTTGGGCAAGAGTCATCGGTTTACCTATTCTCCTAGTACTTCTAATCAAAGTACTATTCCTTTTGAATTAATTCATTCTGATATTTGGAGACCCTCCAAAGAGTCTACTGTGTCTGGAATGCGGTATTATGTGTCCTTTATTGATGATTGCACACGCCTTTCGGCTTTTCAGGCCTTTTATACCACTGTCTAAACCCAATATAATGTCACAATTAGAGTTCTTCGTTCTGATAATGGGGAGGGGGAATATGTGAATCATGTATTCCAAGCGTTCTTTACCACACATGTGATTGTTCATCAAACAACATGTCCTTATACACCTAAGCAGAATGGCGTTTCTAAAAGGAAAAATCGTCATTGACTTCATATGGCTCGGTGTATTATTTTTAGTGCCCATATGCCTAAATACTTTTGGGTGATGCTGTCATAACTTCCGCCCACCTCATTAATCGTCTTCCATCTCGTGTTCTTCAGGGAAAAGTTTCATATGAGGTGCTTGCATCTTATGTCTCATTACCCTCTTTTCTTACTCTTCCTGCCTGTGTTTTCGGTTGTGTTGCTTTTGTCCATCTTCCATAACATCAGCGATCGAAGTTGGATGCCTGGGCAATTAAATGTGTGTTTGTTGGATATGGCGAACATCAGAAAGGGTACCGGTGCTATCATCCACCTACCCGGAAGTACTATGTCACTATGGATGTTACATTTTTTGAGGACATGAGCTATTTTACCTCTTCTGATACTGCTATTCATTGGGAGAATTCATATTTTGAAAAGCTGTATCATGGAAAAAGGGAGATAAGTGAGCCAGTACATATGGTGACAAGTTTCGTTGAGATTACTATGTGTCAGCTACACAAGCACCACCAGATAATTCCGGTATAGTTACTCCAGAGCATCAGGACCCAGAAGATGACAACACAATTGCTCCTCATGTCTCCCATACTATTGTTTATCCACCTAACCAATGCTTTCTTGGTACAGAAGATCACTGATTTGAGGTTAGTCATTCTATTTGGGACTAATACTAGTGAGGCTCATAGTAGACAATATGTCTTGCCAAATATGTCTACTCGGGGTCAGCCAAGAAAAAAATATGAACCTACCCTTCAAGCTAAAGCAAAGTATCTTGTGGCAAATTTTATATCTACCAAAAGATTGTCTAAGTCATATCAGTCATTTGTGAATTAAATATCTACTGTATCAGTACCTAACAAAGTGCATGAAGCATTGGGAGATCCAAAATGGAGAAAAGCAATGGAGGAAGAGATGGAAGCATTACAAAAAAACGATACTTGAGAACTTGTATCTCCACCACATGACAAGAAGGTTGTGGGATGTCGTTGGTGTTTATAGTGAAGCATAATCCAGATGAGATAGTGAGCCAGTATAAAGCACGCCTAGTAGAAAATGGGTTTACCCAGACATATGACATAGACTATGATGAGACATTTGCACATGTTGCAAAGATAAACACTATTCGGGTATTGCTCTCTTTTGCTGCTAACTTAAACTGGCCACTTAGACAGTTTGATGTTAAGAATGCATTCATTCATGGAGAACTAACAGAGGAAGTGTACATGGATCTCACATATCCTCGTGCTTGGTTTGGGAGATGTCATGCGAAAAATTGGCTACAGACAGAGTAATTCAGACCACATGTTATTTCTCAAACATCAACAAGGGAAGGTAACAGCCCTAATTATATATGTTGATGATATGATAGTTACTGGGAATGATATTGTTGAGGTGGATAGATTACAGAAACAACTAGCCACCAAGTTTGAGATGAAGGACCTAGGTACATTCAAGTACTTCTTGGGCATTGAGGTAGCTCGTGGAAGTGATGGTATCTATATGTGTCAGATGAAGTATATCCTTGATCTACTAACAGAGACAGGTATGTTGGATTGCACTCCCATTGATATTCCTATTGAGCAGAACCATCGATTAGCAGAGTATCAAGATCAAGTGCCTACTGAAAAACCTCGTTATCAGAGGCTAGTTGGACGCCTAATTTATTTATCACATACCAGACCAGATGTTGCGTATGCAGTAAGTGTAGTGAGTTAGTTCATGCATAATCATAGTGTGGACCACATGGATGTTGTTGTAAGGATTTTAAGGTACTTGAAGTCAACTCCAGGGAGGAGTAATGTTCTCTAATCACAATAATCTTATTGAGGTTTGTGGCTTCACAGATGCAGACTGAGCTGGAAATATTACAGATCGGAGATCCACATCAGGGTACTTTACATTTGTTGGGGATAATCTTGTTACATGGAAGAGTAAAACAAAAAGTGGTAGCTCGATCTAGTGCTGAAGCAAAATACAGAGGTATAGCTCAGGGAGTGTGCGAATTGTTATGGCTTAGAAATTTGCTATAAGACTTGAGTATTAAGCCTAAGTGTGCTATGGAGTTGTACTGTGACAACAAGGCAGCTATTGATATCTCACAGAATCATGTGCAACATGATCGTACAAAACATATGGAAGTTGATCGTCACTTTATAAAGGAGAAGCTAGACGCAAAGATCATTAGTTTTCCTTTTGTTCCTACAAAAGAGCAACTTGCCGATATGCTCACAAAAGGAGTGTCTAAGAAGGCCTTTTATGACTCATTTAGCAAGTTGAGCATGGTTAATGTGTATGCGCCAACTTGAGGGAGAGTGTTAGCGTGATTTACAACATAAATCACGGACGTGATTTGTGCGATTTATGGTAGTGTTTATTAGGTTATATATAGATCATGATGTAATTAGCCAAAAATCAATCATTATACCATTTTAGTCATCTTTGGTTACGTAATCATTCCACTTTGAATCCAAGCCATCATTATCATCTTTGCTTACGTAATCATTCCACTTCGAAGCACCTGTAAGTGTAGCATTTGTCACTTGCAGTGATCTTGACTCCTTATTTTCTTGTAACATGAGAAGGCTGCAATCCGAAGTGTTCTTGTTCATTGTCAACTCGCACCTCCAGTCCTCCAGATCTATGCAATTCAGAATACATATAAATAATAAGTGTGATGAATGATATATCCAATTGCACTGTACCAACTTATATACTCGTGCTGGGACTTTAAATTTACTAAAAATTTATGAGTTCAAGCACACACCTATAATGTCATAAACTATTTCAGGATTATTCTAGTAAATACAAGCAGGCAGAAGCAGCAGTAGACGGCCATCGACGCCACTACACCAGGAACTGCTTCAGGTCACTGAACTACAGTTTAGTGTTATTCTATGTGGTAAAAGGTTTGAAATATTAGTATGTGTTTTCAGAATAATGGATTAATAATAAATTGATACCAGATGTAAAGCAAGACTGGAAATTAAGTAAGAACAAAGAGTCCTGAATTAACCAATGACAAAAAAAATTGTAACAACAACCACCAAAGAAGAGGCAGCATGGATATAGAATGAACTCCACCAACCAAGAATCAAAATCTCATTACACAAAGAAGAAAGATCTCAAAATGTCAAAATCAGAATAACAGAATATGGCTATGTATCATGAATCACCCTAAAAGATTGGTAAATAAGAAGCCAATCAATTTATATCATGTAAAGCAAGAAAGAAAGGTCAGAGATCGACCTTCTGGGGAGAGCACATGTTTGTTGGAATTCCTCACAGACATTACCGGTCTGCGATTCTGAAGCTCATACGGACCCCCATTTTCTTTATCCCCAGACCCAGAAGCATCAAAACATCTATTTTTCTTTGGTTTCTCTAACAACTCCGGCGGCAACTCGGTTACAACTTGGGGCTCATAACCACCACCTGCACCAAGAAAAATAAAAACAACAAACACATCAAACACTATGCCCAATTTTCATGTCCCAATGAAACATCACAAAAACCACTAACTTTCATCATCTTCTTGCTTTGTATCACCACGCTGACCGGCCTCCCCATCCAGATACTCGGTACAATCGGTTCGCCTTTTCTTTTGGGCACCGCACTGATGAACATCATAAAAAAAGGCATGCTCCTCGTGGTGGTGTAGTTTTTGATCTTGGTGGGTGAATTGGCTGGCCATGTTGGAGGATTGGACGAAGGGGCGAAGGTCCCGGGCCATGGGACTTTCAGCGAACACCTTGCGTGCAGACTGCTTCTGATTGCAGACCACACATGTCCACTTGTTGTTCTTACTGCTCGTCTTCCTCTGCTTCACCTATCACTCATTCATAACAAGTTCGTCAGCAACAAATGAAATCCCAATATGTGGGTAGAGAAAAACGATGGTGGACACGATGTACAGTGAAGACCTGCATGGTGAAGCATTGGCAGCACTGAACGGCGTAGAAGATGGTGGACATGATGTTCTTCGATCCTCTCCCTCGATTCTTTCCTTCTCTCTTTTTTCTTTTTTCCGAGTTGTTGAGATTTGTAGGTCAAAATTTTGAATTGAGAATTTTGGGGTTTGGGCGCTATTTTTAAGGCGGTTTGGCGTGGTGAAGCCTCCAGGTTAGCAGAAAATTCTAAGACAATTTTGCCCTTTGATTTTGGACAGCCAAAAAGAGTTTTTGAAAATCCTAATTAACTAAGGAAAATTAAGCATCTCGATCACTACCCGGATGAAACTAGGATTTAAAAGTTTACCCACACATCCAAGGAAAGACGAATAGGAAAGTGCTCGAGAATCTTATATATACCCCCAGATAGTGACTGTATCTCATTCTTCTCACAAACCCATTCAGCCATTTCCTATTCGGCTAGTTCTGAATCGTCTCCTTCATCTTCTCTGCAATTCCTCATCAACCCACCAACAATTTATATGGCTGAAACACTCGTCTTTCCGTCTCTGTTTGCTTCAACAAGGGAAGAGGGAAACCAACCATGTGCGCTCAACCAAGCTGATGAGCACGGAGGCCTCAATCTAGGGCTAAGTCTGGTCTCCATTGACTACATTACTACAACAGTACAATCCATGGGTCGTCAAGAAGAAGCTAACGGCCAGCAACCTCGGCGACTTGTGCAGGCTCTTGGTTCCCAAGAGTCCAACCCGGAAACATATTTTGCCAATCATGAACAAGAGCTTGAACGAAAGGGTTCACAGTAGCGATGGGGAAAGGGTTACCGTTTACGACAGTGACATGAAAACAAAGCCTGAGTTGGTATTCAAATACTGGCATTCGGTAAAGTGTTATGTTTTTCAAACAAGATGGAAGGAGGAGTTTGTGAATTTGAGGAAGTTGAAAAAAGGTGACCTAATTGGGCTTTATTGGGATGCTCGTAGTTCCATTTTTGTATTTTCACTTCTTAAGATAGCAAACTGAAGATTGATAGTTTGATACTTCTGTGAGATATATGTAGAAACTAAATGTACGTACGTATTATCTAGGTATTGTAATGTCAAATGTAACTATATAATTTAGTTTCAACAATTACTAATTAGTACACTATTTTCGTACAGTTTTCTTGGCAGTACGTGGCTTGATCGAAATTATAGTCAAGCACCAAATCACCAGTATATATTAGAAATGCAGAATGCTGGATCCTGGATATGCATACAATTATCATATATTGAAATGATGTTTCAGCTTATACTAGTCAAATATAAGGAGGTTTTAGAGAATGAATTTTCTGATATCTTATTCATCTCACAGTGGAGGCTATATATAGAGATACAATACGTACAAACCCTAACCCTACATGTACTACACATGTACTACACATGTAGACTAGGAAAGTAATAACAATTTAATTTACATTCCTAAACTATATACATGACTCACGCTAACACTCCCCCTCAAGTTGGCGCATACACATCCACCATGCCCAACTTGCCAAGTGAGTCATAGAAGGCCTTCTTACAAACTCCTTTTGTGAGTATATCTGCAAGTTGCTCTTCTGTATGGACAAAAGGGAAGCTAATAATTTTAGCATCTAGTTTCTCCTTTATAAAGTGACGATCAACCTCCACATGCTTAGTACGATCATGTTGCACAGGATTCTGTGAGATATCAATGGCTGCCTTGTTGTCACAGTATAACTGCATGGCGCACTTGGGTTTAACCCTCAAATCTCGTAATACATTCTTCAGCCATAACAACTCGCACACTCCATGAGCCATACCTCTATATTCTGCTTCAGCACTAGACCGAGCCACCACCTTTTGCTTCTTACTCTTCCAAGTAACAAGATTACCTCCCACAAAGGTAAAATATCCTGATGTAGACCTTCTATCTGTAATATTTCCAGCCCAGTCTGCATCTGTAAAACCACAAACGTCAAGGACATTGTTGTGTTTAGAAAACATTACTCCTCTCCCAGGAGCGGACTTCAAGTATCTCAGAATCCTCACAACAGCATCCATGTGATCCACACTGGGATTATGCATGAACTGGCTCACCACACTTACTGCATATGCAACATCAGGTCTGGTGTGTGTCAAATAAATCAGACGTCCAACTAACCTCTGATAACGAGGCTTGTCGGTAGGTACCTGGTCAGGATACTCTGCTAATCGGTGATTTTGCTCAATAGGAGTGTCAATTGGAGTACAATCCAACATACCTGTCTCTGCTAATAGGTCAAGTATATACTTCCTCTGACACAGATAGATGCCTTCACTCCCCCTGGCTACCTCAATGCCCAAGAAGTACTTGAGTGCACCTAGGTCCTTCATCTCAAACTCTGTGGCTAACTGGTTTTGCAAGCTATCCATCTCAACAGTATCATTACCAGTAACAACCATATCATCAACATATATGATCAGAGCTGTTACCTTCCCTTGTTGGTGTCGGAGAAATAACGTGTGGTCTGAGTTACTCTGCTTATAACCAATCTTTCTCATGAACTGAGAAAATCTTCCAAACCAAGCACGAGGTGATTGTTTGAGACCATACAAAGATTTTCTCAATCTGCACACAAAGGTACCTGAAGGAGTAGTTTTATATCCAGGGGGAAGATCCATATACACTTCCTCCATAAGTTCTCCATGAAGAAAAGCATTCTTGACATCAAACTGTTTAAGAGGCCAGTTTAAGTTAGCAGCAAGAGAGAGCAATACCCGGATAGTATTCATCTTTGCAACTGGTGCAAATGTCTCATCATAATCAATGCCATATGTCTGAGTGAATCCCTTAGCCACCAAGCGTGCTTTATACCGACTCACTGACCCATCTGGGTTATGCTTCACTGTAAACACCCAACGACATCCTACTGCCTTCTTTCCAGGTGGTGGGGATACAAGCTCCCAAGTATTGTTCTTCTGTAATGCTTCCATCTCCTCATCCATTGCTTTCATCCACTTAGGATCTCCCAACGCATCCTGCACTTTGTTAGGTACTGACACAACAGATATTTGATTCACAAATGATTCATATGACTTAGACAACCTTTGGGTAGACACAAAATTTGCCACAGGATACTTAGTTTTGGCTTGGAGGGTAGGTTCATACTTTTTTGCTGGTTTACCCCTAGTAGACCTGTTTGGTAACACATATTGCCTACTATTAACATCACTAGTATTACCCCCAATGGAATTACTAACCTCAGATGGAAGATCTTCTATACCAGGGAGACATGAGTCAGGGGTACTAGTAACAGCAGGTGAAGCAGGAGGGGCAGGAACACTTTCAGCTTCTGGTACCTGAATCTCTGAAGCAATCACACCAGAATCATCTGGTGGTGCCTGTCTGTCATCTTCCGGTCCCTGAACCTCTGGAGTGGCTGGTGCATGTGAAACTGGTGCATCAGTAACCTCAACTGAATGACCTGTCTCCCCCTCTCCATGATACAGCTCTTCAAAATATGAATGCTCCCCCTGAAGAGCAGTATCAGAAGAGGTATAATAGCTCATGTCCTCAAAGAAAGTAACATTCATAGTGACATAATACTTCCCAGTAGGGGGGTGATAGCACTTGTATCCTTTCTGATGTCCCCCATAGCCAACAAACACACATTTCAGCGCTCGGGCATCCAACTTACTTGACCTTTGACTCTTTGGGATATGGACAAATGCAACACAACCAAATACACGAGCAGGGAGATTATAAAAGGAAGACAAAGAGACATAAGAAGCTAAGACCTCAAATGGTACTTTTCCTTGGAGGACACTAGAGGGAAGACGATTAATGAGATGGGTAGATGCGATGATAGCATCACCCCATAGATCCTTAGGACAATGGGCACTAAAGAGAATACAACGAGCCATATCAAGTAAATGTCGATTTTTCCTTTCAGATACCCCATTCTGTTCAGGTGTATAAGGACACGTTTTCTGGTGGATAATCCCATGTGTTTTGAAGAAAGACTGAAAGGCACGGTTGACATACTCCCCCCCCCCATTATCAGAGCGAAAAACTTTAATTTTTGCATTGTACTGTGTTTGAACTTCGGAAAGGAAGGCTTCAAAAGCCGGAAAAACCTCATCCTTAGTTTTAAGAAGAACAACCCAAGTAAGACGTGTACAATCATCAATAAAGGACACATAATATCGCATACCAGACACTGTGGGTTCTTTTGAAGGTCCCCAAACATCCGAATGAATTAATTCAAAAGGAACGACACTTTTATTTGAAATACTAGGCAGATAGGTTGAGCGATGACTCTTGCCAAAAACACATGTTTCACAATGTAAGACTGACTCATCCACACCAATAAACAAAGAAGGCATGGATTTTTTCATAACACTAAAAGATGGATGCCCTAAGCGTCGGTGCCATAACCAAACTTCACTTAGCCTGTCAGAAGTTGACATTAAAGCGGTTCGTGGCTGTGCTCCTGGTTTCTCCCCTGCGTATGTCTGGTCCAGACGAAACAGCCTGCCCCTCAAGTACCCCCGACCTAGTAACTCCCCAGTGAGAAGATCCTGAAAAATCACATACATGGGAAAAAAGGTCACAGAACATTTGGATTCAACATTTAACTGTGGGACAGATATCAAATGATGGGATAAAGCAGGTACATATAGCACATTTTGTAGGACAATAGTGGAAGTGACACGAACTGACCCCTTTCCTAACACAGGGAAGGCCTCACCATTAGCATTAGTAACATATGGTACTGGTGGAGAAGATAACTCAGCAAAAAAAGATTTGTCATAAGTCATATGATCTGAAGCACCTGAATCAATAATCCATGTATCACCACCAACAAAGTTAGAAATATTTAAGGCCATACCTATCATACCTATCGATCTTGAGCACGGCGGCATCTTCTGGGCACGACGGTGATTTCTGGGCTGGGCACGGCTAGATTTCGGTTTGGGCACGGCTGGAAACAAACCAACTCCGTGAACAGTAACCCGGGAGCGAGAAACAACGATCGGAAAAACTTCGATCAGAGAATATAATAGAATCGTTGGAAAAACTTCAACGAAAAAGTGCAGCGGAAAAACAAAGAGACAAAGTCCTTTTGGATCTTTGCTCTGATACCAAGTCAAATATAAGGAGGTTTTAGAGAATGAATTTTCTGATATCTTATTCATCTCACAGTGGAGGCTATATATAGAGATACAATACGTACAAACCCTAACCCTACATGTACTACACATGTACTACACATGTAGACTAGGAAAGTAATAACAATTTAATTTACATTCCTAAACTATATACATGACTCACGCTAACACATATGCCAATTATATGTGCATATCATGCATGCCTGCTTTGTGTTTGGTGAGTCGCACATCTAATAAATACCAGCAAAATAAAATTTTGTTATTCAAGTCTAAAATATTTTTTAACCTAATTAAGTAGGGGGACTTATCCACCTTTATTCATGATATCCGTGACATAAATGGATTGCTCAATTGGTTAGTGGCGGTATTTTGTCGACAACTTCTGCATCTGCTTATTCTGGTTTGTTTTTTTTATCTGCTTAGTATGTATTAATTTCCAATTGTATGAGTTGTCAGTGTTTGTGGTGTTTGTTGTTATGGGGTTCTTGTGCTATAGGGTATGACTCTAATTTGAGTTCTGTTAAATAGGTATATGTGATTCGTTGTTGAGTTGAATATACTAGTTAGGTGTATTCTACCTGGGAAATTAGTTGGTGTACATGTGTGTTAGACAACAATGTGGGAGGGTTGAACATGGAAGGCAAGTGGTTTTTCAGGGTATGGTACTTGATTGTTTTTGTTCTCCTATGAAATATGTATGTAACTTCTATTCAATAGGTTAATTTTGTGAGATATGTAGATTGTTCCTTGCATATATATTAATTATTCTTTCCACAAATGTAAATCTTCTGTTGTATAGGACCCTACCTCTAAGGTAGAAAGTGTGAGTTCTATAGGTATAGACTGGGCAGTAGATTATTTTTGTAGGATGTGTCGATTGATCATTGCATATAGGTTAATTATCATTTCCATAAAGGTAAATCTTCTGTTGTATAAGATCCTACCTCTAGGGTAGGAAGTGTGGGTTGGAAAAAGGACAATTAAACAACCAGAATAAAGAAAATTGTGTTTTTGAATAGAAAATATGTATATGCTGAAAAACATGATTAGATAGCCTTGCAATGGAAAAATAAGTAAAGGACAACTTGGTAGTTTTGGCATTCATGACTTGTTTTGATCTATTAAGACAATAATAGAAATAACATAATATTTTTTATTTCGTTTGACTATTTCTTAAGATAAGGCTGATTTACAAAATTGAACATTTAATTTATGTTTATAAATGTTGCATGTTTATAGCATTTGAAAATTTGTAAGAACTATAGTTATGGAGATATTTTCTATTTATAGCTATATGAGCAAAAAAGTGTATTCTGTTTAAGGAGGAACGAAACGAGAATAATAACAACGTAATGGGACATAACATCTCTATTTATTGATGATAATATGGCATATATATATAGGCATTACATAACCATAATCATGTAGGATTCGGAGTCTTAATCTATTACGGAGATGTGAATCTATCTCTAACAGGAAACCTAATAAGCCTAAGACACACACAGGGTAGAATAGTAATTCTCCTGAAACACTCCCCCTTGTGTCGAATGCCTAGGTTGCATGGTGTACACATCGTTGCCTCGGTAAAAACCTTGTCAAGCAAAATAAAAACAAAAGCTTGATCGAAGGGAAAAAAAGCACAACGCATTGATTACATTTGATAACATTATATGAGGTAGACTCCTCCTAAAGTCTACGAAACAACTCCCCCTGATTAGTGCCATAATCATGGAGTACAAAGAACGTATACAACGTTCATTACATGTTTCTCAAACGTAGTCTTGGGCCAATGATTAATCATTAATCTAGCCACACATCCTTAGTTCATACATGATATACTTAGCCAAACTTAGATCTTAGGAAGCAAGATTGCATAACAACTCAAAACAAGTGTTTGCAATGAAAATCAGATTCTCAGGTAGAATGATCTTCACTAACTTAAACGGCCATAACTTCTTCGTCACAATAGGTATCAGCGAACGGTAAAATGTCTGTGGCTTTCCAATGACATAAAGTTCACAACCTAATTCTATCAGAGCAGTTCACAGTGCTCTGTCGAAGTTGACTGACTTACAAATTCCCGGACAGAACTGTCCTATTTTGTTAAAACGGCCATTACTCACTCAATATGATAGCTATGAACAAATGGTTAGTGTCCTTAGAAAGTAGACACATAGACCTTTCCAACGGTATCAATTTCACCATATTTAATTGAGCGAGCTGTCTTGTAGGTCTCGTTGAAGTTGACATATGAAACTGGACAGATTCTTATTCGTCACATTCAATGTGTCTTTCATAAAGAAATGGGGGAATGAACCAATGAAGGACTGATTTTGGTCCGAGACGGAACCGTACACATCCTCTACGCTACCAGTGTCGACGGCTACATCAAGGCGTACGTTGATGTTGCTGGAGCTGCTGGCAGCGTTTGTGTGGATATGATTTGTATATGTTCACTAAGTGTATAACTAAACTCATGTCAAAGGAGCAATGCAAGTCCAATAACAATGCGTAGGCGCATAGTTAATCACATCATAATGAAAGCAATAGTGTCCCAACAACACTTACATATATGAATCTATAGTTCATTGAATCTCTTCATCATCTTTACTTAGACGGAATAGAGAATCAAGAATTAACTTTCATTTGAACACATATGGGTATGAGTTCTTGCAATCGATTGTACTACGTTCTCTCGAACATCGCAATCTGATTACATAAGCTCTCCGTGGTCTGGAGGCATTTAAAGTCCATCGGGCACTCTCATATCTGTGTTAAGATCCCATTACAGATATGCAATGACCACTATCATATGTTGCAAATTAGTTTTTATGGACACGAGTAGATCAAGTAGCGGAAAAGCAATTATGTCCATAACGAGAGAATATAACTCATCGTAGTCAATACTAGGATAATGAGACAATCTTTGGGCCATAAGTTCTGCAAATATTGCATGACTTCATCTTTCTCATTACACTTACGAACAACGACCAACATAACAAGTCTAGTTCAGCCTGTATTGATTCTTTCCACTTCGGTCAAGTTGCTCATCGTTGATACTTTACAACGGAATAAGAGCATAAGCGAATACATCATCAATCATGGGAGATCAATCCATTAAACAAATGTGCACGCTTTATACTATCAATTTGAGAGATTTCTTTTCTTCTCTAACATCAACAAAAGGAGTCTGTAGCGTCCCACAAAAACTTAGTTGCTACACAGGTTTAGAGAATATCTCTTAATGATGGGCGAAATACTTGTGCCTAGGCACCTCCCTTCTATCTGGTTTTGATTTTAGAGTATAATGGTCTCCCCCTCATCTAGGTGGGAGCCAAGACCGAAGCTATGACCCTCACTAGTCCATCTTTGCATTTGCCGCCCTTGTTTTTTGATGCAATACTACGGGCGCCAACAACACCACAACGTACGATGGTGCCATCGCCGGCTTCCTTCCCACTGTCAGGGATGGTGCCAACGGTGCTAGGACCAGGTCATATGAAATTCTCCCATATTCTGAGAGTTCCAACCTTACCGGCATATCACAGCATTTATGTGCGATCTCGTCACTTTCGCAATATCGGTAAAGTCATTGAGCATCGAATCTTTGACTTTCTAGAGGTTGATAATGCGTTGCACTTTTGCTTACTCAAAACAGTGCTGGATCTTAATGAGACATAGTGCCACACGACGTCAATTTCTGCCGTTAAAACCGGAATGGGAGCATTCCATATCTCCCCCTAACGACGGGAAGTATGTCTCATCAAAGTGACCGTCTGCTAAAATCGCAGGATAGAGAATTCACGATTGTAGATTGGAAATAGGGGACAAGTGTTGATGATTCATAAGTGATGGGCATCAGAGATTGCCATGGAGGCATTAGAAAACACGGGAGGTATCACAAGCTCCTGTGTGAAGGAGGGGATGCCGCCACCGACGGCCTGAATGCCATGGAGCCGCCGAGAGGTTCAGGCTCGGCCTCACCGTGCATGGCACAGAGAGGTACGGCCTCACCGTGTGGAGCACGGGTGAGGTGATCCTCCAATCGCTTCGTGAACATGAAAAATAGATGATCATGTGAATTTCAAAGAACTCAAATCATCATATCTCGTTCAAAATGACCAAAAAATGATCATGTCAAAACCGAGAAGACAGCAAAACCGAACCCATGATTCAAAGAATCTTGAGTTACATAAATCTACTGTTGCAGGCAAGTAAACCAATGTCTGCAGGCTAACAAAGCTACTGTCTAAGCTTGAAAAAGCTACTGTCAATGAAATCTGACAAATTTATTCCTCTCCATTCTTAACACAAATATCAAGATGAAAATTCATCATTGGCATGTTGAGCCTTTGAAAACATAGCAAGGCACGAAGATATAAAACATCTTCGCACGAGATCCGTAAAACAACTACCTGCGCCGTAGGACAGTGTAGTGTGAGTGGTTATGAAATTAGCAAGACACTCGATTTCACGACGTGACATTCTCAAAATGAAGATTAAGAGAGTCAACGATGCAATTAACTTCTCTAGACAATACTCCGTAGAATATTGTAAGAGGGGGATTGAAATAAAGTGCAATCCAATCGAGTGTATCACATGGCAATAAAACTACATTCTTCAACTTAAAAGTTGGAAAAACATGGTGTTAGAGCAATTGAATACCAAACAATTAGGGTGGTAAAAACCATCCAATTGGTGCGGGTGGTCACCAATAATAATAAAATCGTTAGAGCTATGAAACGAATTGGAGATAAACCAGAAAATTAACCGGAAAACCATGTCAAAATAACTAAAACTGAGTGAAAATTGGACTTGGAAAACGTGGCAGTAAACACTGCTAGAAATATGCCGAAAAAATGACGAGAAACGACGAAAAAAGCGTCGGAAAACTCGCCAGAAACTGACGGCGCCGATTGTCGGAAAACCGCCCGGCGGCAGTCGGAGCTGGCCACAAGGAGGCCGGGGCAACTGTCCTATAGGGGACTCCAACAGGATCCGGATGATGGTGCCGAAAACGCCAGTAAGTGGCTGGAAATTGGCCAAAACGCTGGAACAGTAACCGTAAAAAACGACGTAAATTTTGACATTCCGAGGTTCGTTTTCCAAATTGTAAGGTCTAAATTCACAATGTAGTACTATTGAGGTCCTATATAGCCCAAAAGCGGCCAATTTAAAAACCACGTGTGTTTCAAACGTTGACCATTCATGCTAGGTTAAAGGAAAATAAAATTCTCACGAGATCATCTTGTAAACATGGAATACGAGAAATTTTATTGAATATTCCAATATTTAATACAACACAAACAAACTTCTAATTCCAATACACGACTTAAGCTAAAGTTGAGCAAGAAACATGACAATTCCAACGTCATACTTGAAAAATAGTAAGAAGAAAACATAGTGAAAATAGATTGACTAATCATAAGTCTGTAGCAACAAAACATTTGTATATCGGATTGGGCGGAGCCTTAGCCTCAAGCTTAAAAATGTGCTTACTTGAGAATGGAAGAATGTTACGTTTCCATCTCCAAAATTCCCTCAAGAAATAGATACAGGGGCCAAAAATGGCATGCGTTTCTTGGATGCGGAGTATGCATCAAGGTCAACTCTGATAATTCAACGTCATAAACGTTTATTGAATCACTGTAAGTGTGTCCCATAGAATTCGTTATTTTTGGGATCTTTTGTTAGCAAATAGTGCTGTTTTAGAGTAATGAATTTCGACTCAAATAAATGACTACATAGACCTTGGGATTATCGTTTCTAGACATAAGTTTAAGAAAACTCAAACATTCAAATAACAGTCGAGATGGCGACGCATCCATAAGAAACGAGGGTTGTATTGGTTTCAAATAATCAAAACTATTCAAGTATGTAACCGAAATTAGAAGACTTGTGATGTATATGGTCACAAAATAATCGATGCATATCGGCGATTCTCATAATCGCAGCCAAAACAGCGGTGCACTCAGGCGACCACACGAAATCGATTTCTTCCCTTCAAATAATAACGTGACTTCCTCATGACCGTCACACGAAAAAAGTCAACCATGAGGGGAATCATATCCCTCTTTGGTCTCATCGGCGTTATAAGAAAGGCCGGAAAATAGACATGATTAAGGCTAATAGCGCCCGATAATTTATATATATATATGTTCAAAAGCAACAACTTTAAGAAAAACATACGTGTTAGTCTGCCAAATAGACCACATATAATTAAGTTGCTCTGCAAATCGATCATCATGCATGAAGATGCTTGATGAATTCATTTTCGATCTTCGTCCGATGACATAAAAATCTTGTGAGGATACGATCGAAATCGCATGTAGATGACAAAAGTACCGTCCATCTCGGCATGAATGTCATCACCATAGTACGACGAGTGATCACTTTTCCTATACAAGCACGTGAAAATTAGTTAGAAACTAAACGTGCAAAGAAACATAAATAAATTAATAGGAAAAGGAAAAGGAAAATAGAGTTTAAAGCCCAAGGGGATTTTGGGCTTGGAGAGCCAGAGGCCCAAAAGGAGCGGGTTGCTGGTTGGGTTGGGTCAGGGGACTGCCGACACGGGTCGGATCGTGCAGATTCGGGTCGAGTAAATGTTGCGTCGCGTCGGATGGAAGAGGGAAGACGTCTGAAACGGCAATAGAGGCAGCGGCGATCCGAGTGGCTTAGGCTGAGGGTGTCGACACCGTTGAGGCAGGAAGTCTCTAGGCGTCGTCGCCGATGGTCGTGCGATTTGAGTGCAGTGACGCTGGGCTCGCATCTGAAGTCGGAGCATCGCAGATTAGCGTCGCCCGACGTGCGGTGGATGCATGGGAGGATCATGGCGCTGTTAGGTTGTCGTCGATGCCACAAGCTTATTGGGCTGAATTGACGGACGTCGGAGATCCGATGGGGAGGTCAGATCGGAGAAGATGGAGTCCGGGTGACCAGAGAAATTTCCTAGGTGCCCATAGCAAAGTCGATTTTTTTTTTCGTATTTTCTGCGATTTTTTTACAGTAGAAGGAAAATTTTCTTCATCTTCCGTCGAATTTTTTCATGACAGAAGGAATTTTACGTCTTATTCTGTCGAATTGTTTTCATGACATAAGGAGATTTTTCAGAAATTAAGGTTCTAAACCTAGGAACTCAGGGTTAGAACTACGTAGTGATAACTTCTTTATGGAGGAACGAAACAAGAATAATAACAACGTAATAGGACATAACGTCTCTCTTTATTGATTATAATGGGGCCTATAAATAGGCATTACATAACCATAATCCCGTAAGATTCGAAGTCTTAATCTATTACGGAGATGCGAATCTATCTCTAAGAGGAAACCTAATAAGCCTAAGACACACACAATGGTAGAATATTAATTCTCCTGGAACATACTCGATTAAATAATTTAAATATATTAATTATTGAAAAAATCATATAAAGAATGTTGATATATGTTTTGGGTGTAGATTAAAAAATAAAATAGTGTGGGTTTATCTGACAAATGGACTTAAAAAATGGATTTATCACTAATTTTCTCTTTAAAATAATAATTGTACTGTTCAGAGTTAGAAAAGAAAGTAAGGCGCGCTTGAGTCTTTGTATCTATGGTGCAACGGATACTTAAAACCCCAAGTTGTTAAAACACAAAATGGAGATGGCACAAATGGGGTTAAACAACTTTTTCGTATCCAAGGGTACGGAATTATGGTTGTGTCCGTAAACCCTTTAGCTAGTAGTGTGAAATCTCGATAGTTGATACACCAAAGTGGTTCCACACATAGATGATCAGAGATCTAGCAACTCAATACAAATAAAAAGCTGAATTACTTGTCAAATAAGCATATAGTACAGCAGCAAGTATTCAACTTAACAATAACCTGTACTCATAGGATTTTCTCTCCAAGAAGTTAGGAGTTGGCTAGCGGCCTTCTCAGTCACAATCTCTATAAAATCCCTAGCGCCGATTCCATCATGGCTTCACTGCCTCCCTCCCAATTCCATCTCAGTCACAATCTCATTCAATCTGCTCTCATTCTCTTTCTTGTCATGGCATCCATTGATGCAATGGTAGCAAGTTTTGCTTGGACTCTTGCTCTTCCATTGGAAAAGAGCAGTGGTCCTGCTATAGATTTGGGAAAGCTTGGTGGCGGCTCTGTTCGCCGAGCAAATCAATTTTTCCTCTTTGGTCGTCCATGACATGGCCTACCATAGATCCCACGATTTGCATCAATCACTTTCATCTTTCATGGCTTGTTTCTAGAGCTTTTCAGGTTCAGGAGTGGGGTGACAACATTTTCCTAGCCTCCTTTGATGCAGCAGCGAATCAAGGCAAAATTTTGAAGGGTGGAGTCTGGTACTACAAGCGAGCACCGGTTGCTTGGATTCCCTATGATGGTTTCACTCAAATCCCAACTGTGCTGCTTGATCATTTTAGGGTTGGTTCATGTTACTCATCTCTCACCACTGTATGAATATCTAGGGAATTTCACTGTCATTGGTAATTGACTTGGTGATTTTTTGGACTATGATAAGAAGGGGTTTCTTCGAGATTAGATCCGTATACTTATCGAGAATTATGTGCGGAAGCCCATTCAGCTTAAACGTCAGTTGTTATGGAGTGGGTGGAGTCATTGCTGAGATTTGAGTTTGATCATTTGCAATGTCATTGTGCACGGTGTGAACTAGCGTTTTAAAATGCGAAGGCGTACCTCAAGGCGTTTTTGCGAGAGCCTTGAGCTTTAACGCTTAAGGCGTAAAAAGCGTAAGCCTTACGACATAAAAATAATAAACAAACCTATTTAAATGTAACAATTACTCTTATACATATCACTTGAAGAATAATTGTCATGCATAAGAATTGACCTATTTAAATGTTATCCACTCATCATGCATGATAAAAATAATTGTCATCCATGATGAGTGGATAACAGAGATAAAAATAATAAACAAACCTATTTAAAACATAAGAATTGTCATGCATACATATAATAAATAAAGTAACAAAAGTCTAGAACTATATAATCCAACAAATTCACCAATATAGCTTGAAATCAAAGTTCTAAAGTCTAAAATGTAACAACCAAATATTAAGAACAATTGTTAAACTATGCTTCATGCTTCAAAATCATCATCTTCATCAACTAGGAGATCTTCATCCAAATTATCATCTTCACCACCATCAACCTCATCAACACCATCACCACCATTACGATCATCATCACTACAACACGGTGTTGAAAAAGGGGATTTGTATCCTCATATGGATTCCGTCTAATGTCATCATCATCTATATGTCGGCAAGGCGCATAGATTTTCTTAGAATATGTTTTCTACCTATACAAACATGTAATAGACAATCAATAATAAAGTTAAAAAATTATATTCTAATAAAGTAAAATAAAATAGGCATTTATTTACAACTTACTTGAACTTGCCACTTGACTAGATGTCCTTTTGTAATTTCTAAGAGGCTCATCAAGAGGAGGCTCATCAAAAAGAGGAGTAGGCTCACGGGGAGGTGTAGGCTCACGGGTAGGCCTCATCATTTAGCCCGCAGACCCAAAAAGCCCGCGGAGTCCCGCAAGCCCGACGGGCTTTTACCCGGCCCGCGAGAAAGCCCACCAAAACCCACTTCCGTGGGTAGAGGGCCGAGCTTAAATTATAGGTGTAAAACCCGGCCCGGCCCGCCAAAAGCCCGCAAGGCCCGGCCCGTAAAAGCCCTCCAAATAATAAAATATTATACATACATATTTTATTAGGTTTAGAATAAAACTATTGCATTATGAAGCAACTATATTAAGGAAACTTCTTGGGATCGATCGACACCAGTAGATATGATCGGTATATATATTTAGTGACCCTGTCAAAATTTCATCCAATTCGGAACTCGTTTGACCGTCGGAATTTCCGGTAAACCGAAAACAACACTAATATGTCATAAGGGAAGACCCATTACCAAAATGCGAACACCAAAAGTCGTTTGCATATCTGAAATCACCTAATTTTTTTCACCGATTGTGTGTGGTCGCACCAAGGAAACCAATTTGGCAAAGCCCCGGTCAAAGAGGATTTTAATATGTCAAAACGCTTTTTTATTTGTTAACCGTAGGTACGGACGGTCAAACAATATCCAAAACGGACAAAAATTTTACGGGTTCCCTAAATATATATACCGATCACATCTACTGGTGTCGATCGACCATATTTTGAATTAGAGTTATTGATCGCCGAAGCGTCAACTAATGTATCATACCCTTTATATTAGGTTTATATTAAAACTAACGCATTATGAAGCGACTATATGAAAGAAACTTGTCGGGATCGATCGACACCAGCCAATGTGATTGGTATATATATTTAGTGACCCTGTAAAAATTTCATCCAATTCGGACTTCGTTTTACCGTCGGAATTTTTGGTAAATCGAAAACACCACTATTATGCCCTAAGAGAGGACCTATTACAAATATGTGAATGCTGAAAGCCGTTTGCATATATGAAATCACCTAATTTTTGTTACCTATCGTGCGCGGTCGAACTGAAGAAATCTATTTGGCAAAGCCCCGGTCAATGAGGTTTAAATATGTCAAAACACCTATTTTTTAGTTGACCGTTGGTACGAACGGTCAAACCATGTCCAAAACGGACGAAATTTTTACGGGTACCCTAAATATATATACCGATCACAACTACTGGTGTCGATCGACCATATTTTGAATTTGAGTTGTCGATCGCCGAAGTGTCCACTAATGTATTATAACCTTATATTAGGTTTATAATAAAACTATCACATTATGAAGCGACTATATGAAGGAAACTTCTCGGAATCGATCGACAATATCCGATGTGATCAATATATATATTTAATTATCATTTTAAAATTTCATGCAATTCGGACCTCGTTTAACCGTCGGAATTTCCGGTAAACCAAAAACAACACTAATATGCCCTAAGGGGGGACCAATTACCAAGATGCGAATGTGGAAATTTGTTTACATATTTGAAATCACCTAATTTTTGTTACCTATCGTGCGTCGTCAAACTGAATAAATCTAGTTGGAAAAGCCCCGGTCAATGAGGTTTAAATATGTCAAAACGCCTCTTTTTTAGTTAACCGTTGGTACGAACGGTCAAACCATCTCCAAAATGGACGAAATTTTTACTGGTTCCCTAAATATATATACCGATCACATCTACTGGTGTCGATCGACCATATTTTGAATTTGAGTTGTCGATCACCGAAGTGTCCACTAATGTATTATAATATTATATTAGGTTTATAATAAAACTATCACATTATGAAGCGACTATATGAAGGAAACTTCTCGGAATCGATCGACACCATCCGATGTGATCAATATATATATTTAATGATCATTTTAAAATTTCATGCAATTCGGACCTCGTTTAACCGTCGGAATTTCCGGTAAACCAAAAACAACACTAATATGCCTTATGAGGGGACTAATTACAAGATGCGAATGTGGAAATTTGTTTACATATTTGAAATCACCTAATTTTTATTACCTATCCTGCGCGGTCGAACTGAAGAAATCTATTTGGCAAAGCCCCGGTCAATGAGGTTTAAATATGTCAAAACGCCTCTTTTTTGGTTGACCGTTGGTACGAACGGTCAAACCATGTCCAAAACGGACGAAATTTTTACGGGTTGCCTAAATATATATACCGATCACATCTACTGGTGTCGATCGACCATATTTTGAATTGGAGTTGTCGATCGCCGAAGTGTCCACTAATGTATTATAACCTTATATTAGGTTTATAATAAAACTATCAGATTATGAAGCGACTATATGAAGGAAACTTCTCTGAATCGATCGACACCATCCGATGTGATCAATATATATATTTAATGATTATTTTAAAATTTCATACAATTCGGACCTCGTTTAACCGTCAGAATTTCCGGTAAACCAAAAACAACACTAATATGCCCTAAGAAGACCAATTACCAAGATGCTAATGTGGAAATTTGTTTATATATTTGAAATCAAGTAATTTTTGTTACCTATCGTACGCGGTCGAACTGAAGAAATCTATTTGGCAAAGCCCCGGTCAATGAGATTTTATTATGTGAAAACGCCTCTTTTTTTTTGTTGACCGAAAATTCCGACGGTTAAACGAGGTCCGAATTGGATGAGATTTTTACACGGTCCCTAAATATATATATTGATCACATATATTGGTGTCGATCGATAATATTTCGAAACTAGAATTTATTTATGACTTTTGTTTTAGAATGTTTTCTAACAATTCTTTTATTGTTTCAAACCCTTAAATTAGAGTATTATATTGTTTTTCTAATACAAGCACGTAAGGCCCGGCCCGTAAAAGCCCGCAAGGTCTGGCCCTGCCCGGCCCGCAAAAGCCCGCAAGGCCCGCCTTAGGTGGGCGGGCTTGGATCTTCGTATTTTTGAAAATACCCGACCCGGCCCACCACTTATTTAAATTTATTAAGGCCCGGCCCGGCCCGGCCCGTTGACGAGCCCTACTCACGGGGATTAGATTCTCTAATTGTTAACCCGCTTTGGTATGTACCACTTGGTACACTCCTTACCGCTTCATCATTCAATGTTAAATCTTCCACTCCATCCTTAAGCCAATTAGGATCAATGGGAAGAAACGGATCCTCTATCTCCGTTATCCACTCATCATCTGATTCAATCTCTTCCACTATAATAGGATTGAACATTGTGGCATTTTTTTTATAGCCCTATCTTTTAGAGCAAAGTTATATTTCACATAAACTAAAGCATGCAATCTCTTGTGCTCAAGTCTATTCCTCTTTTTTGTATGTATCTACAATGAATAATCAATTCACAAGTTCAAATTTCAATACACAAGTTTCGCATTTCAATAGGCTTTCAACCATTATCATTTCAAAACTAGAATTGAAAAAAACTAACCATTTCAAAAGTGCTCCAATTCTTCTCACATCCCGATGCACTACATATAAGGGAAAGGACCCGAGTAGCAAAATTCATTAACTCCGGTGTTTGTGTCCATATTTTTCCCACCAAAACACTAAGGACATAAAATTAACATCCAATCATGCATCAATAAACTAAAAACATAATTGTAGACATAGAAAAAAAAAGAGCATTAACTTAAGCAAAATAGTAAGTTAGTAACTAACCGGGTGATCGTTTTTTTCTTGTAGAAATGGCCATCTCACTTCCAAACCTACCAAGCCTTCGGTCATACAAGTCTAATTGTACATCGGCATTAGCGCGATCCTCTACACTTAGCATTCTTGCCATGCATTCTTCCAACCCTTTCTTCACATGCTTGGTGTTTTTAAAATTATCTTCATAACGTAATTGAGGGTTCAAGTAATACCCCGCCGCATGCAATGCTTGATGAAGTTGTGGACTCCATCTATTATCTATTTTTTTCCAAATTGCTGCATATTTGGCGGGCACATTTCCTAGATTACTTGCTATCTTGTCTTTTTCGGCATCCATCAATTCATAGATAAATTCCATAGTGGGTCTTACTTCTGAATCAACTTCTCTCATCACACAAACAAGAGGTAGAACACTCTTTATGCAATAAGCAACATGGTTCCAAAAGCTAACATCATGGAGTATCCACTTCCTCACATCATAAGAATCTTTATGCCTTACACATCCACATTCATGCCATTCTTTAGATGTAAACATAGTGATAAGAGCATTCTTTTGCTTGTATAAACTTTGAAGAGATAGAAACGATGTGGCAAACCTTGTAACCGCCGGATGAATGATCTCTTTGTCGCCGGTGAATTTTCTCATAATGGAAAGAACTTGTGTGTGCCCATAAATGAACTTCACAATTTGCTTGGCTCTTTGAATTGTAGTGGCATAAACTTTCAACTTGCTTATGTCCTCCAACATCAAATCAATGCAATGAGCCGCACATGGAGTCCACCACATTTTCTTTCTATATTTCATAAGTTCTTTTTAGAAGCATTGTCGGTAACAATTTGAATCACATTCTCCTCTCCTATCTCCTCCACAACATCATCTAGATATTTAAGCATCAATTCCCCATTCTTCATTGTATCTAATGCATCAACAGATTTCAAAAACCATGTACCCTTAGGGCTATTGACTAAAAACTTTAATATTACCCTACTCTTACCATCCATCCAACCATCAGACATAATGGTGCATCCGTATTGGCTCCAATCTTTCTTGTGCACTACCATCAATTTTTGGACATCCATAACTTCTTCTTTCAAAATCCAGGTCCTCAATTCATGACTAGATGGAGGTTTAAACCCGGGGCCAAATTTTGCAATTTGCTCACATGCGGCAAAATAATAGGGATTATTTGCTACATTGAATGCCAAGCCACTAGTGTAAAAGAAGCATCCAATAGCCCTACATACATTTTTCCTTTCTTCTTTCTTGAATGAAGAATTCAAAGTAGTTTGCCTCGCGGTGGTGGGAACATACTTGTCCAATGGTCCTCTTGTCCTTGGTTGCACACTACCACTTTTCACTTACAACTGTATTCTGAACTTCTGCATCATCTTCTTCTTGTAGTGGCAAACCCTCTATCTCCCTACGTAGTGCAATCTTAGCAAACTTCCCTACTTCATTTGTTTTAAGTGTTTCAATGAACCAACTCTTCACATTAGGTGGAACTTTCGGACAAGCTCTAATTCCTTTACGTGAACCAACAAGATGCTGCTTGAATCTAGAAATGCCACCGGTACATCTTTGATTACAGAAACTGCATAGAAAATATGTTAAGTGGCCAGGAATAGGTGCAGTCCATTGCCAAGCACCGTCTCTCTTTATTGATAGAGTAGCACTAGCACTAGCATTAGCACTGTTACTACCCGAAGCACTCATTGTTACCTATCAATAATCCAAATTCAAAAGCTAATAAGGATACAATTATACAATTATATATATATATATATATATTCAAAAGCCTAATTCTAATACAATTATAGACACAAGTTCATCCTATATGTTGTCTTTAACATTCAATAATCTTAAAAAATCAGTCAATCGGAATCACAGCAGAAAAATGAAGTGGACAAAAATATTTGATGTTATCCTTTACCAAAGGCATAAGTATAGCTGATGCAGAGTGATAAAATGCATATAAGATAATATCTGACTACAACAGTTCATAACATACTATCATGTATGCATACAATTCAATTGTGTAATGAAGAAAAACAATAATATATGGAAGAACTGTACCGTAATATTTCTCTGAAGCTCGTAACTAATATCCTCAGCCTATTTTGCAATTCCACCAGGATCGATTATCTAAAAGTGCAACAAACTTCCAATCGGACAGATGCTAAAACAACATAAATGGAAGATGAAAATATAAGAGAAAAGATCCTCACATTAAAAAAAGTTGGCAAGTAATGTTCATCAGCAATGCAATTGCGCCCCTCCAAACCTGGCTATAATCAAGAAGAACAATGCACATCAGTTATTATGGCCTGAAACAATATAATCTTATCTTTTAAGAACCAACCAAGCCTACATACTTGCATGTCAGTTGTTTAATGGCCAAAGCATGAGAACAACGAAGCCATGTATTGTCTGACATGTCTTGATATTAAAATTATTCAAATCAATGATATCTCATAACTTGTAACTATCAGTCTTCAAAGTTCACTGACCCTTGAGGCCTTGACAGTACTATTAAGCATGTGTCTATGCAAAGTCATTGTCGTACCCTTCCCTGCACCAGAGACTGAATTTGATCTCCTCATTGGTGATTGGTAATTTGGTATTATGACAGCTACAAGGTCTCTTTCACTTAAAATTACATTCATGAATATCATGATGAATTAGCTTCAGTTCAAAGTTCGATTTCATTGTTAGCTTACACATATTTGGGGTGGAATTGGAACAGACAATTCGATCACATATGAATACTAGTGAGACGGCTTATTACATCATTCCAGATATTATGTTAATGAATGGCAACAGTGGATCATCTGAGTGGATCCATTGTCAACAGACCATGAATCCTTCAATGTCACACAAGGTACATTCAGTGAACTCGCCTCAAGGGTCAGTAAAATGCACTATCATGATGGAAAAAGTGGATTACAGAGAGTTGGAACCTTATATCTATAATCAATTCTAAGAAATAAAAAGACAAATCATAAAACTAACCATGAAAGAAAGGTAAACATCATAACATATAGTCATATATCACATACACACTAACCTTTAACTTCAAAATCATCGATTATAATGCAATCACCTTCTCCATTCAATTTCATTAATTTCTACACATGGGAAACTCTTGCCTGAAACTTTAAATCAACCCGAGCATCATTTCCTTCAGGTTCCCCAATGTCAACCAAATGAGCATTGAATGCAAACGATTCACCCGATCTTATAACTTCATCTTTTTTGAGGAACAAGAATAGATCCAGAAGAACAAGAAAAAGTTGATCAAGTAAAACTCCAGAAGAACAAGAACATATCCAGAAGAACAAGAATAGGTCGATCAAGCAAAACTCCAGAAGAAGATGAACAGATCGATCTGGATCGAGGCATCCAGCAACTCTGTGATGCGGCTCTGCGGTGTGGTTACTTCAATAGATCATCGATCTAATTATGCGATGTGGCCCGAGAGTCCTCTTCTGTTCTCTTTATTTTGATATTTTCCGTATTCATCCAAAACGACACCGGTTTCGGTCTTTTATGTTAAAAAAAAACCTGGGAGCGAGAGCACAAATGCGCGTTTTTTGCGCCTTAATGTGCGTTTTTTGCGCCTCTACGCCTTTCTCAAAAAGGCGACTCTTTTTCGACTAAGCCTTGAGATTTTTAAGCCTTAGGCGAGCCTTGAGGCGAGTTTTTTAAAACACTGTGAACTGGTCACACATATTGGTGTGCGTTGCACAGCCCCGCCTAGAGAATGTAGTATCTCCAGGGTTTTGGTATCCCCATCGGTTGGACCGCAATAAGGTTTTGAGTTCTGGGCTGAATCTGTTTAACCAACATCCTTTTGGAATGCACCAATAGTGCCACTGGGGCACCGACAATCTGTGTGGCTCGTAAACTAAATAGAGAGCTTGATGTTGTTGAGGGTACGGGGGAGCCACAGGACCATTCCATCATGCATGGAAATATTCCTGCTTCAGGTAATGATGTTAATGTTATATCTAGTACTACACCTGTGGTGGTTCAGGGGAGATGTACAAGATGCTTTACCAGAGAAGAATTCCAAGAAGAGAGGTAGATTGGGAATAGCCTCCTCTTCACCGAAGAAGATTAAGATCATTTTGGGAGATCGTGTTCTAGTATTGCGACCAGAAGCTTTGGGTCTTACAGAGGAAGATTTCGAGCAAGAATAAGAATAAGGCCCTCAAGCCAAGTATGGTGAAAGACTCTTAGGCAGCAAGAATAAGGCCCTCAAGCCAAGTAAGAAGTCGGATCATTCGGCTCCACGTGTGAAGCTGCCCATGGGGCCTAATGAGGAGGAGGTTTGCTCTGGTAAGGTTAAGGGGATCGCGTAGACTTTTGGCACGTCACCTAAACTATTTCGACTGGTAGATCTTTCCGTTTACTCTTGGTATTATGTGTCGTACACCGATTAAGGTCTCTAGGAGATGTGTAATATCTCCTATAGTTGTAGGTTTATTTTGTGCTCATTTTATAATGAAGGTGACTTATTGTAAATTGCATTGTATCAGGTGATTTTAGATCATTGTTTGATGCCGTAAGGCAATATAATTCATGATGTATGTAGCCTTTTGGGTCTCGGTTAATGGAAACTATCTTCTTAAAAAAAATTAAAACCAAAGTGGTTCAACCCACTATATGTGTGGAGAAATTTAAATTTGAAATACCCATTTTACCAGCGTTTGAAGGTTACCCACACTCGTGTAAATCATATTTAGTTATTTACCGCAAATAAGAGTCAAAGTAGGGCTCGTCAATGAGCCGAGTGAGGGTCTTAGTAAATTTAGATAAGTGACGGGCCAAGTCGGGATATGTATTTTTATAAATATGAAGATCCAAACCCGACGACCGAAAGCGGGCTTTTACGGGCCGGGCCTTGTGGGCATGTATTTAAAAAAGAAACATAATACTCTTATTTAAGGGTTTGGAACAATCAAGGTTAGAAAAAGCGCTAGCGGTATGCAGACGGACAAGTACCTCCTAGCGCTTGTACGGCTAGGTGGATATGAATTATTAAATATTTATTTATTTTTATATATGTATTTAAACTATTTATATGTTTAAAAATATATAATAATGGTCAATATTAATTTTCAAAATAGTCTAAACTCAAAACTATAAAAAGTTCATACAAAAATATTAAACCAAAAGGTAAATTGTAAAACAAATGCAAAACTAAATCTTAAATTCTTCTCCAAATCCTTCACCAACTTCTTTAGTATTGGACTCAAACTCAATATCGATTTTCTTTCCTAATCTTCCGTGTTATCATCCGAAATAAAATCTTAATTATGAAGTTCTTTTACTTACATTGCGTTTTTTTATTTGTAAAAGTCCACTGATTTTGACCGATGTAGACCACCTAGGTGGCCGCTAAATCCTTCAAACGCCACAGATGACCAAATAGGCAAAAAGTGTGGCGGTGACCCGCCTCCTAGCGCCTAGGCGGCCGCTTTTTAGAATAGTTGGAACAATAAAAGAATTCGTAGAAAACATTCTAAAAAAAACTGATAAATAAATTCTAGTTTCAAAATATTATTGATCAACACAAGCAGATGTGATTGATATATATATATATATTCAGGGATCCTGTAAAATTTTTGTCCGGTTTAGACATGCTTTAACCGTCTCTACCTACGGTCAACAAAAAAAGAGGTGTTGTGACATATTAAAACCTCATTGACCGGGTTTACTGAATGAGTTTCCTCGGTGCGACTGCTCACGATCAGTGACAAAAAGTAACTGATTTCAAATATGTAAATGGATTTCGGCATTCGCATCTGTAATAGGTCATTCTTTAGGGCATATTAGTGGTGTTGTTGGTTTACCAGAAATTCTAACGGTCAAACTAGGTCTGAATTGGATGAATTTTTTACAGGGTCACTGAATATATATACCGATTACATCGGCTGGTACCGATCGATCCTGAGAAGTTTCATTCATATAGTCGCTTCATAATATGATATTTTTATTCTAAACCTAATATAAAGGTTATGATAAATTAGTGTACAGTTTGGCGATCGACAACTTCAGTTTGAAATATGGTCGATCGACAACGGCAAATGTGATCGGTATATATATATTTAGGAACCTCGTAAAAAATTTGTCCGTTTTGGACATGGTTTAACCATTCATACCTACACTCAACCAAAAAGAGGTATTTTGACATATTAAAACCCAATTGACCGGAGCTTTGTCAAATGAGTTTCCTTGGTGCGACCGCGCACGATTAATGACAAAAATTAGGTGATTTTAGATATGCACACGGCTTTCGGTGATCGCATCCTGGTAATGGCTCTTCTCTTAGGGCATATTAGTTGTGTCTTTGGTTTACCGAAAATTCTGACGGTTAAACGAGATCCGAATTGGATAATATTTTTACGGGGTCACTAAATTTATATACTGATCACATCGGCTAGTGTCGATCAATCCTGAGAAGTTTCATTCATATAGTCGTTTCATAATGCAATAGTTTTATTCTAAAACTAATAGAATATGTATATATAATATTTTATTACTTAGTAAGTTTTTACGGGCAGGATCTTGGGGGTTTTTGGCGGCCAGATCCACGGGCTGGGCCGAGTTTTATACCTATAAACTAAACTCGACGCTCTACCCACGAAAACAGATTTTGTAAGACTTTCTCACGAGTCGAGCCAGGTAAAAAAGTCAATCCGAATTGCGGGTTTATGTGGACTTATGGGCGGGCTAAATAACGACGCATCTGAAAGTGGAGAACGAAAGACGGCCGAACCCAGTAAACCCAGAGTCCATCGGAAAAAGCATGAAATCGTTGGACTCCCACATCGAGACCGTCCTGTGGACCCCAGACCAAATTACCTCCCGAGTCTCCGACCTCGCCACCGAGATCTCGGCCGACCTCTCTCACCTCACCGACCCTCCCGTCCTTGTCGGCGTCGCCACCGGCGCCTTCCTTTTCCTCGCCGACTTGGCCCGCCACATCCGCCTCCCCGTCGCCGTCGATTTTATCCGCGCGGAGTCCTACGGCTCCGGAACCGAGTCCAACGGCTGCCCCAAGGTTTCTTCCGACTTGAAGCTCGACGTCAACGGCCGTCACGTCGTCCTGGTAAGGCCCCACTCACCAAAACGATGTCGTTCTTCAGGATGTGGATTCTAATCGATTGCTTGTTTTCTGTGGGATTAGGTCGAGGACATTGTGGATACTGGAAGCACAGTTTCGCGTCTGATTGAGTATTTAGAATCGAAAGGGGCTTCGTCTGTGTCAGTGGCTACTTTTCTTGATAAACCATCCAGAAGAAAAGTTCAGTTTGAGCTTCTGGGCAATGGCAAGTTCTACCGAGGTTTCGAGGTCCGTAGCTCTCTTTAGTCTTTCTTATATTTCCTTTGTGTTCCTTGCTGGCTTGTAGTTGATGCCAGATTATATATGAATGTGCATTGTTATATCATCATTTCCAGTTGTGCAGTGTTTAGGCTTTAGACTTTAGCTGAGATAATAAGAGTGTCAATGAATTATGATAGCCTACCATATTTTTGGATGGTGTTTGGTGTATCTGCTTATTACAGACAATAAAGGTAATGTTCTTTGGGGTGTGATTCTGAATTTATCTAGGCATTGAACAGTTCGAATTTGGTCATATACTCACAGGCATTGATCACACGAAAACGCGCTTCTACTGTAATGTAGACTATGGCCTGCGAGAGAGAGATCACTTTCACACAGGAATGCATTTATCTTGGAATATTCCTGCCTCCTGTAACTAGAACTTCTTGTACTGCTCCGAAAATTCTCCAAACTTATATGTTGATGGAACCCATGGACTTAAGATGCAGAAAGTATTACAGATGAGTGAAACTAGTTTCCTGTCTACTGTCGTCTTTGCAAGTGAAACTAGTTTCTTGTTTTTGCAGTGTCCAGATCATTTTGTTGTGGGATACGGAATGGACTTTGCTGAATTGTACAGGAACTTGCCTTATGTTGGTGTCCTGAAGCCGGAGCATTACAAGTGCCAGTCACCCTGAAGATAAGCTATTTTACTGTTAGTCTCATAGGCAAATTTTCTGGAACACATTTCATAGTAATTTTCTATTGCATAAAACTGTAAAAGGTTATGCATCCATGCTCTTCAGCAATGAGTATGGGATGTTCAGGAAAAAAAATATTTAAATTGTAACTGCTCTGTTATTCAGTTATTATTGATACTTTGAAGGAGAATCAGCCCATAATTAACGTTCTCATTCTCTAAAGTGTTTAGATACAACCATTTGACTTGTTGGTCAAGTAATTGTTGGGTGCTTGGGTCCTGGCCTTTCACCTGTTAACTTGGAAACATACAGCTTGGAGAGATTAGATTTCATTGATATGAATGGCTTCTGCAAATTTTGCCAATGGCTTCTGCAAGTTCTCCCAAATTTTGCCAATGGCTTGAGTTGCATTACTTGCATATCTTTAACATCCGTATGGCTCCCATCTATTGTTTTCCTCAGCTCATCATCGTTCATTTTCATGTCCTTTTCAATTAATGAGTTATATGCAGGTGACTCATCATCATAAACAGGCTTCATCTCAGCTTCATAACGTAGGTCAATTTGAATCTTAAGGTTGTATTCATCCATCTTAAGCTTGGCGATTTTTCTCTGTAAGCTCCGCATCTTCTTCTCACATTTTTGGAAGGCATGTAGGTCAAGCTGTTTCAGAATAGCTTGCAGAGGCTTCTTGGTCTTCGCTGTTGCACTATATCTCTGAAGCTTTTCGTGTTCTGCTTTCGCCTTTTGCTCATACTCTTGCCTCAGTTTGATAACATTCTTGAGTCTCTTTTAATTCATCATCAGAGACGGCTTTCCCCTTATCTTTCTCAAACAATGTAAGAGACAAGCTTGCTAATTTTACCATCTCCTTTCGTTCTTTGTCGGAACACAAACAAAATCGTTATGTACAAACTCTTCTTCTCTAAAAATCAAGGCTTTGGAAACTCAAGATATTAAAAACCACTTGATGCTAGGTTGAAGTACTAACTCGTATCACAATAATGAGCCTTGTACTGCCTCTCTTTTGTATCAACTTAGTTCGTTTCGAAATAGGAGTAGGATTTCCCCTAATGGCATATATAACCTAAATCTAGACAAAATATAGAAACTGATTCCCAGTCTGAATAGGACACGGAGAAAATGCCGAGAAATTTCCTATGGTTTTGGGACGAAAATAAATACCAAGTAAAAATGGGAAATTCCCAATTTACCCGCGTTATTTTGAAGTCGGTTACCTCGCTCACTTCTAAAGCTCTCAGTCACTCACTCTAGCACTCTGAAATGTACGGCGTCCTATTTCTCCTCCTCTTCTCCACCGCCGCAGTCTCCGCTGCTTCATTCCCGGACCGCTTCACCTCCTCCTCTCTCCTTTGTCACAAATCCCAAGAATACTTTGAGCTCAACCATCCTCTACCGTCCGATCTTCTCCCGCCGTCCTGCTCCCACCACGTCCTCACCCACTCCTTCGCCAACACTATCAACGGCCCTCCCTACTCCGCCCCCTACTCCCCTCCGCCGCGGTCCGACTCCGACTATCCGGCCCATGGTTCCACGTCTCCCTCAAGCTTCGCGCCAAATGCAAAGGCGAGCAGTAGCGTCGAGCTCCTCCACACCAGCACCGCCGAGTCGACGGAGAAGGGAATCTTTTGGAAGGTTTGCAAGGACATCACGAAGTACCCCTTGCTCCTCACTCGCTCTGATCACAACCTCACTATGATGCTCGAGAACGTCGTCGACCGTGTCTTCACCGGCCTCTACCACGTCGACATTCTCTTCCTCTTTTACAAGCAAAACGTCGCCGTTTTTCAGCCTAGGGTTTATCTGATTGTCCCGGATCATAAATTGGGGATCGTTACTGAGGAGTCTGTTATAAAAACAGTGATATATTGCATATATAATTTAATAAGCCGAATTATAAATAATTATAAATCAGAAACGAAGAACACGAAAAGAAATTCAACCAAAATACCGAACGATTGGTGATGGAAGAACTAGTCGAGACGTGTGTGATACCACACTGTCCTTAAGACGTTTACGCCTCCTCTACCGGTGCAAGGATGCTTGGCGCTTGTCTCCCAGGATATAATGACTAAACGATTCTAGGAAGTTGCACTACTAACTAGAACCCTCAACGAACTCGAAAAGTACCTATTTCTATCACCAGAGAAAAGCTAAGAATTTTGAGAGTGGGAGAGGATTGTGTTTCGAATGGAATGATTTTACAATGAAATGATGGTGGCTATTTATTCTGTGAGGATTTGCAATCAGCAATTAATAAGATGGTTGTTATAGAAATCAAAAGATCATAACATATATGAGTTACATATGTTACAAACATTGATTTCAATTCTGTTATAATTCTCCATAACACACAATAACTCAGTTGTTACAAGTCAAAAACGAATTTTCGGAAATGCAAAAAGAATATGCGTTCCAACCCTCAATTCGGTGTTGCATTCGTGTCCGCAGGTCGCACGGGCATACACGAGTTTCCCTTGTGACCTAGGATTTGCACCCCCCCTGCGCGTGCGCGAGAGTGTATAAGGGGGCTTACACACTTTACAATCCATACACAATGGATTCTATATAAAGTCTTTTCAATACTTTTCTTTTCCAATGTGGGACAAACACCTTTCCCTCATTCTAAGTAGCCATCTTTGAGTGACAATTTCTTATTCACCCACAAACCAAATTACACAAACAAACATATGATTCTGTAGCCCTCATTATGAAGAACTCAAATCCATGTTCATCTTTGATTAATTATAAGTTTAACTTAATTAAATTAATCAATTGAAATTTGGTTTTAAATGGTTTTTCTAACCATTTTTCAACAGAGCCTGCCGATTTGATCATTCCGATCTCCGATGATGGTGACAAAGGCTTTTGGTTTAGAATCGAAAGCGCGTCGAATTCCCTTTCTACGCAAATGCGACTCCCTTGGAACACACGACGTGTCGTTCTCGAGCTCTACGTCTCGTTTCACGGCGACGACGAGTTCTAGTATTTGAATCCGCCGAATGTGTACATCACGATGAACAATCTGACCACCGGAAGAGGAAACAAAGCTTACCGGGAGGTTTTCGTGACAGTCGACGGTGAGCTGGTGGGGTCGGAGATGCCATTTCCGGTGGTGTTCACCGGCGGGATCAACCCGCTGTTTTGGGAGCCGGTGGTGGCCATCAGAGCATTCAACCTTCTGTCATATAAATTCGAACTGACGCCATTCATAGCTTTGGGATACGAGTGAGTGATGGAATCTCATATTGGCTTGTTAATGCCAACCTACACATTTGGTTGGATCATAAGGCCATGACAGTTTTCATGCTAAATCGAGCTTTTTACCATTGCCGGCGATTCAATTGAAGCGTAATGTTGAGTTTAAATTGCTGGATGGATCGTTCAAGATTGAGGCGCAGAGGAGGGCTGACTTTGTGGAGTGGGTTAAGTCGAGCTCACGCAACTACACGACCATGTTTTTGCAGAAGTACAAGTTCACGAGCTCGATTAGATTCGCGTAGAATGGGACTTACAAGTTAGTGCAGCAGAACGTGAAGGCTGATAGGGATGTGAGGGTTGTGGGTGAGAATGGAGTGGAGGTTCTTAGGACTAGGAGTAAGAGAAAACACCCTATTGAGGTTATTTAAATATAAGCCTTATAATTCATAATCAATTAGATACACACTTTACAGACGAATTCTTGTCTTGTAAATCTTCCCTTTGTCTAGCACAAAAGTCACTCTCCATAAATGCATTAAGTTCTTTTTATAATTCTTGATTAAGAGTTCCCCTAGAAACCTTTGATCACAATTGGAACCTCTAGTAAGGCTCTACTTATAATTGGCCCTAGTCATTCATTTTTTAGTCTTTCATTGAAGTCGGCCAAAACACATACCAAAACTGACGTAGCGTGCCACTCGGCCAATTAGCAACGTGTACCCAAGACACTAGCCAAATTGGGCTTATTGGTGGGTTGTGGTGTGGAAGGACGACAAGATTTTATGAGGCCTAAGGAGGTGGAATGTCAAGTATTTGAGGCATCTTGGGAGTCGAGGACCAAACTTGATTTTGGACTTCTGCGTGGCTTGTAACGGGTATCTCATCTCATGGTCACATGGTACTTCAAGTCAAACCCTAGACCACCCTAATTTTCACTCTTTTGGCTTAAAGGAAACCCGAGGCCCATTTCTCATCTACCCTTATAACCAAGAATAGCTCGGTAGGAAGATAATATTTTAGTTATAGGAGCCCTGCTGTTGTTTGTTCTTTACACCCTTCTAGCTTAAGAGCCAGTACCTAGTGATAAAAAAAAAGTAGTCTCACATTTGCCAATAATACGAAGGTCACGGGTCTTTTGAACCCCCATCACTCGTCAAACCCCTATATAAGGAGGACTACAGTAACCAAAAGGGTAACGGGACTTCTACATGCATGCTACCATCACCACCATCACCCTCCTCATGCATACCTAAAATCACCACCCTTATCCTAAACAACCACATTTGTTTTACTTTGATATCACCCACATCAAGCCTTCCATCACCATGAGCAACATCCTGTTACAGTTGTGAGATCCTAGCTCCCACACCAAGCTCACCGCTAAGTCCTTTTGTGATCTCACAAGCCTGAAGTCTTTGTAATATCACAACAGAGTCTCTCCAAGGAGACACTTTGGGCTTAATCTCGCAACTCAGAAGGGGAAGACTAGATCATCAAGCCCAACATCGGCTAGCATTGTGATCTTCAATTTTCGACCCCAACATAAATTGGCGACTCTACTGGGGACTAAGTTGTGATTCAATTAGATGTCTCCTTCACGCAAAAACAAAGGCGTCAGCAGTGGGGGTGCCAACAACAATGCACAATCCTGAGATGAGGTAGTGCGTTAAGAGGAGTCTGTCTCCAGACGACGTAAGGCGGATAGTTAGGATGAAGTGCATGAAGAACCTGAAGAGGTCACTATTGCAGATGTTTTGCGCACTTTTAATACTTTTGGAGAAACTCAAAGGGAGATAGTGGAAGGCATGAAGGAATTCATAGGCTCAATCTCTGCCAAAAATCCTAATGAGGCGCGGGACGAAGATACTAGAGACAAGTCCTCTCAGGAGGAGAAAGACAAGATTTCTCTAGAGGGGTCAGCTGCCAAGGAGTCGGAGAAGCAGGGTTCAGGGACAGAGCAGAAAAGCACGTCTTTTGTCACCCAGGAAGACGTGGTTGCCATGCTAGAAAGGGAGTTACGATGTACCAACGAAGATTAGAAGTTCATTCCTCAACCACCCTACTCAACAAGCTTAATTGATCACCCTTATCCCAAGGGGTACGAAACACTAAGCTTTGTCTTTTTTGATGGGAGGAAGGGAAGCCCAAGAGGGCACATAAGTCGTTTCATCAACGCCCTTGGACCCTAAGCTAGTGACCATAATCTCTGACTTCGTGAGTTCTCCAAGTCCATAACTAGTCGTGCCTACACATGGTATACTACTTTAGCGCTAGGCTATATTCGAACTTGGGAAGATATGGCGTGTAAATTTTGTAGCAAATACTTCGAGCACGAAGAGAGCATTACCCTAGCCCAACTCAACAACACACGTCAAAGGTCGAGTGAAAATTTATTCGACTTTTTTCAGGCATTATAGGGACCTGGCACTAGATTGCTATGATGAAAAATGAGAGGACGCTTTAGTGGAGATATGTGTGGGTAACATGTTGCCTGAGTACAAAGTTTACCTCGAGAATGCCAATATAGGCACTTTCTCACGTTTGATGGATGCAGTGAACAAGATGAACATGTCTATCAAGGCTGTCAACGGGCATAGAACCTGGAGGTCAGAAAAGAAAGACACTCACCAAACATTGGTGGCTGGTGAATAATCATCAAGCTCTAATAAGTGTAAGGATAGAGAGTGATAGAGCGTTTATTAAAACGTCTATAATAAATCCTGTAAAACATCATCGTTAGTATAGAATAAGCAGGGATCGTTCTTTCTGGGGAATTGAAGGGAACTCTAATTACAAGTTCGAACCTATCATGCATTCTAATTAGACCAATTACATACTTGTTAGTCACCAATACAATTAGAGTCTTAGGGGATCATCTAATCATGCAAGATTTCAATTAACATTTAGATTGACTTAGGGCCTAATCTAAATTTGCATGCAATCGAATTTAATAACAGTTAGAGTATAAATCAAACAAGATTACATTTAAGCATCAAATATTTGTTGGAGACATGCTTCATGTATGACGTCACTCACCATAGTTTCACATGCAAATTTCCAGAATTTTTACCACTTTTAATCAACACAAACCGAACCTACTTAGGGCATGACTCGATTTGTGTCAATATGGTTGATGAATCTAGCACTCAAACACAATCTTAGGGACTGCATCCAAGCACTAAATTCATATGCACATATCTGAAAATTATCTAAAAATATGAGTAAGATGATTAGAACACAACAATAGAAATACAAACTCATTAATTATAGGAAACCATCAATTCGGCAAAGATCCAAAAGTCCAATAAAACAATCTGAAAATTTCGATTCTTAATACAAAACAATAATCCCGCACAAACATCATACTACAATCGTCATAGACAAAGTATTGTAAAAAATCAAAAACGAACAAACTCGTGGAGATGAGTTGCGAGAATCACACGTTGTAGGAACCTTGGAGGTGTGTCTTCAATGGTGATTTAGGTGGAGATGGAATTTGTATATGGGGGAGAATGGCTTGCTGTTTTGGTGAAGGATGTTTGAGGTAGTATTTTGGTAGTGTTTTGGCTCTTTAATGCAAAGGAGAAGTGATGATTTTTCTTTGTGAATGATATGCTATTTATAGAAGAGTTTTAGCTCTTTGAATATTATAGCTTGGACTTTTTCTCCTCAATTTCTTTCACTTATTTTTGTCATTAGTGGGTGCATTCTCCTTTGATAAATTCTTTTTTTTCTCTTTTATAGGTGTCTCCTTCTTTCACTTTTATATTATCTATTTTTATTCTCCTCATTTTTCTTTCTCCTCTTTTTCTTTCACTTATTTTGTCATTGGTATGTGTAATCTTCTTTGATAAATTCCTTCTTTTTCTCTTTTGTAGGTGTCTCATTCTTTCTTTATTTTCCTCATTTACTTGACTTTTTCTCTATTTTTTTCCTTCATTGTACAATCTGAAAATAATAAAAGACAAGATAATTCATATAAAAAGATCAAGTAAGTTACTAGAATAGGAGAGTAAGATTAAGAAAGTTACGGAATAAAATTTTAAGTTCAAGTAAGATTTTCCCAAATGGTACGTTTTCTAGTCTAAAAAAAAAGGATTCCTAATGCAAGAAGGACTCTCAAGATATCGCCAATGCGACCAAAACGTAGAAAGATTAAGACTCCTAATCCAACTAGGTTTCCTAGTCCTACAAGGATTCCTACTCAAACTAGGACTCTTGACCAATTCTGTGTTTTTAACTCATATAAGCACAAAAATGCATCCAATACCGCCCAAGACTCTTACTACGACTTAATGACTCAATAATACAACAATAAGGGCTAAGCAAAGTACAAATTGAGGTAAAAATATGTTAAGAACGTCGCACAAAGTGCTCATATCAGAGAGGTTACTACTTACCCTGCTCTACCATGCACTGACCAAGAGCTCCATGCCATCTTGGACACCATGTTCGTTGATGGTGTGATTAGGCCAACAAAGCCATACAAGAACCCATCTAGAGATGAGAGGGCAGACCCACGGTATTGTAGGTACCACCAGCTTGTAGGTCGTCATACATCAGCTTGCCAATTCCTAAGGAAGTTCCTTGGAGAGAAGATACGGGATGGGACTATAACTCTACCATCCAAGAAA
This sequence comes from Argentina anserina, assembly GCF_933775445.1. NCBI lineage: Eukaryota > Viridiplantae > Streptophyta > Magnoliopsida > Rosales > Rosaceae > Argentina > Argentina anserina. The sequence continues at coordinate 12,034,365 of NC_065873.1, forward strand.
CAAGCCATCGACGAGGACCCCTTACCATATCAGAGGCCTGGAAAAGAGATTGTAGGAGTTATATCTTGCTATGATGATGATGTGGAGGAAAGAGGTCACCTTGGAAGCCAATCCCCTTACATAGTTACAGAACTGGAAGAAGAAAGCTTTGACTTAGAGCTATGACACTCCATGGTCTGATCCCAAGAATTGGGGAGATGACGGGCATGATCATCTTAGCCTAGGGGCTTCATACAACAAGGAAGCAGCCTCTGCAAGAGCCCACCCGATAGAAGTAGAGGACACTGTTGCGAGAGCCTACCTTCATGGAAATAAGAGACAAAGGTCTGGCCCTACATGTGCACAAGTCCTCCAACAGAATCCAAAGTTCAAATCCCTCTTTGATAAACTAGAATATGGGCCGCAAGCCTGGAAAGCCTTCGTAAAAGCATTTATGAGGGTCTCAGCTGACTTTGGACCCCAATGCTTTACTATTGAGTCAGCCAACAACATGGCATTTCTTGAAAATCATAATGAAGTGACTTTCACTGATAATGATATGGAACCTCCTCATGTAGATCATTGAAGACCACTATATCTTAAAGCCCAGTTGAATGATGTGCTTATACGGAGAGCTCTGGTAGACACAGGTTCATCAATTAACATTGCGCCTCTTTCAGTGCTTAAAGCTGTAGGAATACCGACTTCAAGGATTACGCGATCAATCATTACCATTTCTAGGTTTGGCAATGGGAATGAGGACTTAATGGGGTATATACAACTAGACTTGAGAGTACGGCCAATTCACTCTTTAACTAAGTTTCATGTCCTTGATGCTTCAGTGGTATATCATGTCCTCCTTGGACGTCGTTGGCTTAACAAACAGAAGCTTACTGTCTTCACTTACCATCAATGTGTCAAAGGGAGGCTTGGGCTCAGGCCTATTCACATCCCAAGAAATCAAACACCATTCAATCAGGAGGAGGCTCATTATTCTAAGGCACGATATTATGATGATTTCACTTCAAGCAATCACCCATTAAGGAGCGTTGGTACACCTTTACCCTCATGGCTTGAGGTCAGAGACCTGGATGATCGTGAACCTCATAAGAGCCTTAGTGAGAGGAGATATGAGGGAGTCAATGCTCACAACCACTATGGACTCTTAGGTGTTCAAAAATCTACTTGCCTGATGGGCGAGTGGCATACCACTTATGATGGGTTGTAGAGCCCAACCACACCTCGTGGGAAGGCCCCAGAACTAGGAGGAAGGCTGTCTTGGGGAGCGCAAGTACTCAAGGGAAAGATGAAAGGAGCCTCACGACAGAGCGACCTAACATCCAAGATGGATCAACAGCAGTGGCTGAGCCGCATGGAAAGGTTGACTTAGGTGAGGATCCGTCTGCTCCTAAATTGATCTCCATTAGTGCAAGTCTTAGTGAAGAGAGAAGGATGATCTTATCACATTTCTAAAGCAATTTAAAGATATATTTGCTTGGAGTTATGAGGATATGCATGGCTTTGACCCAAGCTTGGTGCATCGTTAGTAGTATAAAGCAAGAGGATATCGTTCACAAACCGGGGATCCAACCAGGGTAAAGAATCACAAACATTTAACAACGAATTCATAAGAGATATAAAGATTTGATATAGGATCATATCAAGAACATAAAAATAAATCCTAAACTAATATATACATGTGATAAACCAACCAACACATAAACATCACCAAACAAATCATCACAAGTAGCTTCAAAATCATAATCTCATCCTATGCAAACACCGAGCCTTAGCGGACAAGTATTGAGTGAACAAACAACAACCTAATGCCGAACTAGGTTACTTAGCGCATTCCTAACTCGAAACATGGCCTAGTAATCCTATCTTAGCGCTTAGAAATTACAAGGTAACATGTCATTCTCAATCTTACCACTTCATTGATTCATCTTTTATCTAATTACTTAGGGCATCTTAGATAACAAACGGATCATGGTTAATTCCTAATGATTACTAATAAGTCAAGCATGTCACTGACTTTAACAAGTTAACAAAAACACTTAAGAATCCTATATGCAAAACTAACTTAGCGCCTTGAATCATATATAGTTAACGCACAAGAAAGAGAATCATTAAATCATTGAATTATAAACTCATGACATCTACATAGAAATCATAGAAAACAAAATCAGAACTACTTTATAACATCTTGCAAAATCGTAAACTACATCAGAGTTAAGTTCCTCCCAATGTTCCTAACTCAATGACACTTTAACACATTCGAACTCAGTCCCAACCTCATTCGAAATCTAACATACTTATCCTACCATGCAACTTCAAAGCCACGCATATTGAATTCATTAAGCACGTCACCTACTTAACCAACAATCATGCAATTCCAAAAATCACATAGAAAAGATAAACATATTCAAATGCACAAGTCTAACCAAACCTAGACAATAATCGGTGAAGGTGACAAAGAACAAACAATTAATCAACTTCCAAGTATCAAAATCGTTTATAACTTTGGATTATTACACATGCGACGTCAACTTCCGGGTATCAAACACACACGTAAGTAAGAACACACCGAAAATCATTTAAATAAATAAAACAGAAATTCATGGCATAAAACCTAAAATCATTGAATTAAAAATCGAAAACCTTAATTCATGATGTCATTCAAAAGTTACAAATATCTCATAGACAAGAATAAAAATAACTTTAACAAAACCTAAACATAAATCATCCAATAACAAGAACATAAAAACCCGAAAACTTAACATGAAGATCAAAGAGTTACACTTTATAATTCTCCTCCCAAGGTTCCTTACAGAGGTAGCACGAGATCTTCAAGAGTATGGTATCCTAGGTTCCCAAGATTTGGACAGAAAATATGATGAAAGGTGGTGAATTCGGATTCTATGGTTCTTGGTGAATGAAAGTGTTTGGGCAGAGCTTTGGCAAGTCTTGTGAGCAAGGTTGATCATCATTTTATGTGGAAATGAGGTGCTATATATAGAGGAAGAAACCCAAGGGAGGATGGCCACAAAGTCCACAAAGTTGAAACCAAATTGGTTGAAGTTTCCTAGATTCGGCAGATCTGACCTTTGTCCCTTGTTGTGGCCATAACTTTCTCTAGAGAATAGATATTGAGATGATTCCAACTGGCAATTTCAACTCGACTTCCGTGGCTTTTCATCCATATATCATGTATTTTCTCAATCATTTTGAGCTGTACAGGGGAGCCCGTCAAAGTTGGATGATCTGCACAGCCAGAATTCTGATTTCTATAAGGATTGCATATCTTTTGCATTAATTGCATATCTTCTTCCTCCTTTAATGCTGATTTCTTTTGCACAAATTTCTTCCTTTGAATTAGGGAGGCAGCAAAAGTCTTAATTGATGCAGCCATGTTTGATTTTCTTACCTCTCCTCATTACATTTGCCGCATGCCTTCTTTGACAATCTTTGGTGCAGGGATTTATGGACATTCTGATATATATTTGTGCTCTATATTCAGGAGGAACAAAGTCCCAAGTTTCCCTAATAGCCCTTGGATCAAAACCAAATCAATGGCCGAGATAATTCCGCCGAGCTCACTGGACCTCCGAGCAATGATTCAGTCATATCTCTCTGTAGGAATAAGATATTAATTTGATTCCAAGTCCTACAGAAACGAGACTCACATAGCTTTCTATCCATATAAGGCACATCTTCTAACTCGATCGGAGCTATCAAGGGGACCCCTTCGAAGTTGGACTACGAATCTTGACAGCATTTTCATTCTTGCATTGATTGGGCTTTTAAGTGCAAATCTTCTTCTCCTTTTTCCTTGTGGAACTAGGAAGCTTTCCTTCTCAAACATGGATTGGTATTTCCTAATAAGAATAAGTATGTTAGAAACAAAGAAATATGAAAGGATGAATCCTACTCGAATAAGGAATCATATCTCAACAAGGATTCTTAACACTTAGCACGATTACATCATCAATTCATTCATAATTGATATAAGCTCTACCTAGACACTTATTCATACAAAAGAAACTAAAATATACTATATAAGAGGTAACAAAGAGTAAGAATAGGTCATAATCACATTAAGAACGTCACACTTTGTGCTCCCATCAACATGCAAGATGGATCAACAGCAGTGGCTGAGCCGCATGGAAAGGTTGACTTAGGTGAGGATCCGTCTGCTCCTAAATTGATCTCCATTAGTGCAAGTCTTAGTGAAGAGAGAAGGATGATCTTATCACATTGCTAAAGCAATTTAAAGATATATTTGCTTGGAGTTATGAGGATATGCATGGCCTTGATCCAAGCTTGGTGTGTCACACGCTGAACGTGCAGCTCGAGTCCAAAACCAGGGAAGCTCACTGGGGGCCTCTTAGAAAGGTGTTGACCAGATGCATGCTCTATAAATTAAGAATGAATCCTGAAAAGTGTCTTTCGAGTAATCATGGGGAAGTTCTTGGGGTTCATAATGCATCAAAGGGGTATAGATGAGGATCCCGCCAAGACCAGAGCCATAATCTCAAGTCCTCCACCATCAAGCAGGAAGGAACTTAAAAGTTTCCTTGGAAAGCTCTCATATATTAGGCGTTTCATTCCTGGCCTATCCACCCTCAATGGAGTGTTCACCTCTCTCTTGAAACAAAGTGCAAAACTTGAATGGAGCAATGAATGCATAGAAGCATATGAGAAAGTCAGGCAATTAATTACAAGGCTCCCAACCATGAAAGCACCTACATCAGGCGTCCCTTAAAAAATTTACCTTCTCTCCACGCCTACTGCTATAGGAGCATTACTTGTACAAGATGATGACGCTAGAGAGGAGCATCCAGTGAGCTTTACAAGTCCCCAACTCCAAGGAGCAAACACTCGGTACCCCAGAAAAGAAAGACTATGCCTGGCACTTGTGTATGCTGCTCAAAGACTGCGACACTATTTTCAAGCTCACAAGCTTTATCTCATGGTTAAAATAGATTAGGTGTGGTATCTTCTCACCAAGCCAGTGTTGAGTGGACGCTTGTCACGGTGGTTGTTACAGTTGTCGGAGTTTGATATCACGTGCACGACACCGAGAGCCATAAAGGGTCAGGCTTTGATTGATATGCTAGCACTTTTTCCTGAAGATGATAAGTTAGTTTTGTCAAAAGAGGTCCCTGGCGGACTCCCAAAATTGCCTCCATGCTGGCTCAAGAAAAACTATGGACCTTACACTTTGACGGCTCAGCTACGAGTACCGGAGGAGGAGCTGGAATAGTTTTGACCAGTCTAGGGGGAGAAAACATAGCTCTGTCTTTCAAATTGAGTTTCCCATGCACCAACAACGTACTTGAGTATGCGGCTCTTATCATTGGTTTGTCTACAGCCCAAGAAATGGGAATAAAATCCATTAGGGTCATTGGTGATTCAAACTTGGTGCTAAGTCAGCTTAAAGGAGACTTTGTTTTAAAGGAGGCAACTTTGGCACCCTAAAGGACAGTTGGAGAGAGCCTCATGGGCTCGTTTGAGCATATCACCATGGATCACACGAGGGGTACGACCAATAGATTGTCGATGCTCTTGCCACTCTTGGATCTAAACTTTCTTTTGTTGATGGAAAACCAAGAATTTCGGTACTCCAAAGAGACATGCCCTTAACTAAAATTATCGCCAATTTGGAACAACATGAAGATGATGACTGGATGCAGAACATAAAGAGAGAATTATTTGGGAATAACATTACAATTACAGGAGAATATGCATTGTTCTTTGGGACACTGTATAAACGCCTTCCTAGTGGTATCCTCTCCAGATGTGTAGGAAGGAAAGAGGATCAAGAAAAATTGTAAGAAATGCATCAGAGCACTTGTGGTTTGGATAAGGAGATAAGCTTATACCGTCGCTTGCAGCGCAAAGGGTACTATTGGCCTGACATGAAAAAAGAAGCTGCCCAATTGCAAGCGACATGTCCACATGATAGGAGCACTTTGTGCTACGTTCTTAATATGTTTTTACCTCCATTTGTACTTTACGTAGCCCTTATTGTTGTAATATCGAGTCATTGAGTCACAATAGGAGTCTTGGACGGTATTGGATGTGTATTTGTGCTTAAACGAGTTAAAAACGAAGAATTGATCTAGAGTCCTAGTTTGAGTAGGAATTCTTATAGGACTAGAAAACCTAGTTGGATTAGGAGTCTTCATCTTTCTACGTTTTAGTCGCATTGGCGATATCTTGAGAGTCCTGTTTGCATTAGGAATCCTTGTTAGACTAAGAAACGTACCATTTGGGAAAGTCCTACTTGAACTCAAACCCTTTACGAAACTTTCTTAAATCAACTTTCTTGTTCTAGTAACTTACTTGTTCTAGTAAGTTTCTTTTTTGCAAATTAGAAACTTTTCTAATCTAGTTAAGCTCATCTATTACATGTGTCTTTTTAAGACAACAAATGCCTAGATTAAGACATGAATTTCGAAATGCATTATCTCTTCTTATTAATTTCGGTTTTTATTTTCAGATTTGAAGAGATAATTCAAGGAATAAAAAGAGGAGTCCAGCCGTGCAAGACCCTTGAGGATTTGTAGGAGTCCAAGCCGTGCAAAAGGAGACTTGATAGGATAAGGCACGGCAAAGCTTGTGAAGGAAGCTAGAGAGAATCAAGGAATCCGTGTGGCACATGGAGAAGACTCAAGGTTTCAGCCCATATCAAAGAAGAAAAAGGAGTCCAGCCGTGTAACCCTAGAGAATCAAGGAGATAAGAGCTTATTCTACAAGGAAAACAAGGGCAGGCATTCGATCCATTCAAGCAAAATAATCACAGCCATTCGACCCATGTGCTGAGCTGCTCTCCTGTCCTCCTTCCTCTATAAAAGACATGGCCTCCCTCATAATTCACCATCTCCATTCTCTCACAAAGCTAGCCGAATTGCTGGCCAAATACATCCAGAAAATTCAAGCCAAAAAACCTTCATCCATCATCACCAAACCGTGCTCATCTTCCTCCTCTTCCAATTCGAATTCATCTTTGCTCTATCCTTCAAGGTTTCTAATGTGTGATTCATCCATGGCTTGTAATTTTTATTTAGGTTTTCTGCAATTTTCGATTTTATTGTATGAATTCTTGGATGATCTTTTCGGTTTCATATATGAAGAATATAATTTCAAACTTCTTTGGTTTTATGTTTTGATTGTATGAACTCATGAAATATGTATGTATGTCATGTGTTATGATCTAGGGCAGTAGGTTTCCGATTTTTATTTAGGTTTTATTTCAATTAATTCCATTACTTGTACATCTAAATCAATGCTTGAGAAAGCCAAGGCCATGGTTCTCCTAAGGTTGCGATTTCATTCACCAAAGTGTTCTTTAATTGAGTATGCGCTTCGTGTTTCAATTATTGGTACTTGTATAGGGTTATGATAGTTCTAGGAATTTTCATGCTAATCAAGATGAGTGACGCCATGCTTGTTTACATGTCTCCAATTCGACTTAATGTGCTTATGTGCTACTTTGTTGTTTAACTAGTACACTTCGTTATGTTGAACTCTTTTTAGCATATGTTTAGGATTGAACGCTTCGTTGATTCTAAATAACTAAGAAGTCTTAACGATTAGATGAACCGCTTCGGACTCTAATTAGAATTGGAATTGAAATGGACTTATAAAGAATCGAATACTTGTTGCCTATATGTTGTTCTATGCGTGTCATACATGTTTTTTGAGCAGAATTCGTGTTTTGGTTATGTGATGAGTGGTAGATCAATTGTATATAAGTAATTTAGGATTTATTTTAAGTAGTAATTTTAGAATCCAAATCAAATCCCCCAATAACATGATAAGTTTTGAGTACCCTTTGATTCCCCGGACTGAACGATCCCTGCTTATTCTATACTAACGATAATGTTTTTCAGGATTTATTATAGACGTTCTAATCAACAGTCTATCAACACTTGGCTCCAAGGCCTCATTTAAAGAGGAAGCATTCACCCTCACTGTCTGTGAAGATTGGCTGACTCCATACATAACATACTTTATTGAAGGTAAACTGCCAACTGATGCTAAAGAGGCCCACTGTTTAAGAGGGTGGCAATGAGGTACTTTATGGATGGAGGGACGTTGTTCAAAAGGGGTTACAGTGGAGAACCTCCCAGAAGAGTCTCAACAGGTTTTACAAGAAGTGCACGCATGAGAATGTGGAGAACATCAAGGAAGGAGGAAATATCAATTGCTTCTCAACATGGGATATTTTTGGCCCACCATGCAAGAAGATGCAAAATCTAATGTTAAAAAGTGTCATACATGCCAGGTCCTCAGAGGCCTCAATCACAAGCCACAAACATTGCTCCAGGATATGCGAACACCATGGCCTTTCCACACTTAGGGGCTAGACTTGATTGGTGTTATTCATCCAGGGTCACATGGTTATGTATGGATCCTAGTTGGTACATAATCATTCTTGAGAATGATTAAGGCAATTCCCCTTCGAAAAGCTACTGGAGCAGCTGTTGCAAACTTTATCAAAGAGCACATTATATACAGGTTTGGAATCCCATACAAGATAATCACAGATAATGGGACCCCATTTATTCACAAGCAAGTGGGTGACACTCTCAAGGGCTACGGAATCAAGCACCGCCGCTCAACCCCTATATTATCTTCAAGGAAATGGCCAAGCTGAAGCAACAAACAAGACTCTTATAAGGATTTTAAGAAAAATGGTGTATGAGTATTCTGGAGGTTGGAGTGAGCATCTCTCTGACACCCTTTGGGCGTACCGTACTTCACCCAGAACTGCAACCGGATTTTCACCATATTCACTTGTGTATGGCTTTGAGGCCATCTCCCCGGTCGAGGTAGCTGTCGCACATGTGAGAGTAGCAATCATTAATGATATTGAATGGGGGGCCCAATTCGTGTGGACATGGATTGACCTAGAAGGAGTTGAAGAAAAGAGAAACGAAGCTAAAAATAAATTGAGCTATATCACAAGAGGGTCACTCAAGAGACCACGATGATTCGAGAAAGGAGATCTTGTTCTAAGAGTTGCTGAGCATGTGAGAAGGCAAATTTCTGGACCTTCCAAGTCTTCCCCGTCAAGGGAAGGCCCTTTCATTGTGAAGGAAGCTTATCATAGTGGATACTACATGATTGTCACACATGTGGGTGTGAAAACAGGTCCCATCAATGGCAAATGGCTGAAGCTTTATCACTCTTAAGTTACCTTTCTTTTAGGAACTCTCTTACTTTTGTTCAAGCTCCCTTATTTTGTACGCGAATACAATAGTATAGCCAACCTATGGACATCATGTTAAATCAATCTCTGAAATGAAAGAGTTCCTATACAAACTTTTTTTTTCTTTTCCCTTACAAGCTCCAAAAAAAGGGTGGGGGGGGGGGGGGGGGTTACACATACATTCATGAATGCTTTGATTATATAATCCAACTTTGGTTCATATAACCAAAGGGGGCTGATTTGACCATAATTGCCATGATGGGATCACAAGCATACAAGAAAAGAAAGAAAAAGGCATTACTTCATCAAACAGAATACGCCTATAGCTTCATAAAATTCCAAATAAGTCCAATAAAAAAAGTGGAGCAGAAGGTTAGGCAACAAAAACAAAGGTACATGCCACATAGCAAAAAATAAAATAAAAAATGAAGCCGTAAGGAGTTCAAGCTTCCAATGCCACTCTTCTTGAGCATGCCCGCCTACTCAAGGTTGCCAATCAAGCAAGTCTAGAATAGTGCCATGAGTGTAGAGTGTTGTCTCAACTACAAACTCCTATGTAGGGAAATCTGGAGTACGAGACAGGAGATCACGCAGCTTCCGATGTTCTATTCTCACTTTCTTGTAAGCATCTTCGATAGATGTCTCTAGAACCTTGATTTTTTTTTTCCATTTGATGGAGTGCCTCTTCTGGTAAACGAAGCTGTGAAAAATGCCACACTCGAAGTTTATGTAGATGCCAAACGAGAAACTTTACCGGAGCATTTAAACACAGGAGTTCGCAGACTACATCACGCCACATCAAAATGCCATCCAACTTCATATTGGAAATGCGAGTCTTGTCCATGTTAAAAAGCACAAGCCCGAGTTTCTCAAAGATCATGCTCTTGGTGTCACTCATGCAGCACTAGAATACCTCAAGCTGGCTCATATCTCCATACTTCTAAAAAAATATCGTTAAATGAGCAATAACTCCTGGACAAACAAGCATACCTCGAAACGGTATTCGATACTCAATAGAGTAAGTAGAGGAATGAAGCTGCTCCATGCTATCAAGTTTTCTCGGGGCATTTTCAAACTTGGCATTCCAGTAAACAAAGTCCTTTATCTCTGGAGGAACATCTTCAATATTCTTTGTAGGAAATTTTGGTGCAGCACGTATCATAAAACGAGATACAAATAAAGGGGTTCTAGGAACACCAGTAGAATTCCCCTCTGCCACACCAAGCTCATGACTCTTCACAAAAAAAAAAATTAAATTTGAAGTTGAGAAGTTGAGACTACGGCTCATGATAAAATGTTTACCTTCCCCTTTTCTAATGGAGTAGCAATGGGAGAGCAGAAGAAGTCACATTCACATTCTCATCAAATTTAGCCTCTTCCTGGACAACACATAGACAAGCATTCAACAATACATATATATACATACATGCACATGCACATGCGTGCTCATAAAATAGCAAGTTTGCATCAAAAGATGATTTAAGTATGAAGATCAGTATGTCAATTTCATGCACATTACAAAAATATTAATGAAAAGCATGTACTCACCATCTCTTCTGTGGAAGAGTCTGTAGAGCGATGAGAAGATACCTCCACCTGTTCTCTCTCCTACAATGAAATCAAGCAGCAAAAGTTAGAAAAAGGGCACATTGAGAGTACCTCATCCGAGTTCTCATATCCTTCATTACTTGCACGTAGGTCTTTTTCATCACTTGAATTTATAAGCTCTTGAGGATCTCTCGAGTTGAAAACTCCTTTATCTAGAGTAACAGAATTGGGATTAATACTTACACACGTCCCAGTCCTCTCTTGCTCATGCACCCCGACCATTCTCTTAATATGGGTCTCCACTACTACCTTGGGACGATATAACCTTCTTACTACCCTCACTAGAAGCCTCACCACTATTATGGTTTGTCATCATCTGTTTTCTCCTTCAACCTTTTACTCCTTGCATCAGTACTTCACTAGTAGCTTTTCTTTCTAACCTTGAGAGTGATGGTAAAGTGACGCAACACTACAACCCAATAAGTGTGAAAGGTTTGCGTCTTACACCCTACTCTATCTCTACCCGCCAATGTTATGGTAGCACATTCACTTAAGTTTTCTAGTTTCCCATAAAACAAGTTACTGATCTTATTCTCACTATGGTGTGGTGTTCATCATATGGAATTCCTTGGTCTAAACCGAATTGGCGCCTTACTCGATGAGGGGAATATGACACGCATGAGATTTTGTTTTTTCACCAAGATTGGGAAGAAACCCCGCGTGATCACCAAGTATACATCTAGGAAGGCGTCACACTTTTTCACGGGCTCAACAATAGTGTCAATAGGGTCCTTGCATCCATCACACATTAACTTCAAAGGAGTTTCATCCTCAAGAGCGACATAAGGTCTGAACTCAAAGTTGTCTTCATCATCCAAGCAAACAAGGAAGTTAAGAATGCTTATTGGGTTCACCTTCCTGAACCATCGATACATAAGGGGGAGATTTTCAGGCTTGAAATCAACTAACTCTTTTTTCTTGAACGCTGCCAGAGGGGTAGGCTTGGCAGAAAGAGCTTTGAGCCTCTCCCATATGAATGCTCGAAGGAAGACTGTGGACACGCACGAATCAATTGCCTTTTCACCGGCTCCTTCCTTCTCTTGAGTTACTATCAAATCAAGGGACTCGTATAGGTGTCCGAGAAACATCGGTGCAAGAGGGAAGGCCTCACCTTTAGATAACATCAAGGCTAGAGGATTAACCTTCTATTGAATGACATCTTTCCCATCTGAAAATACAAATTTACTCAACCACAAGCTTAGCAATGATTCCATCCTGCAGCCTGAGTCATAACCAAGCCCATGTTTGAACTGTCCATCTTCATCAGTGTGCCCCCACTACAAAAAATATTCGCGATACCCACGTTTTTGATTCGTGCGCATTGACCCCTATACCCACAAAAGAATGTGGGCATTGCCAATACCCACGTTGCAGCGACATATTTAGGAAATGTAGGTGTTGCTGCCGTGGCTAATGCTCAGAAACCCACATTTAATTGTCTTTCGTGCCTCATCTTCAATAGTTGACATGGTGGGGTCCACATTCTCCAACACCCACGAATCCATCTTTTACGTGACATAAATATTTGATTGTTTAAGCTTACTGATTGTACATACAAAAATATTGGGGTAGAGATACTTTGATTGTACATTATACAAAATACAATATTAATTTATTTATGTATTTATTTCAATCTTTAAAAAACACATCAACAAACCCATATATTTCTATTGAAATAGCAAAAGTGTATAATACAATTGTAGGGATTTTACAATGTACATCAGTACTCAGATACATGTTTACACATCGGTTTCGATGCTAAAACTAATTATACTCGTATAAAAAACTAACTATATTGCATCAATCTCTCTTACTTCAAGTCCTACTCAATCTGCAGTTGCAGCTACAACTCCTGATAGTTCAATGCACACACTAAGATAATATAATTTGCATATTCCAATCAATCAGTTTGGAATGAATTGAGAACAAAACTATGAATGTAAAGTGATATAATATCTTTACCAACAAAAAGTAAATGAATTACTTACCTCAAAATCGGGACCCAATACTAGAAGACTTGTGCTGAGAACCAAGAGAATCAACATAACAAATAAGTATGGATAAAATGGAAGTGCCAGACAAATTAGTAATATATATAGGGTATAAACATTAGCATCAGAGAACTTAATTCACTTGTTATCTGAGAAGACAACTAACCTACTTCGCAAATGAACGTGTCACACTACCAGTTGCCTACATTTACAGATTTACTACCCCTCCCATAAGATAGAAATCTTAATAATATTTTATTAACAAACATGCCTCAAGTTTGTATATGGTTTAGGACAAAGTAACACAAAAACTTGAACAAACCCTTCAAGTGGTTTCATTACCTTAATATAATCCTCATATTAGGTACCTGAAGATAAAATCAACAATGGAAACAAAAATTGAATTCAATACCAAGAGTAACCATGTTGTTTACACTTTTATATAGTTAAATACAATACCAAGTACACGAAGCTGTAAGTTTAACATGTAAAAGAACTTGTAATCAAACTCACCACAACAAAATTAGATATAAAGCAAGACCATCTCATGATTCTCACTCAACATGCATATAAGGTAGTAAATAAAATGGATCGTAGATGAGAACACTGCCCTTCACATATTCCATGGTAGAGTAAGTTGTAGAGAACTTGAGCTCCAACTTTATCCTTGAGATCAATTTTATATAAAAGCGAGTCACTGCGGTTTCGTACTACTCTAACTATATATATTTTTATCAAATGTCATCTTATTAGTGCTATAATATTACAAAATCAAACTGCACAAACATGTTACTAATAGGGCAGGAAGTCTTAACTCTTAACAATAAAAAAAAAAAGAGCTTACCCTCATAGGGTACAAAGGAAATAGATCCCAAATTTGGTCCATACTAGAGAATCAAAGAATATACCATTGTGAAGTTGGCTATCAGTTTCGTTCTAGCTAAACCCATACAAATTGTATTGCCTGGAAATGAGAAGGAGACAGAGAAATAAAAGCATGTCAAATTAATAAAAATGGCGAGGAACATAGAATTGTATTGTACTAACATCCTATAACTAAAAGACCGTTCAATTACGAGGCTCGCATTCTTAGTCGTAACCCCAATTTCAGATTACCTTGTTCACAATCAAAAAACAATGATATGACGAGATTTTGATTTTTATTAACATTGTGGTAAATCAAAAGGCAATTTACCCCTATAATATATATATATATATATATATATATATCACAAAAGCAAAGGAAAAATTACTAGAGGTGAGTACGGTTGGGACTTTCAGCTTGATTCACAAAAGCGTCCTTAATTATTTAAGAGCTTCCAAGATCATAAACTTATACTATCATGGCTAACAATAAAATGGTAGAACACAAACCTCTTTCTGCAAAATATGACATTCCTAAAACCTCACCAACCACCTAGTGCATAACATAAACAGTTATCAATTTTCAATCACCTTTCTGAAAATCCCATCTAGTAAAATATGGAATTAGCATTCTATCTGAATTTTCTTCTCTTGGGTGTTATGATATAGCATTGCTAAACAAACCCATATCTCAAATTCGTCCAAGTTATGAGCTCACCCACCACCCTACATGTATCAAACCCCAAAGATTGCCCTTTGCCATTCAAATGTAAGCGTGATGCTCAATTGACTAGCAAGATTGAAAACCCACATGAACAAAATCAAATGAAAATCCCACAAACAAGCACAAATCCTAAACATAAACAATGATAACTATCATAACTTTTACATAAACACATCAAAACCATAGCAGAATAGAACAACCACACAAGCTTGAACACTGACATAACAAGAACATCAAATGAACTCACATCTTGAGAGAGAGAGAGAGAGAGAGAGAGAGAGAGAGAGAGAACCTTTGGTGCCGATAAGTGATTAGCTTGACTGGACTGACTACTGAATACTGATGTTGGTGGCGGAAGAAGTAACCGAAGCGGTCATTTAGCTAGATCTACTTTGCTATTTTTCCCGGAAACAGAAGAAAGAAAACGAGTTAGGACTTGGCGGTGGGTTTGAGAATTATTAAGTATTGGGATACCTTGAGTTTGTAGATAAAAGAAGAAAATAATTTAAAAGTAATTAAATGAAATGGTAAATACGTTGTTGTATAAAAGAATTGGGAAGAACAGTACTTGTGTCAGCCTTTCTGACAAAAACAAATTTTAAACTCCCTCACACTCACGTTTATGACCATCTGTGATATCCATTACCACAATTAAGTTTTGTGGCATCCTCACCCCACGTTTAGCAAATGCTGCCACAAAAGAATGTAGCCTTTGCCCCCTTTTTTGGTAGTGCCCCAAAAGTGTTTCACCCATAAAGCAAAGTGACCATTTGCTTCCCTCAACTTATCCACATCTTCCACGCTTATCTGAATATGAGATGGATCAATGTTGCCTACAATTGGAAGTCCCATGATGTTCACCACATCCTCCAAGGTAGGAGTAAACTCCCCCCAAGAGCACACAAATGTATGAGTCTCCTTGCTCCATTGCCTCACGAGATGACGAAGCAGGGGCAAGTCTTTGTTCACATTACATAATCCTGATATGAGAACTGCGTAGAGAATCCTTGCCTTCCTCAGAACACGCTGGCCTTCTGAAGAAGCTAACTCATGATTTACCCAGTTGTGATTATCATTGACGACCCTTGAAAGATACTTGATGGATATCACAATAGTAGGATACTCACCCTTCTCAATGTTAAGCCTCGAAATGGAACTGGGACTTATAGGCAAAGATGGTCCCTCATCGTCAACAACCAATTTTTGGCTAGACCTGGCGGTATGGAACTTTGGTGCATGCAACCTTTTGCTATTCAGTCCATCATCTAATGAAAATTTTGTATCAAAAAAAGAAGGAACATTGCCGACGCCGTCAGAAATAGCCATTGACCAAAACCTATCCTCCTACGAACATGAAGGCGATACATGGTTAGAGGTAAGCATCATGCACTCAAAGCCTTATCCAGGCCAAGCAATCAAATATGTCAAGCTCTATCTTTGCTCCTGACACGTGCAATTAAAAAAAATAAAACATTTGTTCAATAATTAAGATCTACCATATATTCACGTCATGCCTATAGTTTAACTATCTTTAAAACTGGTTAAATCATTGAAAATCTTTACCATAACTCACCTCCTCAACCATATGTTCAAGGATCACTACCTACACAAGTTTCAAATGAAACCATTATAGTATGCAAGTGATATTCAATCATGCTGCAAGTATAATCATTAATCAAGCCAAATTATCATTAAGAAACAAGATAAGCTTATTTTATCAAGGATCAAAAGCTCCATGCTCCGATTATGTTCATATTTGCTCAAAACAAATCATCATGCTATGTGTGTCATCGGTTCCCAAATTTCAAGCCCCCACTCACCATGAGAGAGATCCCTAAATCAAGTCTAAGCCCTTACATGCCAAACTTTATATACCACTTTTCAGATATTTAAATCATTGTATCAAAAAGATTCTTCTCCACAGTCATTTTGTTTTTCTTTCTTTCCCTATATGCATCTCCGACGTCATTATTCCAATACATAGACAAACCCACTAGTGCAACAAAAAAAGAATTTTTTTTTCAAAGTTTCATTTTTGGAATTACGGGTTTGGGAAAAAAACACGAAAGATCAATCTTACTTTGAAGTATTGAACAAGCCTGCGCAACCTAGCAGCAAGTTTCTCTCATCAAGTTTTCTGCACCACAGTTTGGATTCAGCCTAAAGAAAAGAAAGAAGGGAGTAAAGAAAAGAGTGAGGAGAATAGGTGTTTAACAAAAATAGAGAGAAGACAATTTTTGTACATTTACCTCATGGAAGAATGAGCGAGGCCATGGCTACCCTTGTGCCCATTTGAAAGAGCAAAGCATATCAGCGAAAAGAAAAAGTGTTGCGTTTTGAGGAAGAGGAGGAGAGGAGATGTGAAGGTGCACAAGTTCAAAAAAAAATAAAAAAACAATTCCCATCAGGTCCTAAATTATTGTGTAAAGGCCAATGTAGTACCAAACCTCAACGTTGTAATAGTGTAGTACCTCAACTTGTAATTCGCTATCAACGAAGGGTCTGAGCCTAATTTTCATTACGGCTCCATTATCTCGGTCACGTGTCCCTCACGTGACCTTAAACAAAAATTAATATTTGTACCTAAACTCTTGTGGCAAGGTCAATGTAGTACCCCAACTCTAAGGTGTACCAATGTAGTACCCAAACTCGTTTTTCGCTATCAACGATGGGTCTGAAGCCAATTTCTATCATAGCTTCGTCTTATGGGTCATGTGTCGTAACCTCTTGTCTTTTTCCCATTTTTTCTCCTTTTACTTCACTCTCAGTCCTTCCACACAAAGCAACACTACGGGTTATGTTTCTTCCAATCTCTTCAAACACGACGACGACGACTTCTCTTAGCTCTGCCTTGAGCCACCACATCGTCTCCCTCACCTCATCCACCTACGACCTTCTCTCCCTCAACCTACGACATTCGAGGCATGTAATGCGGTGCAGTCGACGGTCGAGAATCTCATAGTAAAAGGTTTGTGAGCGTGACGTGATGATAGATCGGGGGTTCTAAGAAGAGGTAGAAGATCTCGAAGACGGTGTTGGTGATGAAGGAGGAGGCGGTGGGGATAAGAGGAGGTGGAGGAGGAGGATGTCGCACCGTGGTGGTGAGGTGTCCAGAGTGTAATGAGAATGAGTTTTTGCTTTGCCCAATTTGTATGTGTTTTCTAAATTCTAGATATTTACAATATGAGTTTCTTATTTGGGGCATTAGAAAGCACATATAGTTATTTAGATAAATATCCTTTTTATTTTGACCCAGAAGACAGAGCCGTAACGAAAATTGGCTTTAGATCCCTTATTGATAGCGAAAAACAAGTTTGGGTATTACATTGGTACAACTCAGAGTTCGGGTACTAGATTGACCTTCCACAAGAGTTTGGGTACCAATGTCGAATTTTTTTTGTGGTCACATGCCGGACTCGTGACCAAGAAAACGGAGCCGTAACAAAAATTGGGCTCAGACCCTTCATTAATAGCAAATTACAAGTATGGGTACTACATTGGTACAACTTTCAGCTTGGGTGCTACATTGGCATTTCCACAATAATTTAGGACCTGATGGAAAACAATTTTCTTAAAAAAATAGAGAGAGAGGGAGAGAAGCTGGACTTGGCAGCTAAGAGTTGTTATTATGTCAAAAAAAAATTATGCATGCAATCATAATCATCATGCTCTGAGGAGACAAGTCCATAGGCCTCCGGGCTTTCACATTTCACACGCAAGTTCAAAAAAAAAAAGGAAAGAAGCTGGACTTGTCGGCTAAGAGTCGTTATTATTTTATGCATGTAATCATAATCATCATGCTTTGAGGAGACAAGTCCATAGACCTCTAGGCCTTCACATTTCACACGCAAGTTCAAAACAAAAAAGGAGAGAAGGGTCAACTTTAGTGACAAAATCCCTCATCTATCTCTTTGATTTCTTGATTTCAAATTTTTTGATTTGGTACACCTCAGGCATATTCAAGCACACATATATAATAAGTGCCTTTGCTTTTAGCCTAGTGAGGATTTGGCTTCAGTGACATACACGTGATTTCTTCCCAACCAAAAACAAGTGGTATTGCCTCGAGGACATGTAGAGTAATCTCCTTTAACAGCCAAAAAAAGAGGGGAGAGGCTTTCATCTTGAGGACGTTTCGTCTCGAGGACATGCATGGGCAACCTCCTTTAACAGAACATGCATGCGGATCCTCTTTGCAGCCAAAAAGGAGGGACTTTGCAAAATTCTCCTTGAGGACATACAAATTTCACCTCAAGGACATGACATGCAAATTTCACCTCTCAAATTACAAATTTCACCTCGAGGACATGCAAATTTCCCCTCGAGGACATGACATGCAAATTGCTAAATTCATCTTGAGGACATACAAATTTTGTTTGGAGGACATGCATGGTAATCCCCTTCACAAAAAAAAAGGTCTCTTTCATGTATATCCAATAATAGTGAGTGTATACCTTTTTATCAATAGTACTAGTAGGCCAAGCCATGCTCTCTATGCTAACACATTCATATACATCATGTGACCCGTTATATACGTGCCACATAATCAAGGAGGCTAATGTTGATACCAAAAAATATATAAATTTAACTTTATTTTTGTTTGAACAGGAAGAGCTTTGAAGGACAAAGCTTGGGCCTGCGTTACAGCTTGGTTCATAAAATAAGGCCTACCAATTATGATAATTTGATACTTATGCATTCTCTTGGCCGAAAAAACTAAAAGAAAAATGGCTAATCATGCCACGCCCAAAAAGATACCCAGCTCACCTAAGAGTAGGGCACTTGAGCCATGCCATGCATTCCAAACTCTTTTCCTTGGGGTAATCTCTTATCTACCCAGCCCACCTAAGAGTAAGGCATGGCCATGCTATCAATGTCCAAGTGCGCCCTCCTCCTTGGCAGATGGTCCCTTACGGAGGGCTCTACATGCCAACACATGCCAAGCATAGACACAATTCATGCAATTCATGCCACAAGTACAGATGGTCGCTTACAGATGGTATCATAAGCTTACACAATTCATGCACACGCCAATGCATGCCAACACATGCAAAGCACAGACAAACACATGTCAAAACTAATGTAGCGCACCACGCGGCCAATTAGCAACGTGTATCCAAGTCACATGCCAAATTGGGCTTATTGGTGGGTTGTGGTGTGGAAGGACGACATAATTTTATGAGGCCTAAGGAGGTGGAATGTCAAGTATCTGAGGCATCTAGGGAGCCAAGGACCAAACTTTATTTTGGACTTTCGCGTGGCTTGTAACGGGTATCTCATCTCATGGTCATATGGTACTTCAAGCAAAACCCTATACCACCCTAATTTTCACTCTTTTCACTTAAAGGAAACCCGAGACCCATTTCTCATCTATCCTTATAACCAAGAATAGCTCGGTACGAAGCCAATATTTTAGTTATGAGAGCCCTGTTGTTGTCTGTTCTTTACACCCTTCTAGCTTAAGAGCCAGTACCTAGTGATAAAAAAAGTAGTCCACCTTTGCTAAAAATACAAAGTTCATGGGTCTTTTGAACCCCCATCGCTCGTCAAAACTCCTATATAAGGAGGACTACAGTAAACAAAGGGGCAACGAGACTTCTACATGCAAGCTACCACCACCACCATCACCCTCCTCATGCATACCTAAAATCACCACCCTCATCCTAAACAGCCACATCTGTTTTACTTTGATATCACCCACATTAAGTCTTCCATCACCATGAGCATGCATCTTGTTACACTCGTGAGATCCTAGCTCCCACACCAAGTTCACCACTAAGTCCTTTTGTGATCTCTCAAGCCTAGAGCCTTTGTAATATCACAACAGAGTCTCTCCAAGGAGAGACTTTGGGCTTAGTCTCGCAACTCAGAAGGGGAAGACTATATCATCAAGCCGAACATCAGCTAGCATTGTGATCTTCAATTTTTGACCCCAACACAAGGTTTCAAAGCTTCAAGTAGCTATCCATGTAGGGGTGGCACTTCCGAACCGGAAAACTGAAAACCGAGCCAAAAAACGGAACCGAACACAAACCGAACCGAAATTTAAAAAACCGAACGGAACCGAATCAATTGGTTTGGTTTCCGGTTTGGGCATATGTAATTACTAAATCCGCCTCAATATAATATAATAGTAAATATTTTTAAATATATATATAAGAATATATATGCATATATATATATATACACATATAAATATATTTATATACATAGTTATATACATATATGCATCTATAAAATTTCAAGATGTCGTGTAAATAAAAGATTGAGAGGTATGTTGCCTACAATGTTAAATTTAAACCCTCTTTTTTTCGGTTGTATTGTAGTTATGTATTCATATTTATAATTTGTTCAAATAAGTAAAAAAAAAAAAGGGGAAAACACCAAAATATTCAATATGTCAATTTTAGTTTAATTCAGTTTTTTTTTCAGAAATAAAAAAAACCAAACTGAACCAAACCGATTGGTTCAGTTTTCGGTTTTGCATGTTTAAAAACCGTGAACTGAACTGAACTGAACCGAACCGAAGTTCAAATAATCTTGCTTCAGGGCCACTTCATCAGATTGTAATAATGTACAGCTCTGAGAACCTGTGGAATTCTTATGCATTTTGTTATTCGTGTTGTCTCAACAAACAGAACATGGAGAGAAATTGTGAAATAGATACATCATCACACTATGGCTCATAACAAATCTAGTATCTATCTATATTTAGTAATGCATTGTACAATTTGACTTATTTAAGTTGACCAATATCATTTCATTATTGGTAAGGATATGAATTTATATCTATGAGTCCGAACTGTGGGACTTAAATTTGAAAGGTACTGTATGATTCTTTTCTTACAAATGATTAACATGTAGAATTGTATAAGCTTGTAGTCTTGTACGTGGAAAAAAAAAACAGAGCTCAGCAAAAGCTAACTTTTCATTCATGATCTACTTGAACCTCTTGCTGGACGCCAGAAACCTTTCTGACCAATATCAAATTGATCTTGATGGACAACACTAGACCAGTGAAGCGAGTGCGAAATTGGCCTCAGCGTGTGTCATTTCCGTTGTATCTTGAATCACTACACTATATGTCCACCAGGCCTCAGTACGCGATCCATCTCTACCACTACCTCTACAATTTCTATCTACTAGAAGATGACTACTAATGGTAGCTGATAGCCTGAGTTACAGCAGTAGAAAATGGGAGTGCAGCAATCTTTCCTACCATACTTGAAGGGGAAACTACAATTCATTGCGGGTAGCATCATTCCCCTTTGAGAAAAGCCAACGGAACAATTGAGATAACTTGCTGGTTGCAGGCTTCTGCTCTTGCTGCCCTTTTTATATTGCATACTGCATTGTAGCCATGCTTCAAGTGAGGAGCCGCTACATTTTCCTGGAGAAACACAAATGGTAAGATTAGCATAATGCGACACAATATTCATAACTATGGGTGCAGGTAAAAACAGTACCTTGAAAACATCAAGTGGACAAAGGTCAGAACCATTACAACCCTGTAAGGCAAAACAAAAAATGTCAATACAAACAACGGAAATGACAGAGGTATACTGATAGTGTTTGTTCCCACAACAGTAACCATTGTTTGGCACCAAAACTGGAGTACAAGAAAATGGTGACATTTTTGAATTTTAGTCTGTGCTTGTGGAACCGCTGAAGAAAATAAAAAGCTTTCAAGTATTCAGATATTAGTGGCTTACAGGCACAGGAATGGGATGCTCATTGTGCAACACTTGCACAAAGTACTTGCTTGAGTTATTGGCTGGATAGGTGTGATCATGTAGAACACTGATGCTTATCAGATGTACTTGTAACCATTATATATAGAACAATCGCAAGGCCAAATCATTTTAACCTTGACATTCTCAAATTCTCTTCTAATCTTTCAAGGTGTACAGAACAAGCATGTTATTCCCCAAAAAAAGTGTCTGATAGGAGCATATAATACGATATTCTTAATATATTGTCTCTCTCATTTATTTTAGTCATTCTCTTAATAATGTCTATTTACCAAAGTTGTTTTTGAGAAAATTAGAGATATATCCAATATTGGAGCTCTTTTTTAAAATCAAATCCACACCAAAATATTTTTTCAATCTAAACCCAAATTCTTTTCTATAAGCCTATTTTGCCTTTTTGATTATTTTGGTTCCTTAATTGTAGCATCTATTTATTGTACATGTTTCATTGATTTTTATTACATTAAATTGCTGAAAGATTTGATTTTAAATTTTTCTTGAGAAAAAATTCTTTATATAGCTCATATGAGAGTTTAAGAATACAAACACTACTCCAACATATATAGATTATACGAGAGAAAACAAAACTTGTTGTGTACTCGTATCATTTGTCGTTTTTTTCAATTTTTTATTCTAGAAATAAGGTACATATGTTATCCATGATATATAAGTCTTCTCAAATCTTTTCTTTTTGTATTATTGTATCATGAATTTTCGTGTGGAAAACCTTTTGTTCAAGGTTTCGACTTTTTATTTTTTTTTTCATTTTCTACTATTACATAATAGAAAAAAAAACATGCATATTATTATAAATCTCAAATTCAACTGATGAAAGAGATATTTGGATTGATAAAATACCTAACAAACATGTTGATGTAAAAATTCTTAGAAGCAATGTTAGCTATATAAATACATACCTAATTATTAGGTTGTAATTAAAAATAAAAACCTACTAAATAGGAATAAAAAACTTAAATCTCTACCTCAAACTAAAGTTGTAAATAAATGGCTGAAATGAACAAAACTACCTATGAAATTATAAATTTTAAATTATTCAAATTAACATAAAGTGATTTTGATTTTAAATTTATTTTAAATTAAAAAGCTTCTGAATTCTAGATATGTAATTAAGAAAATGCTCCAGTAAATTTATGATGAGTAAAATAAAATTTATAATTAAGGCAGTTAAAGAGAGCACAATTTACCGATTGACTAATCGCTTATTTATATCAACTTTTAATAGTGACATTTTATAATTTAAATTTAAAAAATAGTTATAATTCAGTGCATAATGAAGAAAAAAATAGATGAGTTTCTCTTAAAAGAGCTTCTAAAAATTGGCTATATATTGAAATACCCTTTGTTTTTAGAATTAATATCAGTTTATCATCCTAAACGTTACACCCAAAATCAGTTCACCCTTTAAAACTTTTTTTTTATTCAGTTCACCCCCTATACTTTCAAATAACATCAAAGAATGACAAAATTCTGATTTTCTTAGTTAAAATCCGATAAAAACTAACAAAAGAAGGCTTCAAATCATATATGTAAGACCAAAATAAAATTCTTCATAATTTTACAACAACACTAAAGCTTTAAAATTAGGGCTCGTAGCATAATTATCGATATAATCCATATAAAAATCTGAATTTTGTCATTCTTTGATGTCATTTTAAAGTATTGGGGGTGAACTGATTTTAGGTGTATAGTTTATGGGAGTAAAGTAATTTTTTTTAAAGTTTATTAGGGAAAAATAAGAGAAACGTGGGTTGAAAGAAGTAAAAAGAGTAAAGAAAACCGAAATCATGAATCTGCTTCTGTAGAACAGTCGACTTTGACGGACCATATCAGGCAAAGGACATGGAAATAAATTATGCATAATATATCAATGGAAAGCCCTATGAGTCTAATTTTTAGAGGCGTTGAAATCACAGAAATAGAATATTTCTAGAGGAAGTTATGCTCAATTTAGTGACCAGAGGTCTGACTGGCCGAAAAAGCTGTTATTGGACTGGTTTGTGTAACTGAGATCCAATTCACTTCGAAACCGGTTTTGCACGACTAAGGAGGTCTCCTAGGAATCGAGGAAAGCTAATGTGGGTGTGGAGTATGTTAGTGTAACGACCCCAAAATTTCGAGCTTAAAAACTCAAAATTCTAAAGTCGTTAAACACAAAATAATCTCAATGAAATCGAAATCATTAAAATGTCACAGCGGATCAATTCTGAGTTCTCAATACAACTCAGACAAACCAATTATTACAACCCAAATTTATAATCCATACATAAAATGGAAATGTAATAATCCTCACAATCACTCACAAATCTCACAAATAAAACCACACCAATTCTCACACACAAATCCACGCTAAAAACCTCACCACAAGTAGGATACGAACGACTTCGAGCCTCCGGAGTCGTCGCTGAATCTCCACTAATCAACACCTGCAGAGTTATCCCCTACACCATCGGATTGGTGCACCGGGATTGTAAACACAAACCCGGTAAGCTTTACAGCTCGTATGAGTAAAATGAAAATATAATTCGCATATCAAAATATACGGAAAATCACAAATCAACAAATATAAATGCCCTCATGAGTCAATGGACAGCCCATCTGGTTGTCCCAAAGGAATATGAAATGAAACGCTCATGAGAAAATTAAGTAACCCTTCTGGTTACCCAAATGCATTTATAATACGGGTACCAAGAACGCTGGTACACATCTGTTACCCCTCTCGTAATACACCGCCGATATTCGATAGCCACCCGCTACCCAACATCCAAAACAATCTGAGTACCCATGAGCAGATAACCACCCGTTACCTCACATGCAGTACTAAGGCAGACAGACTAGAGCTCTAACTGTATCGTAACTTTCGCCCGGCCAAAGGCTAGGTTTCGACTTGCCAAACACGTACAATAATCTCACATCATATTGTACCAAAAATCAGATCCGAAGACAATTCACATTTTAACAATCTCAATGTTAAAAATCACGTACAATAATCTCACATCATATTGTACAATTCAATCACATACTCAATATAATCACAATAAAATCATAACAGTATATTATATAGCAAACTATATATATTCGTACTTATTTACCATTTATACAATATATATATAGTCCACTATATCTTATACATGTCATATTTCACAACACATGCTCAATACACAATTTTCCGTCATCAAAATGACCATTTCTAATGAATTAATAACAGTATATAATATAATGAACTATATATATATATATATGTACTTATTACCATTATACAGTATATATGTAATCCACTAAATTGTATACATGTTGTAATTCATTATTAAATACTCTTGCAAAAATCTTGAATCACCGCGAGGGTAGATTCATAAATATGTGAGATTTTACTCACCTTATTCACTCGAGCGTAATCCCACAATTTCCGGAGATAATTCATTTCCTCGCTTTATAGATCACCTTGAAAAGATAAGAAAAGAATTTAGAAACATTTCGTAAACCTTTAAATGCCGAAACAGTAATAAACGGTTACTGTTCAGCAATTGTTGGTTATACGAAGTTACTGTTCACGGGTACTATTCAGGTATTACTGTACAAATACACAAATAATACATATTTCTGTACGTATACTTAATGTTTACGTATTTCTGTACGTATACATACTATTTACGTATTTTTGTACGTATACATACTATCCAAAATGTAAATACAATCTCAGTAAGTAAAATTTACTAAATTACCTTTTACAAATTACTTTTTACAATTACTGAAAGTAATTTCTATTTACATTTACCGTACATAAATAAAATTTAATTTACATTTACCGTACGTAAAATTTGATTTACATTTACCGTACGTAAATAAAATTTACATTTACATTTACCGTACGTAAGTAAATTACCAAAATACCCTTCTAGGAATCACTGTTCACGCCGCCGCAGGTGGCGGCGCGTGGGGTGCATGCGCCACCTCCGGCAGGCCGCGCGTGGCGCTCACGCGCCACTCACTGTGGCAGGGCGTGGGGCCCACGCGCCGACACCAACAAAGGCGCGTGTGACGCCACCGCCGCCCCGAAACCATCCACATTTCTCCCCTCTTCCTTCCCACGGCATCCCACCATGGCTAGCCATCTCCACGCGACCACACGCGCCGCCTAAGGCGGCGGTAACCTCTCCTTCCACCTCTCTCTCCGATCTCCACCAACAACCTCCCAAATCACCCAAAAACATCACACAATCATCACAACCATGAATCAAATGCATCCTTACCTAGATCGAAGTCCAAATTGAGTGTGAAACGATCGAATCGTCAAGAAGCTTCGCGCATGAACTTCCCTCGTCGATGCGGCTCTTTGGCGGCGAGACGAGGCACGGCGTGCTAGGAAGGGGCGGTGGAGGGTCTCGCGACGCCGTAGGGAACGACGGTGAGGGACACAGCAGCTTGGAGGCAGAGAGCGAGGCGCGAGGCAGAGGGAGGCTCGGGGGGACGAGCGATGCTCTCGGCGGTGAGGCAAAGCGCCGCAAGCTCGGGGTTGCTTGCAGGGGAGCTTGCGAGGCCGTAGGGTGCGGCGGTGCTAGCCACGAAGGGCTGGAGGGTGGCAGATCGAAGAGAAAATTTTTCGAAGGGAGGGAGAGAAGGAGAATCGGGGAGAGAGAGTGAGGGAGGCGGAGAGAAGAGAGGGAGTGAGGGGTTTCCACTTTTGGAAACCCTAGCTGATAAACATCCTTTAAATACTAGTTTCCAAAATCGGAAACGACTTCTATCGTTAATAACTTTTACATACATCGTCCGATTAGAACGCGTCATATATTCACGAACTCGTATCGACGAGCCCTACAACTTTCATGAAGGAAGTTTTCGCGACCGAGCGACGGAATAAAAGTCGATATAATCGTTCGGAAACGTAACGTTTTTCGAATTAAACGTTCCGATAACGTATCCGTTACTCGTTTCATAACGTCGTAACCAATCACATCCATTCTATTTAAATTTCACACTTTAATAGAATTCAAATCAAACTCAAATATTGTTTGAAATTTAGGGTTATTACAGTTAGGGGAGACCCAAAGCAAATCCAACTATCCAAAGTCAATTAATTTCAAAGGTTGTGATCTATTCTCAAACCTTGACTTCTCTCTATATATACGGGCTTAAACCAACGAATTTCGGATCACTTCTTGCGGCATTCAGATTCAGATAAACCCTATTTTCTATCTTGTCCAAGAAACAAAATCCCTAGTGTAGACGTGTCACAACTCCGAATTTCGAATGATTAAAATTTGAATTCGAAGCCATGTAAAAAAAAATCTCAAATTTGAAATCATCTTATCATAACATGTATCGAATCTGAGTCCACATCATGACTCAGTCAACTCGAATAATACACAACCAATGGAAATGTCAGATTCACTCAATCCTCACTACAAACAGCAGAATGCAATCTTCAGCGAAAGCCCTCTAATTCTGCTAATCCACACATGCAGAACTATCCCATACACCATCGAATAGGTGCACCGGGATTGTAAACATAATCCCGGTAAGCTTTACAGCTCGTATGAGTAAATCAATAATACAACTTGCATATAAACACAGAAGAAAATACTGAAAATATTTAATTATAAATGTATTCATGAGTCATTGGACGACCATCTGGTTGTCAAATAATATTTGAAAATATGAGTGCTCATGAGAAATCGGGCAACCCCTCTGTTTACCCAAATATATTTCTAATACGTGTACTCATGAGCGATGGTACTCATCGGTTACCCCTCATGTAGTACGCCGCCAGACATTGGGCAACCACTTGCTACCCAATATCCAAAAGTATGGGTACTCAAAAGCCGGTAACCCATCTGTTACCCACAGAAGAAAATACTGAAAACATTTAATTATAAATGTACTCACTAGTCATTCGACGGCCCATCTGGTTGTCTAATAATATCTGAAAATATGCGTGCTTATGAGAAATCGGGCAACCCCTCTGTTTACCCAAATACATTTATAATACGGGTACTCATGAGCGCTGGTACATCTCTATTACCCTCCATGTTAGTACACCACCTCATATTGGGCAACCACTTGCTACCCAATATCCAAAATATGGGTACTCATAAGCGCTGGTACACCTCTGTTACCCCTCTTGTTAGTACCCCGGCAGACAGACTAGAGCTCTAACTTTATCATAACTGTCGCCCGGCCAAGGCTAGGTTCTGACATGCCAACACGTCCGAAGACAGGTCCGCAGACCACAAAACGTTTTAACATAACTCAAGTTAAAACCATGTACAAACAATCATCACATGATATTGTACAAATCAAAGTGACATGCACAAATAAATAAATATCAACGCTATAATGAACTCATTCGCAAATGGAAATTATGACAGTATATATTATAGCAAATCATATATATGTACCTATTTTACGAATTATACACATACACAATCCACTATATCATATACATATCAGTTCATTCTTTTTAATTAAGTGTAATTATGAATCTCCGCAAGGGTAGATTCGTCACTGTGAGATTTCTACTCACCTTATTTCATGCGTGCAACTTCCACGACACTGAAAGTAGTTTCCTCACGCATTTCGTCGGTCACCTAATAACATGATCAAATGCTTAGAAAATGATACGTAAAATATCATGTGACGATTTCAGTACAGCTAAATGCTCTTCATAAAACATTGTTCATAGAACACCGCTCATGTTTTACTATTTTACTAAAACATTGTTCCAATGTACTGTTTTTATTAAAACACTGTTCGCAGTTAATGTTTTACTGAACATTGTTCACATTAACGGTTTATGAACACCGTTCACAGTACTATTCATGTGGTGCCACTGTTCACCGACCACCACCAATGACAACTAAATTTCACCCACAATCTAAATGACATTCTTAACAACTTCCGAGTTCACCACAAAGTCTAATTCTGAACCTAAACCCTTAAATTTAACAAGAATCGAAAAACCCCAATTTAAAAACCTAGAATTTCTTTTATTCGATTCTCATAGCACACAACGATTGTAGTTAAATACTTTGGAGAGTTTGTAATATAGAAGGAGACCTTCAAAATAGGATAAGAATCGTATCGATTGGTTGCCGGAGGAGGGAGATCCGACGGGTTGAAGTTTGGCGAAATATGCTTTTTCGGGAGAACTTCCGGGCTTCACCGCTCCTAAACTGCGGTGAGATGGCGGGTGGCGCTACCACCAATCGACAGGGGATGCAGCAACCTTTCAAACGTGACCGGTGCGCCGCTCTATGGTGGCCGGACGGTGGGGATCCGGCAGCCCAAAGTCGGCTGCTCGGGAGAGAGAATTTCTGGATTTTTTTTCTGGGTGAACAGTATCGTTCCGAATTTTTGAGTTTTGTCCCCCTTTTTCTCTTTAATTCCCCTATGTATACTATTTTACAAAAAATGTCCAAATACCTTTTGATTCGTAAATTCTTCATACGAACGTCGATTTAGGCGTGCCACGTGTCTACGAATTCTTAACGACGAGCTCTATGACTTTCATGTAAGAAGTTTTCTAAGAAACCTATTGAGTCAAAAGTCAACTCTTAGACTCGTCAAATTGAACGTTTCCGAACAATTAATATTTCGAACCCTTTCGTTTTCATTCTCGGCTAATAAAATTGGAAAATGACCAACTTAATAATATCCGGAAACTCATTGGAAATTAGATATGAATTTTCGGGGTATTACAAGGCGACTTTAAGACTTCTCCAAGGTTGTTGTGCATCACCTTCCTGGGCTACTCTTTGATGTCTTCAAGCTTTCTTGTTGATTAAAAAGTGTAATCCATGACCTTTATTTTCTGTTTTTTACCTTTGTTAATGGATTTCATATTCATTGTATGGAAGAACCTAGGTGATAGACTTCTCTAAAACCTAGGATAATTAAGAACCTTTAAGTACATAAGCAACTTCTTGTAATGTGCTCAGGGATTTGCTTTTAATAACTAGTTGCATCGAAATTATATTGTTGGATTTGTAGTGAATCGGTCAACAAGTTAGTCAGAGAAACAGAACAAGCACAGCAAACCAAGAGAAACAACCACAAAGAAAAAGAACACAGGAACACAGATTTAAGGTGGTTCAGCAAATAGCTTTGCCTACATCCACCGGACAGAAACACACTTCCACTATGATAATAATGGGTACACAAGAAAGACTAAGAAGACAAAGACTCTTCTCTTCCTATCTTTCTCCTCTCTGCCCTCTCTCACCCTCTAACCGAGAATGGAACACACTATGCTCTTTGTCTCTGTGATGCCTAAACCTAGAGCATAACCCCTCCTTATATAGCCATAAGGACAAACATGTTTCCTCACCAAATAGGAATCCTATTCCTAATAGTGGTAGACTATAAAGCCTCCTCCTTCTACAAATAAACCATCATCAATAAGGATACCCTATCCTTACTGGAACACCATACTCTAAGAAACCATCTTAGAAAAAACACATGGGCTGGAAACCCAACAATCTCCCCCTCCAGACCATGAGGGAGGTACACCGGCGCGACTCCATCACCGGGAGTCCGCCCAAGCTGACTTGATGCAGAACTATGTGGTTGGAGCATGCAGCTCCTCCTGATCAGGCTCCACCTGATCGAACAACTCATCACCATGTCCCTATTGGTGGAACAACTCTTGACCATCTTCACCCTGGTCAGAAAACCCATTGGAAAAGGACATTTGGGACCACTTTTCCAGAACGCCTTTCTTCCTTATATGGCCGTCACCATGACGCCGTATGTCCGAAGAAGTAACACCCATTGCACTCAAGTCATCTTTATACACCAAGCTATGTGTCTTGTACAAGGAACGACAAAACTCTCCACTAGCAACGTCCAACGATCGATTCGTCAGCTTCCACTTCGCATCACCAATAAACTGGTGGAAACCTTGCCTGTCAAGAGCACTTGCAGACAGTATGTTGACACGTAGATTCGGAACGTGTCTCACATCCTTCAATGTTATATGGTAACCCAGATTAGTCTCGATGCAAATATCTCCTATTCCCGAAATCTTGGAGTAGCTTGAATTGCCCATCTTTAACATCCCAAAGCCGCCTGCCTTGTATGTAGAAAAGAGCTCCAAGTTGGAACTAACATGACAACTTGCACCCGTATCCACGAACCAATCATGACCATTGTCACCCATATATAGACATTCTTGTAAAGTAAGAAGCTCATCCGAAACACAAGCAGAATAACCATTATCTTCATCTTGGTACTTGCTTTTCTTTTTGTTTTGTTTCCACTTTCGACACATCCGCTTCATGTGGCCCTTCTCGCCACAATAGTGACAATCACCACTAAACCTTTGACCCGAATTCTTGCATTTACCCTTCACATAAAGGGCTCTTGCGTGCTCATTGCCTGTGCCAACACTTTTTCTTCTTTGTTCTTCGTTAAGCATGTTATCCTTAACGGTATCCATAGACAATACACCATTAGACGCAGAATTACTCAAGGTCACCACGAAAGTTTCCCAAGTATCCGGCAAAGTTCCTAGTAGCAGCAATGCGAGTAGCTCATCATCAACCTTCATACCGATTGTCGACAACTGGTTGGTCACATTCTGGAAATTGTTCAAGTGCACAGCCACACTAGTATCGTCATCAAACTTCATGTTGACCATCTCTTTGATAAGGAATGCTTTCTTCGCAGCGGTCTTCTTCTCAAAGAGGGACTCCAATATCTTCCAGAGTTCTTCCGCATCAGTTTTTTTCGACACATGGTGAAAGACGCTATCATCAACCCATTGCCTTATCGTACCAACTGCTTTCCGGTGCAACTTTCGCCACTTCTCATCAGTCATATTGGTTGGCTTTGCAGCCACACCCTCTATGGCCTCATGCATATCCCTACAATACAGGATATCCTCCATTCTTGGCTTCCACGTCACCCAATTCTTGTGGGTGAGTTTGATCATTGTGCCTTTCACATCATCATCCATTCTGACAATACCGATTTCAGCCGAACCCAACCTTCAACCAGGCTCTGGTACCACTTGTAGTGAATCGGTCAACAAGTTAGTCAGAGAAACAGAACAAGCACAGCAAACCAAGAGAAACAACCACAAAGAAAAAGAACACAGGAACACAGATTTAAGGTGGTTCAGCAAATAGCTTTGCCTACATCCACCGGACAGAAACACACTTCCACTATGATAATAATGGGTACACAAGAAAGACTAAGAAGACAAAGACTCTTCTCTTCCTATCTTTCTCCTCTCTGCCCTCTCTCACCCTCTAACCGAGAATGGAACACACTATGCTCTTTGTCTCTGTGATGCCTAAACCTAGAGCATAACCCCTCCTTATATAGCCATAAGGACAAACATGTTTCCTCACCAAATAGGAATCATATTCCTAATAGTAGTAGGCTATAAAGCCTCCTCCTTCTACAAATAAACCATCATCAATAAGGATTCCCTATCCTTACTGGAACACCATACTCTAAGAAACCATCTTAGGAAAAACACATGGGCTGGAAACCCAACAGGATTGAGATATATCGTTTGTCACATCCCGGAAAGGAATGCAAGCAATATATTAGAGATAATTTCACGATTAGCAAGCGTAATTCAAGTATTACACTTACTAAGATGATGAAAAACCTGTGAATAAATGTTTTTCACAATGACAAGAGGAACAAACAACTTTAAATATTTCCGCGAATTCTATATATCACAGAGTTTACAAACAAAGATACGAAAGATGGTGAAATGTCACCGGCCCAAGTTTTAAACAAAATACAACCCAAATAGAGAATAACAAATACAAAAGGGTGACTAAGTATTTACAACAACCTCGGAAAATACAAACATTGATATTAAGGAAAAAGAACAACTACAATCATGCAAAATGCGACAGTTCTCTAAAGAATGACTCCTAGCTTCGAATAATAGATTGACCTGCAAAGACACTGTAGTAGGGGTGAGCGTCGTCTTTGCATGCCCAGTAGGAGCAGTCCACCTATGAGTTTGGAAACCAAAAATGGGTAAGGATATAAAGTTTTATAAAACATTTTAGGGTAGTTTGAGCTTAGAGAAAACATTTTCTCAAAACAATGCAGATTTAATAAACATATCATACTAAAATAGTAGGGTCATTTTCATAGGATTGTAATAAATATAATGAGAATGCATGACCGAACCTAACGACTGTGAGGCGAACGAGTCACCTCTTAACTCGAGGTCAACCGTCCTTATTGCTAAAAACAATAAGGGAGCGAGAGTGTCAATTTAAGACAATACCCTAAAATAAATGAATAGCGCATAAGGTGGAATAGTAACAGGGCATTGTCCCTCCGGAGGTTTTACGGTTTCGCACCGAGGGGTCCTAGACCGGTATCCCAGAACCCCATTATTCTTAGGTCTATAACACTCTAACATTCCTATTTTAAAAAGTTGTCTAACATTTAATGCATCAATAGTAATTCAAATAATAATTCGATCATGAGTCCTAGACTATGAATTTCATATTTAAGTCCAAAGCAACATAAGAGAATTAGCTCTCCTATTTGGAATGATGTGCAGAATCTCAAAATAGAAACGTAAGCTCCAACTCCAAAAATAGTGTTGCTGCTGCTCCAAGGATAGAACAACTTGTATAACACCTTCTCTGAATTTCAATGAAGTGTAGAAGAGTCAATCACAAATCCGAAATGTGAATATTAACGACTCGATCTCTTTTCCTAGTTTGACCAGGAAGGTCAAAGGTTGACTATGTTGACCTTGTTTGACATTTTATCGACAAATTCTCGGATAATTCGAAAACAGTCTAATTTTAGTTGTCGAATGATATAAAATAAGCTTTAAGGTTATTAAAGACGCTAGAACCATATCAACGATTTATTTAATTACCAACACATATCTGAGTTAAAAGAATTCTCGATTTTCTGAACCGGGTGGAAATCGAAACTATGATTAATTTTCGTCGCCAAGTTTGAAATTACATTTTCAGTAAGTTACCTTACTTATTCAGTAAAATCGTAAAAAATATTTAGTAAAATAATAAACAGTAATTTATGGTAAAACTGTAAAACCTCAAAAGTTAAATAGTGAAATAGTATCTCTCTGCCAGGAGCAAAAGAGTAATTTCACCCTGCTATAAAACTGTAAAAGGGTAAATCTAAGGGGGAGTTTCGCCCCGAGTTTTTGCCAGATTATGGGCTTAAATTCTCAAATAATTTGACTGATGTATTTGACAAATAGAAATTGTAGGTGATTATATAATAATTTCACACAAACTGAAGTAAATTCTAAAAGCTACAGATAGGAGCTTCTGATTCTGGGGGAGAGATTATAATTTGTCTATTACCTTGCTACCATACTTTTCTAAACTCACCACACTTTTATACTAATATTCACCAAACACTTTAAGTACTCATAGCTGATTATTCTCACAGGAAGCTGATTATAAAAAACTCACATCTAGGTCAAACTCGCCCTAAATCAGTAAAAACCTCATTTTTCACCCTAGCAACTCCGATCGATTTCTAGCCAACAAAACGTATCTCCGATCAATTCAATTTCCTCATGCAAGGCTAAAATAACATCACCAACAAACTCCAAACTACTAATCATAGACCAAAATGAGTGAATATGCTACCTCTGTGAACCAAAACGCAGAAGGGATGAGACTGTATTTCTCTGTTTCAATTCCGAACTGCTGATGCTGCCAGAACCCTTCCCAAGTCTCCAATTTGATACCTTGTTGTCAGAAGTTACCCAAAAGACCCAAATAGGCCACTGAAAGTGGAGGTAGTCTCGGCAAAAGAGAGGATAAGAGAGAAGGAAATTAGAACTTTGAAATCAAGATATTTAGTGTGACTCGAAGAACAAGATTGAAGCTTACCACAAGCAGGTCTTTAAAGTCGAGGCATCTATGAACCCTTGCCGGCGAAGATGAGAGTTCACGATGGCCTAGCGGCAGAGCTCGGCGAAGCCAGGCGGTGTTGATACAGGAAGGAGAATTCTCAATTAGGTTATGATTCATGAAATTGTAGGGAGAATTGGATTGGGTTTTGAAGATAAAGAGCTGGACTTACCAAAGAAGGTCAAAGAAACTCGCCGGGGCTTGATAGCAATGTTGAAATCCTTTAGAGTCCTTCACTGCCTCAACTCCAATTTGAGGCAAACCGTAAGTGTTAGTATGAAAAAGAGGTATAGTCTTGAAGAGGACGGCAAGGTGAGTCTGCCGGGGGTGATGCATGTTGGATTCGTGGCCGGACATTGGTGGAGAGAGGCTGAGAGGGGAGACGGTGATGTTTGGTGTTGAGGATAAAAGAAAGCTGTGTTGTCGAGCTGATGGAAGAAATGAGAGAGAGAGAGAGAGAAAATTGGCTCGGTTAAAACGAAAGGGAATTGGGTCTAATATTGGGCTCGGGTTATAGAGTGAAAAGGAGAAGAAATGGGCTTTTCCGAAGCCAAGGACCCATTAGTCCAAAACTATTATTTAGAACTTGATCCAACGATGGAGATTCGACGTTATAAAATCGACGGCTAACATGTTACTTGTATAAACAAATTAAAGTAAAACATTTTTAAAACAAAAGAAAATGTAAGTAAAGCCAGAAAAATACATTTAAGCGTTGGAAACGCTATTGGCGACGTGTAGTTTAATATCAACGTATTAAACTACGTTAATTGATAAATGTCGATTAGTTAATCCTAATATGTCGGTTGAACGAGATTAAAAATCTCGGGTATTACATTGTTGATATGTTGGAACTGTTATGGAACTCTGTCGTTGATTGTGAGAAGTTGATCATGTGTACATATGTATAATTATTTTATGTTTTGTATTCTTTTATTTCGACAATCAAATCTCAAAACCCCTTTTATAAATATTTGTAAAGATGTAAATATCATTGATAATCTTTTACTAGCGCTTTATGTTGCAGAATATCATCTATCCCCGTCCTATAACGATACTCTTTCTTACACTATATTATATTCCACAAGGTTTTGTTAATGGCCTTAAAAACACTTCAACAGTGCCACATTTCTGCACTTCCAATTTCTTTTGTGGGGAGGCTTTGGAGGGTGTTCCGAGGGCTGTTCCCGCTGTATTTGTTGGAATTCTGAAAGATACAAGTAAAAAATTACTGAGAATGGTATATATGGAAAAAGCAATAGTTACAAGCATATGACTCCCCCCAACCCACATACAACCATATCATCCCCAGAAAAAAAGTTAAAATAATCAATTACCAAATTACTCACCAGATCATTCAAGTAAAAGCCCGAGCAAGCATGAAAATGGAACCACAGTTTCTGCGTGTGCAAACCTCATCCTTGCCTTTTCATTAGTGCCACGAGCATGTTTTTCTACAGAAGAGAAATAGTGTTGATATCCCATATTTCATATCCAATCCATAGCTATTATAATAGGATTATGCGTAGAATGTCCAGTTCAGATAATAAATCCCATTTTGGGCATTCTCTAAGGCCTGCATCTTACTAATGTAACACTGTGCTTGAATGCCCCAACTTTAAACTAACTGTCAAACAAAGGAATTACATACACAGGTGACACATGCACTGTCCACAGAAGATGTAATATAAATGGTCAATGACACCAAATGCAAACAGATGGAGAATTAATCCAAATGACTGGTGACATGTGCAAGAGGTGTAATATTCAAAGTTGATGGCATGACAGTATATTGGAACCCATGAAAGGTGTCTAAAGCTTAATATGTTCCACAGTGAGTTTGATAGCTGTGCTACACTAGGGTTATTCAAGACAATGGTTCTAAAAAAAATGAGATAGGTAACCACTTACATTGAAACTTGTTTTGAAGTTCAAATACATACCTTTGTGGGCTTCAACTGCCTGATTCATAGATTGCACAACATCTTTTAGCAAGGCCACCCCCATTCTATAGTTCAAAGCTTTACCGTATCCCTTCAATATAAAGGCCATAAATCATCTGTCCATTCCAGCAAAGCGACCTTATCACAGGATGAGATTCAGGAAAACCACATAAAGTATGAACCTATGTTGCACTTGTAATTCAGCATAAACAGCGAATTCACCACATATCTTGTTCATCACCAGCATCTACAACCTTAAGACTAGATTTCATTAACTTCTCTTGGTTTGAAATCATCTTATATAGTGATGTCTTTACATGCAAGCCCATTTGTAATATTCAGGATGAAACCATCAGAATCACATTGTATCTAAACTTAAAAGAGGGTGATAACTTTACACTTTGATGTATCATACATTAATTTTTCGAATGCTAATTAATCCAGCATTACCTCAGAGGGGCTGAAGAGGGTGAAAGCTTGAATAATTAATTCAACAAGGATGCCTCCTACCAAATTAAACAACCAAATCATAGTCATTTTTAAAACGTTACTACATGAATAATTAATCGTCTCCAGTACTACATGAATAATCATCGTCTCCAGTGCTTTCAAAGGGTGCTAAAATTACAAAAAAAATAGTGAATTTTCAACCACGGTTATAGCACGCTATAGTGACGATATCCTATGATCGGTTTTTCCAAATTTTATTCTTTCACTATAGTACGTTCATAAACGAATGCATATCAAAATTTTAATTTTATTACCATTAGTAACAGTAAGTATAAACGGTAAAAAAACGAAGATGCCCGATAAGTTACGACAATAAAACATTGATAGGTCTTGCATCTAATGAAAGTAAAACCGAACTCGATCGTTTGGGTCGACAGCGTGCTTTATCCTATAACCCAACTGAAGCATTTCTCAGAGAAACCAAAACATCGCGTTGCCATGGGAGGAGCAGCGAAGACCCTCCTCACTCTCTCCCTCTCCTCTAATCTCTTCACTCTCTCTCGTCTCCCTGCATCAGCCAGACGCTTCTCTCTCCCCAAACCCACCACCAGGGTTTTACCAGGGTTTAGGCCCCTCTGCACCGCCACGACCACCATCACTCCCATTCAACTCGAAGACCAAGAAGACCTGCTTCAACCCCTCAAGCATTCTGTCCTTCTCGAGAGGCTCAGGCTCAGGCACCTCAAAAGCTCTGCCCCAGCAGGCTCGAAGCCGAATGGGTCTGGGGAGAGGCAAAGGGAGGAGAGTAGTAAGTCAGGGAGTAAGAAGAAGATTGAGGTTGGCAGTTTTGGGGAGTTGGGTTTGAGTGAGGAGGTGTTGGAGGCTTTGAAGGAGATGGGTATTGAAGTTCCGACAGAGATTCAGTGCATTGGGATTCCTGCAGTGTTGGAAGGGAAGACTGTTGTCTTGGGTTCTCATACTGGCTCTGGCAAGACTCTTGCTTACATGTTGCCTCTTGCTCAGGTGCTTTTCTCTATTCAACTAGATTATGTGGGTCAGTTGGTTTTTTTTTTTTTAGGATATTTGTGTTTTGTTGTATAAGTTTTGAAATTTGGATCAGTTGTATAATGTCGTCATGATTTCTTGTGCCGAAATCTGTTCCTGGTATTGGGTTGATTGATTGGGTTGTGATAACTTGTGTATTCTTCTTTCCTTGCTCATGCTTTCACCAATTCTAGGGAGTTTTATGTTTGATTTTATTTATCATAATAAAGAAGAACAAAACCACAAATATTGGAGAAAAAAGATCATGGTTTCTGACACTTAGTTATAAGTAAACGAAAATCGTGCCAACACTCTTGGTTTTATGAGGATCAATCTGAGTGATGTGTGTTAATTGTGGGTTTTTGTAGCTGCTGAGGAGGGACGAGGCCCAAAATGGTATTGTAATGAAGCCCAGGCGACCTCGAGCTATTGTATTATGCCCCACTAGAGAGCTGTCTGAGCAGGTTTTCTTTTATACTTAGATTTTGGAACCGTGATCTCTGGAATCTGCAATTTGTATTGACTGACATTATGTCCATGTTCTAGGTGTTTCGTGTTGCCAAGTTCATTAGCCATCATGCAAGATTCAGGTCCACTATGGTAAGCGGTGGGGGTAGGTTGAGACCCCAGGAGGACTCATTGAATAACCCAATTGACATGGTAGTTGGTACCCCTGGAAGGATTCTTCAACATATTGAGGATGGCAACTTGGTTTATGGTGACATCAAATACTTGGTACTTGATTTAGGACTCTTATTTGGTATTGTGATAATTTCACATTTGCACCATCATTGATAATGAACTCAGTCTGATGAGGTTGTCACTTGGTAATGTTGTTGATCTCTTAGGTCTTGGATGAAGCAGATACTATGTTTGATCGTGGCTTTGGCCCAGACATTCGCAAGTTTCTTGCCCCATTAAAGAATCGTGCTTCGAAGCCTGATGGCCAAGGATTCCAAACTGTGTTGGTCTCTGCCACAATGACAAAGGTGCGTGACTTGATTGCCATCTTTTATTGTTCAATTTGGTATGGCATTACCATCTTATTTAAAGAACCTGAATCTAATATTTAGCCTAGCAGCACCAATTTGGATGTCAATTTTCCCTTACCCCTTGTCACCAGATGGAACTATTTTGCCTTCAAAAATGAGCCTAATATACTTTCAATTGCTGGACATGTCATGGGTTCTTTATCATTAATTGTTTGTGACTACAGATTGGACTTTTAGCGATGGACTTTAAGTTGAGATATTCTGATCTACTGCCCAGCATTCACTGAGAACAGTGTTTTTTTTCTTGAAGTGTAGAAGTCCATGAAAATTTACATAGAAGGGTCGGTTTCATTTACATATACATGTAAGGATTTCTCTGTTGCGGTTGCTAGGGTAGGGAGATAATTTCTTCAACATTTACAATAAACGTGCCAAGGAAGTTTTTATTTCTTTTTGATGAATGTGCAGCCATATCTTTTAGGTTGTTCTTCTGCAGGATGAGATATTTATGAGCTGTTTTTAGATATACCAAGAAGCTGCCTCTTAGTTTTCTTTTATACAACTTCAGCATAGCTTCAGTACTCTTTATCAGATATAACCATACAAAAGAACTAATAGGTTTACCTGATCCATTGTTATACACAGACGCACAAAAGTAATGCAACTTCTTTTAGCCAAACATTAATTAGCATGAAGTTTCTTTACCCAAAGAAAATAATGGAAGTTTCAGAGTCAAGTTAATGATGAGTCTAAACCTTTAGACTTATAACTTTGTTGAAGGAGAATCCTTTTGGTACTATTCTTGCATTCAGTATATTTTATAATATCACAGTCAATATTCTTTTTAACTGCAGCACATAAGCTTATGTGTGGATCCGAGGAGAAATCTGTGGAAGATAGCATAAATAGATGTTTAATTAATTTTGTTTATATATATATATATATGTATATTATATATTGATGCATCATTTAGAAGCAGTCACAGCTGAATAAGTGAAAGTGAAGGGGGCTGGGAATTGATTAAATGCTTGAGAAAGACATGAAATGTATGAACAACAAAATAATTGGTTTCTTCTGAACAAATCTCTTAGATGTGCTGCCGGATATCCCCTAATTTCTTCTGACTTAATTCAACCACCTGTGAAAATTGTAATCTAGCTAACTTCTTCTGCAAAAACAGTGTCTGTAATGGAATTTAGTAGTTGACATTTGTGGGTTTGGCAGGGAGTGCAAACACTGATTGATGAGGAGTTCCAAGGAATACTACATTTGCGCACATCCTCACTGCATAAGAAGATTGCATCTGCTCGTCATGATTTCATCAAGCTTCCTGGTTCTGAGAATAAGATGGAAGCACTAATGCAGGTCTTCTATTTTCTCTAGTGCTTATTATTGTCTTTTACTTTTGGGGAATTATTTCTGTTGTTTATAATCTTGATGGAAATTGGTCAATGAGCTTATTAATATATTTGTTAACCTAGTGAATAATCAAGTATCAAGGGGGAGAAGGTATAGTTATTCACTAGTTAAGTCATAAACCTGGATATCTTTTGATGCCATGTAAAGACAAAAAAAAACAGAAGAAATAAGGAACCTGAGATCTTGATTTTGATGTGATTGTTTTGTGTGTGAATTTATTAATGAACATGTTGATAGAATATCAGTTGTTTTAAAATCTTAGGTGTTGATGGAACTTTCTCAGCTATTAGAGAGTTCATTGGTAAACGTAATTAATAATGTAACTATATGTAAGCAATAATGTTAACTTGGTAAGCTATTCAGTTGTAGGAATTGAGGGAATACAATAGTTGACTATCACCGTTATAAGCAAGCCAGTCAGTTTGTAAGTATATTTACAAGGTATTAATCTCTAGAAACTGAACCCCAAAAGCTTTGTTCTTCTTTTCAACCCCAATACTTCAAAATAAAACCCCACATTTAGACAATTCAATTTCTAGAACTGGAAGAAACAAAGAGGGACAGAAGTGATTTAAACGTATTTAATGCATTCTTGAGTCGTTCGACCCTTTTTGGTTAACACTCTGATGGGTCAGCATGGGCCCTTGACATTGGGTGATAATTGTATCAACAGATATGCAGTTTAGTCGGTGTCTATTAACATTAGTTGGAAACAATTTAGTTATTTTGACTAAATACGATAAAATTGCTGACCTCAAAGGGTAAGTAGAAGTATTTTGAGCAGACTGACAGAAAAGAAAAACTTTGTCACTAAAGCCATGATTGGTGATTTTTATAGAACTGTTAAACTTTTGGTGTTAGTTTCCTTATTTTTTTGGTCCCGACGTGGTCTCCATGATTTTGGTAAGTGGCGACTTAGCTTTTCGAATTTAGCATGGCTTATGTCTCAGCAGTGTGCCAACAGAATATTTTGTGGATTTGTGGTGAACCAGGTTCTTGAACCAAGTTTAGCAAAGGGAAACAGAGTAATGGTGTTCTGCAACACATTAAATTCCAGCCGTGCTGTGGATCACTATCTCACCGAAAATCAGATCTCCACTGTGAATTACCATGGTGAGGTTCCAGCAGAACAAAGGTGAGACCATAGAAATTTTTTACCTCCTACAATCGTCCACTTATAAGGTCTGCTTAGTCTGTGCAGTATTTTCCCTTCTCGTAGTAAAATATTACTAACACTCATTTGGAGAACTACTAAATACACTTCACGGGGCTGGTTTGGCGGTTCATTTTGAATTTTAAAAGTTGATGGTTTTAGTTCCATGAACTCTTGGGTTCTATTATTAAACAAAAATGGATGACTGCGTCAACACTAGCACTTAGATTCACCAACTTTTTTTTCCTGAAACAAACATGCTATACTTTCTGGACTTTGAGTCTCAATCCGACCTTTGGCCAAAATTGTTGGGTACACAAGTGGTTGAAATTCTTTGGAATCTGATGCCAGTAAGTT
Organism: Argentina anserina; assembly: GCF_933775445.1. NCBI lineage: Eukaryota > Viridiplantae > Streptophyta > Magnoliopsida > Rosales > Rosaceae > Argentina > Argentina anserina. The sequence goes on from NC_065873.1 coordinate 12,076,759, forward strand.
GTTTGCTCTTGGTCGGTTACTCTATTTGCATATATTCATCACTGCATGATTTGCATCCTTCGCCTTTACGCTCATTGTCCCTATATATCTCTACCATGAGGAGCCTGCTTCGTCTGTACTTATAACATGAACAAGGCCATCTGATTGCATGCTAAGACTTGAATCGGTATAATGTTCGGGCAATCAGTCTTCAGTATTTTGCCTAACTACATTCTTGTAACACTTTAACACAGGGTTGAAAATCTCAAGAAGTTCAAGAGTGATGATGGAGATTGCCCAACATTGGTCTGCACAGACCTAGCTGCAAGAGGACTAGACTTGGATGTAGACCATGTTATCATGTTTGATTTTCCCTTGAATTCTGTAAGCATCACAATGCCAATTATCCTGATGTTGAATAATATGCTAATGGGAATAAGTCTCTCATTTGTTTCCATTTCTCATATCTCCCCTCTGGTTATTTAGATTGACTACCTTCATCGTACCGGAAGAACAGCTCGCATGGGTGCAAAAGGTATACATTCAATTCTACTAGCAATTTGTTTTAGTATTTTTCTCTTTCATGTAATTGTCATCATCACTACTGAACTTACCGACCAATTTGTAATGTTTCTGAATTTTACATTTCGTTTTATCTACAAAATTTTTAGTGGACAGAGTATTGCAGTATAGATACAGCATTCTTAAACATAAACCATTGGGTGAAGGGTTGCCATTGATGATAGGTTATGAGATTGGATCTCATTTAATGAATATTAGAATGTAGTGTAACAACGAGATTTGATTATAGTGGATTGTGTTTTTCCATAAACAGGATATTAAACATACACCTACTGAAGGCCATCTCAGTGGGATAGTTCCTTGGAGTTCTTTTGAGTTTGCTATCAAATGTTCTTTCCTTTTCTCTGGTGTTGCTGAGCAGCGTTAATTTTTTAGATAGTTATATTCTGATATACTCCTGTAAGCCATTAATTATTCTAATACAGGGAAAGTGACGAGTTTGGTGACTAAGAAGAACCTCATGCTAGCTACTCGTATCGAGGAGGCGTTAAAGAAGAATGAGAGCTTAGAATCTCTGAGTGTAGATAGTGTCAAGAGGGATGTTGCCCGTGCCCGCATTACTCCACAAAAGGCGAGCAATCCAAAATTTACAAGAGTCTCAAATCAGAAATCCAAAAGCAGACCATCAGGAACAAAATATGCCAAGACGTCTGGTCGGGCATCAAAGCCAGTAAGAGCTGTGAAGTCTTCCAAAACAGATAGCTCTAAGAAAGCTTTTTCTTCTGGGAAGAGGCCATCAGAAATCAGAAGGTCAACTGCAGTAAAATCATCTGCTTCAAAGTTGAGTGTTGTTGGGTTTAGGGGAAGGACTTCTTGGTCTGACAAGAAAGATAAGAAAGAATCATCAGTGTCCAACTGATCGATCACCTTTGCACCAAAACCCTCTTTAAGTATAGTTGAGCATATTATTAACGTTGTGCCAGGTGCTTTAATTTACTAACAGAATATTGGTGGCAACTTTCAATTTTGATTTCCTTGTCCACTAATTCATTAGGTTGTATACTCAATGCATAGTAGATTTCAGGCTGCTATTATCGAATACTCAAATTACATTGTATGCTATATATCTTGTCAAACATGACATTTCAGTTCGTACTGTTCTTTTAAACTAGTAATCCCTAGAGAAATTCAAAGCAAAAGACAAATCTTGCGTAAGGAGCATCATTGTACTTGTTCCTTATTGTAACCTAGTCCACAAGGCAACATTGTTGAGACATTGTACCAGTACTTGTGTGAGCTGCCGTTGGCATTTTGTTCTTCCTTACTTCCAGGTTAAACGAGGAGTTTTATCAGGCTTGACGATGTTCCCCTCGGCGTCGTAGATTATGACGCCTGAAAAATCTGGTAGCTGGCACTTGCCTCCCATGAGTATGTTCTTCTGCCAGACCGGGTCTTCTTGATCACCACTATCATCCATGCTTTCATCATTCCCACCTGGTTGCATGTGTTGTATAACCGGACCATCATCGACCAGAAAGTTGGTGCAAGAATTCCACCGACGGCGCCATTTGCGTGTATGTGAAGCACACATGAACAATGAGAGAGCACAGCACAGAAGCATCAGAGCAGCCAGGCCGCCCTGAAGTGTGGTTGGTAGGAGCTGTGATAATAGAAGCTGGGGAGCCATGAGGAACTTGAAGATGTACTGATGTAGTATGGAAGTATGGAACCACTATATATTTTCAGATTTTCCTCTAGGAGTAGTTGAAGTTGGAGGATTTGTTAGAGTTAATATAATGTGGTTTCGGTAAAGCTTTGACCAACATAGCTCCATTATATTAGAGTGCCTTCGTTGGTTTGTTGACCTCTTTGATGAGTTTAGGTGACAAACTCATCAACCAGAGGCCTATGAAAGATGAGTTGGTGTACTGAATGCTTTCTTGTTTTCCTACAATGCCATAAAACACTGAAAAAAATAGACCAATAGGTATTGCTGCAATGCTGCCAAGGGTTGATGGCAACATTTGTACCCCCTCGCCATTTAAGAAATAATAAAAGAGACTTTATTCATACCTCTCAAAATAATACTTAGATCTCATTCTTTTTGCAAGTTCATTTTGACTTTTTCAATGAATGTGAAATTACTAAAAAGTCACTTAAGAGTGAAAAAAAACAAATGATTGCTTTCCTTTTTCGTCAATTCATTATTTATGTATTTATTTAAGAAAAACTCCAATTCAGAATAATAAATTGAATAAGATAATTTAATTAGTTTCATTTTTTATTGTTAAAAATATAATAAATAACATTATTAATCTTCATGTATTAATTGAAAAGCTACATAGAATTTTTGATAAAACGTCAGTGAGAACCTGAGAGAAAACATTGTTCAATAGTGCTGTGTTTGGATGGAGTAATCTTACTTTGATGGAATTTCATTTTCATGGGAATTCTAAGAATTGAGAATTCTTTAATTTGGTTACTATTCCCTAGAATTTAAAAAATAGTTTGAATTGTACGGTAAAGATTGAGAATTGAAGAATGACATCTTTTTTTTTCATGGAAAATAAACAGGGAAAACATGCTTCAAATTCCCTTTATTTTTTCCTATAGAATATGTACTTTTCTAGAAATTTCACCCAAACATGATAAGAACTATTAAATTTCTGAAATTTAATTAAATTCCTCCTTATTTTTCTCTATCCAAACACAACATAGATGTTAGAAATTTTTCGTCTTCATTTTACTATTTGGTGAGTTTCAAATCAATTAACGAAAAAATGATATTATTAATTATGAATTTATGAGTAAATGAGAAAATTAATTTGAGAAGATGAATTATGTAATTATTAAGAATTGTTTGAGTTTTTTATAATAATTGAATAAGAGTAGAAATTGAAATATATTAATGGATAGTATATTGATTTGATATCTAATAATGTTATATTGATTATTAGCATTTTCTGAAAAGTATGGAGGTCTAAATAGCATTTTAAGTATTTGTAAAAGTAAAAGAGAGATCTACTAAGTGAGAAGGTTCAAATATTATTTTAGCGGTATGAATAGAACTCTTATAATAAAAACCCATTTTTACAAAAGAAAAAAAAAGGAAAGAAGAAAAAAAAACATTAGCTACCGCCTAACGTTAAAACTGTTTGATTTATAACAATTTACTATATATTAGACGCGTTATAGGTGGTACTGTTCTTAGGGAAATGGGTCGGGTTTTGCAATTGGTCGGGCTGCCCGGTGTTGGGTATTTGTTTGTTGACTGCCAACTGTTGAGTTATGTGGCTGTGCCTTTTCTTCCTTTCCTTTTCTTTTGAATCAGTACACAGTACATAGAGAGGAAAGGGATAACAAAATTTTGGCCGATCGGCCTGGCATCTGAGATGAAGGCATCTTTTCCCACCAAAATTAGTTTCTATTATAATTAGCTCCAGGCATTGGGTCTGCAAGAGATGAAGGAGTTCGGTCTGCAAGAGAAGAGAAGAGGAGAGAGATCGTTCGGCAAAGAACTGCTGGTTTTTGGTTGTGTCGCCTTCCTTCTTCTTTGCCAATACATAAAGGTAATTAGGTTTAGTTTTGTGATCTCTGGGTTTGGTTCAAATCGCAATTTCAGCTGGGGTGGGTTTTTGTGGAAGATTGTTCATTGGTTTTTTCTGAATCTGAATTTGCTATGGATTTGGTTTCCATTCCTTAATTGGTTTCTTCTGGCTTCGTAGGAGATAGATAACAAAATATTGTTGGAGTTCATGATTGGGAGTGATACGGAGCTACGATACTAATGTTGGAGAGGAGAGATCTCACATCTAAGAAGTGACAAAGAAAATAAAGCTTATAAGTGAGTGGATAATAACCAATTGTACCGAGGCCTTTTGTGATTAAAACCCAACACCTGTGAGGTGGCTAAGTTGGGACAATATCGGTACAGTTGGTCCATGGGCCACGTTTGTCGCTGTTTAACATGGTATCAGAGCGGGTCCCTCTCCAGTCGCGCCTCCAATATTTCGTGGGCCCGAGTTGGGTGCCACTTTGTCATGCCATCGGAGGATTTCCGATTGGATGGCCACTAAGTGTCGTTGGTTACTGGACCTTAGTTTCTTTCATCCCAGTATGTGGGTGTTAATCTATCACGTGCAGACCTAAAAAATTAGGTTGCACGTGAGGGGGCGTGTTGGAGAGGAGAGATCTCACATCTAAGAAGTGACAAAGAAAATAAAGCTTATAAGTGAGTGGATAATAACCAATTGTACCGAGGCCTTTTGTGATTAAAATCCAACACCTGTGAGGTGGCTAAGTTGGGACAATATCGGTACAGTTGGTCCACGGGCCACGCTTGTCGCTGTTTAACAACTAATTGGTAATTCTGTTTAATTATCAGGGGGTTCATCAAGCCGGCGAGACTGTTGTGAAAATAGCTGAATTTTAAAGCAGAGAGAGAGAGAAACATAAGTGATAGAGGGGAGAGTTTGGTCTGCAATCAAAGATAAGAGATGAGCAATTCTAATGATTTCGTTGGTGATCTCATAGGGCAAGAGAACAAGTGAGGTGTGCTTACTTTTGTTAAGTTTCTGATTTGATATCATGGGACTAACTATTTTTCTTTATTATAAACCTCTGCCGCCTGCTTAGTCTGCTCCATTGCAACACGAAGTAGCGCTTCAGCAGCAGCAACTCGGCGCTGGATCTCAGAGCTTCAACAGTAACATGTCTAAAGAGGATGAGGAGATGTCTAGGTCAGCTCTCTTTACTTTCAAGGCCAAGGAGGAAGAGATCCAGTGGAAGAAGTTAGAGGTGAGAGAGAAGGTTCGGACTCAGTTGTGTCATGTTGAAGAAGAGACCAAGCACTTGGCTACCATTCGTGAGGTTTGTCTTTCCTCATTTGTCTTCTACTTCAACAATAACAGGTCCTACCACTTTGAACTGACATAGATATATATATATATATATATATATACCATATCCAGAGTGAAGCTTCACTCTGAAATTACAGAGTGAAGTTTCAATTTTGACACACTTTTCGGTCAAAATTTTTCACTATAAGCGATTCAATATTTAGGTATGGTATTCAAGATCATCTTTACAAAGTTTCATCCAATTTGACAATGGTTTGAGCTTTTAAAATTGAGATTTACATGAATGGTTCACGTTGAACAGTTTTAATTCATTCATTGATTTAATCTAATTTCAATACCTTAACAATGTCCGAATTAGATGAAATTTTGTAGAGATGATCTTGAATAGCATACCTCAATATTGAATCGCTTATGGTGAAAAATTTTGACCGAAAAGTGTGTTAAAATTGGAACTTCACTCTGTAATTTCAGAGTGAAGCTTCACTCTGGATATGGACTGTATATATATATATATATATATACATAAGGCTTTTCACATAAGGAAGTCCTTATCTTAGCTTAAGATACGGATTTTCATTTTAGCCCAACTGTCCGATGTAGTTTTCACATCTCCACCGTCCAATATCTAGGTTATAACGTATAGATCATCTCCACAAAATTTCAGCCGATTTCATGATTGTTAAGGTATTGAACTAATCAAAAACAATGGACGTATTGAATTTGCCGAACCTGAAACGTTCATATTTTGAGTGGAAAATTTAAGTTATGAGTACCTTAGAGGTTATGAAATCGGCTGAAATTTTGTGGAGATGATCTATACGTTATTACCTAGATATGTAACGGTGGAGATGTGAAAACTCTATCGAAAAGTTGGTCAAAAATGAAAATCCGTACCTTAAGCTAAGATAAAGATCTCCTTATTTGAAAAGCCATATATATATATATATATATATATATATATATATATATTAGGTTTCAAGTGTTTGAGCTTAGATTTTGAGGTTTTTGTAAACAGAGCTAAACACTTGACTGTCACTATTTTCTTGGCAATTTTCTTGATAAATTTCTAGAACTTTTTGGTTAACAATCTTTCATGAAAAAACCAGACCTCGAATGTTTTATCCAATTAAGTCACCTTTTTGTTATTTCCGTTTTCAAATCAAGGTCAAAGATTAACTATGGTATGAAGAAATATTGTAGAACACTCTGATTCTTGGGTATTAATTTATGTTACAATTTTTATTCTCTACCATTTTTATTCTTGGTTGTTGATAATTGGTTAGCTTCCTCTGAAAATGATATTTATTTTTCCTGTTTGAAAGTTAATTATATCTTTCATCTATATTTTACTCAGTGTGTGCCTTCTTGACAGATTGGTAGCACCAGATACATGGAGTATAGTAGCTAGAAAAAGCCAACATGACAAAGACTTGGAAGCTCATTGAGATTATTGAAACTGATTGGACTTTGGTCTTTTAGGGTGTTTGCATGCTAGGAACGAAATTTTTAAGGTTAGATTTATGTTTTGCACGCATTAGGAACACATAATAACTCATCATCCATATCACACAAGAATACATTGATGTTGTACCACTTCATATAAATGGTATCCATGTGTCTAAAAAATTAATATAGAGGTCAATCTTTTTTTCCACCTCCACTGTACAAGTGTCATAAAAGTAAACAAATTTTCTTGCCTCAACCGACTTCTTTCATTGGTTTGCCAGATTTCCCTTTATAATTACACTTCTGGTTCAAAACATTGTCTAAAGTGGTCATTGTTTGTTTCATCAAGATTTAAAATTTCTACTCTAAGGTGCATATCATTCCATGAGTTAGGCATTATCGAGTTTGATGTTCAAATGGTCGTTTATTGTATTTTCTATGATGTGTCTGCAACTTCAATCATTTTATCTTGCATCTGTTAAACGATCATTCATTTTAATCTTATTTTACTCTTATTAACTCATAATCACATAGACGATTCTCCGATCTCATACTTGGGCATTTCATTCACTCAATTGTAAATTCCCTGCAAGCACAAGAATTATGTTTCATTCAGGTGAGGCGGATTTTATAGTTTCAGTATCTATATGTGTATGTGCCTATGTGGGTATAGATATAATTAATTGAGGTTCTAATCAAGCAGAGGTTGGATATCGTTTTGTTTGGTTATAATCTGAACCCTGTGGCGCAGTTTTCTTTTTTCCCTTTTATTTATTTTATTTTTCTACTAGAATGGTTGTTGTGTTGTTGTTTCAATGTTTCATTTACAATTCGTACTCTTGATTGGCCATAATGACAGTACATCATTGTAATCCATGTAGATTATAGGTTTGTCCCAGAGCCCTGTAAATCTTCATTAAAACACGCATAGTCGAACTCATACATGAATGTATGCATGATAGGAGCTAACTTAGTTAGTATTATTCTTTGTGAAAAAATATGAACATTAGATATTATGGAGGAGTTTAAGACGAATAGCTCTGGTGAAAATGCTAGGGTAGATACCACATATTTCACTATATCATAGTCAAAGTTAATCTTATGAGGCTAGCAGCCCCGGTATTTTTTTTTTTTAAAAAGCAATCATATATCAATATTCATGTAACTGCATTGACATCTAATTCTCAGCCTCATGCCAACTAAAAAATTTATCACCTACTCGATTCATCCTTAATAATTTTTACACCACCGACAATAGCAATCATATGTAGTTATAGATAACGTTTTTTATTTGTTTTCACCTAAAAAAAAACATAGATCAATGCGAAATATGCCTCTATATTCTGGAACCATTTTCACTCTTCTTTTTATGTTTCTCTGTGAAACTTATATTAAGTTGGGACTTGCTATTTTATCAAATGTTGCTATTACAGCACACAACAAAGAAGTCGACTGGACAGTTACAAGCAGACCGGACAGCCCTGTTATATTACAAATGAATTAAATTGAAGATGTAAATGATTTTGTTAACCTAGAATGAATCAAATAATCAGTGTAAATAGCCAAGCTTGGCTCTTATATACCTGTTTTTTTTTTTTTGAATTCTGAATGATTAATAATCATTTAAGAGCCCATATAAGAAGTTAAGAACGATAGATACAAAGAAGTAATTTTTTACCATGATCAAAGTACACAGACCCGCAACAATGCACGGACCATCTATCGGTGGATCGTATTAATGTTAATTCTTAATTTATCAATATAAAACATAACATTTAGATTAAAGAAAATAACAACTCAAATCCAAAAACTACCGTCTTTCGTAGCACTCATGGGCGCAAAGCCAGTAGCCAAATGTACCACTAAATTTTGAACTTGTCGAAAATACTTTTCATATTAAATAAAAATAATTTGAAACGATTTCTTATAGGTTAGAAGTATGATTTGTTGTAAGAGAACTATCTCTGTAATCTTCGAATGTATCTTGTCCTAATTAGTATATGTTAGTCTAGATAAAGAACAATATATAATCTCTTATTCAACGAGATACTCAATATAATGCATATATATAAAACATCCTTATCAATGAATAAAAATGATGGTTCTCCCTATTTTGATGTGTATTACATTCTTCAGTAACACGTTATCAGCACATAGTTCTAGCCATGTGCTTGATAGCCAATACCCTAATTTCTGAGAAACAATTACTTCTGTCATGAAAATAATTCGACGGAAGATGACAAAAAATTCCTTCTGCCATAAAAAAAATTCGGCAAAGGATGACTGAAAAAAAAATTATTCTTTCATGAAAAAAAATTCTGCCAAAAACAAATTACAGAAATCAATTTTGACTTCGGGCACCCAGAATTTTGCTATGGGCACCCTCGTCTTCTCCGATCCGCATCGGCGCTGTTCTCCAGCCCAGGCGATGACCCAGCGATGCCTCTAAGCAGCCAGACGACGCTGTCGTGCACCCATGAAGGTCGAATCTGATCTGGGCAACGAAAGAAAGCACCGCCACCGTGCACCCAGCAAGCCGGAGCTCCTCTTGGAAATCTCGAAGCCGAAATTGGAATCTCCGAGCACTGCGCCACAGTCCTATCCCCGCGGTCTTGCGATTCAGAACAACAACACATCTCAACGACCAAACCGTCGAGCCTCCGGCGCTGATGCGCATGCTCGACCCGGATCTGCTAGGATCTTCTCCGATCTAACCCGACCCGGTTTGAGATGAATTTTCACCTCTGAGTAAATGGTAAAATGGTAATAAGGGCATGGTAATTTTGCACAAGGTAAAATGTTTTTTTACCAGTCACAGTAATTTTCAATTCAATTTTACTGATTTTGTAATGTGATGAATTTAAACTAACCATATGTATTTATTTTGGTGAAATTTAGTACATTAAGATACAAAATCGAATGGTAAGAGTCACTTCGCGACACATTCGTGGATTCAAGTATAACTGTGGAATTAAGCAAAATGAACTATTATGCTGTTTATTTAGCAAACAAACAAGTATGTTTTAATTAACATTGCCGCTTTTATGCAAATTTAAATTCCTCTTAATTTTATCTTTTATCGGGGACTTTCAACCTCCCTATCTTTTTCAACCCGATTCTTTAATTTCTCGGGTGGTATACAGGGATATGATTCCCCTAGTACCGAGTTTTTGGAGCGGCTGGGAGTGCCACTGTTACCATTCGTAGCCGTTGTGTGTAGCGACAATGTTAAAAAAAAAAAGGACAAACATCGGTTTGCAACAGAAATTATCGCTTATACCATTGGTTTATGACGGAATTGTCACTTATACCATTGTGACGGAATTTGTCACGGTTTATTGAATTGAGTTACCATACTTGGAAGTTGGAAGTTGTATCATATTGATACTAATGAATCTTCCCTCTTGTTGACCGCAACATGCACCTTAAATTTATCATTTTAATATTGGATGTGTTTATGCACCTAGTCCGGATTAATTTCCTTTGATGCAACATTGTTTCATTGACATAAACATTATGGTCAAAATATACAAGAGTTAGATTTGAGAAGTTCTTGAAACAAGACACTCATTACATGGAAGAACATGAGAATATCTTCTCACAATTACAGATTTTTAAAGCAATTATACATTGTGGTTATAAAATGAAAATAATGAAGCATAAATACTTTGCTAATAGTCTGAATGACTATATATCCGTATATTTTCCCAAGTTTTTGTGAATGCATTCACCGCACAAGTGTAAATATAATTACTTAGTCATTACACTTTGAGTTGATTTCATGGTCAAGATCTCAATATAATTGTTGGCTATAAAATTCTCATGTAGTTCAGGTAAACGAACATACGAGAATGTCTCGATGTTTTTGTGGTTTCATTACCAAAAAAAACATGTTAATGCAATGTAACGCATTACATACTACATGACACTACCTACATAAGTCTACGATTTTAACTGTGGCATAAGTCAGGCTTACACGAACTTTGTGTGGCGCAATGCACACTTATATGATCTCTGATGTTGTTATTATACATTTGTTTTGGTTCTCCATAATCTTTGGCAGATTAGGTCATCATCTATTTGATTTTGATCAACATTTTGCAAATTGGCATTGCAAAACGCCAAAGGACTCCGTGCCATGAGCGTTTGCTCTCGGCTTTATTTTGAATCGACAATGCTTGTTGTAGCATGTTGACTCAAAGGTCACCTTCACGTATAAGGGTCAAGTTATAGTGTAGTGGGATTGTGAGTAGGGGATTCGTACCCAAGGAATTGGAAAAACCCTCTCTAGCTAGGAGAAACTAAGGGATGCTAGAAGAATATATAAATGTACAAGTCACAAATCAAGGCTCACAAGTGAACTCAAATTCATAGTGGATATATGCAAAATGGTGCAATGATTTAAATTTGTTTCGGATGTGGAATTACTTTTAAAAACTAAATCACTACATAAAATGTAAATTAGGCTATACTAAACTAGATGATGAAATTGATAGAAGTTAGAACTTAAGGTTTCCACCTCTAGTTTCTCTTGTGAACAATGATGCTACTAAATTGAATGATGCCACTCTAAATAGCAAATTTCTCTCCTTGTATACCTCTCGAGTATGACAAGGGACAATCACCTTTGTTGGTATCAAGCAATCCCTCTCGGGTGTAGTACTTAACTACTCAAGTCATGCATATGAATCCAGTTAAGTATCAAATACATTACCCTAAGTGCATAAAGTTTGGAGATGAAGAAATCATGCAAACCAACCATGCTTATCTCTAAGTGATTGTAGTTCATAACTCTAACATGCACATATGATATGCTATCATGCTTCAAACAACTAAGAGTAATCAAGCCTTAATCATTCATTATGTCATGGCAAACAATCATACACAAATTGATTAAGTTTAAGCATAAATATTCAACTTTTGAACTAGCATATTAGAGTGCTAATGAAAAGTGCATCAAACAAAATATTTATATCAATGTCATACAAGATTGGCTAGGGCTTTCACCCTAGCCCCAACAAATTAACTACTCACTCATAACCAAATACACAAGCTTCAACATGTTTATGAATATCAAAGTAAAAAAAGAGTAGAGAGGTGACTAGTGAATCTCAAGTTGAGGATGATGTGGATGAACTCATAGAGATCTTGACATGGTGGTGATGGAGATCCTCAAATGATGCTAGACTCCTCTTCTTCCTCTTTGCTTGATGATGTTGTATGAAAAATAGTGTATGATGAGGTGATGAAAACTTGGCGTTTGGGTAGATAGAAATGTTCTCTTCCTCTCTTTCTCTTGCTTTTGGTGGTGGAAATGGTGTGTTTGGAGATGGTGGTGATGGATGTTTTTATAGAGGAGAATGGTGGTAGAAAAAATAGAAAAAGTGAGAGATAATGGTGTAGTGAGTGGGGTGATAAAGAAAGAAGTGGGTGATCATGGAGGAAGTAGGTGATCATGGAAGGAACATGGAAGAAGTGGGTAATAAAGGAAGGAAGTGGATGATAAAGAAGTAGGTGATCATGGATGGAAGTGTGTGATAAAGGAAGAAACATGGAAGAAGTGGGTAATAAAGGAAGAAAGTGATTGATAAAGAAGTGAGTAATCATGGAAGGAACATGGAAGAAGTTAGTGATAAAGGAAGGAAGTGGATGATAAAGAAGTGAGTAATCATGGAAGAAGTAAGTGGATGGCTAGGTAATGATGGACTTAGAGGTGATGATTATATCCATAATTAAATCAGATTTTTGCATGTAATATATGTGTGGATTTTTGGACAATGGGGAACCATGATTTTTGTGAGAAAGAGAGAAAAGTGGTGTAGTTAAATCCCAACTAAAAAGATGAGATCTAGTTGAGATAGAATAATGTGTTGCTCCTCCATAAAATTAGCTGGAAAATGCATGACACCACCAAAAGTAGTGGTGCTCCGCCATAATAGTGCCGCTAAAAATGGTGGTGCTCGAAAAATTGCCGGGACTTGTCGTTTTTCTCTTCTTGTCAATATATTTTTACAAAAACTTGGAAATGAATTAGTCTAAATTAAATTAAGCACATAGAATAAGTAAATTTTATGTTTTAGGGCATTAGAATATATGAGAAGCATAACATATTTATGCCTCATTGGCATGACGAAGCCTTGATTGATGTCTTGTTACGACATGTTTCCACCTTATTTTTGGTGATGATTTGTAGTGTTACACGCCATGTAATGCACTTTATATCCCACCGTTTCAAAATATGGTAATGTTTTTCACAAAGTTCGAATTGAACTAACACTCGTACAAGATTAAGGGAGTGGAACACTATAACAAGTTCGCGAGTTACGTCCTTTGCAGTATCGCCAAGATGTTATCCGCCGCCAAATTTTACCCCTAATGGCATCAAAAATTGGTCGAGCTCTTGGCTCGACCCCTAGGTCATTGGCAGCCCCCTCGACAGCTCCCCCCTGCTAAGACTCCTACCGCCCCCTAGCGAGGCCCCCCGTAGGTCCCTGCACGCCCCCCGCAGCACCCCGCATGGCCTTTACAGCCCATCGCACGACCTCCTCATGAACTCTTAGCCTTTTTGGCTCTATTTTGTTTACGCTGGCAACCATTTTTTGGTATGCCTAAGCAACACCAATCTTTGTATTTGAATCTATGGTGTATATGCATGATATTTGCATGTCAAAATCACTCTTAAATGACGTTTGAGGGTCTAAAACCCTTAAGTAACGTTACACGGCCATTTTGGGATTATATCAATGCACTTGCTGAGCTTTATTTTGTGATATTTATGTCTTAACATAAGACTACTTATCTCTATATTCTTGTTTATGAATATGTTCAAGAGACTTTGAGTGCATAGCTAGAAGAAATTAAATATATTAATGAATTTAGTTTTTAATCTATTGTGACTAGATGACTACTTCATCATAAAAGAATCAAAGAGTGGTTTAGTGCTCAAGTTTAAATGCCTTATGACATTATGATTCAAGTCACATGCTTTTATGAATCAAGAGAGCAATTGAACCTATGAAATGGTTTTTGTCATAGTAGTTGTATACGTTGATGAATTCACAATGATACCATACATAAAAATTGGTGAGACGATAAGCTACTTGAAGGCAATCCTTGTGCCAACACTATTTATCACCTACAAACTCATTATGAAAAAGTTCTTATGTATCGCTTCTAATGACGGAGCACATCTCGAGAGTCGATATAGTGTGAATTGTATTCTTTCACGATACTATGATTCAGAATAATGAATCGATGACTCGTTTAGCCTATTCTTTTGAGCAACGAAGTTAAACGGATTAATAAAATTCTCTAAAGTAATGAAGGTGTAATCTATGTGTTAATAAGTGCATAAATCCCTTATATGATCCTTCATTGAATATGCTCAATCTCAATGCCTATTCTTTAGTAAAATTTAGGAGTGACATACACCCTCCTACGCTAAAGAGAATGTGGCATAAGATGGAAGCTAAAATTGGCTTATCATGATTTACTTTGAGAATAAAATATATTATGGTGATACATATATCATGATTAAACTCAAACCATAATACTTAGATGTTATGGAGCACCCAAAACAATGACAAAAGTTGAAAAAGCCTAATATATCAGGATTTACATATTGCAGACTTGTCATTGTACGGACCAGTTCACCTACTTTTAGTGGGCTATTGAGGTTCTAGTTGCGTCAACTGATCCCTAACATCCAAGGCTACCTACGCACAACATTTGAGGGCATTTGAAGATATGGAACATGGTGAACCGCTCGACATAAGTGGTCACTAACCTCCACAAGTGTTCTAGCCGGTTCGGTACTTTTCCGACCAGTTCCGGAAGTGAGGTCAGTTGAATTGTATTCCTAACACCCATATGTACTTGTTCTTAAAGTTTCGTCACATTTGGGGTTCGGAAAGTCAGTGAACCATTTAAAGAAGTGTAAAACAAAGGTTCGGTATTAGTTGTTGATGTGCCTATGCTTGCAACGAACCAACAATTCAAACCATAAGCTACGGCTTGTAGCATGTCTTGTTTTAGGGTATCCATCTATATCACCATCATTGACGTTACGGTTGTAACGATTCACATGTTAGTGTTTCAAGTCTAACAATATGCATGTTTGTTAACGGATTATGTTAATGGTTTATCGTCCACATATTTTGTGTGTCAAATTGTGCCTCTACAAATTGCGCCTCCACAAGCGCATAATAATGGGTTATTTGATGTTAAATTTTGTCTTTGAATAAGACATGAACTTCCACCTACGTCCACTTATATAAAATCTTAACATGCGATCTCGTTTAGTCACTTTTGATGAGCCAGTCTCCCCATCGTTAGGGGGAGAGAAGAACAAGTTTGTTCAACTTCAATGACTTGGTTTTGTCGTGGTTTGTCTCATTGTGCCTCATCATGTTATTAAAAGTCCTATAAATGGAAGTGACGAAATTAGAGATACATGCTGCAACTATGCCTGTAAGGATTGATGTCCGACAGATGGACATGTAGTCACTATTTGTTAGTGACGTGGTGACTCCACAAATGTGGTAGATAGTGTCACTCGGTCGTGGCTCTTACGAAAGTGTAGAGATACCACTTAGTTCGATAATACTTGTTGACTGCAAGTTAAGGCATAACTTGATCTATAATCAATGATACTCACTCGTGTGTTTTATTGGATAATGGTTATCATTGGGGGACGCCTCAATGTCAATATTAATCTAAATGAGAGATTTCGAAGAATGACAATGTTGAATGAGTTTGATGTCGAACCATACATATTCTGTTGAAGCAAAATTCCAACATTGTAGATTGGCCTACATGGAAAGTGTTATCCGGCATGAAGTGATGGTGATAATCGACCCATGTCACCGCTACAGCTTGCTGGAAAGCCGTATGATCCAGTTTTAACAAAGAGATAGGTCATTGGTCAGGTAACATGCGAATATGAGAAATAGAAGAGTTTAGACTCACCATATGGTGCAAACTCTCTGACAAAACGCCATATAATCAAATATGAGACGGTTTGTTCTCGTAATACCTGGTTAGTTAGGTAATTTCCAAAACAACTAAATTTGCAGCTTGTGATCACATATCATCTCTGTTAAGACTAAGTTAAGAGATGTTGATAAAGATCCTGAATGAATTGGTTTTAACCTAATTTAAGTGCCTCCAGACCACGAAGTGCGTTAACTTAATTAAGGTAGGGATATTAAAATGAAGTGTGATGGAATCTTGATGAACTAAGAGCCAAATGTTGTAATTCCGAAGCTCCTTGCTTAAAACTCAGGGCTCACCACCTTGACCATCCAATCAAGTCTATTAGACTAGATAATGCAGGAGAATTCACTTCGAAGACTTTTTATTGCATAACCGCGATAGATGTTGAACATCCTGTAACCCCATGTTCATTTTGTAGAATGGATGAACATGAGCGACAATTAAGCGGTTATAGCTTATAGCTAGGGCCTTTGTTACACATAAGTAATTTACCCATAACTGTCTAGGGATATGCAATATTGCATGCAGTTGTACTTAAAATGAAATGATTTTGAGAATACTAGGTCTTGAAAGTGATGACCATTATTGATAATGTTATTCATCGGTTGACTAAAGGCAGTAAAGACGTTAAACCAATATCTACAAGTATTCTATGAATCAGTCGAAGTCAGGAAAAGACGTGTTTCTGCCGTTTGAGTGATGATAAGTCTTAAGAGATAAAAATCCTAATATTTAAGTATAATATGTGTATGCATGTACTTGTTGTAATATATCTAACTCGACACATTCGGTTTAAACTCGTAAGACCAAGATGATGGCTGAGTGCACCCACACATATGTCAATGCTTGATCATAGCATGTTACGACATTAAATCCTATATCCCAAAACAAAAGACACTTTAATGAAGCGATGTCAGAATCTGCACCGATTCGTATGTCAATTTCCACGGGACCTATATGGTAGTTCACGTGTTGAAAAATGGTGAATTTGGTACCATTAGAAAGCTCTATGTGTCTACTTCCCAGGGACACTAACCATTAGATAATATTTATTATATTGAGTGAGTTATAGCGGTTTTAGTAAAATATGACGGATATATCCGGAAACTGCAACTGAGTTAACTTCGACAGAGCTTTATGATCCGCTTAGAACAAACTAAGTTGTGAACCATATATTACTGGAAAGCCACGAGTATCTATCTTCCAGAACCTTTGACGGTTTGTTTATACCTATTACATTGAAGACGTTATGACTCTTTAAGTGCATGAAGGTCAGACCACGCGTGAATCTGTTTTTCATTACAAACTCTTGTTTTGAGTCGTTATGCAATTCTCTTTTCTTTTGATCCATGTACTAGATAAGTGTACATGTTTGATTTAAGAATGTATGGTGAGATTTGATATTAAAATCATTGACCCATTGCTACTTTTGAAGAATGTGAAAAACGTTTGTATACGCTATCTGTCTAAGCTCAAAGATTGAGTTACCGATCATGGGGAGTTGTTTTGCAGACTTCAGGAGAAGTCTATTCCACATGTTATCTTCAATTGTAGTTGGTGCGTTGTCCTCTTTTTCCCTTTGACCAAGTTTGTATTTTACCTAAGAGGTTTTTGTTTTGCTTTGTAAGATTTTTACCGAGGCAACAGTATTGCACCATGACACATTAGGATCGCGATGCAAGGAGGAGTGTTGTAGGAGAATTATATATGTAATCTTCTAGTGTATCTTGTCCTAATTAGTATATGTTAGTATAGATAAGGAATAATATATAATCCCTTATTCAACGGGATACTCAATGTAATGCTTATATATAAGACCTACTTATCAATTAATAAAGATAATGGGTAACATGATTACATTTATAAATCTCAACATCTCGGTTATTTTAGATTTGTATGTATCCGTATTATCATAGACCCGTCAGCAAGGTCAAAATACGTCCAAATACGCGTATCATAATTTAGACACGGTCGGACACGCGGGGTTACTTTGATCATTCCGTTGATTCCCACATTGGTACTCTCTTCTCTTGTTCTCTGCGTCATCCCACCTCTTCATAAATTCTTGAATTTCAAGGCCACCCGGTCGATTGGATTGTAGATTTGGCGCGGGTACATTCTTCTTCTTCTTGATTAAACTACGAATTTTACATGGTTCTGATTTTATTGTAAGATGAACTGCGTGTTGGGTTTGATTGAATTGATATTGAACTGGGTTTTGGGTTAATTGAATGGAGTTGTGTCATGGGTTTACTTGAATTCTTGTTCTTAGCTTTAACTTTTAAGCAATTTAGTTCATACAGATTATAAAATCTGATATTGAGGACTAAGGAGGGGGTTGCAATCTGGCTTTTGCATGTGAAATTAGCACAAGTTTTAGGAAATTATGGCTAGGTAAGAAGCAGGGAATCGTACTACACTTGTTGGTTCTCCTGTTTCTTAAATTGGGAAATAGTTCTATTAAGTGAATAAGATTTATGCATTAGCTATAATTAATGAAGTTTATGAATCAGGAGTCTGAAAAGCAAGACTGAAGATAGAATCTTTTCTCTTAATGCATGATGTACCTCATTCTTATAGCAGTTTTCGGGGGTGATGGGAACTCATATAAGGAACTATGAGGAACTATAAGCGCCTTTAGATCTTAATAGTTATTCGCGATATAAGCAAAGAAGAGTAAACATAAACATACCAAAGTTATAGTGGTTCAGCTGAAGCCTACCTCCACTGTGATCTCTCTTGAGAGATTTACTAGTACTGAAGAATTTAGGTACAAGTACTTATTGCAGACCTTAACCCATCCTTATCTAGCTCTTATCTCTCTATCACCCTTAGCTCTCTTTAGGATTTTTGTCTCTCTGTCTAAAAACTCTCATGCAGCCATATTTATATCAATAGGGGCTGCCAATACAATATGGACTAGGATTACTAAACCTAACACAAATCCTAATAGAATATTAGAAGATATACTCTTTTAAAACATATAGAAAAGCTGTGCTAACTTCTTTCCTTTCTAAACCTGGATTTGATTACTGAATCCTAACCAGGGGCGGAACCAGGAATTCGAAATAGGTAGGGTTGGTTTTTAGACATATAATTTTTTTTTGTAATAGAAAACTTAATAGCTAAAGAATTTATATCAAAAAATGTTATGACTAAAGAAAAAGATGGAGAAAATGGAGAGAGAATAGATATATTTCTTTCTAATAAAAAATATTGTAAGATTTTTTTAAATACTGAGAAACTATTGCGATATAAAAGTAGAGTGAGCAAAGAAAAGAATGAGTGAAGAAAATTAAAAAAAAAGAAGAGAGATTTTATTCATACCTCCTAAATTGACAATTAAACTTCTATATTTTCTAGATTATAGTTGACTTTATCAACTGATTTTGAAGGTATGAGTAGTGGACATTTTTGGGAAAATTAGAGAGGTGTAAGTATCATTTTAGTTTAGTATATAAATAAGTTGGAGGTCCATTGAGTAGAGATGTGTGAATAACATTTTCGGAGATACGAATAAAAACTCCAAAGAAGACTTGGAAAGAGAGATAGAAAAAAGGAAAAAATGGAAACATAATAAGTAGAGTAATAGGTTGAAAAAATGGGCAACACGGGATTCGAACCCAAGAACATAACCCCACCCACTAATTGAGACACTCAGCCAACTAAACTAACTTCATTTAATGTGTGTAAAGTACATATAGTTTTTGAAATACCCTGTTTTTCGGTGGGGCTATAGCCGGACTAGCCCGCTACGTAGTTCCGCCGTTGATCCTAACTCTCCAACATGCATCGACGAGCCAAAAACACAGCAGCAATGTCATCGCATTTTCAGTTCTCAATTAGCTTTGCAAGTATTAGCAGTTCCCACTTGAATAATAAAACAAGCAAAAATGCACTTCTCACGCGCGTGCGCGGAGGCTAGTTTGCTATATACAAAAACTGCTACAACAGTTCACGGAGCCAAATTATGTCTTCGGTCCCCTATTGGGTCTTATTACAGTCATGCCGAAGATGATTCAAAGCAGTTTGTACTGTCCTTGTCGTCTTATTCAGTTTTGCCCGATTTCTTCTCAGTTTCTTTTTCCATCATTGTCTTTCAAACATAGAAAGGCTGAAACTATGTAATAGACATCAGCTGCTTCAAGTCCTAATCAAACTATTTAACTCACTTCAGGTAATTCATGAGCTGCTTTTATCATATTGATCTCTTTGCTTGCTCTTTTAATCAACTTTTGATGGACTAAATTTGATGGTTCAATGGGTTTGAGTCACTGCCAAACATGCATCACAATATTTCCAAAGTAAAGTTTCTAATTCAGACCCATTTGGTTAAAGAAAACTGCATAATAACTCCAACACTTCCTAATTTCTGAAAAGTAGAAAGCTTGCCTCAGCTTGACCAAGTAATTGTATTAGATGTATCGACTATGCTTCACCTTTTAACCTAATGGCTGATATGTTTGCATCAATTGAATGAGATGCTAGGTAGCTATTCCTTTATCGTTTATTTATCTGTTCATTTGGTAAGCACATAAAATGCAATTGGAAATAGACATCAGGATAACATTCTATTCATTTCTACCTTATTGCATCATCAGGCTAACTATTTCATATACAAGTAGTTTTCTTTGTAGCTTGCTTTGTTGTGTTTCTGTTTTTCTTTTTTTGAAATAAAGTTTGTTGTGTCTCTGTTGTAGACCACTTGTGATTTTCGGTTTAATAATTCAAAATTAGTTCAAAACAAAGCAACAGAAGCAATAAAATAAGCTTCTTCATGACTTATACACCCTTTCTTTTATTTTTGGCTACTAGGTATTTGTAGGATTCCACTTGCTACTGGCTAATATCTTGGTTGAGCTATGTGAATCTTGCTTTATAATTGTAAATGTTACCGATACTAATCAGTATTTGCCTTCAATGAGTTAATGGAACGAAAATGGAAAACATGAGGAAACAGGTGACATCTGCATGAATGCAAGGTATGATCTCCTTCATGAGGTCTTGTCTGCTTAAAAGAAATTATGCAGATGTATACCTGTAGTTTCCTCATACAGTGAACCTGTGGAGAAGACTGAGCAGAGATGTGAATAAATGGCATATCAAGACAAATTTTCACTATTATTTTTCGTTATACGAGTTTTGTTATTGTATAATCTGCGAGAGCAGAGCACACTAGCATCAGATATTGATTATATAGAAATTTAGAGTCTTCCAGGTCTCCAGATAAATTGACCAAGGATCGACCATCTCTTGATGTATTACAATGTGAAATTCGCATGTACTAGTGTTTTGTAAGATCACCTACAACTTCTACTTTTAATATGATCATGAAACGACATTTTTATCTTCCGTAACCTATGACTACTATTATGAATGCTACCAAGTTTCTGTACTGGAATGTCCTTTTGTTGCAATGTCTTTTATAACCTACAAAATCATCACCATCACCATCACCATCACTGATACGGTTACTTCCAAGTTATATTAATGCCTGCATTTATCCATTTTAAAACTTTTTTGTTTAATCACTTGGTTGGGGTGTTGGCACCATTCCTAGTTGTAAGCAAGTAGGGAACAAGAGGGTCTCTGGGGTGAAAAGCCTCAGAACACTTAGTGCCCTAGTCTGTTTCTTGCTATTAAATATGCATTTGTAGACCAACATAGTGTGTGTGATCTGTGTTAAAGCCTTACCTGGTGATTTTGATCTTAGTGGGTGTTGTAGATGAGGTGTCTCAAGTGTATTCTCACATATAAATGTCTGATGTTCCAGAAGTATGTTACCTTTGCACTGGTATCTATGATACCTTTGACCACAAGGAGTGGTGTGTTACATTTATTTGATGTGAACCTATGGAGGGTTGTAACTCTGGATCTTACGGAGTTGTCTTATTCTTTGCTCCATGTAGAATGTTCATTTATGGTATGTCAACAATAAATGAACTTGTGACTTTGGTTCAGTCTTTTGTTTTGGACTTGTGATTTTGGTCATACAAGCATCACAGCTTTTATGCATCCTGGAATACCATTCAATGTTTTTTAATTGAATTTGATTTGTATTCTCACCGTAATATTCTAAGATTTGAATTTTATACTTTTACAAACGTTGCAAGGATTTGGTTTGATTTTATTTTCTGGTATTTAAGCACCGATATTTGTTCTTTTGCATCTGAATGGTTCCAATTCCCACTAGAAAATTTATGTCCTATTGATAATTTCAAAGGGATAATCACGGTGGACACCTATCAGTTTCTGTAAAATGAAAAGCTTAGTCATGGTTTGGTCTTTATGGTTTCATTTATTTTTGTCAAGATACACATTTATGTTTAGCTTTTCCTTTAGTACAGAGTATGGTATCTGATTACTTTACTTTTTCAGTTGATTTTACTGCTCAAACAGATCATAAGAACAAACCATGTGGGTTCTGACTCATTGCGGATATCAGAACCACCCTGTTATGCTAGAATCAGTTATTGGTCTCAAGCTCTGGACTTGGAAAAATGAAGATGTATGTACTAGTTTTATTACTATTGGTTTTATTACTTCCAAGTTATATTAATGCCTGCATTTATCCATTTTAAAACTTTTTTGTTTAATCACTTGGTGGTGGGACCGTTTCTTAGATTCAATTTTTTTTTTTTTACTTCTTGCAGCCTAAAGGCTGATGTTGGAGCACTTAGCAATTTTGAAGTGCTTGAATTCCTAAGATCTAGAGGGGCTTCAAACAATGATATAGGACAGCTGAAAGTAAAACCATCTGAGTATAAGGTTGTGGAACTTAATATTTATCTTTTATCTTCAATTATTGATTCCTTGATTTAGTGAGAATAAGTGTATCGTTGATTTTCCTTGTTTAGGTTTTTGAATATTTGGATAATACTCCTGCTGGCACTCAAACAAAAGAGAGCGTGGAAGAGTTCAAGGAAAAGTGTAAACAATATGACCTTGGGAATGACAAGATCCTCAATATTATTAACACTATGCCAGCTTCAGTGGTTGAAATATTTGCGGTGTGTTATTAGTCCTTTTTATCCCCACTTTTGCTGTTTATCATTATATGATATTTCTCTGTGTTTTTGTTTTTCCTTAAATTTATAATCATTAATTGGGTTTTAGCTTGCCGTACGTGCTTTTTTCCCTTCTCGTTAAATATGTTTGTGTCTGTACCCTGTATTGTGGGTGGAATAGGATCTGTGTTAGACTGAGATTTGGGAGTTTTTATGATTTTATAACACCCTTGAATGTCTTTTATTTCTTGATCCTGGCTTGGCCTATTAAATTACTCTCAGAAATTGTATAACTCATTGATATTAGATCATGATGAACCCTGTGTGCTGCGGCCAGTGTAATTTTCTACTTTATTTTTTAAGAGGGTTTGATGTTCCACTTACCAGCATGATATTCAGTGAAGTCTATGGCTGTCAGTCCAGTGTCTATGATAAATAGATGATTTCTCAAAAAGAACCATAGAATGACGTAGTGTGGCATCCTTCTTGCCAGATGTTAAGGCCATCTTTTCACAAGGACCTGGTTGAGGGAACCTTGCATACTTTCAAAAATTATGAAAACCTAATGTTGTCTGTGTGCAACTTAAGAGAGTACTTTGTAGAACCTGTGAACTTATTTGCAAAATTTGTTTATCTTGATGTTTCACAGATTGTAGAGGATAATGCAGATGAGCTAGTAGAGCTGGTTGCAGAGGTATTGACTCCTGCAGCAGCATCCCCTAAACCTGAAGCAGGTAATGGTGAGATAGGTGGAGAGGCCATGAATGTGGAACAAATTGAACTAAACGATGACAATATAGAAACTACCTGAATGAGGGAAAGGATCAATGGAGACTAGTTGATGCGCAGCGTTGTTTGTCTTATATGTTGACAGATGCATTCATGTTCCCAACGATTGTCACATGTATGTGATTGTTAGTAGAAATGATACTAGAATTACCATCCCTTATGTCTACAGTTTTAACTCTGTTTAGTGAAAAAAAAAAAAGAAAAAAAAAGGGGAACAATTCAATTGATCATCTCAAATTGGATTGTAATATGTTTCCCGCAGCAGTAGTTTTGTTGAATCCATCTTTGTTTGGTTTTCTCAAATTGCTAGTCTAGTCTGGGTAAACATTGTTTCAAGGGCTTTTATTTAACTGCTATCTTTTCTTCTTCTTTTAATCAATCAAACAGTTGGCAATAAGTATGCCTGATAAATTTAATATTAAGTAAGAAGTACTTTCGGAGTTATAAGCTCCACTCTGGTGAAACTCTTCCGGGTTCCGCTGTTAACTCAGAAAAAATTGAGAGTAGCATTGCTCCTCCACTGTTGAGCTCTCTCGCCTTTGGAAATCTGGAATTTACCTCTCATTTTTCAGCGAATGATCAGGATATATGATTTTGTTAGAAGTGGAAGCATTGAAGATTTTGTTGTGCTTAACAAGTTGTTCAACAAGCTACCTCGTACTGAGAGGGGTTGGGGATACATTGTTCCTAATGATTTGTACGAGGCATTGGGAAAATTGGTTTCTCGCTGGTCTCTCCTACTTTGCATTTGAAGTGGCCTCGTATGCACCCGTTTCATCCAATTCGTCTAAGTTGAGAGAGCTTATTTAGTTTTGCAGTCTGCTCGTAATCTGTTCAAATCATTTGACACGGCTAAGCAAGGGAGAGTGACTCTTGATCTCATCCAATTCGTCTATTGCACTGCCATTACACTATGAACTGCGACAATGATTGCGGACGCTATGGAATTCCAACATACTGTATATTTTTACCTAAAAGTTTCTTTGTGAATCTGTTATTAGCAGAGTATGCATCTTATTCGAAAATGTGATCAGAAAAACATCTTAAAGGAAAGTGGATCTTATTCGAAAATAAAAAGGAAACATAATCCCGCTAGGAATCAATCTCTATCTCCTTTACCGCAGAAACCCAACAATACATATTTATCTGTAATTATGTTTGTAGTATCCTGATTTGAAATCCATGATATGTTAGGTCTAGTTTTACGTTTTCAATAAGGATTAGTTTTATGTTCTGTTTCTGTATCAAAACTGTAGATAACTTCTTCTCTTCCTACAATGCATGTATTAGAACTGCCCGGGTTAGGAAACCTGCCTGGTGTTACCAAACTATTCCACTCTGAAGCTTAAGTCAGTCGATCGGTAAAGGATATGATGTTATAGTAAGTGGTGAGTCAGAATGACATTACCTTCCTCCAAACGCGCTAGCGGTTCCTTTATAGCCCCTGACACGGCCATTCTTTGGGCTGTCCTTGATGTAGGATCAATGCCCAGCTAATATGTCACTCTTGGGCCTCTTTCCCACTGCCATAATACCGCCTCCACAAAATGTTCTGCTTAGGCATATGGGTTGGACAAGCAGTCGGTTTCGCGTGTGGCCGGTCGGTCAAGCCCAGATGATCTAGTAGCTGCAGTTATGCTACTGTCAACAAGTCCCCCAAGTTTCCGGTCAAAAACATTCTTGAGCGGGAACTTGATATGTTCAAAGATCATCTCGCAACTGACCTGTTGGCCTATCCCCCGGTATAGTCCCCCAAGTTCTTGCTTAAGAGTGGAATTGACCGCACTACAATTTCTTGAAATGTTCTTGATGTTTGCTGATATTTCCTGACATTTGTTGTTAGTGTACGACACAAATTAAGGTAGCGAGTTTTATTATGGTCGGTCTGATACTTTATGTGTTAGCCTGGAGTAGCAAGGTATTAGACTTGCGGTGCCTCCGCCGGTAAGGAGCTATTGTGGGATTGGATAATTGGGATCAGCCTGAAATCATTGACTGGTACATGTGCTATACCGGTCAGTGTTTCTGATATGTAGAATTTCTAGAGCATAGTTGGGTTTGATAAGTGCTACCGCTCGATGTTGCCGAGCATTGGGTGTCATGCCTGTTGATTTTATCAACGTTACTGTTCGGTGAAATGCCTTATATCTGTGGATCTTATCAATGTTACCGCTCGGTGAAATGCCTTATATCTGTGGATCTAATCAATTGTTGGGTCTGTGCATGTGGGCCACATGGCTCACCTACCTCTGAGCAGTCAAAAATGAGGTAGTCAAATTGCCCAGATGTGAGAACAGAGAACAAGATAGTGGGACTAGTGGCGAGATCTAACGGTGGGATTGAACAACCAGGGGTTTCTCGAGTAACCCACGATGTGACGACGGTTTTGAGAGAGAAATTGAAAAAGTCTCGTTTCTCAGCTCCCCCACCTATAAAAAGGAGCCTTCTCTCCCTGTCCCCACTTTCGCCCAAATGTGAAAATAGCCAGAGAGAAAACCAAAGAGAACTAGAGAGAACCCAGATCTTTGTTGCTCTTCTACCCTGAATATGCTTTTCTTTATATCCTCAACTTCTAATCTGATTGTGAGGTGTTTCCCTCTCTTGGCGTTTGGCTTCTCAACGTTCTGCTTATTGAAGGCGGCGAAGGTGAAATCGGCGAGATTAACTGGTATGTGTCTATCTCTCTTTCTCCCTTTATTCTTATACCATTTGGTGTTTTTGTTGCTGTATGCTTTGTTATTGCCTTGGGTTTCTGATTTGTTGCTGGGAGTGGGAATGGTCGCAGTGCAAAAGGCCACAGTCCATGGTAAATGCGGTATGCTCCTCATCCTTGGGATCCATCCTGATTTGGTTATAACCAGCAAACGTATCCATGAAGCTCAACATCTTGTCCTTGGGGCAAGTCCGATTTATATTTGTATAGTCTACGCACATACGTCATTGCCCGGTTTTCTTCTTAGGCACCATGAAAACATTAGTAAGCTACAAAGGGTATTGTACTTCCCGAATAAATTTAATTTTTAATAGCTTCTGAACTTCTCCTCTTATGGCCTCATACTTTTCTACGGAAAAAAGATCTCATATTCTACCTGACCGAGGCGCTTCCCTTCTCGATCTTGGGGCAGTGGGTCACAACATATGTCGATATACCAAGCATGTCTTCATAGGTCCAAGTAAAAATCGCTTTGTGTTCCCTCAGGTAGTGGATCAGACGACTTTCCCTCACACCGCTGGGCCCATCTACATACTAATGAAAACAATTTGGTTTGTCCTACCCTCCGAGATTTGTATCTCCTCCTTCTCATCTACCACTCCATTATTTGGGATTGACTTTTTATCCTCTTTCTTCGAGTCTAAATCGTCTCTAGGGTCCATGATTGGGTCTGAAGGATAAGTTGGCGACCCTGCAACAACAAATACCTCTGCTCTAGAAGTTCCCTTTTCCAGAATTTGTGAATAACGTTTCTTGGCGGCTGTTTGATCTCCTTGGATTATTACTATACCACCAGAGGCTAGGTTTTCCCAATATACCGTTATAAGAGGATAGACAATCTACAATGATGAAGTTCATGTGGGCCTTCTTCACACAATCTCCGGTACCAAATACGACCGGCAAATAATCGGAGCCTAGTGTTGAACTTTCTCTCCAGTGAAACTGATTAGTGGTTCATTATCTTGTCCTAACTTGTTTCTTCCCTATTTTAACCCAGCATAAGCATCTTGAAATAGCACATTGTCTGATGCCCCAGTATCCACTAACATCCGGGATACCATATAATGGTCGATTTGTGATGAAAAAGGGATCATTATGCGGTTGGATTATTTCATCAGTTTCTTCCTCTTCCTCAAATGCTACTGATTTTCATCCGATCTTGTGCCCCTATCCACTGCTGCCCCCAAAGGCATACACTTCTTTGTTACCGATCGCCCGCAGGCATTGTTTCTTCGCTTTGTTGGACAAATTACCCTTATGGCCACCGCCATGTATTACACTAATCGATCTGTACACCTCAACATTGTCTTAGTCGTCTGGATAATACCGATTCACATTTTCCACTTCCCTCCAACATATTGCTGCAATTGGCACTTCTTGATAAGGTCTTCTACCGCGCTCCTCAACGCGATGTAGTTGTTCGTGTGATAAGATGACTCATCATGATATGAATAGTACTTACCGGTATCTGCTCTCGTAAGGTTGGACTTGGGAAACCTTTTAGCCGCAGGTCTCAGAGTCATGTTCCTGTTCTCGTTCCATATACCCTCTTACGAAGCGGTAAGGATTGTGAACATGTTGTACCACAACCTATTTGAAGCTGCCTGGGTGTTGTCGCCTTGCTGATGACTTTTCCCCTTGTTTTGCTAACTCATACCGCTCCCTCGATCATTTTTACGGTTTCCCCATTCTCTTGGCTTCTGGTATGGTGAGTATCCCTGCTCACGCCCTTGGCTCCAGGTCCTGGCATCTTTTTGTTGGTGCCCTGGCGACCGTTGCTACACTTCTTCAATATTTCTCTTCCGAGTCCATACACCGTAAGTGTCATGGTCCGCCTAGGCGTGCCGCACAACCATGGCCATCAAGTTGTCGTAACCTTGAGGATCCCCCACATTTAACATGTACAAGAACTTCCCCGGGCGCACTCCCTACAGGAATGTCATCTCAGCAGTCCATTTTTTCAAGTTCATCACTTGGGCTGTCGTGGTTTGCCATCGGTTCACAAAGGAGCTCAGCCTTTCAGTTTCCCCTTGCATACACTCAAACAACACCAAAGAAAATCATGCTGCATTAGTTCTCAGGATGAATCTGCTCATGAACTGATCAGCTAACTGCTCAAATGACGTTATTGAAGAGTATGTAGCTCATAGAACCAGCGTAACTCTTCTCTGGTACGCATGGCTTGGAATACATTACAGATAACCGAACTGGTCTGTGATCTGAAACTGTCAAGGTGCTCAAAGGGGCAACTGTTCTCGTTATAGGTCATCTTCAACGATTTCGCCAAGTTGGATCGTACAGCTTCAATTACTAGTTTGGAAAACAGACCGGTCCTTTCGTTGAACTTCGCATTTACCGGCGGTCTGATCGGTGCTCGATCCTTTTCTTCCATCTTGGCAAGTATATCTGATATTGTAATAACCCGAATTTCATCCTTTTTTCTTGTACATTCTTGTAATTTATCAAAATGGTGTTTTGAGTAAATTCACATTCTACGCCTTGTCATTAGTTGACAATGCGAAACGGAAGTGTTTTCGGAATTTCAAATTCGAAAAACGTTAAGTTCCTTTAACTCAGGAGTTGACTTTTAATCCATTCCTCATCTCTGAAAATGTCCTTCATGAAAGTTGTAGAGCTCATCAATATGAGTTTGTAGTCACGTGGCACGCTTAAGTCGGGTATCGTATGCGAAAGTTGTTATCATTTAAAGATTGTTTCCGATTTGAGAGGGGTATAACGAGAGAAAGGGAAATTTTTGGGGTAAAACATAAAATTAGAAAATTTCAGAGAGAGAGCCGTGTGTTCGTGCGACTATTTGTTCCACTGTTTCCCTTTCGTCATCCGATCTTCTCGACCGCTGTTCTCCTTCGTCTCGC
The DNA here is from genome assembly GCF_933775445.1 of Argentina anserina. Lineage (NCBI taxonomy): Eukaryota > Viridiplantae > Streptophyta > Magnoliopsida > Rosales > Rosaceae > Argentina > Argentina anserina. Next base: position 12,105,944 of record NC_065873.1, read on the forward strand.
GACTTCAGTACTTAAGCCACCCAGCAAAATAATCAGCCCGACGTTCCCCTTCTTTTTAGCCAAGACCCGAGGTTAGTCGGTGACCGTTCTTGACGCTACGAAACCCAGAAGTTCTTGCAGAAGCCATGCCGTCGTGCCAAGATTTCTGAAAACTCTAAGACTCGGGACTACATCCATTCCACTAATTCCTCATCTCTGAGGTCGATTCCAAGAGTTATAGGGATCGAATCGACCTGCAAATCCGAGTTGAAAACCCAACACACCGTCGGCTTTCCACCCATTTTTCGGCGAGTTCTCTGCCGATTAAGGTTGGAGTGCAGGTATGAAAAATCTTCATCTCATTGTGATTTATAACTTTTGTGTTGGGGTCATGATTGAGCGACTTTGTGTTAGTGATTGTCCTAACGCTCATGGGTCCCACGCGCGTCAGTTTGGGCGGCGCTTGGCGACGTGTTGAAGTTGGCATTTAGAGTAGTTGGTGTGGTGCCATGTGGCTATGTGCTTGTCATTACGAGCACTGTTGTATGTAATTGTGATGTTGGTTAAGTTGTTAGGTGTGAAGTGGGTAGAGTTTCAATGTTAGGCACCGCATAACATGCTAAAGTTTGATTTTAAGGATGTTGGTGTGTTGGAGAGAGGGCGCCATGTTCCTTAAGCTAGTTTTGAGTTTCAGGTTAGGTTGTTTTTACCATTAGTGTCTTGGTACTAAGTGAAGGCTATGTTATATCACTAGGTGTTGACGGAGCGAGTGAGTGAGCCTCACTTGACGTTGTAGAAGTCGCAAGTGGGAGATAAAGGTGAGTAAATCTCACTACGTCATTGTTACCCTTGGTGGTGACTCTTTTTAAATGCATAACCGTTTTTTTATACTTAAGTAAAATATTTTATGTGATAATAAGTAACTTGTGTTAGTATATATATATAGTGATTTATATATGTGTATTGAATGGTAATTGTAATACATATATATACGTCATTATATTATATGATGTTATAGTTATTTTATTCGGTTTTGAATTATGTTGATGTTGTTGTGATTGTAGTTATTGTGGCAGAAGAGAAGAAAATGTACCTTCTGGTAAATTGGTTTATTGAGTGATTATTTGTTATTGTGGCGGAAGGGACCGGAAGGAAAGAAAATGTACCTTCCAATAAGATAGCTTTATTGATATGATTTGTGAATATTCTATTGATGTGAGTCACTTGGTTTTTAAGTACAATATTATCATGGTTGGATTGATATGTTATAAGTGTGGTTTTAACATTGGAGTCTTTCAAAACGTTTTCTGGTCTTCAGACCTGGTGATGGCAATTAAATTGGGAACCAAGCATTTAGCCGGGTGATTGGTTACGATTAGTTAGAACTCTAGTCTGTTTGTCGTGCACGGCTTGAAGGGTAACCAGGTGGGGTTACCTGGAACTCATAAGTGTACTTAATTTTAAAAAAAAAGAGTGGTTTGTTATCTTTTCTTATACACTTGTGGAAATGGAATTCAACTTCACATTTGAATTGAATATGACTCTTGTTGATGTGATTAACAATGAATTTATATAATTGTTTATTTTACTCATACGGGCTGCAAAGCTTACCGGGTTTGTTTTTTACAATCCCGGTGCACCAACCAATGGTGTAGGGAATAGACCTGTAGGTGGGAATTAGCGGGTTGTAGGAGCTTCTCGTTGGAGGTTCGCCAAGTAGTTCTCCCATTTTGTTTTTAGTGAGGATTTGAGTGAATTTACATTATCCAGATTATGTTACTATGTCCGAATTGGATGAAATTTTAAAATGGTCACCAAATATATATACCGATTATAATGGATGTTGTCGATCGATTCCGAGAAGTTTCCTTCATATAATCGCTTCATAATGCGATAGTTTTATTCTAAACCTAATATAAAGGTTATAATACACTAGTGGCCACTTAGGCGATGACCAACTCCAGTTCAAAATATGAGTGATCGACACCAGTAGATGTGATCGATATATATATTTAGGGACCCCGTAAAAAATTTGTCCGTTTTGGACATGATTTGACCGTTCGTACCAATGGTCAACTCAAAAAAGGCGTTTTGACATATTGAAACCCCATTAACCGAGGCTTTACCAAATGAGTTTCTTCAGTGCGACCGTGCACGATAGGTAAAAAAAATTAGGTGATTTCAGATATGCAAACGGCTTTCAGCGTTCGCATTTTTGTAATAGGTCCTTCATTAGGGCATATTAGTGGTGTTTTCGATTTACCGAAAATTTCGACGGTCAAACGAGGTCTGAATTGGAAATTTTTACAGGGTCACTAAATATATATACTGATCACATCGGCTGGTGTTGATTGATCTCGAGAAGTTTCCTTCATATAGTCGCTTCATAATGCGATAGTTTTATTATAAACCTAATATAAAGGTTATAATATATTAGTGGACACTTAGGCGATCGCCAACTCCAGTTTGAAATATGGTCGATCGACACTAGCAAATGTGATCGGTATATATATTTAGGGACCCCATAAAAATTTCGTCCGTTTTGGACATGGTTTAACCGTTCATACATACGGTTAAGAAAAAAAAAAGGCGTTTTGACATATTGAAACCTCATTGACCGGGACTTTACTAAATGGATTTCCTCAATGCGACCATGCACGATAGGTAACAAAAATTAGATGATTTCGAATATGCAAACGGTTTTCGGTGTTCGCATTTTTGTAATGGGTTCTCCCTTCGAGCATATTAGTGGTGTTTTCGGTTGACCAGAAATTCCGATGGTCAAACGAGGTCTGAATTGGATAAAACTTTTACATAGTCACTAAAAATATATACCGATCAAATCGGCTGGTGTCGATCGATCCCGAGAAGTTTATTTTATATAGTCGCTTCATAATGCAATAGTTTTATTATAAACCTAATATAAAAGATAATGATAGATTAGTGGACACTTCGGCGATTGATAACTGCAGTTCCACATATGACCGATCGACACCAGCAGATTTGATCAGTATATATATTTAGAAAACCCGTAATAATTGCGTCCGTTTTGGACATTGTTTGACCGTCCGTACTTACGGGATTTCGGCTGATCAGGCCGGGTTTCACCCCTCTAATCTAAGCCCGGCCCTCTACTAACAGAAACGGGTTTTAGCAGGCTTTCTTACGGACAGACTGGATAAAAACTCATCGGGCTTGCGGGCCTCGTAGACTTTTCGGATCCACGAACTAAAAGACGAAGCCTAAATTTATCTCGTTTTTACTTAATTCATCTCACATTTCAAAAGAAAATAACAACCTACATTGCTTCTACTGCGCAAAATGCATCACCGATCGATTTGCAAATTGCTTCTGAGACATGACCGCCTCTCCAGCCTCTCTTCCCTCAACTCCTCCGCTCACGGCATCTTCCACTCCACCCCATTTCCGAAACCCACCACAAATTTCCACCGGACACTCCCAAACTCACGGACCCAGTTCATAACTCGCCGCCATTTCAGTGGCTCAGGTGACTTCGATCGGAACAAAGAGGTGGACATGATCAATCTCAAGTTTGCAGAGGCCAGGGAGGAAATAGAGATGGCCATGGAGTCTAAAGAGACCGTTTATTTCGATGAAGAGGCTGAGTGTGCTCGGATTGCTGTCAATCAAGTGCTTGATAGCTATGCCGCTTTGTTGGCCAAGCTGCCGGAGGACAAAAGGGCTGCATTGCAGAGGTCCATGGGGTTAAAGATTGAGCAGTTGAAGGCGGAAATCGAACAGCTCAATGAGTGATAATGAGGTTGGTTTCAGTTTGTATTTCTAAGTTTTGAACTATGAAATAGATTATTACACATCTTGCTAATTCTGGGAACTGCTGTATTGCGTCCCTTGTGTTCTCAGTTGGATTTGTTGGGATAAAAACTTGCTGATGTCCATGTTATGGTTTTTAAATTCTAGGATTTGGGTACATGTCTATGATGTTTTTTTCTTTTTGGTGAATGCTATTTTGTCTAGATGTACATGAATTCTTTGAGTGAGTGATTATTATTGCTATTGGACTCAGTAGTGGTATGGTGGATAATTGTGTGGGTTTGTCAGTTTCATATATGGAAGTGAAATCGATGACAGGTGACCTTTCGATGAAATCTACCGGTAAGTTTAGGTTCTGTCAGTCTTATTTAAGCAGCAAAAATGTAATTTATGTATGATTGTACAAAACTAACGTTCGACAGAATCAGCATAAAACGAACAATAGAGGAAAAATTAATGAGCTTTTTATAGCTATAACGGAAAGATGATATATCTATAGATAGTACTTGCCATATCTGCTGTATGAAATTTAATTCAGAAGTGACCTTGTGCAGGGAAGGGAGACCCTAAAGCTCTGCAACCTCACAGGGTCACAATTATATCACTGTTTAAGTTGCCACACTCTGTGGAATTAAATTGTGATAGAATAAGCGACTACATTTGTTGGTAAATGTTTTCATGTAATTCCGGATAACAGCTAAGTTCTTGTATCTGTTTTCATAGATCAAAGGCCAAACCGATGTGGTAGATAAGTGTATTCAACAATCATTAAGTGCTCGATGGATCTTGAGGATTGTGATCTAAGACTCTTAAGTTATGCTTCCTTCATTTTTGAGGATCTGTTGTCTTTATTAGCTAAATTAGATGCTATTGTGCTGCTCTCTTCTAGGCTAGATAGGAGAAGTGGTTTGTGGAATCTTCCCGGCTTTCATTGCACCTCTCATTCTATATACTTAATGAAATTAAATTTATCCTCTCTGCTGCAGTCTGGAAAGCCACAGTACCCACATTGGTGTGTGATGTGAGCTTCAGCCAAGAGTACCTATTATTAAATTACTCAGTTGCTTTAAATCTGTTAGCAAGATTGTTTCAGGAAGGAATGGTGAAATGGTGAATTCGCAAAATCCAGCTTCTCATGTAACTCCTTTAGATTAGAAGGCATAAGATTTATTTGTGGGAGGAAGAGGAGAAAAGAATAAGAAAGATCTGCTATTCTGGCCATTGTTTTGGGTGTTTGTGGATGGGGGGTGGACGCTGAGGAGGTGGATAGGCTGTGGGAAGGGGTTCACTTTTTTAGCCTCTGTGCACTCCAGTTTTTTCAGAAAAAAAGTGTTATCTTTTTTTTTGGGGGTCCTTTTTCACTTTATATCTTCATGTCTGAGAGGACGGGTGTTGTGTTTTCTTAAGAGTATAGGCAGTTTAGGTTTCCACTATTTTTTCCTGCATAATGGAATTCTTATCCACTGTTATGCTATCATGTTAAGGAGGATGACTATATTACATTATTGTGGACCTGTAGCTGACAAAACTTGTCAATAAGATCGTATTCATTTGCTAGTGGATCTTAATAACCAGGTAGCCATAAAATTTGGAAGAAAGAAATTCAGGAACTAATTATTTTGTACAGAGACGGATAAAAAAATTGTTCAGTAAGAATAGGAGTAGCTAAACCTGACAAACATATGAGTGAATATGACGGAAAAATGTTGCCAGAAATGATACAATGTTGGAAGTGCAGGTCACAGCTTACTTTTATTTTTTTATCATCATTTCTCCAGAAGCCTGTTTTCAGATTCTTGATTCATATTGGGCTTTAGATTCTGAGTTGTTATTCTTAGTTGCCCGAAGCTCCACTGCATAGGTCTGTAGGCCTGAAGATTGAGCAGTAGAAGGCGGAAATTGAACAGCTGAATGAGTAATGAGGTTGGTGCTTATCGGCAATGATGAAGTTTCAGCTTGTGTTTGTCAATTTATTCAGTCTAGCCAGGAGCTTAGGGATGAAGGTTTCGAACTATGATATATGTGTATTTCCTGTTTTCATTGAAATAGATGAATCTTGCTGATTCTGGAAATTGTTGATTCTGTAGCTTAGATTCATTTGCATTTGTTGGCATTAAGAATTGCTGATTGCCCTGTGATTTTTTCTGAAATTCTAGTTGCAAAAACATGTCTATGATGGTTTCCTTTTTCTTTGGTGGGTGATTGGCATTTCATCTAGAAATACATGAAACCTACGAATGAATGGTGATTTGTTGGGACTTAATTTTTGGGGTTTGTCAGCATCATATGTAGAAGTTAAACTGATGGCATGTGACCTATCAGTGAAATCCTACCGGTATGTTTAGTTTCTGTCAGTCTTATTTGAGCAGTAAAAAAAATTCCTAAGTAATTAAGGGTAGAAGGAGACCTATCTCTTCCTTCAAGTTCATCTGATATCTTTATTTGCCAAATTAGATGGTTTGGTGCTGGTCTCTCGACTCTTCTAGGCTAGAAAGGATGTTTGTGGAATCTTTCGTAAAACCTTTTTGTTGACCTGTTTTACTAAACTCATCCTCTCTACTGTACTCGGAAAAAGCATGGTACCTCTCTTAGTTTGTGATGTGAGCTTTAATGAGAGTAGACCTGTTTTTACACACTCGATTGCTTTCAATCTTTGAACAGACTACTTCAGGAACTGATGGTGAATGGACATAATCCTGCTTCTCTTGTGGCTCTTTAGATAAGAAGGCATAAGGCTTGTTTATGGGAGGAAGTAGAGAATGGTATAGCAAAGATCTGCCATTACAGCCATTGTTTTGGGGCTTTGAGGATGGGAGGGTAGAGGAGCTATGAGGGTTCGCTTCTAGGCCTCTATGTACATCAGGATTATGTTTTGTTTTGTTTTTTTCTTCAGGTCCGGTAGGAAGAGCTGCTGTTGTTTCTTATAGAATATGTTGTTTAGCTTTCCATTGTTTTTTTGTTTGATTGATTTCTTCTCCACTGCTATGCTACCTATCATCTTAGGGAGGATGGTTATATACATAACTTGATAACTATGGACGTCCAGCTGACATAATGCATCACAAGTGTGACACAACATTTGCTCCAAAAAGTTGCTGCTTATGCCAAAACTCAATTTCAAACTCAGATTTAACAAATATGTTCTGATAACAGGTTTTTTCCTCTTGAACTGGGGTTTGTTTTTTGTGCCAAAAAGTTTGCGATTTTTGGAGTCACCTCAGTCTAGATTTCTAATTAATGTGTTATAAACCAATTTGGAATCTGGAGAAAATAGGAGTTGTTTCAGATTTCTAAAAGGAAGCCGTGCTGCATGCAGCAGTTGGCTTTGGTCATCTCTATCCCCCCCCCCCCCCCCCCCCCCCCCCCCCCCCCCCCCCCCCCACCGGAAGCCTAGAATGGTCTTGGTAGGTAAGAAGTCTCTGATATAGCAGCTGTCCTAGGAAGCCTTCACTGTGAAAGAAGAATTTGACAGTAATCTTGTGTGTGTATCCAAGAGTGATTCTCTTTTTTCCTCTAGTAATATAAAGAGATTGGTAACTGTGATCCCATTTTCATAGCGTTAATTCTGTGGAGTTTGACCCTGGTTTGTCCCTTCACATTGAGGGTTTCCACGTTATAAATGAATAAATCTGTTATTGCTCTGTTCTATTAGGCCTGCTTTCATTTCTGGATTTCTATATATTCACTGAGCTTCTATAATTTAGAAACTTGAACTTTTTTTTTTTACCAAACCAAGGAATGTTTATTTTCTTGAAATCATTTTCATTTCTTTCCGAAACTCTCCATTCTTCCTCCGATCTCGTGTCCGAGACAGACGGTTCACTCTCGACATCCTTTGCGTCTTAATACGTCTGTATAATAACGTCTGCTGCAAGTGATTCTTATATCCCTCTTATTGGCAAGGCTGAGGAGCCCTCTTGTGATGCAGATGGTAGCAAGAACTTGCCAACAACACTTGTTTTCACTCTCTGCCTCTTCTTCCTGACAATTATTCTCATGGTTCCTTTTGAGACGTATAAATCTCGCATTGGTACCAAGGGTTTCACTCTAGCTATTGGGATTGATTATCATGATACTTTTCCACCCCTAGCAAAGATGATTACTCTCCCTGCTTCCTTGTCGTTCTTGCATCTTGAGGCTCGTCTCTTTACCAGCCTGACGATGTTGATAGTGCTTTTCAAATTTTGCACGTAATATATTCATATATGTGCCGCCTTAATATATTCATATATGAAGTGAAACAAGCTTCTCACATCGTTTTCCATAAATTCTGACTGCATGATTCTCTCTATCAAAAGCTGACTGACTATTCTTATTTTGGTTCAGAATGTTGGTAACTCTCGCTGTATTGATTTGGGGAGTGGGGAGAACCTTAATTCTGAAAGCTCTCAAACAATTTCTTCATACCCATTTTCACATCAAACATTTGGGTGCCTAAAATGCTTCCTTGAACTTGATATTGCTTGTTTTGAGAAAAGGGCAGTTATATATCCCAACGCAAAGTATGCTCTATAAATTATCAAGGACACCGGATTTGGGTGCGAAATTGATTTACATTGAGCAGATTGACAACTATCATCAGAACTCGATCACAACCTTGAACCTGATATTCACTAGCGATAACAAATTCGAGTACACATGCAAATTTGCGTCGGACATCCTTTTCGGTAAGAGATTTGAACAGGGAATTCAATTAGATTGTAGATCACTAGTCAGAGTTTTTTTTTTCTTGTTATATGCTGGGTGCATCCTGTTCAATATGATCTTTGTAGCTCCCACTCATCCTATGGTTGATAATTCTCCCTAATCACTTGCAGGCGTTTACCGGGGATGTTATTATGTTATAGTCTCAAGATTTTATAAAGCAAGGAACTTGTTGGAGCAAAGTTTGTGCCAGATTCAGGGTTCGGTTCTAGAGATTTGTCAAATCCCTACTCAGAAATGTAGATACCCTCTGAAATATAATAGAGCAGAAGAAAAGGAAAAGACGTAGAAGAAAGTAGAATACAGTATAAGAAAGGAGGACAAATTCGGTAATGAACAGTGTCCCTGCTTTTTGAAAAACAACTTATCGGTTAATTGGATAACCTCTATGGATTGACCGTCCCTTGCTTTTCCGGATTCGCACTCTCTCTCTCTCATCGCAATAGAAACTAATTTCGTCGAAAAGATGAAGTGGCCTTCGTCTCAGCTGCCAACCCGATCAAGTTCTCCCTCTCCTCTCTCTGTCAGTGTACTCTATTTTCAAAAGAAAAAAAATTGGAAGCGAGACATGTAGAAAGGAAAAACACACGCGTCATTAACAAATTGAAGCATGCCAGAGCCCAAACAAAAAGCCGTGTAAATAGTAAATTAATTAATAGGTAAACACTGTTCGGTATTGTTTCTAATTGTAGCTGCGTCACTGTTTCGAACTGTAGCACGACACTGTTTCTATACTGTTCCAAACCTACAGGCCGAGTAATATATAGTGAAATGTAGTTTGAGTTTTGAGTTACACCTGCTGATGGCAAATGACTAATCACAAGTAAACGACTAAATCACCAAGTAGCAAATAAGAGTTGAAGTTCCAACTTCCTAATGAAAATACTTCTATAAAGCTTCAGAAAGGAATTTCATTTAGGATTGGTCTAGTGCTGAAATCTGGTATTTAAATAACCCCAAACACTTCTACTTCTCGTTAAGAATCCTTGGGACGAGTAAACGAATATGACCAGTTCAACAGGTGATAACATACAAGAAGAAATCAATGCTAGAAGCTCATACAAAAAGAAAGGGACAGAATAATTTGTTTTTTGCTTATAAAAAGGAGCTTACATGATTTACAAAATTCATTAGATTGGCCCAAGTGATGATCACGTATCATGCTGTGAATCTTAAGCATTGCTTTAGCTTCATCAGTACGTCAGAGGTAAATGAAGTAAATGGACCTTTTCAAGACTAATTTACAACAAATATTTTTTCTTTTCCCTGTCAAGGGATGTGTGAGAAGTATGATGGGTAGTCGAACAGCACTCTTCATTTTTCATATATGCTTGGGACTTGGGAGACCTTAAGCCATGGCTTTGTTTTCATTGCTTTTCAAATTTGAACCACGTCCAATTTGCATACATGTTTAGACTATCAAACGGCAGAGAATCAGCTTGAGGAGCTTCTGACCTACGGGATAGAACAGCAGGCAGCTTTTGCCTATACTTCTTCACCATCATTTCAGCCTCTGAAAATAATTTCTGCCAAAAGGAGCCCATTATGGAAACAATGCTAAAACCAACTGAGTAATTTCAATTGAGGAAGAGATCATACATACCTCTTTGTTTGATACAAAGAGGCCAGGCTCACTTTCAAGTTCTGCAATGCTGTTTAAAGAAACATATTAAATCTGATTAGTCCGGGTTCTACGGTCAAAACGAATTTCATTAAAATAAATAAATTAGTAAAGACAATAAGTCAATGAGTAGCTCACTAGAATCTGATTCAATTGAATACTCTAAATATAATATTGCAAAAGACAAAAAAACTAAAAAAGTAATTATCAAAACCATCAGGACCTAACAAATTGAGTGTATTCAATATAAGTCAAATAACTATCTTATTGTCATTTGAAATCCATGTTTTCTTCTTTTCCCCTATATTACCTAAGGGGGCGATTGTTATAGTCTAGTCAGGCAATTGAACTAATAGCTGCACTAAATCTTGGGTCTGAAATTGCTTCCTGAATGACCTAAATCCGTGTCTGAGATAAAGTTCAATTAATAAAACCTCTGAAATTGCTCGTCTACAGATAATTTCTAGCGTAGGAGCAATCTAAACAAGCGTTACAGTGGTTTCATTATAGCAAGGGCAGAAATAACCCCAAGTGTCATACAAAAGACTGCCAACCGAAGCAATTATAAGTCATAGTTTTAATCGAAAAAAATTGTAAGTGTAATTCAGAGGCCTACGACTCAAGGACAACCAATTGTTGTGTAATTCAGACAACACTAACAAAACAAAACAAAAAACAAATATAATTGTTTGTGGCCAAAATATGAAGGCCAGAAACAATTGAATACTATGAATCTCTTGGCAGTGAACATGCAATACTAAAGAATGTTTATCTCACGAGACAGGCTTGCATGATGACCCGTGGGCCGGCTCATAAATTACATCCTTCGGAGAACTCCTTTATCAAATTCCTAATATAGGCTCTTTGTCAAATATGATTTTATAGACCACTCTAAAGCTGGAAAATCTTGTAAAGTGATCCCTGCCAATGTTGTATACCTTTTATAGGGACCACAACATGTATAAACTATGATATGTCCATCATGAGATAACATATATTACTGTTTGGATCAATTGAAACTAAATGTTGTCTAACGGACTCTAACCTATGGGGTATGCAGTTCAAAAGTGAGGCAATCGTCCAGAGACCTTTTTCTTAACCATTAACCGGAAAAAACAAAATCCTTTCAGAACATTTCTTTTTCAAATACAAGAAATTGTTAGAAAAAGAGAAATGGGGTCCACCAATAATTAGAACAGACACCAATCTAACGGTCATATGTTGCTCAGTGCACTAGACCAAAAAGTCATAGACTTGGACCAGAAGTGTGATGAGTACTAAGTATAATAGATTGGACCAGAATTATGCCTCGGTTATATATTTATTCAATCAAGCATTGCAAGAACAAATATGACTTCACTTGGTCTGAAAAAAAAAACAATAGTATTAGTAAGGCCAATTATCACATACCTAAGAGATATTTTATCAGGAAACATCGACTTCACAACCAGAACTTTGATCTTCTCATCAACAGAGAGTAGGTCGCCAACAGAAGTGATTCGAGCACGAGTGATATTTGAGATATGCAGCAAGCCACTGAGAAGAGATAAGAAGGGTTTAATGCATTTATCCATCTAAAGTGCTTGATGCAAAATAACGGGATCAGGAGCCCAAGATATAGAAAAATCAGAAGAATATAACAAAGAACAAGTGCAGCATCATTATAGATGTATGATAAGATGAAGGCAAAATAATGTGAGTTATAGGATTCTATTTGTTGTTTATTTTCATTCTATTATGTATATCCTCAACTTGGGTAAACAACGTGAAAGGAGGATGTATATTTCACTCCATTTTCTTTTTGAATCACTTTGATGTCTAAATAAATTTTTTTTATTTTCATTTTCAAATAAGTTTTAAATAAAACTAATTATAACTTCTATACTGAAATTTAAAAATATAAAAAACAATTTGTACCAATTTTTTTTTTAAATCCTAAGCAAAAAGGTGAACTAGCAGGTGCTTCAAACATAATGAACGAGATATTATCCATTTTAATCATAAAATGTCCTAGATATGTTCTATCATATCACAGGACCTTAAAAATCATAACCAATAATTCTGATAAAACAATTGATACATTATTAGAAGATAATTTATCATTTTCAGCATTCAGGAATATTCAGGGATTTTCAGAAGGACACAGTAGTAATCTTGCTAGGTTTAAATTGCACAATACATGCCTTCCTCCGTTTGGAGACTTGAAAAATACAGATTCATTGGGCTTATTGTCACTTTTTCATGTATTACAGCTCCTTGGAGCATCAATAAATTTAAATATTCCTTCTGGGGTCCTAATTTTGGGGGAGTACTCCAAATTTGCAGCATTGACTTCTTTGCAAAGAGGGAAAATCAAGGAAACTACGTCCCCCTAGACTAATAACAACATATGCAAGTTTTTTACCTTCTATTAGTTTCACCTATCCTGACTTGGGCTCCATATGGAAATATTTTCTTAACAGTCCCTTCCAGGAGTGTCCCCTCTCTAAGGTTCAACATTTCCTTCAAAATTATATGGCAGAATGAGGTTAGACACTAATGAAAAAGAAATGGTACAAACTACAATTAAGCAGATTCCATGAAACAAAAGAGCAGGAATCTCATGAAAGTCAGTATAGAACTCACCCAGGCCTCCCTTTCACTCAGTACCAAGTCATTCTTGGCTTCATCTATCCGAGTGATCTGCACATACATCTGGCAACCCACCTACACCGAGAAATATAATTTGTAACAAACATGCTGACAGTAAAACCTCTTCAATGTAAAGAATATCCATGACACCAATTATTAGTATAGTCAAAGTATCACACAGTAGTGACACTTGAAACTCACAGCCTTCTCTACCCGGAAAAGAAGAGGATAGAAAATTGTGAAACAATAGCATTAATCTTTCAAAGGGATAACAGTTAATTTATAAGGATCAGAATGGGAAAATGGACCCAACTGCTTATTACCATTCCTAACCACATTACTAGTACCAATTGTCTACATAAGAAGCTAAAAAAAAAACTAAAATTAGTTGAATCATACTTGTACCAACAAAAACTGGTGGTGGTAGCCTATTGAACTGGAAGGATATGAAAGAAAACTTAGTTATTCATTTTGCATGGGGAGAATATGATATGTAAATGAATTCTAATAACAGGGAAGTTTCATTAATATTACTTGAATTATACACTAAATTGCAAAAGGCCAGGTCTAAAATTCTGTTTAAGGCCTCAATCTGTACGAGGACACCTCCGAATTTGGAATTTCAAGCATCCTCAATGCCCCAGACCATAACTTTTTATGAAAACACTTTTTATGAAAAAAAAAAACAAAGAATATTTGCACGAGTCTGTAACTACATGTGTTTCCGGTAAGACCTGAGTGTCCCCCATATGCCATATATATACTTATAGAACATATTTTAAATACGAATATGAAACTTTTGTTAAGTCTAGTGATCCACATTTCACTATCTAAATTGCTGTAGCTAGAAATATACCAGAACATGATATCAGAATTAATAAAGGTATAAAATGCGTCACCATAAAGAAGTTCAATCAGTCTTGAGTAGCTAAATGAAAACTCGGAAAAAAAAAACATGGAAAATAAACTTAAAATATCCAACATACATTTTCCTTCAGCTCCGTAAAGTTGTTCACTCTGCTCATTAATTCGGCTTTTGGTAGAAAAGCTCGCAAACCCTGAAAATAAAAGTCATCACAACATCATTTCTAAGACAACTGCATGACCCTATGAACTAAAGTCAGACACAAACCTCAATTCTTGTAAGAAGGCCTCCAGTATTCCATTCTGTAATTGTAACTCTTATAGGTTCATTGAGTTGTTTTATCTGTACAACACACATTAAAAGCTTCAAATAAAGTGTGGATTTCATTCAAATGAAACATCATCAAGTACTGTTGATAAGTTAAATGGTTATGCAATTCATAAAGCGAAGCATCTTTCTGAACAAGTCACAAAGCAAGCAAAGAACAAGCAAAAAGCAAGATAAGAACCTGCCTCACTCGGTGCCAAGCAATCCTTCGGAAGAGCCGCCTAGTCGAAAGCAAAGGCCGGCCACTGAGCGTTCTACCAAGAACCTCAGCAAACAAAATTGTCCCAGGTTCCACAACAGGTTTCCCCGGCATTGCTGCCCCGCTCACCGCTTCACTCTTAACGATTCCCATCTTCCCTTGAACCATAAATTCCTCGGCACCATAATCCGTATCACAGAGCAAGTATTCCATCTCTTTGTGATACAAAGGTAACACCTCCTTAGTCAACATTGTCCCCAACACATCCGCCCCTACATTCACATCAAGCTTATTCTCATTGCCCGAAACAACAACACCAACCACAAAATCTCCCGGTTTAGGCTCATAGTACTCAACCTTAACCTTCTCAACCTCCTCATTCTCATCATCCACATCACTACTCTCCTCAAACACCTCTACTTCTTCCCCTCCATTCTCTTCTACTTCCTCCACAGAATCTCTTGGAGTAAAAAACTTCAAAAAAGGCGCTAAAGCCTCGTGTTTCTCAGAGTCTTTATCTACTTCTGAAGCAGAAGCATCCTCTATAGGAACTGGGGATGGCTTGTTCAGCAACTCAAGCTCTTCATTCTCATCCATCTCAACTCCAATAGACTTAGTCGGCAAATGGGTACTCGGGAAAACATCAAAAACATCATTCCTAGAGCAAAAGGAGATGGCTTTCTTGGAAAGTAAGAGTCTTTTAGGAAACGAAGGTTTAGGAATTGGGTGAGTTGGGAAGGTTGGTCTTAGTGTGTTGGAAGTGTAAAGGGGCTGTAGTGAGTCGGGGAAAGAGAGAGACTTACAGGGGTGAACAAGGAGGAGCATAGCTTTCATTTTTTATGTTGGGCACCTCATTAGCTCTAGCCTGCCATGGAATCCACCAGTTTTTGCAGCGTGGCCTCTTCCCTATCTCTTCAGTTCCTCAGTGTGATATTTTGCGTCTACACGGTTTTAAGTTTTAACTCGAGGCTTTACGGGAAATCGATTTTTATAAATAAACAAATAGAGTTTCTGGTCGTACCTCCGAGAACGGAATTTAGATCACTTTATTCAGATACTTTTATTTTACTTTTATAAATATCTAAAATATTATTTACACCTCTATAATTTTTCTAAAATGTCCAATATCTAATTTGGTATATTAAATCAAATTACTATCAATTAATTTATTTTCTACTCTAACGTGGGCAAATGAATGGTGGTCGGCAAATTTACTTTCACAAACAGACATGGGTCGGGAAACAAAATCAACAATGGTGTCATTGGGTTACTTGCTAAGTAGCACGGACACAGACATGAGTGTCCGTATTGGACACGATTCGATACGTAGACACGACATATATAATTTTTTTTGGACACGGACATGTGGTGGACACGTTAATTAAATATTATTTTTAATATATAAATATTTATTTAAAAAATTATTTTATAAATTTGAAAGTATTTAGAATTTTAGATGTATATATATGTCAAAATGTGCATTAAAATGACGAAAACATAATTTGTTAGAATGGCTAAGGACTTGATAAGTACCTTAGATAACTAAAGTTCGAATCTCACCACAAACATTCTTATTTTTATCACAAGTTTCTCTCCTTATATATATATATTAAAGTGTGCATAAATATAACAAAAATTAAATCTGTTGGAATGGTTGAGGAGTTGTTGAGTGCCTTGGATGACCAAGTTTCGATTCTCACCATAAGCACTTTCACTTTTATTATGAGTTGGTGCGTGTCCGCGTGTCCGATTCGGATTCTCGCGTGTCCGGGCTGTGTCCAAAGTCAGTTCGCATGTCCGAGCATGTCCGTGTCCGTATCGGACAAGCAATACGGTGCTCATAGCACGTGTCCGTGCTTCATAGGTTACTGGCAATGTAGAACATGGTCAACATTTTTAATTTCTATTGCAGCATGGCCAAGTGTTTTTTACCATGGCCAAGTGTTTAGTGTCCCGGTTGCATCTAAATGTCGCATTTTCATTCGTGAAGTATCAGTCACATTAATTTATCACATTTAATGTATTATAATTTGTGTCTCATGTTATATGCAAATGTATTCATTTCAAGTTTCAACACCAACTGTATTGACAAAATATTAATTTGAAAAACCGACCGTAGGATGTCATCATTATAGTGAAATATGACTACTATTGAAAATTCACGTACTTCAATAATGTATGAGTCTCGATTGACGCGGTAAACCCTACATAAAACAATATCACCCTATAATGAGAAAGACCATATTTCAATGGCGCAGTCACATCCAACTGCCGCATTTTCAATCGTTGGATATCATTTACATGAATCACAACATGCCTACAAATGTGATATAACTTGTGTTACATGTTATATCCAAATGTGTTCATTTCAACATCAAATGTACAGAGGGAATATTAATTTGAAAAACTAACCGTATGTCTTCACTATAGTAAAATGTGACTTTTATTGTGTTAATTATTTCTTTTACTTAGCTATTTTGTAATGTTTTTATATTTTTGATTAACTTTATTTATTTTTAGGTATTTTGAAGTGGAATAAAGAAGAAGAGAGAAGAAAGAGAGAGCAATCCAATTCCTAACTCAAATATCAGAAAATTGTGAAATTCCGGCAATTTTTCGAGCACCACCACTTTTGGTGGTGTCATGCATTTTCGGGCTAATTTTATGGAGGAACAAGGAAGGAGCAACACATTGTTGTATCACAACTAGATCCCATATTTGTAGTTGAGATTTAACCACACCATTTTTCTCTCTTTCTCACAAATCATGGCTTTCCATTGTCCAAAAATCCACACATATATTATGCAAAAATCTGATTTGATTTTGGGTATAATCATCACCTCTAGGTCCATCATTACCTAGTCATCACTCACTTCTTCCATAATCATTCACTTCCTCCATGATCACCCACTTCCTTCCATGATCACCCACTCTCTCCTTTATCACTCACTTATTTCATAACCAACCACCCCACTCACTACACCATTATCTCTCACTTTTCTCTACTTTTTCCACCACAATTCTCCTCTATAAAAACCTCTATCACCACCACCTCCAGACACACCATTTTCTACAACTAACCAAGAGAAAGAGAAGGAGAGAGGAAGAAAAAATAGAGAGAATAAAGAGAGCGAAAGGGGAAGAAAAAATAGAGAGAAGAAAGGAAGAGAAATGGGAGAACACGGACAGGGAGAGCCGAAGCGAAGTCACCTTCAATTTTCTCAAGTTACAACCCACATCTCCTCAAGGTGCTAATCTCATCAAGCCTCCACAAGAAAAAGGAAGTTCGGTCTCTTCTCCTTTAATTCATCTCTCATGTATTCTTTGATGCTTTTATTCAAGATTATGTGTAACTAAAGCTCTAGATATGTCTTCGATTTCAAACTCCAATTGATTTATATAATTTTAGATGAGAATTTCTTCACTGATTATTCATTGATAATTCTATTGCATGTCTCATTGGGTCGATACTTTGATGCATATTTTAGGGTTTTATTATCTTGAATATGTATATGACCGACATATCATTACATATTCTATAAGAGATAAAAAGTTCTTTGCAGGTACTTGTGTGAAGTGATTTCTTAGTAATATAAGACTACCGACATTGACCTTAGATTCTTTGTTGTTACTCAAACGTTCTTTGACTTTCATGATTTTAATTATTTTAGTCTAGATACCAACATTTCATAGATCAATTAATTGAGAATATAGTTAAGTCGATATCGACATATCGCTTAACATGACAAGTAAGAGAACGTAATACGGTTAATGACCTAACGACATTGGCTTAACTGTGAGTGCATTCATATATAATTATTGACATTGTTTTGGGGTGATTGAAGCATATCTAGGGGTGGAGAGAAGTTATTACCTATTGTTTTTCTCATATATACATCCATATTTACTTTTTAATATTATGTTTTTAGCAGTACTTCTATCTTATTTATTTTGTTTCACCAATCAAACTAATTCCGAATACCCTCAAAATATGTGTGGTAGTCCGCCACTGTGTCTAGTTAGTTTTTATTTAATTTCGTAAATTTTGGTTGAGTCTAGATTAGCTAATTAATAAGGTTTCCGCTCCTGGGTCGAGTCTGCCAGATTTCTGGTTTATGCGTCTGTTTGTGTTTTTAAATCTTAGTTTCACCAATTATCTGCGGGTAATGACCCCTATTTTTCATTTACTACATTGATATCATTTATTTGATAATAGGGTATCTTTGTTGGTGCTTTTACGCTTATCAGTAGAAAATTCATAAATACGTGTAATCCAAAGCCAGTCTTGAAACGTTAACCGGGATGAGACAAAATCGAAATTTACTTGTAATATCGTCCTTGTTATATTTCTATCTTATTTAATTACAGTGGGATGAGACGCTAAAAGCAACCAAATTTCATTCGGTGCTACCAGTAAGTTAGTCTTCTAAGATGCGTTACATCTACAGGTACATGTTATATGTAAATCACAATGTGCCTAGTAAAGCGGTATAACCTTTGTATTAGGTTATATATAAATCTATTAGTTTATAAACCAACTATACTGAGAGAATAAAATTTGGAGAAACCGACCGTAGGCTGTCGTTAGTGTAGTGTACTTTGTCCGTGGTAGAGAGTTTACTAAGTTTTAATAATGTTTAGTGCTCGATCCACATTGTTAACTCTATATGCCTCATACCCTTCTAAAGGGTGGCTATGTTACCGAGATATGATTATGTAAAACTATTAACTCAAGTAGATAGCGCATATCAACATGAGTATAGCAATTTATGCGGAAATGTTCAGGCATTGTAGCTATTTTAACGAATTTTTAAAATTGCCAAATAATTTAAAAGACAAATAACGGTTGAAAATGAACCATGTGTCACTTTTTAACTTTTTATTAATTTCAAATGTTCCAAAATATTGAAAATGATCGAGTATGATAGATACAAGAATAATAACAATGTAAAAGAATATAACTCAACATTTTATTGATTGATAATGAGGCCTATATATAGGCATTACATACAGAGTATCCCGAAGAATCAAGGATTCATATATATTACATTAAAACATAATCTACTCCAATAAGTAAACCTAAATAGGCTAAGACACATACAAAAGTAGAATAATAATTCTCCCGGAACACTCATCCTTGTGTTGCATGCTTAGGTTGCATGGTGCATATAACGTTGCCTCAGTAAAAACTTTGTCAAGTAAAATAAAAACATCTTGGGTGAAAAATAAAAGTTTGATGGAAGGAGAAAAAGAGCACAACATACCATCTACATTTGATAGCAACATGTGAGGTAGTCTCCTCCTGATGTCTACAAAACAACTCCTCCTGATTAGTGCAATAATCATGGAGTACAAAGAACAATGTATACAACATTCATTACATGCTTCTCAAAAGTAGTCTTGGGCTAATGATTAATCATTAGTCTCGCCACACATCCTTAGATCTACATGCTATACTTAACCAAACTTAGATCTTAGGAAACAAGATTGCATAACAACTCAAAATAAGAGTTTGCAATGAAAATCAGATTTATGCGTGGAATGACCTTCACGAACTTAGACATCCATAACTACTTCATCATAATAGGTAGAGTGAACCGTAAAATGTTCTGGAAAGTATGTGTCCGTAGCTTTTCAGTGACATAAAGTTAACAACCTAATTCGACCGGAGCAGTTCACAGTACTCTGTCGAAGTTAACTAACTTGCAAATTTCCGAACAAAACTGTCATACTTTGCTAAAACGTACATAACTCACTCAATATAATAGATATAATCAAATGGTTGGTGTCCCTAGAAAGTAGATACATAGAGCAACGGTACCAAATTCATAATTTTTCATCTAGTGAGCTGTCCTATAGTCCCGTTGAAGTTGACCTACGAAACTGAACAGTTTTTTATTTTCCACTTTCAATGTGTCTTTCACAATGAAATGAGGGAATGGACCAATGAACGACTGATTTTGGTCTGAGATGTGTCACATCCCGGAATGGAAAATAACGGTATTAAATTTAAAAAATTTGAATTAACAAGCGAACAAACGAACAGAGTTTGTTTGAACACTTGCTAGCTTGGAAACTTGTACAAATTATTCGCAACAA
The DNA here is from genome assembly GCF_933775445.1 of Argentina anserina. NCBI lineage: Eukaryota > Viridiplantae > Streptophyta > Magnoliopsida > Rosales > Rosaceae > Argentina > Argentina anserina. Next base: position 12,126,161 of record NC_065873.1, read on the forward strand.
AACTAGGTTCACAAGTACAACTTTAAAATGAAAGAAAGTTTTCAGATGAACAATTTCGTTTGGAAAGAATGCGCGAGATTTACAATATATTTAAACAACATAAGGTGATCAAAGAGTCACCGGCCCAAAACAAATACTACTATGGCAACCCAAAATATACAACAAAGGTGACATGATTTATAATACAACCTCACAACCTATATCTCAATAAGAACAAGATACAAGAGAGAGCTAATAAACTAAAAATGACTTCAAAGAGCTCAAAGGATGTGTACTCCTATATTCCACATTTCCTAAACTCTTGTTGGCTCCTAACCTGCACAGAAACTATAGTAGGGGTGAGTTTCGTCCTCGCTCACCCAGTAGGGGGTCAGCCCACCTATGTGGTTTGAAAGTGAGGTAGGCTAAGTTTTATGAAAACTTAAATAGTTTTAGATGTGAGCTAGCTCGATAAAACCTTTTATCACAAAATGATTAAGTTATCTTTCAGGGAAATCAATGCAAACATGTGTAAGGGCAAGGAAATCCCTTAAACCCTTTGCATGTCACTTAAACTATTCCGACTGGTAGATCCTTCCATTTACTCTGGGTATTATGTGTCGTACACCAATTGAAGTCTCTAGGTGATGTGTAATATATGTAATAGGGGTTATTTAGAATACTTGTTTTATCCTCGAGTAGTTGTAGGTTTATTTTGTGCTCATTCTATAACGAGGGTTACTTGTCGTAGATTGCATTGTACCAGGTGATCTTAGATCACTACTGGATGTTATAGAGTAATATAATTCATGATGTATGTAGCCTGCTGAGCCTTGGTTATGATAACTATGATTTTCTATAAAAAAATCAATTTTTTATGTAAATGATCAGTTAAAAAGTATAATGTGGAAGAAGGCCGTTTAAAAAAAAAACAATCTGTAAGAGGGTGATGACTTATTAGTATAACCAATCTTTGTTAAGCAATATACTTATCTTGTAGGATATGTTTGTTGCTGGCATTGATACCATCTTTGCAACCCTAGAGTGGGTGATGTCTGAACTCTTAAGACATCCAAGAGTCATGAATAAATTGCAAGATGAGGTCAGAAAATAGCTGGAAACAAGAAAGTGATAACAGAGGATGACTTGGTGGGCATGGACTATTTAAAGGCAGTGATCAAGGAAACTCTCCGCTTACATCCTCCAGATCCATTACTAGCTCCTAGGGTGTCGACACAAGATGTGAAAATAAATGGTTACTGTTATAAAATAAGTTAACTTGCTTATTAGAAAGTAGAACATGAAGAGAAATTGAGAGAAGAATAGATGGGGAATGAGGCGTGTTATTCCATTCATCACTAGCCCTTTTATATAGGGGTGGGTGTACATACTTGGTAACCACTCAAACTACTTGGTGAGCACTCACAAGTTACTTGATCATCACTCACAAGTTTACTTGGTGATCACACTTACAAAGCTTGCTTGATACTTACAAGTCACAAGCTTACATACAATATGTAGATAATTAACTTGTAATAACCCTATTTTTCAAAAAAATATTTGGTTTGATTTGAATTTTATAAAATTTCGAAATTTATTTAGAATGAATGTGATTGGTGGTGACGTTATGAAACGAAAAACGGAAACGTTCTCGGAACGTTTAATTAGAAAAACGTTACGTTTCCGCAACGTATATATCGACTTTTATTCCGTCGCTCGGTTGAGAAAACTTCCTTCACGAAAGTTGTAGGGCTCGTCGATACGAGTTCGTGGATATGTGACGCGTTCTAATCGGACTATGTACGTAAAAGTTATTAATGATAGAAGTTAGTTTCCGATTTGCAAAAAGGGTATAAAAGGAAATTAATCATAATAGGGTTTCCATTTTCAGAAACCCTATTCTCTCTCCCTCACCCCCGCGCCTCCCTCCTTCCTTCTCTCTCCCGAGTCACTCTCCCTCCCCGATCTCCGTCCTCAGCCCTTCGTGGCTAGCACCGCCGCTCCCTACGGCCTCGCAAGTTCCCATGCAAGCGACCCCGAGCTTGCGGCGCTCTGCCTCGCCGCCGAGAGCTTTGCTCATTCCCCCGAGCCTCCCTCTGCCTCGCGCCTCGCTCTCTGCCTCCAAGCTGCAGTGACCTTCACCTCCATCCCCTAGGGCATCGCGAGACCCTCAACTGCCACCCGCAAGCACCCCGTGCCTCGTTTCGCCGCCAAGGAGCCGGATCGAGATTGAAGATCCTGCGAGAAGCTCGTCGACGATTCTATCATTTCCGACGCATTTTGAGCTCCGATCTAGGTAAGAATGCATTCAATTTGATGTTGTGATGTGTGTGAATGGATTGGTGATTGATTGATGGAGATTTGGGGAAGAATCGGGGGTTGAGGAGATTTGGAGATACCGCCGCCTTAGGCGGCGCGTGGGAAGGGTGTGAGGTAGCCTAGGGGCGGTTTGGAACCGTAGGTAGGTAGAGGAGGAGGAGAGAAAGAGATTGGGCACGGAGGTGGCGTGACACGCGCCGTGGTTAGCGTCGGCGCGTGGGCACCACGCGCGGTAGCCGGCGAGTGGCGCGTGTACCCCACGCGCCGCCACGTGCGGCGGCGTGAACAGTGTTTCTGGAAGGGTAATTTTGTAATTTATTTACGTACGGTAAATGTAAATGTAAATTTTATTTACGTACGGTAATTGTAAATGTAAATTACTTTTAGTAAAGGTAAAAAGTAATTTTGGAAGGGTAATTCGGTAATTATTATTTACTGAGACAGTATGTACATTTGAATAATATTTATACGTACAGAAATACGTAAACAGTATGTACTCATACAGAGATACGTATTGGATGTGTATTTGTACAGTAATACACAAATAGTAAATACGTGAACATTGAACAGTAAGTTCGTAAAACCGAAAATTGCTGAACAGTAACTGATTATTACTGTTTCGGCATTTAAAGGTTTACGAAACGTTTCTAAAATTTTTTTCTTATCTTTTCAAGGTGATCGATAAATCAAGGAAATGAATTATCTTCGGAAATTGTGGAATTACGCTCGAGTCGATAAGGTGAGTAAAATCTCACATATTTATGAATCTACCCTTGCGATGATTCCAAGATTTTTGCAAGAGTTTTAAATATTGAAATACGACATGTATACAATATAGTGGATTATATATATATTGTATAAATGGTAATATAGTGAATTGTCTTCGGACCTGATTTTTGGTACAATATGATGTGAGGTTATTGTACGTGTTTGGCAAATCGAAACCTAGCCTTTGGCCGGGCGAAAGTTACGATACAGTTAGAGCTCTAGTCTGTCTGCCTTAGTACTGCATGTGAGGTAACGGGTGGTTACCTGCTCATGGGTACTCAGTTTATTTTGGATGTTGGGTAGCGGGTGGCTATCCAATATCAACGGTGTATTACGAGAGGGGTAACAGATGTGTACCAGCGTTCTTGGTACCCGTATTATAAATGCATTGGGTAACCAGAAGGGTTACTTAATTTTCTCATGAGCGTTTAATTTCATATTTCTTTGGGACAACCAGATGGGCTGTCCATTGACTCATGAGGGCATTTATAGTTGTTGTTTTGTGATCTTTCGTATATTTTGATATGCGAAATATATTTTGATTTTACTCATACGAGCTATAAGCTTACCGGGTTTGTGTTTACAATCCCGGTGCACCAATTCGATGGTGTAGGGGATAATTCCGCAGGTGCTGATTAGTGGAGGTTGAGTGACGACTACAGAGGCTCGAAGTCGTTCGTATCCTACTTGTGGTGAGGTTTTAGCGTGGATTTGTGTGTGAGAATTTGTGTAATTTCATTTGTGAGATTTGTGAGTGATTGTGAGGATTATTACATTTCCATTTTATGTATGGATTATAAATTTGGGTTGTAATAATTGGTTGTCTGAGTTGTATTGAGAACTCAGAAATGATCCGCTGATACACTTAATGATTTCGATTTATTTGAGATTATTTTGTGTTTAACGACTTTAGAATTTTGAGTCTTTAAGCTCGAAATTTTGGGATCGTTACAGTTGGTATCAGAGCCTAAGTGCGTATTTGGCGATTATCAATATCATCCGGGAGCGATGATCCGACTGCAGGCGGGCACCCATCACATGCTCCTCGGTATTGATTTGTCGTCGGGTACGCGAGAGTGTTTTAGGAGCCATACCTAATGGTTTGGTCCTCTGAGAAGTATCGTGATGATACTTCGATGATTCATCTTATCCTGAAATTTCATGTTAATACCTATTGAATCTGTTTTAGTTGAATTCGAGATTTCACAAGTATTGACAAAGTGTTTCGTTGTTTGAAGGTGATGAACGCTGATAAGGGCCGAGGACAGGGCCGAGGACAGGCGAGAGGCCGAGGTCGAGGTAGGACCACAGGCCGAGTCCGCAACGTGGAGAACCTTTATGAGGAGGCTGCTCCACAGGAAGAGTAGGTTGAGCCTGCTGCTGCGGTTAGAGATGATGGACGAGTGTTGAAGCTGATCAAGGATATCAGTGCACTGTCAGCGCCTACTTTTCATGGTGGACTAGATCATATGGTAGCTAACCATTGGATCGAGGGCATGGAGACATATTTTGAGATGATAGAGTGCACATCGATTGAGAAGAGAAAGATAGCTACTTTCTTTCTAAGAGATGATGCTCTAGACTGGTGGAAGAGCATGAGACAGACAGTGGATGTGGCTACATTCACATGGGAGGGTTTCACTGCTCTTTTCCGAGAGAAGTACTTTCCAGCCTCCGTACAGGAGAACATGGAGCTTGAGTTTCTGGCACTGGTACAGGGAGACATGACCGTTAGAGAGTATGATGCTCGATTTTCGCAGCTGTACCGGTATGTCAGGCCTATGATTGCGATCTCTTTGGCTCAGAAGTATCTACGTGGGCTGAAACAAGAGTACAAGACCATGATATCAGTCCTTTGCTTGACTACCAGGGAGCAGATATTTGAGAGTGCTATGAGTTTGGAGCAAGCAGAGAAGACTCAAGCAGGTGATGTGGGGAGCAGAGATGCAAAGGGAAAAGGCAAGGCAATCTATACAAGCAGCGAGCACTCAGGGCCGAAGGATAGGTCATGGAAGAGGCCAAGCACCACTATCAGGCCCCGACAAGGGCACCACCCCTAGCTATCAGGGCAGCACCAGTCAGACCATTGGCAGCGGTGAGGTGTTATGGCTGCAACGAGATGGGACATTACGCCTCAGCATGTCCGAAGCCGAAGAGAGCAGGCTGCCACCGGTGCGGGCAGGTGGGACACATAGCTCGAGATTGTACCCAACCACTTCCGGGTAGACAGGAACGGCCGCAGAGACAGCTACCAGCGGGCCAAGCTAGAGTGTTCGCAGTGGGTCAGCGAGACACAGGGGTGGAAGGTACATTATCACTGTTTGACTACCTTGCTAGAGTATTGTTTGATACGGGAGCATCGCATTCATTCATTGCAAGTTCAGTAGTGGAGATGCTAGGATTGATTCCTACACCTCTCGGGGACGCCTTATGTGTCACTTAACCCCTTGGAGTGTCACTTGAGTTAGAGACAATCTGCAAAGCTTGTCCTATTTTGATTGGAGGTAGAGAGTTCTCTGCTTCGTTGATTGTGATTCCGGACCACACTTACGATGTGATCTTGGGGATTGATTGGTTGAGACCACAGCATGCTGTGATTGATTGTTTTGACATGGTGGTGTCCTTTCATAGACCCGGAGAGCCAGTGTTTCGTTATCGTTGCCTCAAGTCTGATAACGCCATGAGATCAGGAGTTTTGGCACATGTGGAGTCAGTGGATCAGAAAGTATCTATCGCAGACATTGTGGTAGTATCTGAGTTTGGTGAAGTGTTCCAAGAGATACCGGGGCTACCTCCTCGAAGAGTGGTAGATTTCTGCATTGATGTAGTACCCGGTACAGCACCTGTGTCAAAGGCGCCATATAGAATGGGATAGAATGAACTTAAGGAGCTGAAGGTGCAGATCGATGAGCTATTAGACCAAGGGTTCATTAGACCTAGCGTTTCACCTTGGGGAGCACCTGTTTTGTTCGTGAAGAAGAAAGATGGTTCTCTACGGTTATGTGTGGACTACAGAGAACTGAACAAGGTGACCATCAAGAACAGGTACCCCTTACCTAGGATTGATGACTTGTTCGATCAGCTCAAAGGTGCTACGGTGTTCTCTAAGATTGATTTGAGATCGGTGATCATGTATTCTTGAAAGTCTCACCTATGAGGGGTGTTGTGAGATTCGGCAAGAAGGGAAAGTTGGCACCGAGGTACGTTGGGCCCTTCGAGATACTGGAGAAGGTGGGCGAACTAGCATATCGACTAGCCTTGCCTACTAGCATGTCGGGCGTTCACAACGTCTTCCACATTTCCATGCTGAGGAAGTATGTATCAGATGAGTCACATGTGATCGATCATAGTACCATTGAAGTGAAGGAAAATGCCACTTTTGTTGTTGAGCCGGTTCGTATTCTGGATAGATCCACAAAGAAGTTTCGGAGGAGAGAAGTTGAGCTGGTCAAGGTGCTGTGGAGTCACCATGATGAGGGTGATGCATCGTGGGAGCTGGAGTCGGATATGAGGATCAGATATCCACAGTTGTTTGTTGAGTGAGTTTGAATTTCGGGACGAAATTCCTTTAAGGGGGGTAGAATGTAATAACCCGATTTTTTCGGGACAAGTTAATAGACTACTTCTAAGTTTTTTTTAAGTTCTCGAAAATATTAAATTGTGTTCGTTCCGTGTTGTGACGTCAGAAGTCGAAAACTAAAACGTTATTAGAATGTTTAATTCGAAAAACGTTACGTTTCCGAACGTATTTTTCGACTTTTATTTCGTCGCTCGGTTGCGAAAACTTTCTTCACGAAAGTTGTAGAGCTCGTCAATACGAGTTCGTGGATATGTGACGCGTTCTAATCGGACGACATACGTAGAAGTTATTAACGATGGAAGTTAGTTTCCGATTTTGGGAGGGGGTATAAAAGGAATGTTTTTCAGCTAGGGTTCCCATAATTGGAAACCCTTTCGTTCCTCTCTCACCCCGCCTCCCTCAGTTCTCTCTCTCTCCCCGAAACCTTCCTCTCTCCCTTCCGATCGCTCTCCCTCCCCGATCTCCGCCCTCAGCCCTTCGTGGCCAGCACCGCCACTCCCTACGGCCTCGCAAGCTTCGCCACAAGCAACCCTGAGCTTGCGGCGCTCTACCTCACCGCCGAGAGCATCGCTCGTTCCCCGAGCTCCTTCGCCGACACCGTCCTCCTCTTACCTCCGGAGCCTCCACGATAAGGGTTGAACCCCGATTCGCCACACGGCCTCACCTCCACTCGCATCGACTGCGCCGGCCTCCCTAACATCACCACCGACGAATCGAAACCTCCACTGTTGAGCTAGGTATGAATCGATGATTTTGATGTTGTGTGTGTGCTTGTATGGTGATTTGGGGGTGATTGGGAGAATTTGGATTCGAATTGGGGAAGAATCGGCAGTGAAGGAGGGTGGGAGATACCGCCGCCTCTAGGCGGCGCGTGAGGGTGCTAGGGATAGCCTAGGGGTAGTCGGAGGCCGTAGGAAGGAAGAGGGGGAGGAGGGGGAGAGTTTGGGCACGGTGGTGACATCACACGCGCCGGTTTTGGGCTCGGCGCGTGGGCCCCACGCGCTGCCTGCCGGAGGTGGCGCGTGTACCCCACGCGCCGCCACGTGCGGTGGTGTGACAGTGTTTTCCGATATGGGTATTTTGGTAATTTGCTTAAATGTAAATGTAAATTTTATTTACTACGGTAAATGTAATTAAATTTTACCTTCGGTAAATGTAAATATAAATTACTTTCAGTAATTGTAAAAAGTAATTGTAAAAAGGTAATTTAGTAAATTTTATTTACTGAGATTGTATTTACATTTAAACAGTACGTATATACTATTTATACGTACAGAAATACGTATACAATATTTATACGTACAGAAATACGTATATAATATTTATACGTACAGAAATACGTATATAATATTTATACGTACAGAAATATGTATATAATATTTATACGTACATAAATACGTATATAATATTTATACGTACAGAAATACGTATTAATTGTATATCGGTACAGTAACCGTGAATAGTAACAGTGAACAGTAACTTCGTAAAACCGAAAATTGCTGAACAGTAACCGATTATTACTGTTTCGGCATTTAAAGGTTTACGAAACGATTCTAAATTCTTTTCTTATCTTTTCAAGGTGATCGTTAAATCAAGGAAATGAATTATCTTCGGGAATTGTGGAATTACGCTCAAGTCAATAAGGTGAGTAAAATCTCACATATTTACGAATCTACCCTCGCGGTGATTCAAGATTTTGCAAGAGTATTTAATAATGATTTATAACATGTATACAATTTAGTGGATTACATATATAATGTATAATGGTAATAAGTACATATATATATATATATAGTTCATTATATTATATACTGTAATGATTCATTAGAAATGGTTATTTCGATGACGGAAGTTTGTGTATTGAGCATGTGTGGTGAAATATGACATGTATAAGATATAGTGGACTATATATGTGTTGTATAAATGGTAAATAAGTGCGAATATATATAGTTTGCTATATAATATACTGTTATGATTTTATTGAGATTATATTGAGCATGTGATTTGAATTGTACAATATGATGTGAGATTATTGTACGTGATTTTTAACATTGAGATTGTTAAAATGTGAATTGTCTTCGGACCTGATTTTTGGTACAATATGATGTGAGGTTATTGTACGTGTTTGGCAAATCGAAACCTAGCCTTTGGCCGGGCGAAAGTTACGATACAGTTAGAGCTCTAGTCTGTCTGCCTTAGTACTGCATGTGAGGTAACGGGTGGTTACCTGCTCATGGGTACTCAGTTTATTTTGGATGTTGGGTAGCGGGTGGCTATCCAATATCAACGGTGTATTACGAGAGGGGTAACAGATGTGTACCAGCGTTCTTGGTACCTATATTATAAATGCATTGGGTAACCAGAAGGGTTACTTAATTTTCTCATGAGCGTTTCATTTCATATTTCTTTGGGACAACCAGATGGGCTGTCCATTGACTCATGAGGGCATTTATATTTGTTGTTTTGTGATCTTTCGTATATTTTGATATGCGAATTATATTTTGATTTTACTCATACGGGCTATAAGCTTACCGGGTTTGTGGTTACAATCCCGGTGCACCAATTCGATGGTGTAGAGGATAATTCCGCAGGTGCTGATTAGTGGAGGTTGAGTGACGACTACAGAGGCTCGAAGTCGTTCGTATCCTACTTGTGGTGAGGTTTTAGCGTGGATTTGTGTGTGAGAATTTGTGTAATTTCATTTGTGAGATTTGTGAGTGATTGTGAGGATTATTACATTTCCATTTTATGTATGGATTATAAATTTGGGTTGTAATAATTGGTTGTCTGAGTTGTATTGAGAACTCAGAAATGATCCGCTGATACACTTAATGATTTCGATTTATTTGAGATTATTTTGTGTTTAACGACTTTAGAATTTTGAGTCTTTAAGCTCGAAATTTTGGGGTCGTTACACTTCCGCAGGTGTTGACTAGTGGGGATTGAGAGACGACCCCGGTGACTCGAAGTTGTTCGTTACCCTGCTTGTGGTGAGATTTCTAGAGTGGATTTGTGAGTAAGAATTTGTGAGGTTTTATTTGTGAGTTTTGTGAGAGATTGTAAGGATTATTACATTTCCAGTTTTATGTATGGATTATAAATTTGGGTTGTAATAATTGGTTTGTCTGAGTTGTATTGAGAACTCAGTAATGATCCGCTGTGACATTTTAAATGATTTCGATTTCTTTGAGATTATTTTGTGTTTAACGACTTTAAAATTTTGATTTTTTAAGCTCGAAATTTTGGGGTCGTTACATAACTAGTTAATATTGCCTAGTGATGCCAAATAATTATGTGGACAACCACACAATTATAGGATTTATAACACTCCCCTTTGGATGTCCACCAAATAATTTTGGTGTTGGATGCGCTTAATATTGCCTTGTTAAAAACCTTGCCAGGTAATAAAAACCCAGTATGACAAAACAACCCTGGTTAAGGAGAAAAAGAGTGCAACACACATATGTCCATTGAGCATGGATTGAATACTCCCCCTGATAGTTTGCAAGCTTCAATAATATTTTTGATGAAGCACATTGATTGAGCGCCAATATGTATACTTGGACTTGATTTGGATGATATGAGCTTTCTCCTCCTTGAGTCACGGGGGTCACAAAACTTTCATGCATGGTGATCTTGATGTCTCATCTAATGATGACTAGTACGCAGTGCATAACTGCTTGAGTCACATAAGATGCAATATCTTCACATTTGGTGATTTCGATGTGATTCGCTTGTATGTTGCGTATAAGTACTTATCGCTTATTTTTGTACCTGTAAGGGTTAGAGCAACACGAGATACTATAGGCTATCTAAAGCCTTTATTGCATAAAAGCAAGTAGTGATAAAATATATATTCTTTTGGTTGTGTTAAATAACCATGATATGCATATTGATAAATTTTACCTTTGTAAATAGGGAAAATTTCAAGAATAGTACATGAAGTTAAGTCCACTATTAATTTATATACACTAAATTTCAAAACATAAATTTTCATACATCGAATTTCAAGTCCGTCCTAACATAAGTACACGACGTCAATTACACCGTTAACTCAATGTGAATATTCACTTGTCAAATGATAGTTTAGTACTTTTCTTTCCTCATCTCTCGCACTTTCACTCACCCTCAGTTCCAGACCAACCAAAGCGCGCACCTCTCCTCTCTCCCCGTACAGAGACCAACACCATTTCCCCCTCAATAATCACAATTCACAACCACTACATCTCCACTTTCCAGATCCACCACACACCAAAGTATAATTGGAGTTAAACCTCACCTAACCCATCCCAACTACTGATAACTTGTGGTTTATGCTCTACAACCCGAAATCCATAAACTACAATTGTACAATGACCGTAACCCGGTCTAAAACAAATCAATGTCGCCGACCCAACAACATGAATTTCCAGGAGCTTGAGATCGAGGTTCTCTTATGGAAACAGTGGCCCCACTTGTAAAATCGATCTCTTTGTGAGGGTGAAGCAGATTAATTGAAGAGATAAGCCTCGGTCTCTGCCGCAACAACCTCCGCTGGTTGTGGCGGACGAGTAAGGGAGTGTGCGTTCATGTCATTGCCTCCTTGAGGGCAAAGATGGTGGTAGAGGGCTAGAGGGTGGTGGTGATGTTGGGGGCCGAGGTGTGTGAGTGTGGTGCTGGTTAAAGAGGTTGCAATAAGAAGCAAAATAGATGTAGAGGGTTTCTGACCATTTTACCCTAAAAAATAGGACGGTGTCATGCAATAACAAGTCGATGTCATGCACGTTTGTTTAGCTATTTATGTAATATGATGTATTAAAATTTATGTTTTAGAATTTGATGTATAAAAATTAAGAGTGGCCCAACCTTCATGTACATCTACTAAAAAAAATTCTTGTAAATATGCTTACCGCATAAAAGGATATATGTGGCTAAATAGGCCATTCACACGAATTTGTGAAATTAAGTAGGCTCTTTAGGAGCTCTAATGCACCCTTAATAGATAATGACATAAAAGCGTTGAGGTATATGAAATCTCCATAACACCATCATGTCATGGTATGGTACTGATACAAATATAGTTGTATGCATAAAATGAGATTAATTAAATTGATAATCATAACCCTTATGTCATTTGAGAAAACATGTGCCATATAGAACAATTTTATTTCACATTATCTACAACACCATCATTAACCTTCTAGCTAAGGACACATTTCATTTGGTGTTTGAATTGACTATAGGTTCAACCATATCACATTCACCATTACTTGGTGAAATGCCCTTTTATAGTTTGGCCAATAAAGATGTAGACATTTATATCAGAACGTGATTCAATGTCATCATAGCCTTTGATGATTTTGTAGCTACCATAAATTATATCGATAATCGATGATCATCAATTATGTGATCCCACTATTCTCATAAGCGTGCATTTAGCTATCAGCATATTGATATTGGGTACCCATGCCTATTCAGAGGCTTTCATCCTTTCTTTAGTAGACTTGTCTCTCTTCTAGGATAGTCATACCATATGGATGAACTTATTTGAGAATGCGGATCATTTACTCATAACCTCATGTAAAGCGTTAGAGCAATATATATAGGGCTTTATGACCTCCATTTCATAGGAGTTGAAATTTGGAACCTATAGATATGTCACGCTGAGGCGATCGACATTTTCAATGAAATGTCTAATCATGACATCATCTATAACAACTTTTACGAGCTTTATATATGTAGCCTCTATAAAAGCACTAACATTTGAGTAGTATGACAATCTCATGAGGAGAATCATGTCATATGGACCAACACGTGTTTTCCAATTCGAGTGTGGTCTAGACTGCTTGCACAATATTTTCTTGCTTTAAGGAACTTAATTAACACATGATCTTGCCACTTGTGAACTAATTTACTTCACAATTATTGATTAACAAATTCTTCGTACATGAGGTACGAGGTTTGATTTGAGATATAATGAATTTGCTAATTCATGCTCACACGTGGATAATTAATTATCTTAACATGAGATATATGTTGTACTTCAAGTATGCGAGTGAGCATATATATATGAGACATGATTAATTCATGCTGTTTATTATGGGCGTTATTTCCTCCCCTTGACAGCGGGAATACTGTCTCATTAAATGAAAAATCATGTGTAATATGTTCAATCCCTTGATGAAGTTCCTTATGAGCAAATTCGCAGTCACTATTACTTTAGACAATAGTGTTAAAACTCGGCAATGAATCGCATTAGAGTTTGTTAGTAATATTACACAACATGATGACCGATTTAGTCATGTCAAATCAATGCATTAGGCTTGGTGGACTTCTGGTTCATAATTAACGATATATGCCTTGCATTGTTGTGTAATAATATGATCCAACTGAGAGAGTGGATGTTTACTCATCACACACTTTAGTACTAAGATACTACCCATATAAATATCTCTCATTTTGGTAACATAACTATATGTTCTTCTAGAGTCATCCACCAAGATATGTAGGATCTGAGATAAACTTTTAGTCTAGGTATAGATAAATATAGAGAGCTACTTAGGATCTTTATAGATTATGCTCACAACTGTAGAACATATCTTTCATTCCTTTTATCACCAAATTATTTAAAACGAAATGATGTACATATGAGATCCATAAATGTTAGAATTTTATGTTCTTAACAAGGTGACATTTCGAGTTTCATGTCACTATATTTCACTCGAAAACATTTAGTTCGAGGCTAATAGTTATGCTCTTCATGAAATATGATTATACTCGAAGCCTCTTGCTTGAATCTACATAACTTTTGAAACATGAGGTTTCAAAAGAAGTAAGAACTGTAATTACTAAAATTAAGGAACTTGAGGCCCTTATTAAGAGGATCTGCATTAGCATGCATGCTTGAAGAAATGCAAGCTCTCATAATGAGGATCAAAAAACTGTAAGTTTCAATTTATTTTTGGTGATACCATTGAGTGACTTGTGGCCATATATGTGATTAAAGATATAGAAACAATAGGTTCTAATATCTTTTGATCATGAGATTCTCAACACCATATTACAATATTATGATGGTTGAGATTTAGGCCAAAATGAGATATAAAAACTAATCATAGCATCTTAATGCTATTTTCAACCACTTCTCTTTCAAAATGACTTGATTAAAACCCATTATAGTATGGAGTGCGAAACATGCATATGCCCAATGCTTAATACCATCATATGTGTGGAAAGCATTTCTAAGATTTTAGGATTTTTAGGGCACCACCTATATGGTCTTTTCATTTGTCATTTTTCCAATCCACTTGTGGTGGTTATGATTTAGCCATGTAAAACTTAGTTGTATGGTTGTATCATGCACAACCCATTAAATATGGCAAGCTCTTCCAATACATGTATTATATGGAGGTGCGTAATGCAACTAAACTTCACAAGATGAACTCATGCGAAGTCATCAATCAATTAGATATGCGAGATCTGAGATTATTGTTATTAATAGAGCTTTTATGACCAAGAGAATGATCGCATTATGTTGTTGAGACAACATTTCCATAGATGAGATATGTTTGGATTTAGAACTGAGGTTCTTTACATAATCTCATGTTGAAAGCAACTCACTCGAATTTTTAGGTTCGAGGGTGACACATGCTAGAATTCTTTATTCTACATTTACTCAAGACTACAGGTCCGAGTCTACACAATTACAAGCTACATGTTCTAATGGTGGGTGAACTTGAGGTTCACATGTTATTATTTAGCATAAATCAGACAATATGTCCGTTTTCATGTAATACCATGATGAGGAATTTATAGTCCTCTTACAATAGGGAAACATGATGTTTTAATCATCTAAAAATACTCGTAACATGTGGTTTGAGTCTATAAATTGGAACTGAGGTCCCAAATTATGGTATTTATATGTGATCATCTTGTTGTAGAATCAATTATCACCTATGGGTAGCCTTATCCCTGGAACGTAAAATTTTTGAAAATTTTACACTAGCTGCTACATCACATATATGTGAGAGTGTGTGCATGAAAAAATCCACCAAAACTAGTCAAGAAGGAGGGGGGGGGGTAAGAACAAATTCACTTAATTAGATGAAATTAAGTTAATGTTGACCACATCGATCGAGACCCAAATATTATCAACATTAGATGAATTTTTTACCATATCCTTATTTAAATATGCTGATCACATCTGACGGTCAAAATTTAATATTTTGAATTTTAGACATTGGAACCACAACATGTCTACTAATGTGGTATAACTTGTTTAATGGTCTTTTTGCAAATGTATGCATTTGTGAAGCAACTATATATTATAAATAGAATTTTGCAAATATGTCCGCATGATGCGTTACGTATTGTGAAATATGGTTATGGTAAAAAAATCACATCTTTTCGATAACGTTTGTGTCCCGATCGAGGCGGTCAACCATGTTTACGTTTATTACCCCATATGGGTAGCCTTATCCCTGGAACGTAAAATTTTTGAAAATTTTACACGAGCTGCTACATCACATATATGTGAGAGTGTGTGCATGAAAAAATCCACCAAAACTAGTCAAGAAGGAGGGGGTAAGAACAAAGTCACTTAATTAGATGAAATTAAGTTAATGTTAACCACATCGATCGAGACCCAAATATTATCAACATTAGATGAATTTTTTTACCATATCCTTATTTAAATATGCTGATCACATCTGACGGTCAAATTTTAATATTTTGAATTTTAGACATTGGAACCACAACATGCCTACTAATGTGGTATAACTTGTTTAGTGGCTTTTTGCAAATGTATGCATTTGTGAAGTAACTATATATTATAAATATAATTTTGCAAATATGTCCGCATGATGCGTTATGTATTGTGAAATATGGTTATGGTAAAAAAATCACATATTTTCGATAACGTTTGTGTCCCGATCGAGGCAGTCAACCCTTTTTACGCTTATTATCCCTTATGGGTAGCCTTATCCTTGGAACGTAAAATTTTTGAAAATTTTACACGAGCTGCTACATCACATATATGTGAGAGTGTGTGCATGAAAAAATCCACCAAAACTAGTCAAGAATGAGGGGGTAAGAACAAATTCACTTAATTAGATGAAATTAAGTTAATGTTGACCACATCGATCGAGACCCAAATATTATCATCATTAGATGAATTTTTTACCATAACTTTATTTAAATATGTTGATCACATCTGACGGTCAAAATTTAATATTTTGAATTTTAGACATTGGAACCACAACATGACTACTAATGTGGAATAACTTGTTTAGTGGCTTTTTGCAAATGTATGCATTTGTGAAGCAACTATATATTATAAATAGAATTTTGCAAATATGTCCGCATGATGCGTTACATATTGTGAAATATGGTTATGGTAAAAAAATCACATATTTTCGATAACGTTTGTGTCCCGATCGAGGCGGTCAACCATTTTTACGCTTATTATCCCTTATGGGCCTATGGGTAGCCCTATCCCTGGAAGGTAAAATTTTTGAAAATTTTACACGAGCTGCTACATCACATATATATGAGAGTATGTGCGTGAAAGAATCCACCAAAACTAGTCAAAAAGGAGGGGCTAAGAACGAATTCACACTTAATTAGATGAAATTAAGTTAATGTTGACCACATCGATCGAGACCCAAATTTTATCAAAATTAGATGAATTTTTTACCATATCCGTATTTAAATATGCTGATCACATCTGACGGTCAAAATTTAATATTTTGAATTTTAGACATTGGAACCACAACATGCCTACTAATGTGGTATAAGTTGTTTAGTTGCTTTTTGCAATTGTATGCATTTGTGAAGCAACTATATCTTGTAAATAGAATTTTGCAAATCTGTCCACATGTTCTTTTTATTTCTTTAAGAATCAAGTAGATAGACAAGGAAAGAAACTCCGATTTTCTTTACAAAATAATCGAAAGAAAAACCTATATAAACCAGAGAAAAACCAAACCGAACCAAACCGAACACAATTGGTTTTTGAAAAAAAAAGTGAAAAATCAAACCGAACCAAACCGAATAAATAGAACGGTTTGGTGTTCGGTATCACCTATAAACCGAACCATTCACACCGATTAACACCCCTACATTAGAGTAAAACTGTAAAATCAAGAATGAACGCCAAAATGTGTGTGTGTGTGGAGGCAAGCAAACATATACGAATTTAAGAATGATACACTTGCTTGTTTTTTTTTGGGTCAACTATACACTTGCTTGTTAATGCAATTACTTTCCATCGAACTTCATAATTTGTGATATCAAATAGTTGCATTCATATAGAAGTTTACAAGTGGTATGAACGTCAAACCGACTGCCCTTAAAAACCTTATCATGATGCTTTAAGGCCGCGGCCGGTATTATAAGAAGCATTAGGGTAGGAAACTAGTCATACCGACTCGGCCAAGAACACCCACCAACATCCAACGTAGATATTAATATATATGTCGTGGTTGAAGAAACTACTAAAGTGAAAATTTTAAGAACGGTACCTCACAAATTTTCCACTCCAATTTAAAGGTAATTTAGTTATGTTAATTTCAAATGGGTACATGACGTTTATAATCCCGCTCAAGACTTGTACATGCTGACAACCCCTTCTTTTCATTCAGAATTTTTTGTCTATCTTACGACGATAATTGTGTCATTTGAATAATTGAATCCAATCAATTCAATCACCGTTTCTCCAAGCTGCTTGGTGATGACTTAACAACTTCGTCTCAATTATATAAACATATCCCCAAGCCTCTCTCCCCAAATCATCTTGAAAGAATCACCATATATACTTCAACTCCAACTCATAGAAGTTGTTCATCACAACCCCAAAGCTCTTGTTTTCCAACTGCCCATACATCAACTCCAACTCATATACTTTGTCAATTCGACCCGATCAGAAATACCCAACACCAAGAATAAATCAAAATCGTAAGCAACTTTCTCATGTGGCCCAAATCGGCTGACGTTGTGCATGACAAAGCAGGAGAAGAACCGACCTTTGATGAAGACGATTCTTGGGATTTAGAAGGAGTCGATAATGTCATAAGCCCAGTGGTGGAACACGTCAATGATGATGCAATCGGGTGGGTGTTGGGAGAACAAGTGTTTTAGGGATTGTTGAAAGATGGAGGTGTCGGTGAAAGAGGCGGTATTGTATTGGAGGTCAATGGTGATGTGGTGGTTGGGGGTTTGGTTTGCGGAAAGGAGCTGAGGCATTAAAAGGAGTGTTGGAGATATAACAATTTGAAATTAACAAAATTAAATTATCTTTAAATTAGAATGGAGTATTTGTGAGGCACCGTTCTTAAAATTTTCATACCCATAAACCATGAGATTAAAGAGTAAAGACCATATGGATTGAAGATCATATATGGCCAGGCTATCTAGAAGCAATTTTATATACATATAATTTTTCTTTCGGGTTGGTGTCTGTATATACAGCAACATACGGTCGATCTGGGTCGTCAATATTTAGAACTAAATCGAAAGAATGATATACTTCTTTGTATGAAGCAATTGCTTTACCAAAATACCAGATCGACTGAGAGAAATCCCGGAACTTGGTCGTCTAGCACTCTAGCATGCATGGTGCATGAATATCAGACCAAACAACATGCAAATTAAATTGTGAGTATCTGCCACATTTAAAGCTTGACAACTACTTAACATAACAATTATATTTTCCAAACAATGCGTTAAGTTTAATCAATATGCTGAGACTGAATAGGTGGTGCTGGTTTCTTTCTCTTCATATTTTGATTAATTTTATTAACTTCTTCGGCTGGAAAATCATGAAAACCAGTACGGCTACGGACAAGCATCCCCCACATCCACAAAGAAAGTTATTGAGTTTTATCATCTCACAGCAACTACAACTGCTGTACTGCATCGCATTGTATTGCTCTGACAGTATGTCTATACATACGTATAGTCGCATTGATTAGACCGTACCCAAGCAAAAGAAGGAAAGAGAAATGACAAGGTTTACTCACTAGACACTGCGAAACGCGAAGTGACGATGAACCAAGACGAACCTGAGTCGAAGGATCTAGCATGGAATTCTGGCTAAAAAGATCAAGAACTTGGCTTATACATATACTGAATGGGAGCTAGCCGCCTGAAAAAGATAACATCCCCCGCCGATACCATAGTCAATGCCTCGCTCCATGAAGTACTGTGTACGGAATCGAAGTACTTCCCAGCATGCATGCTCATATAAATTTCCTCCCCGACATCAATATTGTAAATGACAAAGTTTGTGACAATTTGAATGAAACTCTCAAGCTGGCGGGCCAGGGTCGTCTATAGTATGAAAATATCTACCATACAGTCAATTTATAACTAATTGAACAAAATTATCACACTAATAACAATTTAATTGAATTAAATTATGACATTGACAATAAAATTATCATATTCATTTTACACATTTACATATCATTAAACAAAATTACCATGTTTACAATTTGTTCAAAAACTTATAAGATGTTGTAAGTGAAATAATTACTTATAATTAACTACAGTTACCTAAATAATGATTCGTTCTACCACAATGACCAAATTTGTTGTCATATTTATAAATATGAGTATCATATATATGTGAGTATCTACGAAAATTTCGGCCGGCTAAACCGTACCCTTACCCTAACTCCCTAACTCAAGAGAAGTCTAACCGATTTTTTTGATGACGTGCAATATCTATGAGGTCATTATTGTTCATTTCTGTTTCATCGCTTTTAGTTGAGCACCGGACTGTTTCCCTTCAATCTTTTCGTGCAGGATTGTTTTTACATATATAACCATACCTTTTGCGATTGCAATAGAGAAAAATTGGATCTCCAACTTATACCTAATTCTACTCTAATTCTCAAAGCTCTCTCACTAAAGATAGTAAGCTTTCTGACCTAACAAAAGCATATATAGCTAATAATAAACGTGACAAACTGTAATTTAGACAGATAAGTTTGCTCTTATAATTCATTGGCTGATCACTAAAAATCCGAACTACAACAGGTACGTGATCCTTTACTATAGTAACATATATATCACGAAAATCCCTACTTTTGGGAGCAAGGAAGTTCAAACTAAATTTACTATCACTTTATAGTGGGTAGTTTTGAATGCAATCATTCCATGGATTATCGCTCTGTTGACCTAAATCTGCAAGTGACTTCCAAACAAGACTCCCAACCTTAAACCCCGTTCCGAACGCTAACATCCACAGCCTGTCTCCTTCTTTGATTCTCTGTTTCGCTTCAAAATAGGCCAACTCATAGAACACTAGGCTACTAGAAGTGTTCCCAAATCGGTGCAAACTCATCCGAGCGGGCTCAGTCAACACGTCACCTAGTCGCAGAACCCGCCCAACCTGCTCGATCACAGCTTTTCCACCCGTATGGATACAAAAATGGTCAAAAGCTTTGGTGAAATCCGGGACAAATAGTGGTTTCAAATTGCTGGTCTTCCCCCATGTTGCTGCAGAACAAATGACCGAGTAAGCGTACATAGCAAGTTCATTGAGAGGTAGAACTCGGGGAGCCAGAACTTTGATGTGCTCACGTAAATAGGTTCCTGCAACTGGAATCAAATCTTTTGTCAAAGCAAAACCCAGGTTGCCCTTTTCATCTTCCTCTTGAAATGCAGCTTTATATGCTCGGTCGTTTGCTCCGTGGTGAGTTCGAAGAGACTGAATGAGTTCCATCTTAGAGACTCGGCGACTACTCGGGTCATTGGTAATCAACGCCGCAGCACAACCAACCCGAAATATGCAGTTGGTTACGAGCATGGGACGACTATCACCGAAATACCAATTCAAACTAATACTCTCGGTTATCACCACCAGGGTGTATCCAATCTCTTTGCTCTTCTTTAGTAAGTTAGCAGCTAAATCGATTGATATCACACCAGAGCTACACCCCATGCCGCTTAGATTGTAGGTTTTTACGTGTTTGAGCTGAAAACGGTTGACGACCAGAGACGACAGGGAAGGTGCCGGAGAGAAGCTTCCACTTGTCACGATCAGAGTGTTGATGAGAGATGGCTGGATGCCAGATTTGGAAAGGAGTGTGCTCACGGCTGAGAACATGCCTTGCTGAGCTTCATCCATGGCAGACTCTAACTTAGCTTCGGGGTTGGATTGGAAAACGAACTTTGGCGCATAGGTTTCTTCTCCTAGGCCGGATTTGAGGAAGATTTTACGCATGAATTCTTCGCTTTCATCCGTAAAGCGATTTGTGCTGCGCACGAAGGTTTCGGAGGATTGAAAGTTACATTTTTGGTTAGGGTCGGGTTTGAAGCAGGAGTAGTCGAGGAGGAAGATAGGGTTGGGACGAGAGGAATAGTAGTAAAGACTAGAAATGAAAAAAAGCCAAATGCAGGACAAAGAAAGGGTGGAATAGGAGAAGAACGAGTGAAGGAGAGTTAAGATTATTAAGACTCCCAAAATAGAAGCTTGGAGGGATTTGAAATGAGATGCGGGTTTCATCTTGAGATATTGGAAAGTTGTGAAAATAGTGAAGAGATCAGGTTACCTATATAGTGCGCATGCTGTGAACAACATGAAGGCTAGCTTATTGGCTTACAGCTTCTCATGTTTAATGACTTGTAGACAGAGATATGAGAACAGTTGGGACAATAGATGAATTTGTTGAAAACGAATTTATTGTCTGAGTTGAAGTGTTGAACTACCAGACATAAAGTCCACACGTTTATAACTTCATCATTCGGTTTCTACTTTGATAATTCGGCTTCGATTCTGTGTCTTGTGATAGGGTTTAAGATATTAAATTGTTCTGGTATGTGGATCGCTTGATCCTGGCGGATAATAAAAGCATGTTCTTAGTAACTATTCAATATTTATACAAAAAAAAAACAGAAAATCCGCCGGAGATTGGGCTGATTAGTGCCCTGAGGTGGTCGGTACGTACGGAGAGTCGATCTGGCATATATGTATTTATATTATACACTGTAGTGTGAAGGATTCGTCTATGGTGCAGTGCTGCATACCATACATACCGAATCGGACGGTAGATAGATAGTGTCTTGAAATACACGTGAGGTATGTGGAGTATATGAACGGTGGATTAGGGGCGCTGCACGCATGCAGCGCTGCACCGTAGAATTTTCAGTAGTGTGAATATCTACTCAAAGCTCATTGGTTTACAGCTCTTTCGGATGCATACCGACTTGTCTACATGCAGAGAAAGAGAAGATGGAATTTATTGCATATAAATGCAGTTGGAAAACCATGTCAGCAGAATGAATGTAGGGCGAGCTTTGGTTTCAATGTGGTGATGAGTATACCAGAAATTTTGGTACAATTCTTATTGAGTCCCAAACAAGTTGACACCCCTCTGGGGCACTGGCTTACTAATGCAAGATTTTCTGTAAGGCATGCGTGAATAATTATGGACTGTAGAAAAATTAAGCACACCAGAAAAAAAATTATCATACAATGTATTAATAGCATCAATTGTGGACCTGTCACGTATTATTCTCACTGTATATGATACTTGAGTTCAGTGACAACGCTACGAATGCAAATCGCAAACGATCGATCATGCAGGTATAACTCAATAAGACAATAGGGTTAGTAGTTCAATTTTGGTCTGCGAGAAATATATACTACATGCAGTTAGCTAGCCAAGTAGCCCTAGCTCTTATGAATTATGAACTAACTTGATGAGTGCTGGCCGATAACGTGTTAACTATAAATAGAAACCTATACTACGTACACAAGACATACTACACAAGAAAAAAAGGAATTAATATTCAATCTTACCAAACCACTCAAAGACATAGTTGGCGAAATAGTATGAGGCTCCGTCTTTTTCCATGACGGCTTGGCTCTTTGAAGGAGGGTGACCGTGTAGATATGGCGGAGTGGCAGAGGCATCTTGGCGACGACCGTTGGAGGAGGACTATGGAGATGCTCTCCGACTCGATGATGACCTCAGCGTTCTCGTGAAGATTAGATATATGCCTCCTAGAAATAGATTCGAGGTCGGGGTGGCTGATTGCAGTAGCAACAAGTGCCTATGTTTCAGGGCGGCGTGAAGTTTCCTCTTCCTCAGATCGCGTATGCAAGGGGGGAAGGTGGCATGCGTTGTAGTGGGCTGCACAGATCTCAGCCTTCAATGGACTCGTCGGGGATGACGTTGCCCTGTTGGGATCTAGATGGAGGTTTGCCAACGAACTCGGTGCCGGAAAGGAAGTTGGTGGTATGGAGGCTTGGTCGAAGGCCAAGAGCAGTTTAGTCTAGCTTGTAGCCTATTGTTATGCTTTGATAAGTCATAGAATATGTTTTTTTTTAATTTCTTGCTACAATTCAATGTAGTTTTTAAAAAACAAAAAAATAGACATATATTATATACTAAGTTAGGGTTTCAGCTCTAGACTTCTTGTCTGTTGCACAACAATAGTGAAGGAGTATGCAATGACACTAGGCCAAAATGTCAAATAGACAATGCAGGGCCAAAAAAACCATTGTCTGAAAAATCAGACAATGCTTTCAAAATAACCATTGTCTAAAGTGTTGAGCTGGACAATGGTTTTATAAGTACCATTGTCAGATCTCATGTAAGACAATGTTTAGTATCTTGCGACAAAATACATTGTCCTTGTTTCCGCTAGAGATAATGGTATTGTAACCGTATATTGTCTATACTCATATTGAGGACAATGGTTTTTCTTCTTTTCTGAAGCATTGTCTGAATTGCCTCAAACAATATTTGTTTTACAATGGTTGATTGAGAGGTTTAGATGCATTGTCTGAATGAATGACTAACAATGGTTTTTGAAAATAATTAAATTGTCTTAGAAACCCAAACTATTTTCTTCACTTAAGATTTTAATATAATTGTCTTTTCACACTTCAAAGATTTTCCCTAAATCTCTCATCATGAACTTTTCTTTCTATCTCCATCCTCCGATCCTCTTATAGTGGTGTCAAAAACACCAACTCCGGCCACCATCTCAGCTCGCCACCACAATTAATTAACTCATATTTTCTTTGCGACTGAAATCATTGTGTCACTATATTTCTAACTACCTTATTAAAGAATGTTAACAATTTAGATAAAGATGTTATCGATAAATTTTGATGAACACGTTTAATCGTAATGAAAATTGGAACTTATGATTATACTAAAAGTGTGAAGGATTGTTTCTCGACCATGAACGATTCATCGAAGTGAGTTCATCGATTTGAAGTTGTCGAATAGAAGAAAATCGTTGAAATAATAAGTTTGGACCCATTTGCCCATAATCGACAAAAATTAGAAAGCTATTATAAAATTGGTCGCAAGGGTAATTTTCTCTTTGCATTTTGGTGGTATAAATAGCGAAGAGATGAAACCCTTCAACCTTCATTTTTTCTTCTCTCCCTCTCGGCCACACTTATCGCTCTCTTCCGAGAGCTCTCTTTCTTCCTCTCTCTGCCAACATCAACTACGCCTTCTCTGGCCACCGATTGAGCTTGCCATCACTACCTATCGACTTAGCTTCTCTTCCGATTATCAAAATATACACATTCAAGATAATAAACCCTAAAACATGCATCAAAGTGTCGACCCAAAGAAACATGCAATAGAATTATGAATGAACAATCAGTAAAGAAATTCTCATATGAAATCATATAGATCAATTGGGGTTCAAAATCAAAGACATATCTAGGGCTTTGATCAGCCCCTAACTAATAAGGAGTTTAGTTATACATAATATTGAATAAGAGCATCAAATAATATATGAGAGATGAACTAAAGGAGGAGAAAGAATAATTTGATGATAGGTAGGAGATCTCCTGATGTATGGTTGCCTGAATCTCCCGTTTCTTCTTTTTCTCTTCTTCTCTTCTTCTCTTCTATGTTTTCTCTCTGTCTCCTTGCCTCCCTTCATTCTCTCTCCATTGTCTCCTCTGTTTTTCTGATATAAATAGGGCTAAGAAACCCTGGCAGTTCATCCATAGGCTTTTTGGACTGGTCTGGGCCTTAGAATAAAACTTTGATCCACAATAAGAAAATCACACATACCGACCCCCGCTCACTAAATCGATCATAACGTTCTCCAACAAATATATATTGCGGCGATTCCAATGGTTATAGAAATTAGACTCAGAGAGTTTTTCATCGATATATTATGCATAAATTTCCTCCATGTAGATTGCACGCTATGGTCCGGCGAAGTTGACTGTTCTGCAGAGGCAGAATCTTGATTTTAGGTTTTATTGCTCTGTTTGCTTCTTTAAACACATATTCCTCTTATTTTGCTTCAATGGACCTAAAAACAATAAACTAAGTTAAAATTGACATTACTAAGAGAATAATTAACTAAATGAGAGAGACAACATATTAAGAACGTCGCATTATATGCTTCTATCATTCACAAAAAGATATTATAGTTTGTTCTTTGACACATGCAGGCTACAAAATCAATAAACTACCAACAAAGCTTCAAACCCTATTCTACTACCCAACAACTAACTAATATAATACCTCATGAGGTACCTAGATCACTTTGTCCTTACTTTATCAATCTGCTTTTCGGCGTACTCCTGGGCTGGGGTGTTCTTGTACCTCAACTGAAATTAAAAAAGAGTAAATGGTTACAATGTTTAGATGATACATGCATGCTCCAAAACATCAATTAACCAAAAAAATAAACTTTACCTTTCGGGTCAGCATGCTCTTGAACTCCCATTTTTGGCAAGCTGAATCTAGAACCAACTTCTTTGTTGTATGAGGTACCACAAAAGCCAACTAAAATTTTTACATTTCAATACTTAGTCCAAAGACTTCACGGTTTATGAATACACTTCACACTTGATGAATAAAAAATCAAAACTCTAAGACATTTCCCTAAACAGAGTTCCAAATTTGTTTTGTTTGCTCTATTGGAACTTGCTTCCAAGTAAGTTTCCAAATTGACACCTTTGTTCATGCAAGCACTCCGATATATGACTGTATTTCCTCCGATGCATTGCCATAAGGGGTTCCATTCTTGTTAAACAAGACCATAAGGGGTCACTCTGCCATTGCTGCAGATCTAGCTCTAACTGCTCTAGGAATCCTTTCCCTGGCCTTGGACACCTTTTCCAATAACTTAGCCATGACCTACAAGAAATGACACATATTCAGACACAATCATATAAGATGCAAAAAAAAAAAAAAACTAAAGCTAGAGCATATATATTACTGTGAGTTTAAATTATAAGGCAATAAGTAATCATATAAGGTAGGTAAAAAGCTAATTCTAAAGCAAATATAGTACTACAAGCTCAAATAGATATTTAAAATAACATGAAAGCTGAAATAACATCTAAAGGGAATCTCACACAAATAAATAGTTAAATTTGCAATGTTAAGGAACTAAAGCAATATGCATCTGCAAGACTGATAAAACACAAGAACCTTGACACCTTTATATTAGATCAGTGAACAAGAAACTTACAATAATATTTACTATGAGCCTAAACCTTAAGGGAAGAAACATTATAAATTATATACATAAATTGGATCAGTTGAATGCATGTGATCACATCAGTTCCAACGTATATTGAGTAATTAATTCGAACCCTCAATTGGTAGACGTTTTGAACCAAACACAGAAGCTAATGATATGAATTAAATTATATAATAAAACTAAGTTGCACATATAATAGACTTCAAGAAAAGCAAGTAATACACCAGAACTTTGACTATAGCAATCCAACTCTTTAGTACAAACCATATGCAAACAAAACAAGGCATTAAGGTGAAAATAAGAACACATCTTATAAGGAGACTCATACCACACATGAACAAGAACACAAACCTAGCCCCAAATTTTAAAAAAAAAATCAACAACAAAGTTTCACTAACTACCACAGAAACACAAACACCAATTATAATATAGGTCTGAGGGGTTTGTACATTTGTTATCTCTCTTCCATATATAATGGAAAGTAATTCATCAATCCTTTTGCTTTGTAACATGAATCCTATATTCCTAAAATCTCTGAATTTTACTCAAATTCTCCATAAGAATATGATAGTATCATTATTCATTTCCATAAGAATTAGAAGCTCCAAATTAAAGAGGGAATAAGAAATTACCTGACATAAACAAGTTCTGTAAACCCTAGCCACTGTGGATGGCGGAGCTATGGTAGCGCTGCTCTGAAACTGAGGTCGTGATAGGGGTTTTGGTACCCGAGAGACGCTAACTCTAATTCTGATAGTTGTGTTGCCAGATTAGGCATGTAAATTAAGCCCAGAACTAACGGGCATACCCAAACTTAGCCCAAAAAATTGGGCTGCGGGCCGGCTCGGCCCAAACTAATGGGCGCTCTTTACTCGGCCCTTTTTAGAATGGGTAGGGTATGGACAATACTTTTCAAACCTTGGGCCAACCTAAAGCCATGCCCATATGGTATATTATAAGGCCGACCCATAGCCCGACCCATTCTCAATGTCAAATTTTATTATTAATTTATGAGTGATTGATATAAACAGTAAATTATATTGGTTCAATTGGCAAATGTGTTATTTTTATAAGAAGGGGTTCATGAGTTCAACTTTTATCTCAATTAAATTTTTCAAATGAAAGTTAAAAGATTTTATTATCTAAAACTCACGAGCCAAAGGGCGGGCTCGGGCTTCACATATATTGATAGGGTCGACCCTGCCCTACCCATTTTACACATAGGGATGAAAAAGGCATGGGTCAGGTAGTATATGGGTCTTCATATCTTAGGGCCGGGTCAGCCCTGCCATGCCCATTTTACAGGCCTAAGCCAGATTATTACTAGAAGATGGAAGTCGAAGAATACAGAGCTTGCAGCTCCGTCACCGGTGCTCTTGATGCCGGATTCTAAAAATGGTTCTTTCCCCTATCTTGGTTCAAACCAAACGGGGGAGATGATGAGCCGAGGGATTGGAGATCGAAATGAGTCCATTGGAATGCGGTGGCTACATGTGGTAATTGACAAAGGAAGAAACGATGACGTTTGGAATATAGTTATTTTGGTCTAGATATAGACATCTCATAGATCAATTAATTGAGAATATAGTGAAGTCGATACTGACATTTCGCTTAACATAGCAAGTAAGAGAACGTAATATGGTTAATGACCTAACGACATTGGCTTAATTATGAGTGCATTCATTTATAATCATTGACATTATTTTGGGGTGATTGAAGCGTATCTTGTGGTGGAGAGAAGTTCCTAGCTATTATTTCTTTCATATGTACATCCATATTCACTTTTTGATATTCTGTTTTCAACAATACTTCTGTTTTATTTATTTTTTGTTCACCAATCAAATCAACTCCGAACATCCTCTTGTATTTATGCGAATATTGTAGATAATCTTTTTAATAACGCTCTATCTTGCAGAGTACCCTCAATTCCCGGCCTATAACGATAACCCTTACTAACCACTATATTATCTTCTACAGGGTTTTATTGATGGCCTTAAAAATGCTTCATTAGTGGATTGGTCTCATTATAGGCACATGCAGGGGTGTAGGCTATGTTTTTGCCAAGTATCTAGGCTAACTATGGTTAAGTATGTTCTTGCAAAACATCTAGCTAGCTTGGAATGATGGATTTAATGTTATGATTATATATGTTATGGTGAATGATTGAATCTCATGGGTTTTACTTTGTGTGATTGAATTGGTGTTTATGTTTATGTTTGATGGGTTGAATTGGTGTGATTGAAGAATTTAGGTCCCAAAACTGGATGAAACCCAGAAACACAATGTTTCTCACCAAATATATGGCTAAAAAGCATTGTCTAGAAGAGTTTTAGTCAATAGGCTCTGGAAAGAAAGCATTGTCTTATCTTATAATTACAATCTCAAACTAGACCAAGACCATTGTTGTTGTGACCTTAATCAACATGTGTTGTAAAGAAAAGCATTGTCTCACTCTACAATAACAATGTTAAACTAGAAAACCAACATTGTCTTTGTAAACTCTTATTCAATGTACATTTAAGAAAAAACGTTGTCTTCACCAACATTCAGACAATGGTAGTTTAAACCCAGTCAGTTGTCTGAACTTATTATAGATAATATTTTTCGTGCATTTTTTGAACCGTATATCAGCCAATTGTTCAATAGACAATGGTACAGCCATATATCAGACAATAGGCAAAAACCATTGTCAACCTTGATTTTTGTCCTAGTGTGACTATTCAGGCATTTGTTTTTATAATCAAGTGATATGCTTGGCATAAAAAAATACTACACAAGACAAGGACGAGGCAGTTGATAATCCATTGCGCATTTAGTCTATAGAACCAGGCCCAATCCTGGCCCAGTGTGACTACACTGGGCAGCCCAAGACCAAGGGGCTTAGAATATCATATTTATCTGTAATATATAATAATTATATATTTAATTATATTAAAAAAACTGATTTTATGAAACGGGTGAAACAAGCATTCTGCAGTTTAGTTTTCAGCTCTTCTTTTACCTTCTAGCTTCTTCCATAATCTTCTCCAATTCCCCAAATCACATATCAGTTGCCCATTAATCATGGAGAAGAATCAGAAGACATGTTGCCAATTGTTCTTCTTCATATTTCTCTATATAAATTTGCTCACAATCCCCCAATTTTTTTCATCATCTTCCAATTCGAATCTCTTTTGAGTTCTCTTCGATTCTATATCCTCTTTCTTTCATTTATTCTTTCAAATCAATGATTTCAATCTAGTCTAAATTTGGGTTTTTTGAATTGGTGAATTTGACCTTGAATCAGTGAATTTGGGAATTTAGCATCTACATATTTGGTTCTTTCGATTGAGGTCATTCTTTCTACCAATTATCAAATTACAAATTATATTTTTGTGTATGCGGTTATTAGGTTTTGGCTATATCGTTTTCAATTGAGTTATATTTCTCTAATTTAATTTGAATACAAGTTTATTAGTTTAATATCTAGTTGTTATGATGAATTGATAAATGATGATACAATTGATTTGATTTGATTTGATTTGATTGACAATGAAGTGGTTCATCTATTCATAGACAGATCACAAATCTATAGACTTGGAGATATTATATTTTGGTTACAAGTTGTTGCTTTCTACTATTTTGGTTACACTTTTTATAAATTATTTGACTAAATTGTCTACAAAATGGAATCCCTTAATGATTAATCATTACCAATTTTGCAGGTTGTATTTCTTTCAAATGACATTTTCGACAAGGATACAAGCAGTGCAATACTTATTGTCTAGGTTTTATTGTTCTCTTATTTTATTTTTATTTTTAGATGATAGGAGCACTTTGTGCGACGTTCTTAACATGTTTTTCCCTCCAGTTGTACTTTGCTTAGCTATTATTGTTGTAGTATTGAGTCATTTAGTCGAGTTAGGAGTCTATGGTGGCGTTGGTTGTATTTTGGTGTTAAAACAGGTTGACAACACAGAAATTGTCGAGAGTCTTGTTTAGAGTAGGATTCCTTGGTAACTAGGAAACCTAGTTAAATTAGGAGTCTTCATTAATCGGCATTTCTCTAACATTTGTGATAAATTGAGAATCCTACTTGCATTAGGAATCATTTTTAGACTAGAAAACGTACTATTTAAGAAAGTCATACTTGAACTGAAACGCTTATTCTGTAACTTTCCTAATCTTACTCTCATATTCTAGTAACTTACTTGATCTTTTTATATGAATTATCTTGTCTTTATTATTTTCTTTTATTATTTTCAGATTTTAAAAGATGAGATTGTGTAGCTAGCATGAAGAAGAAAAATAGAGGAAAAGAAGGAAAAGAGGAAAATAAAGAAAGAATGAGACACCTAAAAAGGGAGAAAAGAAGGAATTTATCAAAGGAGATTGCACCCACCAATGACAAAATAAGTGAAAGAAAAGGAGAGAAAGAAAAAAGAAGAGAATAAAAAGAGATAATGCAAGAAAGAAAGAATGAGACACCTAAAAAGGAGAAAAATAAAGAATTTATCAAAGGAGATTGCACCCACCAATGACAAAAATAAGTGAAAGAAATTGAGGAGAAAAAGTCCAAGCTATAATATTCAAGGAGCCAAAACTCTTCTATAAATAACACATCATTCAGAAAGAAAAATCATCACTTCTCCTTTGCATTCAAGAACTAAAACTCTACCAAAATACTACCTCAAACATTCTTCACCAAAACAGCAAGCCGTTCTCCCCCACATACCAATTCCATCTCCACCAAAATCACCATTGAAGACACAATTCCAAGGTTCCTACAACGTGTGATTCTCACAACTCATATCCATGGGTTTATTCGTTTTTGATTTTCTACAATACTTTGTCTATGAAGATTGTAGTATGATGTTTGTGTGAGATTATTGTTTTGTATTAAAAATCGAAATTTTCATATTGTTTTATTGGATTTTTGGATCTTTGCCGAATTGATAGTTTCCTATAATTAATGAGTTCGTATTTCTATTGTTGTGTTCTAACCATCTTTCTCATACCTTCAGATAATTTTCAGATTTGTGCATATGAATTTAGTGCTTGGATGCAGTCCCTAAGATTTTGTTTGAGTGCTAGATTCATCAACCATATTGACACAAATCGAATCATGCCCTTAGTAGGTTTGGTTTGTGTTGATTAAAGTGGCAAAAATTCTGGAAATTTGCATGTGAAATCATGGTGGGTGACGTCATACAAGAAACATGTCTCCAATAAAGATTTGGTGCTTAAATGTAATCTTGTTTGATTTCTACTCTAAGTGTTATTGAATTGGATTGAATGCAAATTTAGATTAGGCCCTAAGTTAATCTAAATATTAATTGAAATCTTGCATAATTAGATGATCCCCTAAGGCTCTAATTGTATTGATGTTTAAAAAGTATGTAATTTGTTAAATTAGAATGCATGATAGGTTCAAACTTGTAATTATGTGATGTAGTGGTGAATTTGGTTTAAGTTTGTTAAAGAGAATTCGATCATGTAAATAGTAATTTAGGTTTTATTTTAATAGTTAATAATCAATCTCAAACCCCTAATTAAAAGTTTAAAATTTCATTCAATTCTCCGGAAAGAACGATCCCTGCTTATTCTATACTAACGATGATGTGTTACAGGGTTTATTATAGAGTGTTTTAATTAACGTTCTATCATTGGATTACAGTAATGTTTTCTAAGAAACAACCTTCCGGTAGTGAAAATAGAAAAAAAAAAGGAAACAAAAACGAAATCTTTACAAGGTTCTTTACAAAGACTTTGAAAAAAAAAATATTTCTTCTGAACACCAAACTGAAAATGAAGTTAATGAAGAAGTACAAGATTTTGTTGAAAATGAGGTGATCGAAGAAACAACAAATGTAATTGAAAATGACGTGATCGAAGAAACAACAAATGTATTTGAAAATTAAGTGAACGAAGATACAACAAATGTGCTTGAAAATGAGGCTGCTGAAAATAATGAAGAAACTAACTATGTGCCTGAATGTCCTGAACCTTCTATGAATATATATGATCCTAGAGTAATGTGGGATAATTTAGATGCAAAAATGAGAGATATGATTGTTGAAAAGGGTCCTGTTAGAGAAACCAATATTAATTTTCCTAAGGATAATCATAATAGAGGATTTTCCACTTATTATTATGATATTACGAAATGGGAAACTTTCTGATAGGAAATGGTTGGTTTACTCAAAAGAATTGGATAAAGTGTTTTGCATTTGTTGTATAGTGGTAAAAGAATTCGTTCAAAAAGTCATTTGACATATATAAGAGTTAATGATTGGGGACACTGGGTGAAAAACTAAAACATCATGAAGATAGTGTTGAACACCTCACTAACCTAATAGCTTGCGTGGAACTCCGATTTAGTTTGAGCACTAATCAAACAATTGATAGAGAATTACAAGAGTTGATTAAGAAAGATACATAACATTGGAAACAACTCATAGTAAAAGTCATTTCTATTGTCAAACGTCTTGTTATGAATAATTTGGCATTTCGTGGAACAAATGAAAAAAATCTATGAAGACTCGAATGGAAATTTTTTAAGGCTTTCTTGAATCAATAGCAGAGTTTGATCCAATAATGCAACATCATTTTCGACTTATACTTGATAAAAATATTCATTACCATTTTTGAGTCATAAAATTCAAAATGAATTGATATCATTGTTGGCATCACAAGTTAGAAGTGCAATTATAAGAAAAATTAAAGAAGCTAAATATTTTTCTGTGATTCTTGATTGTACCCCTGATGCTAGCCACCAAGAGCAAATGACTTTGGTAATTAGATGTGTTGATGTTGCTAGCAGCCCAATAAATGTGAAATAGTATTTTTTGGAGTTTTTAAATGTGGATATACATATGGATTAGGCATGTTTGGTGAATTACAATCTGCATTGAACTCATTTGATTTAAACATTAATGATGTGAGGGGGCAAGGTTATGATAATGGTTCAAATATGAGGGGAAAACACCACGGTGTACAAAAAAGATTACTTGACATAAATCCTAAAGCTTTCTATATGCCTTGTGGTTGTCATTCTCTTAATTTAGTTCTTTGTGATATGGCCAACTCTTTTCAAAAATCTAAATCATTTTTTGGAGCATGTCAAGCCCTTTATAATGTGTTTGCGAATTCTACAAAACGATGGAACATTTTACTTCAATATGTAGATGAATTGAGATAAGTCTTTGTCCACTACACGATGAGAATGTCATATTGAAAGTGTTAAAGCAATAAAAAGTCAATTTCCCAAAGTAAAACAACCTTGAAAAAACATTACTTGAAATTTGTGATGATTCAAAATTGACGTGGGATGCTGAAAAACTTTTGTTAGGTGAATTTTCAAGTTTTGAATTTATTTTGAGTTTGGTCATTTGGCATGAGATATTGTACAAGATAAACTTAGTGAGCAAAAATTTGCAATCTGATGATATGCTTCTTGATGTTGCTATTAAGAGTTTGAAAGGGCTGGTTTCATTTTTCGAAAAATACAGAGAAAATTGATTTACTTCTGCTTTGATTGATGCTAAAGAGATTGCTGATGAAATGAAAATTGAGCCAGAATTTCAAGTAAAGCGTAAGTCCATAAGAAAAAAATATTTTGATGAAATTCCTAATACTGAGAGGGAGCAACAATCTGCTCAAGAAGATTTTAGAACATATTACTTTCTTGTTTTAGTTGATATGTTTCTTTCTCAGTTGAGGGTTAGATTTGAACAAATAGAACTTTTTGATTCTATATTTGGTTTTTTATTTGATGCATCCCGACTGTTTTTTTTATCATGATGAATTGAAAATTTGTTGTGAGAACCTTGAAAAGGCTTTGAAACATGGTGATGATTGTGATATTGATGCAAAAAGACTACTTTCAGAATTACAGATTTTGCAGGAAATGTTACCTAGTGAATCTTATGATACTGGTAAACCATGGAATTTCCTGACAATTATGGAGTTTGTGAAAAAAATGGACATGTTTCCAAATGTTTTGGTTGCTTATCGGATTTTATTGACTATACATATCACTGTAGCATATGCGGAAATAACTTTTTCAAAGTTGAAGTTGATAAATTCTTACTTGCGGACAACAATGGGTTGGCAATATTGAGTATTGAAAAGAATATGTTGAAAACCATTGACCTTAAGCATATAATTGAAGATTTTGCTTTTAAAAATGCAAGAAGAAAGTCATTTCAGGTGAAACCAGATCTCTTTTAAAACTATGGTTATGTGTCATGCATTGTAATATTTCTTTTCTTTTGTTAGGGGTATTGGTTTTATGTCTCCCCCTTATTCCATGTTTTATCATATAAATAAAAACATTCAGGCATGAGAATGAGCCTCTTAGTATTGCACTTGACTAGGTTCGAAACCCCAAAAAATATATATAAGTCTTCTTTTTTTATGTAGGGGGCATAACTTTTTATCACGCGCACTGGGCATAAAATTGGTCAGGACCAGCCATGTATAGAACATGTGGTTTGGAGATTATTTGGTTATAGAACCTACTTGATCCAAGTCTAATGAGTTAGCATGAATGTAGGCAAAACCTTTTATTTATAACTTTCAGCCGGAGAGGGCCTAAAATCATATTAATATTCAGGCTATATATTGAAAGCAAACGTACATTACAGAGTGATGCTAAACTCTATTCTTCCTAAATCTTCTTCTTTCAAATCTAATTAGGCTCAATAGTCTTTGGTTGGGAACATTTCTTTCAAGTTAATTAGGATTAAAAAAAGCGATAACGTTGTCCTTGTAATTAATTATGGCTTAAGATTGATGATCCACATTTGAGATATTTATCGGCTCCGATCCTACTTAAGAAGTCATAATTCGGATACGACAGAATTTATAGACATCTCCTTAATTCACCCCCCGCCACGGAAATTTCTCCCCGCCACGAATATGTCCACCGGCCAGAGAATTAGCGCACTAATATTTACACCTCACAGGCTTACTAATTTCGATCGGCAAAGTAGGACCTCAATAAATCACTACCAAATGACCAATTAATAGAGATGGGAAGCAAAACCCTAGCCTGAAGTCATGAACTACGTCTACATAAGAACCTTCTTTCTTTACTTGATCTTGGACAACACATTGCATTATTATTATTAGTTATGAAGAAACAATGAGAATGATTGAATCTTTAAAAAGAAAATGTCGACCAACAGAAGAAATATTCCTATATTGTTAAGCACAAAGTTGACTCTCATCACATGCTTATGCTTTGACAAACCGAGATCATAATTTACAAGTCTCTTTCCTTGAGCTAGCTACTTGTCATGTTTCTGGTCATCTAGAGCTCTACTTGATCATCAGAAGACAAAACCCTAAATTTAAAATCCCTATTCTTTCACTAACTCACTGAACATTTGTTCCAAACGATAAACGACACTCGTAATTGGCATATAACTAAACAATTCACCGCAAGCAAACATGAAAAAAAACAAATTCAAAATCATTTGTTATGCAAGTCCCATTCAAAACAAACGATAAGCCCCATCTTTCTGGGTACCATCTGGCCTTGTTCACCCATTTGAAAATATTATCACTCTTCTAATGATGATGCAGTCGACTTATTTAGGGTTTAAGATTGATCAAGAATCTAGTGGCCAATTGCATCAAATGAGAAATATTGGTTTTCTATCTGCAAATAAGATAATTTAGGTGATGAATTTAGTTGGGGTTTGCCTACTCGATACATTGCATGCATATCGAAACTGACGGACCTAAATTGTCCTCCAATTTTAATTAAAGGTCAAGTATTTCTCAATCTCCAATATGTTGTCGATGTTTGAAAGTCCTGAGTTTACAATATGTGATGATTCACGCATAGATTCGACCAAATTTTGAAGTTACGCATCTTTCCCAAAAAGTCTCCCCATTAGAGAATGAGTATATATATGTGTGCAGACAATTTTGAACTTCATCTTTGAAATATATACAAGTTAATTCAGACAACAGGTACAATTGTTTAAGTGACCTGAGTAGTCACTAACCAATTCGAACTCTCACATGCATGAAGTTAATTAGAGTACAATCAGACATAACTCGCCTGAGCTACTGAATTAGCTAGCTCCTGGTTTAACAAGAATTAACCTCAATTCTGGATGCGCATGTCTATTCATTATGTTCTTCACCTCATCATTAAGTATATGTAAGCATTGGCCTTCAGGCTTCCTAAACGATCGAATTGATTTTCTTGCTTGATCAAGTATAATTAAAACAGAACGTATTTCTTGCTTAAACGATATTGCTCTTAGATTTGGCTAATTTCTTCATTTTCTTAATTCTAATTAGCATTTGGGTCAAGTATATGGATCCTAATTTCTGAACTCTAAACCCTAGTCTCTGAATTCCCAAATAAAGATGTACGTAAGTTGGATCGATAACTAAATTCAGACCAAAACATTAAAACGAAACCAAAATAATAATAATTTGTTTAAACGTGACAAATACCCCCATAAACTCGTATTTGATTGTCATGTGGAATTGTGGATGAAATGAACCACGTTGTCACATACTCCAGGCGAGCTAGCTAGCTACCATGAGTACCATCCAAATCAGAAGGGGAAGTCTATCTATGAATCTATGATTGAATCGACAAGGAGGGTGATGTGGATTTGGCACATGAAATATGTTGTATGAAATCTGAGGTTCAGTTTTCTTCACGTCCTTTCATTACGGATCTAGTCGACACGTACGTACGTATGTATGTGATGATAAACAAGAGCACAAGTGAACGCTCCAATAAGAAATCGGAACTTCATCCCTACAGGGCTAGAGGCCTCCATCTCCGATTCCACAGTGACCAGTTTTCCTTGCCATTCGACTTCCCAATTTTTTTTCACACCGTCAACATGTACAAAGTTCAAAATATCAGTATCGGGAAATATATCATTTTTTGAAAAAGTGAGATATAAGATATATCGGGGATATTGGAAAAAAAATATTGTTTCTCTTCCGAAATTATTTATTTATTTATTATTAAATTACATAAAAATAAATATAATTATTAATTTTATCTAATACCAGAAAAAGACTCTAGGTGTTTGAAAAGACACATGTTGGTCAACAAAACTATAATACTCAGCCCAAGACATACGAGCCATATAATACAAATTGTAATAGTTAATATGATAGTCATATATCTCTTTCGAGCTGCCGACAATTTTTTTGAGAAATGAATAGTAAGGATGAACCAAACTCGATAATTGATCATAAACGTCTCTAAACTGACCATAATTGTAAATAGGATAACGAGATTGATAGTTGACTTCATGTGATTCGTTTGACATCCCAGTGTGCTATGTGGCTAAACTGATAGAATCAAAACTTAAGGAAACCGAACTAACATCAGATGAAATACTTTAATCATCAATGACTCCTCTTGTCCTCTTCACGCACCTATTTTGCTGTTGCGCACCATGACCGCATGCTCTAGATCCATGATTCTCCTCTTGGGTAGTATGATTAAAATTACTTTCACAAGTAAACTGCTCAAATCCTCCACCTATATAAGATTGTCTGTATTCAAACCTTGTATCTCCACCACCTTGTCGACTTCCACCACTACCATCACCATTACCATCACCATTACCACCACCACCACCACTATCATCATCATCATCATCATCATCATCATCATCATCATCATCATCATCATCATCATCATCATCACTATCTGAATTATATAGAGTTGCTACACCGCCCCACACACTAGCATTATCAGAATCATCTCCCGGCTCTCCAACTTCATCAGATAATATCTTGTTTACATCAATTCCAAAATCAGTTACCTTTTCTATGACATGTGGAGAAGGGTTGTCATTTTCATCATCGAGGTATGCATGCATAATCCAATCATGAAGATGATCAATGCCATTTTGAAGTGGTTCACTAGCAACATAAAGTAGATCGATATAGTTGTTTTCATTGATCACATTATACTTTGCTCGTTTATCACGTAGTCGTAACTTCATGTTGTAGTAGCAGTATACGAGTTTTTCCAACTTCTGATATGCAAGACGATTCATTTGTTTTGTATGAATAAGAGCAAAAATACTCTAATTTCTTTCACAAGCAGAAGAGGAAGCCGTTTGTGTTAAAATACGCATGGCAATTCTTGATACGTTTGGTGCAGAATACCCCCACCAATCAGCTATAAATGAACTATATTCCTTGAGGAGAACACTTGTTATTGAAATTACTCGAAAACTCACTATTCATCTGGAATTCTGGATATTCTCTTATGACCTTCATGAGAGTGTGAAACTACGTTGTGACCCTTTATTTTAGATTCCCTCAAGATCAAGGAGAGCATTGGTCATGGCTTAACTTTTCAGAGTTAAGAATTGAACTTTCACTCCTCATCTAGATATTTTTTAAGAAAAATTAAAAAAATTAGCCGATTGAAGGACTACTCTTCTAGTCTTATTTTTTTATATCCCTCGAGGTCCAAGGTGATTAATTAATCAAAAACTCTAGGTCAAGAAAAGTCTGAGACATCCTCGAGTTGAATTAAATGTTTTTAAGTGAAAATATTTAGATATTTCTCTAAAATATCGAAGATATATCGGATATATCGTAAATATCGGAGATCTTTTATGTTATCGGAGAAATATCGCAGATACGGGGAAAAAAAGATATTTACCCCTATGATATATCTTTTTTTTGAAAAAGGGAGATATCAGAGAATATAGCGGAAATATTAGAGAGATTTTGTACCATATTGACCGATATATCCTACATACAGTATTGCTCTACTTTGTTTAATGGAGTGTTGAAAAACAAAATTTAAAAGTTATCCAACAGAAAATGAAGACCTAGAAACTTTAGCTGTTTCCACAGTCCCCACCCTCCACTCTTGCTCTCCCTCTCCTCGAATTGACTCCCGTTAACCAACTGTGTGTGTGTATATATATATATATATATATATATATATATATCTTTTCCACTAATAGATTTGTTTTTTGGGGTCTAAAAAAGGGATATGTCATTTGACCAACTTTTCGATTACATTTCAGCATCTCTATCGTTCAACATTTGGAGTATGATGTGTAGATTACATCTATAACCCTAAACCTTAAACCCTATTGCAAATTGTTCAAAACAAGACATCAACCAAGTTAGTTAGCACATGAGGGTTCAAATGATTATCAGCATATGAGTGGAAAACATTCAAAACTGTGATTTAAACTTATAAGCATGAACGATTCATGTTTGACAGATTTGGTGCGTCTATTGCTTTCGTCAAGTTTGATACCTTAACGATAACTATTTTGGCTGAAATTTTACAAGGGTGATCTACACATTAGACCCTAAAAGTTGAACAGTGGAGATGTTGAAATGTAGTCGAAAAGTTGGTTAATGAGCTATCCTTTAAAAGACAAAAAAAATGATCCCTTAGTGGAATGGCCCTATATATATGGCTCTTCAGGTGCGGGCATCCGCACTGACGTCCCGATTCTGTCGACAGCAGGCCGCAACGGCGCGGCGGACCAACACAACTGTACTATTCACCTCCTGGCGATCCTGTATGTGCTGGCCGGAGCTCTACCGACGACCCACGGCGGCCGAAATTTGCAAAAATCAAGTTTTAGGGCAGATTCCGGCGATTTCGCAATTCCGGCCGCCGTGGGTTGCCGATAGAGCTCTGACCGGCACAGACGGAACCGTCGAGAGGTGGGGAGTGCGGCTGTCGTGGTCCGCCCCGCCGTTGCAGCATGCCATTGCCGGAATCGGCGAATCCGTATCTGACGTAAGGTACGGACGTCCGCCCCAAAACATTCTCTTATATATATATATTTATATTTAACAGATACGAGAGTATATTTCTCATCGTTCTTTATCAGTTTTTCATTTTAGGAAGACCGTCCAATGATATTGCATTTTTCTTCTTCTTTAAGTTTAATGATACTGTATTTCATCCATTAAAAATGCAGATGATACAATGCTAGTGATTTTACTTGCATATATGTATTTATTCACTCATTAACCATTTTTCTTCTCAGATTACACGCTCATTCACCATATATTGATGTCAGAGATCGGTATAATTCCTTGATTTACCTTTGTCATTTAATGAGGATTGTACGTGGGATTTTTTCTTTGTAGTACGTAATTCTCACATCCACGATCATTTTTTTTATCGTTTCATCCTCAATCTTTTAATTATGTTCTTGCCATGTTTATCTCATTTAACTCTCAAGTCTCAAGGAATTAAGTGACAGTTTTAGGAGAAATTTTTATATACTACTGCGGTACTACGTGGCAATGCATAGTCATCATTATCTGTTATATTTCGACACGTGGATTATTACACAAAAATTATGATTTAACATATTTTTATTAATTTTGAAACGACCTTCATGGGTATTGATGATTTTGAATTAAGATTTCAGGTTTAGAGTTTAGAGTTTAGGGTATTAGAGTGTACAATGTAGGATTTTATAAAGAAATTCAAAATAGTTCTTGATAAAATAAATGATATATAAATTTTCTGATTAAATCATGCGTGTCAAATTGTGATCGGAATAGTAAACCACTGGGCATTGTCACTTGGTGTTACAGTAGGATTGAAAAATTTCTCCAGTTTTAGGTCAAAGTTTTTAGGGAATTGACCATTTTAACAAAAAAAACCTTAAAACTTGCTCAATTTAATTTCCTATGTCCATTTCAATTTTTACCAATATTACCCTACTTTTTTCTTTTCAACTCTCTCTCTCTCTCTCTCTCTCTCTCTCTCTCTCTCTCTCTCTCTCTCTCTCTCTCTCTCTCTCTCTCTCTCTCTCCTCCTCCTCCTCCTCCTCCTCCTCCTCTTTCTTTCTCTACCGCCGATGAATACAATGATAGGAGCACAAAGTGGTACATTTATAATGCTTATATACCTCATTATAACTCTTGTTTACCATTTATTCTTATCTTTTTGAGTCATTAAGTCAATCTATGTGTTAAGTGAGAGTCTTAGCTCGATTATGTGTTATCTTTGTGAAAGGAACACAAGTTTAAATTTCCTATTCCTTTTAGGAAAGACAAATCCAATATGGACATGGAGAGATAAGTTGATGAGATCAAATAGTGCAATTCCAAGTTGGAGATGAATTTCCAAAGTATAATTGATGATAAATTTGTGCAAAACAAATCAGAATTTAAAAGAGAAAGAAGATATGCAATTAAAGCCCAATCCTTATCATAATCAGGAATCTGTCTATGCACGTCATCCAAATTTGACGGACTCCCGAGGGCAGCTCATGATGAATAAGAAAACGTGCCATATATGGATATAAAGTCTCTGAGTTTAGTTTCATATGTCGTTGGAATCACTTCAATATCTATTTAGTAGCAAGAGTTATGATGAAAATATTGCACAAAGGTACCTTGGATTCTACTGAATTATTCCAGCAATTGATCTTCATTTAATCTAAGGGTTGTGAGCAAAAGTCGGAGTCATACTTTCTCTATATATTGAAGCACACATTCAGAAGAGGGGGTCATCAATTTTTCACCAAAAAGAAGTCCAAGCTCTGCCCTAGACACCATTCTTCCACCACCAAACACATAGATTGAAACTCCATCATTCTACCATCTTCTCTACTCCAAAGTTCGAAACTAAGGACATTCATTCATAAAAGAAGGAAGCTATTGTGTTCTCTTTGCTTGAAGCCTCAAAGGAATATTGCAAAGTGTAACTCTATAGTTTATCTTTTTGGTTCGAACTTTATTATGTTTGGGTGTGTGTTTGAGTTCTGTTTTTGGTTTAGTATTTCAAAATACTTTTTTTGTATGATGAAATATTTTCATATTATATATGAGTATTAGTTTGAATTCTTTCAAGGATGTATGTTGCTACCATGTTCCTTTGTTTCTACTTAAAATTTTTTAGTGTGCTCTTTAGAACGATACGTGTGTTCTATCCTCAAGTTAGATGCATGCGCTAATTAAAATCAACAAAAAATTGGTAACTTTTGTAGGATGCTTGAAGTAGACTATATGATTATTGCTTTTATGTGTGGTTTTCACTAAATGTTTTCTAAGAAGTTATGTGTACTCGAAGCATTGCATGATTCCTAAGTTTTGATTAAAAGACTAATGCCATGAACATGATTTCTCTTTATATGTTGCTCGAAATATGCATGATTTCTAGAGCTCGTCACACAAATCTCTGAACCTGATTTTCTTGCTTTTCCACAAGGTTATTCACTCTGAGCTCGATAGCCTCCACCATGCTGCCATGGCCTTCGCCACCAGCCGCACTTCCACCGGAATCGAGCAGCTGATGGAGCTACTTGAAGCTTACTAGCTAATCAAGCTGGGATTAGCAATCTTTTAGAGCCTCTGGTTTAATGGTTTATTATGTTTTTTTGCTCAATTTTTCCGTGATCGTGCTCTTTTTTCAATGTGTTGTTGCAACTATATTTCAAAGTTAAGTCATGTACTAGAGACAAACGAACCTCAGCCTCCCCCGACAGCTAATGGCACAGGTGCTTGGTGTACCACTTTCATGCATTTCAAGATGCCTGGAAATATTAATGGCTACTCTTTAGCACATATGTGTAGAATCTCAATGATTTGGTTGAGTTGAATTCGTTTCCTTGCCTCTGGTTTTGTTCTTGTTGCTTATTTAGAGGAATATATATATATATAATTGTTGAGGAGATAGTAATCATTTACTGGGGTCAGTAACATGTTTATTGAGTATCAGTAATTTGTTATTGGAGATTACTGAGTGTTAATAGTTTGTTATTGGGAGTTACTGGCTGTTAGTAATTTTTTATTGGGAGTTACTTGGTGTCAATAAATTTTTCCAACGATTGGTGGCCGAAGTCAGCCGATGGTGACCAGAGTCCAGTGATTAGATCAGAGTCTGGCAAAGTTTCGGTAAAGTGGTATCTCTTATCAATTTTCTCTCTCTATAAGTGTTTAGATAGATGAGGGTAAAATAGTCTAAAAATATACAAGATCATAGTTTTTATTCTATTTGGTCAAATAGTTGTAGATACTCTTAGAGTGAATGGTCATATTTTGAATTTTGTCATTCAATTTGTCAATAAAGGAAATTTGTATGAATTGGTTATTTTTCCAAATTTATATGTAAGATGTGAAATTAGACTTTTATCAGGCCCTCTGCTGTAATAGTTGCACCCTAATTAACTAATTAAATTTATGAACTTATAATTAGTCAACACATCTAATTGTCCTGAAATTGCTTGTAAGCACAATAATTCTCCATACAACATGCATGTGATCACATAAACATCAATGAGTAAATCCATTTATTTAGTTCGATTAATTTGTTCTACAAATAATTGAAATATGAAGACCCAGATCATCACGTACAATTCTACTATATAATTGTTGTACTATTGTTAATTAGTAATTAAACTTTTCTTTTTTGGTCGAATTAGTAATTAAGATCTAACAATAATATTATAGATTGCTGTCACAATTAATTGATGAGATATACTGATATACATATATATCGTGGAGTACCTTACGGCACTGCTACACCCCTAGTCTGTACCTTATATTAATGTTCTGGAAATCAATCAGAACTACACCAAAAAATTAACCAGTATAATTTTTGTGGTTTGTTCAACTTAACATCCTAATTAAAGATAATTAACAAAGACGTACAGCTTAAACGATTTGTCTGTTGCTACTTCAACTAATCCGTATAAAGTTGAACAGGCTCACCAAGTAGTAAAGTATTTTAGCTATGAAATTATTCACAGCCTTTTTTTAATGGTATATTTAATTTGTAAGTGGCATCAATTAGAGTAGAGCCTTTATGGGATGTGGCACACGATAATCACATTGTTTCAATATAAGATTAGAAAAAAAAACGCACTTAATGGTATCAATTACAGAACTAAACACCATGCAAAGATGCAGCCAAAAAAGTTAGTCCCTAAAACACATTCCTTAACCACTGCTTCATGCTTTTGTTTAATTACTGGCTATAGTTCTTAAATTAGTTCTTCTATTTGGCGCATGGATAAGTTATTCTTTGATTTGTTTAATTGAAATGATAACTTAAAGCTGTAGCATAACTTAAAAAGTGTGCAACCTTTAAGCTGATTAGCTAGATTAATTATACTAATCTTGTAAGTGTCAATTGTTTAGAGACCTCGTTTATCTTTTAATCAATATTATATGTCTTCCTTCCCCATAGAGTTATCATGGACATGACCCATTTAGAAAAATGTTACTGTATATTACTTACAAACATCCATATCTTTTCTCCCTAATAAAGTGAATATATTAAGAGCGAAGGTTATAAACGTTCATCGGAAAAAATATATACAAATTCATTGTTGAAACCTATTCTACACTGAGCACTCCATATTTTAGAAACTGATAAAGACATACTCATATTAGAGTATATTTGACGATACTAACTAGCCATATTTCAGTTAGCGAAAAAAAATTTGACGAAGCCACATTTGCATCAGTTCTCTCTGTCTATAATTTATTTTATCTGTTAACATATTGAAAACTAACCCCAAATTAGTAGTGGATAATCTTACTTGTCTGGTTCTCCAACAT
Source organism: Argentina anserina (assembly GCF_933775445.1). NCBI lineage: Eukaryota > Viridiplantae > Streptophyta > Magnoliopsida > Rosales > Rosaceae > Argentina > Argentina anserina. Next base: position 12,170,814 of record NC_065873.1, read on the forward strand.
CTCTTTGAGTTCGGTACTGTCGATCAATAATGTCCAAGTAAAAGTAATATCTAAATAACTTTACGTTGAGCCAATAAAGTGATACTTTAGACAAGATAGTGAACAACTTGTTAATGAGTCAAAATTCAGTAACCATTTATGTGATTATCCTCACTCACTCTACTAGAGTTTTCTTGCACCCAATCATGTACCCCCTCCTTTATTAATTCTCTATCACAATCTACTTTAGTGGAGATTTATATGCATGACGCGAATTATAATCAAAATGTTGCCTTACAGTTTCATAACTAAAATTTTCTTTAAGAACGCTAGCGAATGTAATTAAGAGAAACAAAATATGTCACACTAGCCTCTAAATTAACATTATTTGTTACAGATCATTAAATATTCATATACATAAAAATAAACAGCATGTAGAAAATAAGTCTTTTAAGACCGGCCAAAAAATTAGTTCTCTCTTGCCGCACACGCTTTTACAAATTGAGAATCCAAGCACAATCCGGAACCGACCAGCACTAGTGCATTACCGTTACCGTCCTCGAACCTGAGAATTGGTGGTGTTGGTCGAGGACGATCACTTGGTTTAGCATTGTAGGCCTCATGATAGATATCAATATATCTGACAAATAAAGGACTATTGGACTAGTATGTGCTGTAGGATTCCTAATAGGAATAGCTTGAAATGGGAACCCCCAACCTCAACTTTAGGGTATGACCATCTCGAAATCCCGACTGTCCCCTAACTGATTTGGTGTCCGTCCACTGTTATGAATAATTCTACAAGATAGCTAAGCTATGAAAGAAAAATACCACATTTCACATGCAGAAGTGACAGTGATCTACACGTGTCTTGAAATCAGACACTAAATAGAAAGAGACACATATGCTGCTTGCTTCTTATATCTATTAAAACAGCCAATTACAAAGCCAGTAAGCCACTCGTCTCTTTCTTCCCTCCGTAGCCTCTTTCCTTCTCACTCGTATATGCAATGAGCTGCTGATCTATTTTTCTATATATACATCTGCCCACATAATCCAGCTCTTACTTCATATGTGTTTTTCTCATACAATACAGAGGGAACGTGCAGAAGAGAGCTTTGCTTCAGTGTCCTAGCTAGCTACCAGGTTAGTCTCAGCTGCTAGCTCTCTTCGTTTGGTCAATCGATCGAGTTCATCATCGATCAGTTGCCTCTCTGAGTTGCTTCTACTGTAAAGATCGATCCACACAAGACTATTAATTGTTCTAGCTAGCTAGCTCCATCATCCAACCGAAGGCAGATTAAGGTACGTTTCTGCAATAATTATATACTTCAGTCTCTCATATTTGGTTCCGCTTTTATTCCATTTTTTATTGTTAACAAGTGCATATACATACATGCTATTCTGGGATTTGAATCTCATTTTATATATCAAGAATAGAAAGCAAATAAGTTCAAATTCCTCAGCTTGCTCTTCCTTAATTTCTCTCGTATCTGCTGTTCTTTTCTTCTTGCCTTTACAACTTTTACCCTTAATTTTATGTTGCTGTAAATGATTAAAACCACTCATTTTCTCTTTTCTATCTGGATTCCAAAAATGAAAAGAACAAAGGGACTAGCAACTAATGCCTAAAATCAAAGCTTTTGTTAACCCGATTACCGACAACATTATACTCACTCTTGTATTCTAATCTGTTTATTCTGCATGTTCTTCAAATACTCGATCGAGATCTTTTTTTTTTTTTTGGTTCTCTTATCAGTTCTGTAGAAATGCGCGCTCATTCCTCGATCTGGCAGAGTCGTTTTTAGATATGAACATATATATGCATGATCGAGATTGATTAAGGAGTAACTATATATCGTTAGTACTGAAATATGAGATCTGTACTGAAATATTTATAGCATGAGTTACGAGCAAAAAAACAAAAATTGACTATGCCTCCCCAGGCGACATGATGATCGATATGACCTCGACTGGGACCTAAAAAAAATGAAACAGAATTAAGCTAAACTACAAAACTCTTCGAAATTAGTACGACCGTCTGAGCTAGATATCATATCGGACAGGTCTTATCATACTCCTGACCTGAATTATTGAGACTATATATTGAAATTAGTGTTTTTTCGACTTCATTCTGGGAGCTGAGGGAGGTCAAATTGTAATAGACTTTTAGAGGGTCATATTATATTTCCTTTTGATATTAAGAGGGCCATATTTGCAAGAATACAAATAGAAACCTTGGAATAATTCAATTTAGAGAAATATACAAGACGATATTCTCAATCAAATTATTAGATTAATGGGGAGTGTCACATTGTCACGGTATTCTTAAACATACCACGGCGGCTCCATGCTGCCACTTTTTCCGGTTTAGCACCAACATCTGTACAGTTCAATGAATCTTAATTTGGCAAGACTTCCAATATTTTATTTGTTCAGTCAAGTCCATTGTTAAACAAGAACTAATTAAGCGTATAGTAAATTAGGGGTCATATTTTCTCGACCATTTGATTGAGAATATATACTTTTGCCAATAGGAACATGTCCTGTTGAAAATGTGAGTGTATTTTGTCAGTCTAAGAAGATTGCTGGGTAAGTGGTATAATATATTTCATGTAGGCCTACACGTCTTCCTCTTATTAGCTGGCCCTCACTAAAATTTCTTCAAAAAACAATTTTGTGTATAATTAGAACCGTATTATACGACTAATTAGCGCAAAAAAACATGTATTTAGTGTAATGGATTAATCTTACTTTCATAAGTAGGTGATTATATATGAATTTAACTCGGGAAAAATCGTTTTAGTACTTGAGTTGTTTTTGTTGGTTGTAGCTTGGATCGGATCTCCCCGACCACATAAACTCTAGATTGCGTTCTACAGTATGGCAACTGTATAGGATGGATTGGACGAATAAGTTGAAGTCACAAGCTCAAACATTGTTGGCCTTTTTGTTTGCTTATATGTGTCATGTGTGTATAGAACTATAGAGGATATTGCAACCAAAAAGGAACTTAAATTTAAATATATTTGGGTGATGAACGAAAACATATTTCAATTTTTAATTGAGTTCATACCTTTCAACCAAGTCTACTAAGACCTCATATTGTATATTTAGGTTGAAATTCTGGTAGTCGGCAGCCAATAAATAATGAATTTTTTACTGCCACAGTGGAACCATTGAAATTATTTATATTTCAAATAACTTGCAATGTATAAAATCTTATATATATTGAACGTAATGTTGGTATTTCAAAAAAGCAATATAAAGACAGTTTGCATATAAACTTTTATAAGGAAATCTCTAAATCAGGTCACTCCTACTACAACCTTCATCTGGGGGCGACTTTTCGGCTTTGTTTTTTTTGTTATTTCTTAATAAGTTGACATTATTAATGGGTTTTGGTTTGGATTTTGGAGCTTATTCTTATGGTTTCAGTATAGAATTTGCCAAAATTTTAGATTTTTAAAATTGTGGTAATTTTACATATTTCAATTTTAACATAGCTCGCGAAGGTATAATGTGTTGATGTTCTATTTATGATCAATAGAAGCCTTTGCGTTTTTTGTTTAAAAAAGGTCTCCCTACATAAATTTAATTTTTCTCCTACCAAATGAGGCAGGAACTGCATAGAAAATGGGGAGGTCCTCAAGTTTGATAAGTTCATAACCATTGAACTCCGCATTTATAACAATAACATCCAAATCTTTGGTGACTTCCCTTTCCTATATTACTTTTGCAAGCAGTGGGCTCACAGAATGCTATGATTTATTCATTTTTATAGCAAAAAGAAAACCCTATCAGAGGCCAGTGAAAAGGTCCTTTTGATTTAAAATAGATAAAACGGTGATGAGTCTATTTCCAGGCCACTCTTTGCACGGGGAGATTGTGATAGGTTACGACACATCATAAGTAAAACCCTTCATACCAAACTATATTTGATGCAAAATCTGGAAACTCGTTGTCTCTAGATGTAAAGAAGCCAGGAGCATAGGATATCTTGGTGGTACGTACATTATGATGTTCATTTGGACCATAACTAATTGAGGAAATTGTATTTGATAAGCCATAATTTGAAGTGAACCTGATAGCGTATCAAACTATTTTCTTTACCAATGAGCACACATTTAAGGATAATTAAACATAACTTTATTGATCAGACTCCGTGAACACTATTATACCGTCAATATTTTTGAATTTAATTACATTTGCTATTGGGTAGCTAATATTACAATTGCCGTGAAATACAAGGCAACCGTAGCTTCCGACCCCGACCTCTATCATCGGCTCATGAGTAGGGGCATGCTTGAGCTAGGGTTAGATTGCCTCGAGCACATAAAAAACCGGTGTCTACTACTCAAAAGGCGCCAGCTTTCTACTTTTTACCGGAAATGTACTAGTGTTTTGAGTTCTAGAAGAAAGCAAATGAAGGTTCCGGCAATGTTTCGGTTATCGCGGGCTACATTTGCGTAGTGGTTCTGTAGTTAGGACTGTGGATAATAATGATTATTAGCTGTAATTATAATTAACAAGTCAAAAGCGTGGTAATTTACAAGTCCAGCCTTCAAAATTCCGCTTATTACTTCATTTCCATTGGCCGTTGGCGGCAGTCTTCTTCTTTCGCTCCCAAATCTATTCAACTTGCCCTTCTCTCCCTTCAAACATTGTTCTTGATTGTTGTTGTTCTGTTGTCCTGGTTATGTTCTCTAACTTCGCTTCCACAGATGAAGCCCCACTCCAAGAACCCGCAACAGGTAAAACTTCCTCTCTCTCTCTCTCTCTCTCTCTCTCTCTCTCTCTCTCTGTTTATGTTTAACGTTTTATCATCATCATGAATTCATGAATCACCATGATGATGATGATGCATTGTTTGCTGTGTTATTTGTTGGGTTTAATTTTTTGGGAAAACTGAGAGGAATTTGCAGACGAAATGGGCTGAACTGTGTTGTTTGGATTGGTCGTGCATACAGCTGTTCTGGCCCAGAGTTGTGATGCGCAAATGGCTCAACATCTCCGCCCAAGACTCCGATTACAGCGCCGACACTGAGGATGACGACGACTGGGGTCCTGACTCCCCAACCCAGCAGCAAGGTACATGTGTTTCTTGAATTTGAAGTGTCTTCACTTATGTTTGTTTATACATTGCGTATTTGTTTGAGGAATACCCTTTTGGGGTTTTGGACTGACTGTGAAGTTTGGTCATTGCAGATTTTGGTCAACGGGTCAGAGGATCAAGGTTTAGTGATATCAAAGAAGATGAGTCTGAGGATGATGACCCTGATGGTACAATTTCTTCTACCTTTTATTTTCGTTATATTTACTGATCTGTGATGAAGGTGAATCACATGTAATTTGTATCTGGTTTCTGTTTCAAGAGGACCAGACTGGTTTCCTTTCTTGGTTAAATTTTTTACCAGTGAGGTAATGTAAATTTATCAGCTTTCTTAGTCTCAAATAGTCGGATGTCATATGCATTTCCAGCTAAAATAATGTCTTCTGTTCCCGAACAAATTCCAGTATCATTTCGACAGTTATTCTTCCTTATTATGTTTTTTTTTCTGGTCTAAGCAGAATCTCTTCCTAGAATACGAAGACGAAAATCAGAGACCTTTAGAGCACAATATATAAATACAAAGGAACTCAGGTATGTCTTCCATACTTTTGTAATATGGAGTAAAACCATACTGTGAAGGCATTCTTTATCTGGCTGCATGCATTAATACTCATATTGTTTAGTTCCCGACTGTTTCAGAATATGTGTTGGTACATGGAATGTTGGAGGACAGACTCCACCTGAAGACCTGGATATTGATGGCTGGCTAGATATCAATGACCCAGCGGACATCTATGTACTTGGGTATGTACATCTGACCCCTTCACTTATCAATCTGAAGATTCACTGAATTTGAATTGAATCCTATTCTGTTTATCTTGATCTATTATCCCACACAGTTTCTTGCTTTTGTAAATACTATTGAATAACCTGAATCGTACCTATTACACTATACACAACATTCCTTGTGCTGCTTTTTATCCCCTCTTTTGTTTCTTCTACCACTTTGATTTGTATTGTAATGTGTTGTTCAGCCTGAACTGTTTTTCTTTAAAATGAAATCTGCTTTATTTTCAGTCTTCAGGAGATGGTGCCACTAAATGCTGGAAATATATTTGGTGCTGAAGACAGCCGTCCAGTTAGTATGTGGGAAAACGTGATTCGTGAAACGCTGGATAGATTTCGACCTGCGACCAACAAAGTTAAATCCTTTAGTGATCCCCCATCACCCTCAAAATTTAGGCCTTCTGATGATGTCCCTTATATAGATGAGGAGATATTAGATGAAAGTGATTGTGATATTGGTAATGAAGTCCATCCATTGGATGACGAACCCAAAGATTTTGGTGCCAGTAATGCTACATCAGTCACAAGTGAAACAGAGAATGTTGATGGTTCAGTTTCAAACTTTACTGATAGTAGTAATCCGGGGATGCCAATTGGAGAGGATTTACAGAGGCAACATTCTTCTCCAAAGAGATTAGATCGGTTATATTGCCTTCGGCCAGATGATTGTTCATTAGATGAAGATGCTTCTGATGTCCAACATAATGGAAAGTTAACCAAAATGCTTAGTGGGTCTGATAGAATTGGTATGAACTGGCCAGAGCGTCCATTGAACTTGCTATCACAGCACTTATTAGAGCGGCGAAATTCCTTTAGACCAACAAAGTCTTTCAAGTCCTCTAAATCTTTCAGGACATACAATTCTTTCAAGTCAACTGCCAATGGCAGGACACCAGAATTAGATTTGCTTGGAGAGATTGATCTTGAATCTCTCATGAAACGAGAAAGAAGATCATCATATGTAAGGATAGTAAGTAAGCAGATGGTTGGGATCTTCCTAACTGTATGGGTTCGTAGGAGCTTGCGTAAACACATTCAGAACCTAAAGGTGTCGACTGTTGGTGTTGGTGTTATGGGTTACATTGGTAACAAGGTTTGTTCCTTTTTACAAATTTCTCTTTCTTTTATTCTTGTCTTATAATTTTCATTATAATGACTGTTATTGTTAGTGGTTGGCTACTCTGATGAGGTCATCTCACAATTACGTCCTTGAATTCTCTTATCATGTCCATTTGGAATTGCTTCTAAACTTTGCTAAAAGCAACTTTACACTACAATGACTTCTCAAAGTGGGAATTATGCTTTGTTACAAAAGCACTTTTGGTGATTTTGAATTATGCTTCCTAAAGTGCTAATTGAAAAGTACCTGAAAATTTTATTGCGTTTTATGTAATTTTAATAAATATGCTTTAGTGGAGGTGCTAAATTACAAATGCACTTCTAGAGATCCCATTATTTCATTGCTGTTGAATTCTATCTGAGTGTAACAGTATGACATAGCAGATAAGAATTGAACTCTGGTTGTACCCCTCCCCTTTTCAGTTTTATGTTCCAGATCATCATCATTGCTGCACCTATTTAGGGACTTCAGTGACCCTAGCTTCTTTTTCTTTTCTTTGTTGAAAAGTGTGTCCCTAGGTTTTATTGTTTACGATTTGTAGGCATTGAACTTTGCAATGCATATATCCACTAATTCCCATGTCAAGATTTGTTCATAAAATATATTTCTGTTAGATCTTAATGATAACATTCGTCAAGGTCCATCTTTATTATATACGCATTCCTTAATAAATCATCCTTAGTTAGGAGGCTTCACACGTAGTTTCTCCGATGATTTTTCAAACCAGTAAAGAATAAGTACTTTGGAAATAATATTGAGTCGTCTTTCATCTTGTCCCATTCTCTGATGTTCTGCACTAACCAATGTCTCAACTTTGCCAGGGAGCTGTATCTGTGAGTATGTCCATATATCAGACACTGTTTTGTTTTGTGTGCACTCACCTGACAGCAGGTGAAAGGGAGGTAGATGAACAAAAAAGAAATGCTGATGTGCATGAAATTCATCGGAGAACTCACTTTCATTCTTTTTCTGGTATTGGACTTCCTAAAAGTATCCATGACCATGAGTAAGTATATGGCACGTAAAGTTAAGAAGCTCAATGCTCTATTTACCTTGTTTTTTCACCTTTATACCTTTTTCCCCCTTTTGCCTCCAAAATAAAACATATGCTTTTGTATTCATATATATGTGTTTATAAGTACTGGCCTTTTTTGCAATTCTAGTATAGCTACTAAATGTTAAAAGTTATAATCTCCTAATAAAAGTGCCGGACATGCAAATTAATTGTATCACTGCAACTTTCTTAGTGTTTATAAGGAGCTTACATGTTCCTCGTGACGAGATTACACTGAAGCTATTTACCACTACTGCAGAAAAATAATTTGGTTGGGTGATCTAAATTATCGTATCAACTTGTCATATGAGAAAACCCGAGAACTCATTTCCAAAAAGGACTGGTCCCGGTTGGCTGAGAAGGACCAGGTGCACTTTTTACTGCTCCTTAGAATGATTGTTCCTTTAAAATTATTTCTGGTTGATAATGTGTCTAGTAGTGATCACATATATCTTCTAGCCAGCTTTTACTGTGGCTCTGTATTGGTGCTATGCAACCAATTCTTTGCCGACTGATCTATGCGTACAGATTCCAAGTCAATCTTTGAAACAAATAAACATTTGATAAGCACAATTTGAGTATATCAATTTGTCATTCTAATGGTTAATGCTTGCCTAAAAGTAGATGCTTAATAAACTTTAAAGTTCTTTGAATTACTTCAATTGGTTAATTCTTTACTTTAAAGGCTAGTAATGATGAATTAACCAAATTTTGGTAGTTCAATTTTACATTGGACATTAATAACTGTAATTTATTAAAGATACAAGATGGAACAAGATACTTAAGGATTAAATTCAGTTTACCCCCAGAGGTTTGGAGGGAACATCATGTTAGTTTCCATACTTTAATTTGATCAAGTTACCCCCTGAGCTTTCAAATTTCAGTTAAATATGTTGAATTGCTCATTTTCTGTCCAATTTGGACGTTAAGTTTGACAATAAGACCATTTTAAGGGCTCAAATGATCATTTTATGATATAAATGCATATAATTGACTGAGTTAACTTCCAATTTGGACGGAGAAGGAGCAATTTGGATATGATTAAAGAGTTCAGGGTGTATTCTGATGATTAAAAGTTTGTATACTAACATGAAGGTACCCCTAAACGGGGGTAAACTGAGTTTAATCTTTTTGTTTTTTTTTAAATGTCTCTGTGATATGCTAGTTAGCTTGTATCCAGAATGTGTGACTGGTCGAACATCTTTTCTAACCTATGAGAATTGCATGTTCTACTGTCTAACAATGTGCTTGTAAGGCTTGATATGACAGCCTGTAAATTCCGGACATGTTGGAGGGATTTTATACAATGAATTCTTCTTAAATGATTGAACATTAGTATTTGATCAAATTAACTGAGATTCCAAATATAACTTAAGACATATTGTCATTATTCTGACAGCTTGCACGACAATTCAAAAAAGGTTGTGCATTTGATGGATGGTCTGAAGGTGTTCTAAATTTCCCGCCAACTTATAAGTATGAGATGAACTCAGACAAGTATTATGGAGAGGATCCAAAAGGTGGGAGGCGGACTCCAGCATGGTATGTTTTGCATTGACACATCACTATTTGTTCATTTTCTTTTTTAATAAATGCACTGTGTTTTCCATTCTGTACTTTAAACACTTCAGGGTTTCGATGTTTACTGAACTAGTTTGCAATTGTCTCGCCTCTAACCTTATAATTGAAACAGTTCTTTCCATTATTTACATCCCAAAAGGATCTGGAGATAATGTTATAAATATGTTTTATTATAGAGACTTTAGAAACGAAAGTAATTAAACATCTCGGAAGTTTGCAACCATTTATTGATTTTGCAACTAGGCGTAACTCACTATCTGGAAAAGTCCAACTATAGAAGTAATATATTTTAAGTTAGTACATATTCTGTTCATTGACATTGCTTTAACACATCTGTGTTTCTATTATCAAAATTTAAAGAACTTCTTTCTGGGATTCTCCCTGTTTCATGGTGAATATTGTTTTATGTTAGTATACTAATTAAAGATCCTTCAAAGGTTTGTAATGCTTTGAAATTTTCTGTTGCATCACTGCTGGTTTGGTGGTGAAAGTAGTGATAAAAATCTTTGAAGACTTTCAATTGGGAAACATATATACTTTCATTATACAGCAAAATAGGGTGAACTCTGACGTATTGTTAGGAATTTGAAAAAGTATTCCTTAATAAGAATGAGGGTTTTGTATTTTTTTCAATAGCTTTTTTCTTCTACTTTTAGTGTTCTCTTTATATTGTTGTATAACAGTTCCTTATACGATATTTACAATTCTGTGCCTCCCTTTTGCAGGTGTGACCGCATTCTTTCATTTGGCCGAGGAATGAGGTTACTGCATTATAGAAGGACTGAACATAAATTTTCTGATCATCGACCGGTGACTGCATATTATATGGCAGAGGTTGAGGTTTTCTCCCCTAGGAAGCTTCAACGTGCACTCACATTCACTGATGCAGAGATTGAAAATGAGGAAATCGCAACGGATATGGGTATTGATGTTGGAATGAACTGCTTAAAATTCGAACAGGTGCGTATTTTACTAGGCATGTTGCACATCTGTAGGTACCTCCAGTTTCTGAAAAGCTATATATCTGTTGTCACTTCTTTTTGTTTCGACTTCACTTTTACTAGAGTAAACCACAACTATGGGCTGTTTATGTCACATAGCTTGCACAAGTATTAGATGTTGGAATTACGTATCAAATGATGCTGCATGTTAATGCCCTTTTCTTTTAGTTTCGAATCACGAGATGTCTTGAGGTAAATTAATTATTTAGTCAGAAATGGGGTTGTAAATGTAGTAGAAAGAAGTCACAGAATACTTATTTGCAAACTATGACTCTCTTACTGCTCCATCGCTTCCCAACACATTCACTTCATTGAATTGATGTAAATGAGATCATTACACAGCCTGTTAATTGGCCATTCCGGATTCAGCAACTGTTCATGTAACATTGTTTTTGCTCTATGAATCCTTCTGATATGTGTGCTTGTATTCATAAACTTGCTTTCTCATGCAGGGTATATGTGATTGGGATCGTTGACTGGTTAATTGAGGCTACTATATCGTGGAAGTTCCAGCAAGACAGGATTTTTTTTTTCATTACATATACAGCTTGTATCATTCTTTGCTGTGATCACTTAGTCCACAACATAGCAATGATGTACGTTGTCTGGCCAAAGAAATCAAGAGAAACACTGGCGTACTCTTCTAATAGATTGTAAATCGTATAAGGTTGTTTTCCGACCAGTCGCGGAGCATATATACAAGTTGAGTTGAGCTATACATCATACAGTAATGAAGAGTAAAAGTTGCTTTACATATTTGTATCATCAAACCTTATCGAGGAAGCTTTCTGGTATTGTAAATTTACAAGTGAATACAAAATTTTACTGGATGTTTTTAGATGATGCTCGGCATTCTGTGTTTCTCGTCTCGTTATCTTTGATTTGGACATGGAATAACTTGAACTCGACCGCAGTCAAAATTGAGATATTAATTGAGCTCAATATGCGTAGGTATAAGGCAAGACCAAATTAGACGAGATGTGTAGGTGGCCCTCCAGATTGTCACGCAAATGAAAGCTCATTGAGGATGCACGAGATCCATATTTTTTTCGCCTACCAAAATGAAACACATACAAACTAAACTAAAAACATGCTAACATGGTAGCGAACTCATTCATCGTACGTTTTCTGTAAACATGCTAACATGGTAACGAAATCAGTCATCTTATGAAAGGAAGAGCGGTATTTGGATTCAAGAGTGAGAAATAGCTTGGTGTTTCTTAATACACCAAAGCTGAGTTTAGGGTGAAAACTGAAAGCACAAATGTCCCTATGGTGCAGATGTGCAATGTTGAGTCTCAAGGTTGGCATCAAAATAACCAGAAAGGACATCATGGGATTGGAGGTTCCTCCAATGTTGGAACAAGTCAAATTTAGAAACCCGTTAGCTCTAGAGCGCTCATTTTGTCTAAATTCAAAGCCTCATAGTTGAATTATCGAAAGTAAACCACCCATATGATAATTAACCAACTTTTTTTCTGCTCCTAGAGAAAAATACATGTTGATTCAGTTTCATGATCAATCTTCATTAAACCACGCAAATACTAATCAGGTTACTTAATGTTAACCCCACAAAACCCTGAAGTGTTTTCTTCAACGTGGCATATCTATGACTAAAAGTACAGTACTAAAACCCATGAGAGATCTTCCACTCGAGAAAGCAAAGGCCCAGAGCGAGACTTGTTCGACTCTCAGACATGTGAAGTTCACATATCCCTTACAGGGCTTACACTGTTTCTTCTCAGGGTACATACCCAGTTCAGCTTTCCAAGTTTTGAGCTTTCAGACTTTCAGTTATGATTCTGTGTTTGTTTATAGTTGTGATTCTGTTTTCTGTTGCAGGCATGGAGACAGTTGACTTTTGGAACATATGGGTACCTGAATTTCACCAAGCCCGGTTTCATGTAATGTCCAATTTCAGTACTTTATATCTGTTCATTGGTTGGGATGGTTTTTGAACTGTTTGATTACTAGTTCATTAGATTTTGAACTGACTTGTATGTTGTTCATTTGCTTTGTTCAATCTACTCTAGAATGTTGGAAAATATATACTCTTTAATAGATAATAGTAAAGCATATATACATGGTAGACGCTCATGGGCTCATCGTTTCGGACTTTGAATTGGGTAATAAAGATTGATCATGAATCAGAATTGTACAAATGGGTGGTTTCTCTTGTATCCTATATCTTTAGGACATTGTTCAACAATGTTGGTGTGTAATGACCAGGAAGCATGCGTTTTTGTTAGGTTTCAGTAATTTATGTTGAAGTATATGCATAATGCATTGTAGAGAACATTCAAAGAATTTCAAGGCAGAAGACATGGAAACACGGATAGATGGAAAAAACTGCATTGTAACAGGAGCTAATTCTGGCATTGGTTTTGCAACTGCCGAGGGACTCGCATCACGGTACTTTTCTTGTGTTACTTTTCAGTTACTCACTTGTTTATGAACTTCAAATTCTTACAAAGTGTACTAATTATATACAAATGAGTTTTATTACTGTAAAGTGGGGCGACTATCTATATGGTATGTCGAAACAAGGAGAGGGGTGAAGCTGCACAATCTAAAATTGAGTCTACAACTGGTAACCAAAATGTTCATTTGGAGGTATGTCATCCTTTTTTTGTGGTCTTCGTTATTTAATGACTATCACTAAAACAATAGTCAGTAACATGCTCTAAGAAACATCTTTCATCTGATTTACTATGCATACAATTTTTTATCAGGTCTGCAATCTTTCATCTCTTAGTGATGTCAAATCATTTGTTGGTCTCCAGATAGGTGTTACTGCTCAACCAAAGAAAATTAAAAATGTGTGTAGGTCTGTTTGATTATAACTTGTTTTCTTTCAAGCAAATTTGAAGAGCTATATATTTCTTTCTCAGGTTGCACTAACTGAGAAATGGGCTGAAATGAACAAAAGCAAGGGCATTGGATTCTATTCTATGCACCCTGGTTGGGCTGAGACGGCTGGGGTTGCCAAGAGTTTGCCAAGTTTCTTTAAAGCGTACAGAACATTTCACCTGTCACATTGTATTTTCAGTGTATATTTTTGCTATTATACTGATATATCTTCCTTTTATATCTGTTTTAGTCTTTCGGGAAAGCTTAGAACAAACGATGAAGGTGCAGACACCATTATCTGGCTGGCTTTACAGCCAAAAGAGAAACTTGTATCAGGTGCATTTTATTTTGATAGAGCAGAAGCACCTAAACACCTGATGTTTGCAGCAACTAGTTGCTCTCATGAATTCATTGACTCGGTTATTGACAGTCTACGTTGCATATCTGGTATCTCTGCACAAGATTAGGATACATGTATATTAATTTTTTTTCCTTGCAGATAATTCATGTAAAAGTCAGTGATAGTCAATTTGATTGAATCATGGCTATTGTTGTAGAAAGTATAAACAGATGGATGATAGATATAAGGGTGGTGATCTATTAGATTGTGAGTGGGCTATGTACTACTCAAACGGAAATGAAATTACTGAAATATACTCATTGAAGTTTATCAAAGTTCTGTAGACGCAAAACCTTTACAATTTTATCTATTGTTGTAGAATTTTTGGAAAACAGACAGACATTGAGGCTCAAGTGGGTCGATGAACAAAAGAAATTCATTGGCTAGTTGGGACTTGGGAACGACTTTACTTAACCAAGCATGAAGGTGAATGGGGTTCAAAAGTATGAATGCATATGACCTTGCCAAAGGTTCATATATTTTCTAACAAGGGAAGGTACAGACTAACGTGTGGAGAGCATGTAACTATTTGCTTCCAACAAAAGACAGAATTCAGGACCCAAGGGATTTACAGGTGATGTTGGGTGTTTGTTGTGCCCTCATCGTTATGAAGACACAGCTCGCATCCTTCTTATTTGCGTGAGGATGAAACTTATTCCAGGTTCATCTCTAAAGCATGTTTCCAAATTTTGCAATACTGTTGATCACAGACTAGTAGCTACAGCATTATTAGCATATGAGGAACGCAATGGTTCTATGTGGTTTCTATTTGCTCGTGGAGCGAATCATATCTTAATGATATTTTACTTGATTTAAAAAAAAAAATTGGTCAAGGACATTAGCATCATGATGCAGGCAAACTCACTTGCAGAAAAACACTCCTGTTGAAATAACTATAAATTGAAGCAAGAATTGAAGCTATCTGGTGGAGAGACAAAATCACGATTGAAGTAAAAGATGTTGCAAACTGTACTGCCAATTATATACGCGCAGGCACAATCATCAATCATGTAGATCACCAATGTGTTCTGCTTACTTTCTAAATATCCAACAAACAGTCGTTCATGTACAATAAAGCTCACTAGAGCACCCATTGCTGCTTAGTTGATGAGAAACTTGTACAAGTTATTAGCAAACACATAAGAAAGAGAATTATTTGTACAAGGCTCATCCAGTACGGATTTTAAGTGCTCTCAAAGGGAATGAAAGGTACGTTTTATATGAACATCACACAGGTTAAAACCTGGAAGCCCTCAACATGACATATAGTAAGCTTCCAAGACTATTGTTTCTGTCACACAAAATCGCCTGAAGACCCCAATAGTGCTGCCTTTCTTAACCAGTATTGCTGAAACCTCTGCCTTGCATACTCCATGTAGTCAAAATCAATTTTGTTCACATAACCCTGAAAACCAGAAATAAGATTTTTCTCTATCAAACAAAGTCAGCAAAGACAGTCACTTGAATGCGCACACAAGGATACTGTCAACAGAACTTTAATCAGAAAGTGCAGAATTTTTTACCGAGATTATTCCCCATAACCCCCAAAAGAGATGGTTTGCCAATGTGTATTGCTCTACTTTGTCGACTAACTGTGCCACCTCAGCATCACTGGGTTCGTACCCTATAGGAAATGATGGAGAAAAGTAAGCTACAGATTTAATAAAAGTTCTCAAAGAAGATGGTCAATTTATAACTCCATTTTCATCTGAATATCCATAACATTGCTACAAAACCCAAACTGTAACTTGCAATTGGTAGATGGGAAGCAATAATAAGAACTGTGAACTTTCCTTGTTTTAAGTTAAAACCAGCAAGTTTGCTTAAATAAAGAGAGACATTTAACAAGAATGATAATCTGAACTGAAAAATTTACAAAGACAATTTTTTGAATCGTAAACTTTTCAGATACTATAAGCCATATATGCTGAAGCTTTGATAAGTTAAATGTGTTGTAGGTTTGTACCATATACGGGAAACTTAAAACAGCCAAAGAGCAAATGACCAACATCAATCACCGGTGTTAGACACTCATAATAGATGATAGAGAAGTTGGGGAACTTAGAGGCTAACCTGCAGAGCTCAGATATAGATGCACAAATCTCCGGCGCTCCTCCAAACCTGAAAGGAATAAAAAAAAACAAAAATACTTATTCTTAGTTTGCAACTGGATTGAATTCTAGAGTTCAAGCAGGAGAAAAGAGATCCGGTTGTATTAAAAGATCGACCAACATTTACCTGGATATTTCCTATAGTCCAAAAAGTGAGGTGCCTCAGAGTGGTAGTTTGCTACCATTTCACAGAAATGGTTTGCAAGGTCATAAGCAACAGGATTGTAGCTGGCATACTCATAATCCTGGTAACATTTAAGAAAAAAACAAAATGGAAATTATCACATAGTCACAGAAAGAGGTCTATAAAATTGAACTAAGGCATATTAAACAGACCCCTCTCTGGAAAAGGACTATGCTCAACTTCTCCTCATCTAAAAGATGCATTTCATCATTTAGATTAGACACAGTCCAGGTTCATCAAAACTGGAAATGGGTGGAGTATGAAGTCCCATTTGGCTTTCAGTGTACTGTTTTGTTCAATCAATTAAAAACAGACAAGAACATTCTGAATGTCTGATTATAGTCATCATTCTGTTCAAGAACTATATTACTGTATCAGAAGGTAGAGTATCCACCCTACAACATCTATATTCATAATTCCTAGGGATCTCTATTTCCTACTATTCAAGAAGTTAACACTAATAAGTGATTATTATGGATGATATGCTAAATTAGTTGATGTCCATGTCAAATATATTAATTCAGGTGGTCTTGACCAAGCATCATCGGTCACAGATATTATCACATGTAGTCAATTCTAAAGTTTGTCAGGATAAACAAGAATGGAAGATACTCACAATTATAGTAATTGATCTGGTCTCTTCATCCATCATTATGTTACCATACTGCAGGTCGTTGTGACAGAACCCAATATCTTGACAGTCCTCTGACAGTTTCTTCTCCAACATATTAATTTCTTCCAGCAATGTATCTAACCCAAAATCCTCTTTGTCCTTAATTGAACACAAAATTTTAGCTTCAGTAAGCCAGTTTCTGTTAAAGCAACAATAAACAGCATTAGATTATAATAATTGATTGGAAATTTATCTTTTAAAATATATATATAATATACCTCATTCTGTCCCAAAGTACTACATTTCTTGAACCAGGCATATCCAGATTGTGGAACTCTCTGAGCTTAGCTGCTATAATAGCAGATATTTCAGGATCACGGAGGTCTGCAGCTGATAGTGTCTGTAAATGTGAGGCATATAAAACGTTGTTATGGAATACATTTATTTCCAATGGGGTACAGGAAAAGATCGGGCTAAACATCAAGGATTCTTTTTTCAACAACGTCCATTTTAGCTTTATTTTTAAGAGATTCGAGAATTTGGGTCCACCTATTGTTCAAAGAATTAACAAACTTGGATGTTGTGTACTTCTTTAGAGCTCATACAACCCTGGTGTTTTAGCTACCAAAGTAAATGCATCTAGTTTCATTGTTTACTTCTGCTATCATCACCTTTCAGAATTAGATGATTCACAAAGCTGCAGCTAAACAATGCAGACAAGCGGGAAGAGAAAGTAGGAAAGAACAAAAACTCTTACATCTTCATACGTATAACAATAGTTGTGTGATTGAATGACAATTATGCAATTTGGAATTCTGTACATATGGAAATAAGTTATTCTATTTATCAAAATAAAGACTGCAGTACATATAATCCTGAAATTAGCCTAGAAGTTATCTTTCTGGTCTTATTACGAAAGATGCTTCAGATGATTAATACCTTTCTTTAACACAAACATAAGGGTACCAGATACCCATGTCACAACTCCAAAACAAACAATTAAGGTACAATACTTCTTTAAAAAAATGGTCAAGGATAATTTGGCCTTTACACTCAGCAGTCAGCACTGTCCATTATAGTTCTAAAGTGCACATTGAACCTCATTCTTATTCTTATTAAAGCAATAAAATACTAATACACTATCCATGTGCCACTATCTTTCAAGAATAAAGTAAAGTATGATAATTATGATGATTATGGCACAACTGATGTAAGTATTCCAAAGAACATGCATCAATAAGAACTTGAATCAACTTATTATGAAATGGCATAAAGGAAAGAGTTCACATACCCGAGCATGAATGAACTCCTCAACACGTCCCTCTGGGAACCGTCCAAGAAGACGAGGCCCCTGACCGTGCTTGGACATGCACTCAAAGGTCCTAATTTCGTTATCCCTATTAAAAAACAGGTCAACCCCTTCACCATAAACCCGGACAATAACTTTCCGGACTTCATCACCATTCCTAGTCGGCCAATTCAATTGATACACCTCATTAGTCATGGCCCCCTTCAGCGGGATGACCTGCAAGGAATTCATATCATCCACTACATCCCCCCATTCAGAAGCTACAGCTACAAGTACCTTCTTCAATTCCTCAGGGGGACAACCTTCAATGAAACCAATTGTCTTTATGGTCATTGTGTATATTCAATACAGTGAAACAAAGCAAATTCTTTGCAACCAAAGATCAACCTGCATAGCACAAAGTCAAAACTATTAACTTCCTTCATATGCATTTCGGATTACTTTCCCAGAATCACTATCAATAAAGTTTAAACTGAAAAGAACTGAAAGGCAGAGAAAGAAAATGATCACTTTGCAGAATACAGAATTAGCAATCTTTAATACTGATTACATTTCTAAAATTTAAGCCGATCAAAATTACAACACAGAGAAGAAAACACAACCAGAAACCCTGTACACAGATGAAAACAACAAAATCCACCCGATTAATCTAGCATGCAACTCACCCCAGAATCAAGAAACTACAATTCAGAGATAAAAGAAAACAAGCTCAAAGCTCCAATCTTGGTTCCTAATAGTTACATCTAACTGAAAAAAAAAAACCGATCTTTTTGTATAAAGCAAACGACTTGAAAGATCAAAACATCAGAAGACAAGCAACATAGTTGAAATAAACGAACTGAAACAGAATTCAAAACTTACAGTAGAAGAAACAGGACAAGAAGGAAGGTCCAAGAAAACTGCAGGTTGATGACAATCTGGAGAGAGCCTTATATATTCAAAGTCAGAGCTTGTGGAATAAAAGAAAGAAGCTTTGGCCCCAAAATCAAAGAAGCAGCGATGACCTCGAATCAAATCCACCAATTATATAATGGGGTGGGGTCGCATGAGCAGAAGAAAGATCCCAAGAATAATATTTTCCCAAGAAAAACGTCCAAAAACTGACTTTTTCTTGATAGAACTTCTATCTGCCTAAAAAGCCAAGAAGGTTTTAGAAAATCTAAAGGGCTTTGGGGGGAGAAGTGTGAAGCTTAAACCCAAAGTGGGGGAGGGAAGAAGAAGAAGAAGAAGCAGCAGGAAAATTTGGAATCTTTTTTTTTTATCAAAGGAAAATTTGGAATCTTAGTTTGGAGATTCTGGGTCAGAGAGGAGATTTTTAGAATCCCAAGGAGGATTGACCATTTCCAAACAAGGTAAACGTGAAAAGTAGAGAGAGATAGAGAGATGAAAGTCAGACATGGAAGTTACGAAGCGTGTTGTGGTTTCTCTCCTTTTATTAGATAAGTATCGAAGCATTGGACCATATGGGATTACGGCGTAGAGGGGACCATAATGTGAGACTTCATTTCTGGGTGAAATTGAAGGAATTGAAAACGAATTAGGTGATGATGAACGCGTGAAAATCTGGTTTTAGTCAAAACGTGTGTAAACGGGACATGTTCTGTCGGCCGAGTCCCTACAAAGCGGGGCTCTTGGAAGATAGGCAGGAATATTGCCAAAACCTTTCGTACTATACTTGCAAATTGTGTTGTACTCATGTTTAATGTAATGTGATATCAATGTTGAAATATTGATAATGAGATTCGGCTTTGGACCTCACATATTTTTGTTGTTGGTATCTTTGTTCTAGAGATGAATCACTATTGTTCTTTTTTGGGAAGAGAGGAGAGAAGAAAATTCATTATCACAACAGTCGGGATAACTTTTCAAAAATCTCAACTGCAACTCATGTAGAACCCACGTTTACAGGTATCAAAAACCTGTATCTCGAGGAACCACCACTCAATCTGCCACAGATACAAGCCGATAACAACTCGAGATTCAACAAACACAATCTAGTGTCGATCACCAACATCAAATGCAAATTCCCGCAAAGAAAATGGTTTTCTCTCAGACATTCTCTTTTTGGTGAGAAGAACAAAATCTCTATCCCCAAGATCAACCATAACCAGCAGAAAATCAGAACCACCATCAATCGATCACCACCAGACTTAGCAACTCACTAAATGAGTCGTCGAAGACTCTAGAATTACAAACGTAAACAACTTCAACTCCACCGCCAGGTCCTTAAGGAGGCATACCTACGGCCGTACAGAGAAGGAAAACAAGCAACCAAAGGATTGCCATAGTTTGGTAAATTTGTTTGATTTTCAGAACCCTAGTCGTCGACACTAGATAGAAAAGCGATAGGTTTTACTAAAAGGTACTTCACTTATTAAGAATAGTTTGTGTTTGCGAACTTGCTAAACCTTATTCATTTCCTATTAAATTGACTTATTTAGTTAAGGGCGTATTAAAATACTGCATAAGGAACAAGATTGGAAAAGTGTGCGAATAACATCACGTTTGCCCTCCTCGCTGAGGGAGAGGAGTAACTAACGACAAAGGCACAGTGGTAAAAAAAAAAAAAAGGTCGTCGGAGCTCCAAACTCTCATCACTGCCTCCAATTTCAATATCCCCAGAACTTGCTTGCAAGGTTTGAGGATTGGGCTAAGCAGGGGATAAGGTGGCAAATTGAATGATGATGCTCTCAAGGCCAAAGGTGGCCAGACGGTGGCACTGCAACCTGGAGAAGAGCGCGAGAGAGTTCCCCCAGTTCTCCATCTATTCCTTTTATATTTTCCACTGACTTATAATCCAACGACAGTGTAAGATTTGACGTCTCAGATTTATTGTAATAATTTTATAATTTTTATCGATATTCCCTAGTAATCTAAGTATCACGGATACGGACACGATTTGATACGTAGACACGGCATATAAAAATTTTTTTGAACACGGACACGTGGTGGACACGTTAATTAAATATTATTTTTAATATATATATATATATATATTTATTTATTTAAAAAAATATTTTATAAATTTGAAAGTATTTAGAATTTTAGATGTATATATATGTCAAAGTGTGCATTAAAATGATGAAAACATAACTTGTTAGAATTGCTAAAGACTTGATAAGTACCTTGGATAACCAAGGTTCGAATCCCACCACAAGCATTCTTATTTTTACCACGAGTTTCTCTCCTTATATATATTAGAGTGTGCATAAATATAAGTATATAACAAAAATTGAAATTGTTGGAATGATTGAGGAGTTGTTGAGTGCCTTGGATGACCAAGGTTCGATTCTCACCATAAGCACTTTCATTTTTGTTATGGGTTGGTGCATGTCTGCGTGTCCGAACCGTGTCCAAAATCAGTTCGCGTGTCCGTGTCCGTGTCGGACACGCAATACGGTGTCATGAGCACGTGTCCGTGCTACCTAGTTAATAATTAATCATTGAAGAACCATAATTACGACTTTAGTTAAATCCCCAAAATATTTGGCAGCATTGATTTTAAAATTATGATACAAAATAAAATGTGAAATAATTTATGATATAAGATTTATTGTTGAAGAAAACAAAACATGAAATAATTGATGATATAAGATTTATTGTTGTTTATATTTGTATGATGTGTCTTTTTTTTGTGTTGAAATCAATTAAAAAAAGATCTTCATTTCGAACTTAGAATGGGGAAAGGGTAGCACCACACATACAAACTAGTACAATTGTATAAATCAATAGGTGTTTGCCGGATCTATAAAAGATTAAAGATAGGCTAGACATAGATCTCTTGTTTGGAAAAAGAAGTCGTCTTCATTTTCATTTTGGAAAAAAAAAAGAGTTAGCTCAGCAGCAGTTCCAAATCGTGCACCGGCAATGCAACCGGAATCTTGTCAGCCACATCCACATGGTTACCTTTCTTAATCTCTTCTCATGTCTCTGTCTCTCTCACCCAACTCGATCGGCTTAAACTGATCCGTCTGATCGCAGATGTCATAAGCTGCAAAACGAGTGAAGACCCAAATGCCTCGCCATTTGATTTCTTGGGTGTATTCTGCGGTATGTATCACTAACATTTCCAGTCTTTAGAAACATGTCGTTATCACATTATTGAGTATCTTGGGTTTTGGGTTTTGGTTGCAGATAGTGTCATAGCTGGTGGTGCTGCTGGTGTTGTTGTGGAAGCCGCATTGTACCCAATTGACACCATTAAAACTCGATTACAGGCATGTTTTTTCTATAACGACCATTTTGTTTATGTGTGTTTGGGCTGTCTTTTAGGGAGTGATATATTTTGGTTACTTTTTTTTTTGAAACTGTTGGCATTTTCTGTTGCATTCACTCTCAGGTTGCTCATGCTGGAGGAAAGATTATGTTGAAGGGCCTATATTCCGGGTTGGCTGGAAATCTTGCCGGTGTTTTACCGTAAGTAGATTTTTTTTATTTCTCTCCTTATTTCCTTGAGATTTTTAAAGATGGGCATTCAGAGTATATATTAGTGCGATGAACAGGGTTGCATATTTGTTGTTCTAGTGTGTCCACATCTGAGAAATGAGACATAGGCAATTAGTTATTTTTAGGATTTGGGCATGTCCAATCAATGCCAACTGGTTTTGGTGTGATGCTCGAGGTTGAATTATTTGTATTAGAGCATATTATCTCATGTGGGAATGACTGGCGTCCTTCATGTGGTCCAAGTCACCGAGTTTAAGCTGTTTCAGTGTATGCGTTGAATATATTGCCACACGGGAAGGGGCATACAACCCTGCAAAAGAGTTTAGAAGTTCCTCCACTCAATGTGAAGTGATTTCGAGTTTGACGCTTAAATGACTTATGTTATTCAGTTATTGGATCAGTATCAGTACTGTAATACACGAATTCATTTCAGTTCGAAAACCAGCTTTATAAGTCTTTCCACTAAGTCCCAATTAGATTTGAGTTTCCCAGATAAATTATGTTAAAGAACCTTTCTTTTGTTTGTTACAGAGGGGGCACAGAGGCCAAAAGAAAAGAAACTAACAACAGAAAAAATTAGGAAGCCACAGCATTCCCAGAATTCCTGGGTCTAGCAACATTGTAAAGATCATTTATGTTAAAGAACCTTTGGTCACTAGGTGAGATTTATATGCATCACGTTCTGCAACGCTGGAACTCATTTCTGGTTGGAGAAACCAGCTATATTGCTTTAACATCAATTATTTTATTTTCAAGCCTATGAGCAAGTATACTAAGAAAGCTTCAGATGTGTATTAGTTTCTGGAGTTCAAAGTAACATATATATAAAATAAAATACAAATTTATTACTTTTGTGTACAGATGTTTTAGTGAGATTGTTCTTTCTTTCCAGGTGCATTCATGTCTTTGTATTTTCTCTTTTGTGTCCTCTTTCATTTTATGTAATTTTCCGAAACTTTTCTTGCTAACAGGTCAATGGAGGGTCCAATCTTGTCCAAAAACTACTTTCTGACTTAACTATTTGATTATTCACTGTTATAATTTTGTTGTACACGAGAAAGCTATCTGATTTTGTTGTTATATCATCAATTTTCCTCAATCTTTTGGACATGAACAAGAATCATTCAAAATGAAAATGAGTAGGCACCCATTTTGCGATTGTTTCTCATGATTTAGAAAGCACTTGCATTATTGAATCTAACTCTATAAACTTTCCCAAGAAATCAAGCATCCCATTAGTGGAAGAAAGTGCTGGATGATATTACAATAGATCACTGTCATTTGTCTATTGAAAGAGCATTTAGATTTTCATTTGGAACAATTCCATACAAGAGGAGTGCAAAATTAATTATTTTAATTGCTGATTTTCTCTCATTCAATGTTATGCGGGTGATAGATTCTTTTTCCTCACAGGGCTTCTGCTATATTTGTTGGTGTATATGAACCTACGAAGCAGAAATTGCTGAAGTCACTCCCAGATAATCTCAGTGCCTTAGCTCATCTGGTATGTTCCCTTGTGTTTCATATATGAGGGCTGACGTTAAGATTCTATGAAAAATGATTCTTAAATAATTGAACAGTTACAAGCTGATTAATTATGCAGTTTTCTAGCAAAAACTTCCATAAGAAGTTTGGGGACATCATGTTTGGGGAATGTTAATTAGTGAGCTACAAAATACATAAATCTAACACATAATTATAAAGTTTAAGTTTCTGTAGTAGACATAATTTCTGAAGTAGACTGATTGATTGGTAGTAGAACTATCTTCCATCACTTAACATCCACTTCTCACTGTAGTAGTATTGGTTTTTTTTTAGAGGATAGTAATAGTGTTGGTAATAGTAATAGTAGTATTGGTTGATGGTAGGGAAAAGTAGAACTTTCAGTGTACAAGATCAGGCCATTATTATTTTAACAGGTATTCAGACATCAATCAGACTGCAGGTGCTATTGGAGGTGCTGCTTCTTCTATTGTACGAGTGCCAACAGAGGTAGTTAATCTGATTTTATTCATATTTCATTATTATATTTTATTTTATTTTATTTTGTCTTCTGCATGTTATCGAGTTATCCATTTTCAGGTTATCAAGCAAAGGATGCAAACTGCGCAGTTTGCTTCTGCCCCAGATGCTGTTCGCCTTATTATTGCTAAGGAGGGTTTCAAAGGTCTTTACGTGGTACATCACATTCAGCGTTTTCCATTCTTAATTTCTCCTACTGAATCAAGTTTTCAATCTGCAAGTTTGTTTGGTAAAAGATAGCAAATATCACTCAGAAAAAGAGTAGCTAAGTTACTTTGAAATAGAGGCCTAACTTTCTTTCTTCCTATTTATATAGATGTTTTTCTTAATGGAAAATTAATTTTATTTGTTTGTAAACTGTTTATGGTGCTGATGCCTTGATCGTCTTTCGAGATTGCAGGGGTATGGATCATTTCTATTGCGAGATTTACCATTTGATGCACTTCAGTTTTGCATCTATGAGCAGCTTCAAATAGGTTTTAAACTAGCGGTAAGATACAATACATTATATCATATTTAAATATCTAATGGAAATATTCAAGGAAATTGTAAAACCAAAACAAAGACCTCCATTCAAAGAAAAGCATCATTTTCCTTGATCAGAAAATTTATTAATTTCTGCTCATAATTACAATCTACTGAATTCTGCCTACAAGGATGAAAACCTTTTGCATCTGAAATAGTTCCCTAGTCGTTATTCACCTGTACGGCTGGACCTAATACCTATGTACATAAAAGTTCGTGGTTGTAAAAATGATGCATGATCAATTTCTGTCCCAGGAAGCTGGACCTGGTTTTACTTGAATTGATATTGTCTCAACTTTTGCATTTATACTATTATAGTTTCTTAATCTTGCAATTTGGTCCAGAATCACCTTTAGTTGGCAATTTATGGTGTAAAGTCACATTTCTTATCATAGAGATGCCACAAGTTTCTTTATGTGCTCGTAAATTGACCATGGTAATCTCCCGTATGATAAACAGATGGCATTTCTGATCGAAATGTTCTTTTTTATGCCTAATTGCAACGTTAACAAACTATTAGGTTATAATTACCAGAACAGTCTTGTTCAAATTACAGAGACCAATGATATGATTTAATTAATAGTTTAAAAAGAATAAAAATCTGTTCATGCTCAGAAGGAAAGACACATTTTATGGATAATTGTAATTAATCATGTCAAACCATATGTAGAATACAATGGAAAGATGCTGGACAAGGTTTCTGCAACTTCCATTTTCTCTGCCTAAATTGTATTTTTTTTTTGTGGATCTGCAGTGAAATATGTAGATGTGTCTTCTTATAAATCTAATCTAACTATTCTGACTTCCCTGTAGGCACGAAGAGATCTGAATGACCCTGAAGTTGCTATGATTGGTGCTTTTGCTGGTAATTTAATATCTAAACTAATTTTTAAGTGTCACTTGGCTGCCTTTTTTTTTTTAATCACGATGTGCATGTATGTTTCTTCCTGTTATTATCCTTAGGATATAATGTATGGTACAATAGCCTATGTGCATCTGAGTATGTGTGAAGATCATACATTTACACATGAAGCCGGTGCCGAGAGGACCCTCCTTTTAAAATTTGAGGATTTTTTAATCTTTTTTAATAGGATTAGACCTAAAATAATTGTTTCAACCTTTTCTTACATTCCGATGTAAGAATAGTAAAAACATCAACCAAATTCCTAATATTATGGTCATTGAAACTGTGCAAACAAATGTTGCAGGTTAGATAAAATTAGAACGAATTTGATCTAACCGAATAGATTTACGTTTTTCAGTGTGGTTAGTTTATTAGTTGGATTGATATGCGCACACGTACTAGAGAATGAGTGATTTATTATCTATAAACATACTAAAACTAATGTGATCCTCAAATTTCTAGGGCAAGGACATTCCTGTCTTGAACCTCCCTCTGTGTGCATGTGTGTGTGTAAACAAATTAAACATCTGCACCTTTTTGTAATTGTTGACCCTCCTTTCACCTTTCATGAAGCATCCTAAATGCAAAAAATTGTGAGCCCATATGCACAGACACTATACAAATGTATTATCTAGATCACCTCCTTGCAATGGTGTCTTTATACTCTGACGCAGGCACGCAGCCCTGATTGAAATTTTGTCTGTTCCTCCTTTAGAACTTTTATTTCACAACCTAGGCTGGCTACAAAGTCAATGTGGAAAGATACTAATATATGAAACTATTAGTAGTTGGTTCCATAGAAAATATTTTTTGAGGTGTCTTTCTATCATGATAGAATCAAACTTTTTTTAAAACTAAAAAAAAGAAAGGGAAGAAGTTCTTAGTCAAGATCGTTTTTAGCATGTCAACTTGTGGAGATGTAAAGAATGGCATTACGAATTTTTCCATCCCCTGAAGGTATTTGTAGTGAGTGGTGATTTGTTTATCTGAAGTTCTGAACAGCTTCCATATAAGACCAGATCGGACCAAGTTGGGATCCATCGATCTAATAAGTGCACTGAGGTTACTTGTATTTTGTAACGAGTAGAGCATTAAGCTTCAGTTCAACATTTGTATAAAGAAGATAACATTTGATAGCCTCGTTGTACTTTTACCACTCTAGGATGTTCAGCCTCACAATATAGTATCCATGATGGTATAATTCAGTTTAGAATCTGACTGAGAAATGGCTACCCATGTAATGATTTCCAATTTCCATGCATTTGGGTTTTTCCTTCCAGGAATGGAACCTGTACATGTGAGCTTGGTTGCTCAATGTATATGAGTAACTCTTTTGCGCCAGGTGAATCATGTATATACATTGTGCTGTTTACTAATAAACTTTTCAATCTAATGTCACTAACTTTTAGGTGCAATAACTGGTGCTTTAACTACTCCTCTTGATGTGATAAAAACGAGATTAATGGTTCAGGTATTGGTTTCCATATCCCTATTCACTGTTCCTTTTTCTTTTCTTTTTTGTTTTCTTGATGTGATAAAAAATTTATTCCGCCATTTTTTCTTTACTTCAAAATCTTTGCAGGGATCTGGAAATCAGTACCAAGGAATTTGTGACTGTATTGGGACCATAATAAGAGAAGAAGGAAATCATGCTCTTTGGAAGGTTTGCTCAATATCTCATAAAAATTGGTCCTTTTGAGATAGAATGCTTGTACTTTCTTCTTTCTTATTTTTCTCTATTTTGAAAATGCAATTTGCCCTCCAGTCTCTATTTTACTTGCCCTTGCTTTTAATGAGAAATTTTATTTTCTTTTGTTGTTTTGTTTGTTTTCTGTGTTTTTTTTTCTGTTTTTCTTTAAATGGGTAGCTGCTTCATTGTTTAAGCACTTTTTATCTGGAAGTTATAATTTTCTCAATTAGCAGCTCACATCCTTTTACAAAATGTCGTAAGCTTTTCATATCTGCTCTGCATCACATATCCTGGCATGTGGCAGAGAATTACCATGTCTTGATTTTTATCCAGTTAATGCATAACTTTTTCTTTTGATGCTGTGCACTGTATTTCCTTCATGCTCCATTTGAGTTTCAAAAGGGAAAAAAAAACTTGCTAATACATAAAAATTGTGTATTCTACACTAATACGCTTTGGACATAAAGAAGTATAGTAGAATGGAAGATCAAATTACTACCAACTATAGGAAATTAGTGGGAAAAGTGAACTTAGTTTTACAGCGTGTTCCATTGATCAATTATAATAAGTATATATTACCACTTACCCCAACATTCTCATACCCCAGAACCCAGAGATACGCTACAAATTGGACTATCAAGTCATGTTTACAGCTATTCTATGGCTTAATAATGTCTTTGATTATCAATTATGGAGCGAAAATCTGAAGACTTTACCCAATGCAGTGATTCGTTTATAGTTTTCAGCTAAAACTTAAAAATAAATGTGGTATGTGCTTAAAGAATCAACCCTACAGTATCTGTTTTGGTACAACATTAGTGTTGAAAATGGTTCAACATTAGTGTTGAAAATGCAAATCATTTCATTTGTTAATGACTGGCAATTCCTTGAGCTTCTCTTCTGCCATTTGCTGCAGGGCATTGGGCCACGAGTACTGTGGATAGGTATTGGAGGTTCGATTTTCTTTGGTGTTCTTGAAAGGACGAAGCAAATACTTGAGCAAAGGCGCATCAGGGATCAGGATTCCAAGCATTACTGAAGCTAATTGATATGTGTTTTGATGGTTAGGATGCACACAGTAGGTGCTAGGCAAATATTTTGAACTAGTTTGCTTCATAAAATCTAAAAAGAAAGGGTAGATGTCAGTCTGCTTGAATGTGTAAACGAGAAACGTAATCCTAGTTGCCTTGTAATGGTCTACTTAAGTATACTCATAAACTTTAAATTAGTATTATGTAGCTTATGATTCACTTATGATGAGTTTTGACTTTTGAGAGCATGTCTTTGCTCTAGAGTATTCTAGGGTTCTCTTGGCACTTCCTTTCCCGTCTTCTGGTACCTGCCTCCATGGTTACTGATGACGTTGCATCAACCTTGGTGTCCTAGATCTCGCCGCTGACAATCATGATATTAGGTCACCCTTCTTCCGCTTAGTCCTCACCCGCTGGCTCTTCATATTACTAAGCAGATATTGTATTAGTGTTCCTCCTGATTATATACGGGTCACCACATTGACTTGGATGTTAGTTGGCATGAGTTGCGAACTTCCCATTCAGAGTCTGTGAAATCTCCTATTGATCTCTACTTTCATTAAACTCCATTTGCAGATCATGTGGAGGACTCCCAAGACTTCTGCCACATTCTTGTAGAAGTCTTCAACTACATTAACCCGTCCAATGTGCGAAGCGATAAAGATATGTTCAAGACTAGTCTAATCGGTCGCAGGCTAAACTGATGATTCCATCACATCTCCAACAGCGTGCATGTTTCTGGATTGCAGTTGTTCAGCATGTATGTATGGGGTTCTTTTTGGCCTTCTCAATTTAAACTCTTTCCTCTTTGCTGTAGGCTCTTCGGTTTACATCTACCTAGTAAAAAACAACTATAGCAAATACGCATATTCTAAACCGGAGCCCTCCCAGCGTATTTGCGTCAATATTCCCGGCCTGCCATTCCTGATCCATGTTGAAATCCTCCATTGATCAGGAAGTCACACCTAGCTAGCTCTGTGGCGTCGTTGTCTCTGGTCTGACTGGACATGCTTGATATCTCTCGCAAGAACGGCGTCGCTCATGCCAGGCCTGATGCGTCACTATTGACGTGTCTGGGTGCTGGAAGGAAATGTTGGTGTCCAAGCTAGCTTGATCGAGATCGATTTAGGGTTCTAGGGGGTGGTCCATATCCTTGGACCTTACGTAGTTTTTAGACTCTCGGCGTGTCCCTATCATGACGGATTCCTTGCCACGCAAGCTCTCAACATGAACTCTTATCCTTCTGGGTTCATATCACTAACCACCTATGAAGCACGCACATGTGTTTCGGACACGCGAACTGACTTTGGACACGGTCCAGACACGCGGACACACACCAATTCATAATAAAAGTGAAAGTCATCCACGGCACTCAACAACTCCTCAACCATTCCAACAGATTCAGTGTTTGTTATATTTATGCACACTTTAATATACATAAGCAGAGAAACTCGTGATAAAAATAAAAATGCTTGTGGTGGGATTCGAACCTTGGTTATCCAAGGTACTTATCAAGTTATGTTTTCATCATTTTAATGCACACTTTGACATATATATACATCTAAAATTCTAAATACTTTCAATTTATAAATTATTTTTTTAAATAAATATATATATATATTAAAAATAATTTTTAATTAACATGTCCACCACGTGTCCGTGTCCAAAAACAGTTCTATATGTCGTGTCTACGTATCGAATCGTGTCCAATACGGGCACTCGTGTCCGTGTCCGTGCTACTTAGCTAACCAACTACCAGAGTTGGAAGTTCAACAGACCAGGATGACGTTTATATTATTGTAGGGGTGGGCATAAAAAACGGAAATCCTGATCCCGTCCCGATCCCGTCTCGTTTCATAATAGTCGGATGGGACGTGGGACAAATAATTTATATCTCGTTTCGTCCCGTCCCGTCCCGTCCCACCTTTAATAAAAACTTAAAAATTCTTATATATTTGTATCAAAATGAAACTAATTTATGTTCTTAATAACTCCAAAATTATATCAACTCAAATAATACTGGTACATTATAATATTTTGAACATAATATGCATTTTTTTGTTAAAATTTCATTATTGAATGTTACTTTATTGATGAAAAAGTAAAAATATAAGTTTTTATTTAACTTCATATGAAGGTGGGATTTGTCCCATCCCGTCCCGATCTCGTCCCGTTCCAACCGGGATTAATTCCGAGTGGGATGCATTCTTAAAAACCTTCGTCCCGTCCCGATCCCGTTCCGATTCAAAAGAGTGGGACAGGACGTGGGATAAGCCCTGTCCCGTCCCATCCCGTCTCGTGCCCACCCCCTATATTATTGCATGTAGGTCAGTTCTAATTACACTTGGATGAAAAGCTGTTTGAAAGAATAGGAAAAATTTATATCCAGGCTTTTCTATTTTAATATTTTAGTTTATAAGAAATGGTTATTTATACATCATATATAATATATTGTTTAATTTAAAGAGTAATTAATTTATAAAAAAGTCACCAACGGAAATTATAAAAAAAAAATCAACTGGCAAATGGGCTAAAGCGTTGTCCATCAAATTCTGAAAAAAACTACGTTTTGTGCCATTGCAATTAACCAGATCAAATTGTGATTTGATCGATTTGATCCGATTTGGACCTTCACTGAAACTTTCTTCGCCAGTGACTTCACTAGCACACCTCGCCAAAGCAACAGTCAGAGAGAAAGCGATGTTGGAGACCCACTGATAGGAAGTCGCCGTCGACTTCACCAAGCCCGTCCACTTTGTCTCCACCGGCGTCGTTATGCCCAACCAGAAGCCAAAAACAATCTGAAGCAGCAACTCAAAGATCTCATCGACGGTGACGGTTTGGAGCAGCGGCGACAATGAGGAGGAGGAGGAGAGGATAGGATGACATCGAGTTGCTGCACAGAGCAGTTGATGATGGAGATGTGGGTGTCGATGGGAATAAATTAAGATGGTGAAGGATGCGGTGGTAATGGGGTCGGATGCAGTAGTTAAGACGATAGCGGTGCTGGTGTTGCAGCCACCACCGAGGAAGTCCTTGAGCTTGGGGTCGACGCCATTGAAGGTCTGGAGAGGAGGTGAAGACCTTAAAGAGAAAAATGTGCCTAGAACAATTTTCTGGGTGCCCAATAGAAATTCTTATTTTCTTTTGTTCTTTTTTCATTTCTTAGTTCTTCACTTTCGGTTTTTTATCCACTCTCGTTCAATAGATTAGAATTGGGGGTTTCAAAAATTACCAACCAAGTCAAAACATCAATCACACTACCTATCACAGAATAATGTTAGTGTAACATGTAGTGTAAATGACTAGTTTTCTAGTCACAAAAGTAGTGTGACTACTATTGTGGCTAATGGTGTGACTATCAGTGTGATACCTGGTGTGACTCTTAGTGTGACTACTAGTGTGACAATGTCAGTGTTGATATTTGGATTGTATTAGTTTATTTGAGAAGTTCAAAATCACATTACAGTAGACAAAAATTCATTATTTCTATCAATTCTAATCTTCTTCATTTTTTTCACATTTACTTATTGTCACAACATAGTCACACTACCAGATACAATGACAATCACACTACCATATAGAATAGTAGTCACAATGTCGCTATTGTAACAACCAGTGTGACAAAGGTTCATTAATACTACTCATTCTTTTTTTTCACATTTTATTCTTTTCATAACATAGGCACACTACCAGATACAATGACAATGACAATGTTGTTATTGTAACAATTAGTTTGACTACAACTGTGACTGGTGGTGGGACATGTCGAGAAAAAAATATAAATCGGCGAAATTATGTTAAATTTCAAAGGATATCGGTATGAATGTGTTTAGAATCAAAAGAGTAGCTAATTTTATGGAGCCTTGGGATCCGGTTTTGCTGGAAAAGCTTGGAGTACCGCCACAGACAGCGGCAACTCCTTTCAACGGTTTATGCACCTTGTACGATTGTCATTCAGAGTGGGTATGATATCAAATGAAAAAGAGAAGAAAGATCTTTCCAATAGTATCAACCACACTCAAATTCATAACCGGACGACAAAGTTATGGCCGGAATGAGAAGAAGAATGAAAAAAGAAAAAGAAAATGAGTGAGAAAGAGCAAAACAGTCCGGAAAATATTTAAAAAGTGTTTTTTTTTCTAATTTTGTTTAAAGCTTGTTGACTTTTTTCTAATTTATAATTAATATGATAACCATCTTATAATTAGATGTTTTTCATTGACCTTTTTATAATTTAAGATTGGAGTTGGTACTAAATAATAATTTTCTCTAATTAAAACAGTATAATTAGAGTCAGTTAGATTAAATTAGTGATATATTGTAGCCGTTAGATCAATTGCTCTGTTCATTTTGGTTGGTAGAATTGCAGGCCCCACAATCAACAATAATAGGTATTCCTCCTTCATAGTCGACCTAAAATGGGCGGTAGTATGAGTTGGCCGCCTAAAACCCAAAATGAATTTAACCGTGGAGAGCTATTTTTTATAGAGGGTGTCTCATTATGGGTATGGGTTGATAACGTTGGAGATGTTGAAAAAATAGTTAATTTTACTAATTATTTTAAATCAATTTAATTAAAGGAATTTGAGTGGACGCACTTAAATTTGTAATGATAAATATGAACTTGTATTCTCTAGTATTAAGAGTTACAAAACGTATATTTATCTGATTAAATTGGTTATGGTGTGAATAAGAACTTATCACTGTAAACGTGAAAACCATTTGAATTCCGGAATGTGTGACGACTTAACCACTTTAATTTTATAACGCATGATTCAATACGATTAAATTTTGTAATCACAGATTTCATAAGATTGAATTCTGTAACTGTCGAATTCATTGTCTAACAGGCGTAACGGATGAAATGAAATTCATTGAGATAAAAGTCGTAACGTTTGAGAATTTATTACATAACGTCTGTAACAGTCGTTACGTATGTAAATTCATTTTGTAACCGTTGTAACTTATCATAACAAATTCATTTCTAAATTCATGAGAGTTCATTTAGTGATCCAAGTTTTCCTCTATAAATAGCAATCTATTATTCCATTATTTTAAAAACGGATTCAGAACTTGATTCAGAAACACATTCAGATTGAGAAACTTATTCCTTAAGTCTCTCTCTCTCTCTCTCTCTCTCTCTCTCTCTCTCTCTCTCTCTCTCTCTCTCTCTCTCTCTCTCTCTCTCTCTCTCTCTCTCTCTCTTTAAGTTTCATTCTTAGCTCTCTTGTTCTTGTGATAGAAATGGTTCATTCCAGTTTACTGGTATTCTTGTAGTTGTATCCTGGAAGACTAATGTCATTGAATCCTTGCACCTGTAGAGGTGGCGTAATTGTCTTAAAGACACTGTGGTATTACACACGACTCAACTTTTCATTCTATTCGTTCGGTATTGGTTGAGTTATCGTTTCAAATTTTCTTAATTCTGAATTTTTTGTTTCTGCATAGTTATTTTCTGATTTATCTTTATTTTAGAATTTCATTTATAATTTATATATTTGCAATATCACCCCATTTTATAATTACATGAGCCCTTAATCGAACTAAACGTCTGTTGGAAAAAAAAAATCATCCAGGTCTGTGATTGAATACATATGACTGAAAATGATGGGGCAAAAAGAAAGGGAGTGTTGGAGAGAAGAACAAAGTATATATAGTAAAACCTTATTAAATTATAGGTTTCGAGACCAGTAAAAATTATTAATTTAACGCGTTATTAATATATCGATAAATTAATAAATATTATTTTTATTGATAACTTAATAACTTATTAATTTTTCAATATAATAAATATTTTTTTTAGAAAATAAATGTTGTACTTTATTCAATGTACCACATTGATCATTTTTATTCCGTAAACAGTATTGAATGTATTAGTTTGTTTACATGTATTACATTGTTCATATTATATGTCCACTATCAAATTTACTATTTTATTGGATGTATTATATTATTAAAAAATATATCATGATAGAAAATACATTAGATATATAATTTCTTGTCGCGCTAAGATAAAACCACACCAGAAGTTTTTATTATGTAGAAAATAGCATAATGAGATTTAAAGTGACATCATTTCTAAGTAAAAAAAAGTAACAAATGAATCGTACTTTACAAAGTACTTGTAAATGTACAATTATTTATATATAATTAGAAATTATTAATTTATATATCTGATGGGGTGTCTTAAATTTCTATTAACTTATAATTTAGCCATAATTTGAGACTGACAAAAATTATTATCTTAATGTAGTTATTAATTAATCGAATATTAGTTTAACGAGATTTTACTTAATATTAAAAGCTAACTAGAATTAAATGTTGTATTCGGTCATATGCATATCATGTTTCTATTGTTCCTAATTAACTTCCTCTACGTACCCTCCCAAATAATTGAGGGAATCATTGGGAGACAGCCAGAACATAAAAAATGACCTCAAATGCGAGACTCGGGCCCCATAGTTCAGTGGCCAATCAGTTCATGAGCATTAGACGCACTCAATTAAGTCGGAAATAACAAATACATATAACTATATTATAGGTGTGTACGGTAATCCTTCCCACTTGATTATCAGTCTCTCATCTTGTTCGTATCTCATAATTATTTGTGGCATTTTTCTTCTTCGGATGCAACAACAGCAAGAGTATGAGCTTCTTCAAATTTTCTAATATATATATATATATATAATTTTTTAATATATATATATATTCTCTATTCAGAATAAAAATTTATTCTAAAATTAAAGAGTGAAATTCTAATTTTGGCATACTTTCAGGACAAATTTTTTCACTATAAGTGATTCAATATTTAGGTATGTTATTCAAGATTATCTCTATCAAATTGCATCTAATTCAGACATCGTTAAGGTATTGAAATTATATTAAATCAATTAATTGATTAAAACTGTTTAACATGAACCGTTCGTGTAAATCTCAAATTTAAATGCTCCAACCATTGTCGAATTATATGAAACTTTGTAGAGATAATTTTGAATAGCATACATAAATATTGAATCTCTTATAGTGAA
Organism: Argentina anserina; assembly: GCF_933775445.1. Classification (NCBI taxonomy): domain Eukaryota; kingdom Viridiplantae; phylum Streptophyta; class Magnoliopsida; order Rosales; family Rosaceae; genus Argentina; species Argentina anserina. The sequence continues at coordinate 12,206,564 of NC_065873.1, forward strand.
AAAATTTGACCGAAAAATGTGCTAAAATTAGAACTTCACTCTGTAATTAATTTTAAAATAATTGTTCACTCTGAATATAAACTATATATATATATAATTTAATGGTGCGGAGGGTTCATCAAGCCTCTGCGTTATAAAAACTATGTCCTCCTCAAAGACATAGACATATACGTCAATTATGTCCACACATATCCTTCTATACATAAGAGATTCTAAGAAGAGGATCTTATCCCAGCAAAGTATCTATAAGCTAGAGATTCTGAAACCCCAACAAATTCGATAGTCATGGCTAAGCTACAACCAAACTCCTCCGTTGTGTGCCTGCTGGTATTCTCTGTAGTTGTCAATCTGTCTTTTATCTTCAAGCTCTATGGACATGGAGGTCAGTGGGAGCTCAGTTGGAGCAGAAGGGCAGCGGAAGAAGCGGAACAAGTCGCCGCCGTGCCTTGCTCGGGGCATGGCAGAGCCTACCTGGATGGCTTGGTTCTTGATGGCAATCAACCTGCTTGCGAGTGCAATTCTTGCTTTGGTGGCTCTGATTGTTCTCAGTTCTTGACAGACTGTGAATCAAACGCTGACGGGTTTGTCCTTCTTTCATTCTAGGCCATAAGGCTTAATTATACACTTAATATATATATATATATATATATAATATGTATACAAAGTGAATATTCTGAAATTAAAGAATAAAGTTCCAATTTTAGCACATTTTTAGGTTAAAAGTTTTCATCACAAGTGATTCAATATTTAGGTATGTTATTTAAGATCATCTCTATAAAGTTTCATCCAATTCGGTTATCGTTAAAGTATTGAAATTATATTAAATTAATGAACGAATTAAAACTGTTCAATGTAAACCATTGATGTAAATCTTAATTTTAAAAGCTCAAAACTATTATCAAACTGGATGAAACTTTATAGAGATGATCTTGAATAACATAATATAGAATCACTTATGATGAAAAAATTTTATCGAAAAATGTATTAAATTAGAACTTCACTCTGGAGATATATATATATATATATATATATATATGCTCCATGATATTAATTCTTCATAACTTTCTTGTTTTCTAGGTATATTAAGGATGATCCAAGACAATCCATAAATAAATAAAAAAGAGTAGAGAAAGAGGGATCCCAGAGAAAGAAAGAATAATGAATTGCATGAACTAATAAAAACAATATGATGATATTATCTCCCTCTACAACCATAACTATACAAAGAACTTTAACGTTAGATCCTTATTTACCCCCTCTTCTTCTTCTTTTATTGAAATTATATATAAACATTTAATTCTCTTTATTAGAGAATCAATGAATCATGTAGGAACTTTGTATCCTCGATCAGCCACCCAGCCTAAAGATTCCAAAAGCTCCCTTTCAAGAGAAGAAAGTCCAAACACTAATATATGAAAATTGAAATCATATATATATACATGATGGTCAATATGTACCCATCCAACCATTTAAGATGGAAGAGTGACATTTGTGCTTGAGTGCTTTCCTAAACTCAATTATTGTTGTTGTGTTGTTCATATCATTAGAGCCCCCCATTATGATAGTGGGTCCAAAATGGTTTTTCATTTGTTTGCTGTTAACTAAGAAGTTAAGTAGAATATGACATAGATACTTTAAGTTCAGTAGAATATGACATATAATATATGTCTTTTCTTAATCGGAAAAATAAGAGGTTGTGATGACTGATGACCAAATTAAGGACTTGTGGTTTAACTGTCCTGCAGGAACTTGCAGCCTGATGAGTGCTTAAGTGAAATTATATGTACGGTGTTCTTTCTGGTTTTTTAAACAATTATGTGCTGAGGAAAATAAACGAAAATATATAATTTTCATGACATCGAGGATTATTAACTAGCTACCTCCATTACGTACAAGCATAAGAAGATATTCAAGTCCTGCTCGTTTCACTCGGATTTTGTTTAAGCATGACTATAGGACTATATGGAAAACCTTGCCCCATGTCATATCTTCCGCTTCTCTCGACGTCAATCTTCACTTTCCGTCCTCCGTGTGACATTCTGCGCCTTCTTGCTTAGTCACTTAGTTGTAGGAATACCAGAAATGTTAATTAAAACTCTTTGAAAGAAAGAGTTGGGTTGACCTAAGGCTGAAGAGTAAAGTATCAGAAAGTTGCTAGAGCAGAAAGTGTAAGATAGGAATGTAAATGAGAAAGCAATAAACAATTAAACATCATAATGCTAGCTAGGAATGTAAATCTATACTAGTAAAGGGTAATGCTTTTCATGAAAAAAGTGTGAAAAATAAAAACATGATGAGAGGACAGGCGATGAGTCGAACGTTAATTAATAAATGTAAATTGTTAATTAATTAGATGAGAAAATTGGTCGATGTTAAGCGATAAGCCTACGCCAAAAGAGAACCTTAATGAATTAGTTACAGTGTATATTGTTTGTTGCAGTGGGGATCCATTTTTCTTAGAGCCCTTCTGGATGGAACATGCTTCCAAAAGTGCAATTCTAGTAGCAGGGTGGCATCGAATGGGCTATACCTTCTCCGATAAAGCTTACATCTCACAAGAGCTTGAGAGGCTCATTCGCAAAGTACACGACATTGCTGGTAATGCAGTCACTCAAGGAAGGTACATTGTAGTTGGTGCCGGTTCAACCCATCTCCTCAACGCGGCAGTACAAGCGCTCTCTTCGTCATCTAACGATAGTTCGGACTCATTATCCTCTTCACCAGCTAGTATTGTTGTTACAATTCCTTATTACGCGGTGTGATTCAACTTCCTAATCTAGGTTAAATTTTTTGCATGCATGGTACGTACGTTAACCAATAATTACTATTACCATCACCCTGAAGTTCTTTACATCTAACGGGTAATAACTGATCATGTAACTTGTTGGACAATTATTTAAAACTGTCAAATAACTAGGAAAGTAGGAATGCTGTAGGAGCCAGGAATACTTACTAGCTAGGAATCACACTTGACATTATAAATGATTAAATCTGATTCTTTAATTTGGTGTACGTGGTATATTTTCACAGCTTTATGAAACGCAAACGGAATACTTCCAGTCAGTAAATTACAAGTTCGAAGGGGATGGTTCGCTGCTGAAGAACATCTCAGATGGAAGTAAGAGGGTTATTGAGTTTGTAACCGCCCCAAACAATCCCGATGGAAAGCTAAACAACGCAAACTTTGAAGGACCGAATTCTGCAGCAATCTATGATCGTGTTTATTATTGGCCACATTTCACACCAATCCCAACTCCAGCAAATGACGACGTCATGGTGTTTTCGATTTCCAAGCTCACTGGCCATGCTGGTACTAGATTAGGGTAACATGCGAGGACCTTATTTATCTCAACTCGGATCGAGTGTTGTCGAAGTTATATGTGCTTACAGACGTACACTGTTTTGATGCAGGTGGGCAGTGATAAAGGACGAGGCAGTGTACCAAAGAATGTTGCACCATACTCTTATTAGTAATTTGGGTATATCTCGAGACGCACAGCTAAGAGCTATGAAGCTTTTGAATGTAGTCGTAGAAGGTGGAGGGAAAGAAATCTTCAAATTCGGATACACCACTATGCGGAAACGTTGGGAAAGATTGAGGAACACCTTGTCTTTGTCAAACCGCTTTTCTGTGCAGAGAGATGAACCTCTATACTGCAAGTTTTTCCAGAAAATTAAAAGACCATCTCCAGGTGAGAAAGTTTGCCACACACAGATGCACACGGTCACAATTCACAAATTCACAATAGTACTTTGTGATAAGAAATTAAGAATGCAACTAAAACTAAAAAACCGATATATGACACAAATATGATTTGTTTCACATGGTCGGCAGCCTATGCATGGGTGAAGTGCGAGAGACTAGAGGACGTAGATTGCTACCAAGTTCTCCAGGAAGAAGCTAATGTGTACGGCCGCAGAGGAAGTGTCTTTGGTGCTGAAGATCGATATGTACGTCTCGCCCTCATAAGGAGCCAAGATGATTTCGATATATTGCTTCACCGACTGAACCAGTTAGTCTCCAAGGAAGATACACAGCACAGAAGTTATATGATTAACGTGACAACCGATCGATTTTTCAGAGGCAAAACACATGTAAGTAGCTCATGACCGGACTAGGTGTTTGTCATCACTATTTGACATCTACGCAGTTGGAGAAATAAGGGAGTGCTTCTCGTAATCCACTGTACTTTACTGTCATTGTCTCTCTCACATCACGCTGAGAGACCAAACCACTTGACAGTGTTCAAGTGCCAATGTGTGGATATATATATATATATTAATATATTATCCTGGAAAAACAATATAATTCCTTCATGCAAATGAAGAATCTAGCTAGTAATCATATATATGAGGGAACTGTACGTCAAGTGAGGGAGTTTGTGCGCTGTGGCAATTCTCCTTGTCTTTGGAGATTGTATGCTATCTGCCTCTATATATCTCCTCTTTCCAGTTCGATCTATTTTGGTTTTCGTGTTATGATAGTAATTTGGTCGTTTGGACATAAGATAAGGGTAATTAGAGTTTTAATCAACCATGAACATTATGAGTCAAATATTTAACGAAAAACAATTTCATAAGGCAGACGATAATGGGATCAGTTACAGCTAAACCTAATATCTTGTGTTTCTCGAGGTGAGTGATAGAGCGATAATTAAAACGTCTATGATAAATCCTGTAAAACATCATCGTTATATAGAATAAGCAGGGATCGTTCTTTCTGGAGAATTGAAGGGAACTCTAAATTTTTAGTATTAACAAATAATGGGGGGTTTGAGATTGATTATTAACTACTAAAATAAAACCTAAATTACTATTTACATGATCGACTTCTCTTTAACAAACTTAAACCAAATTTACCATTACACCAGATAATTACAAGTTTGAACCTATCATGCATTCTAATTTGACCAATTACATACTTTTTAGACACCAATACAATTAGAGCCTTAGGGGATTATCTAATCATACAAGATTTCAATTAACATTTAGATTGACTTAGGGCCTAATCTAAATTTGCATGCAATCGAATTTAATAACACTTAGAGTATAAATCAAATAAGATTACATTTAAGCACCAAATCTTTATTGGAGACATGTTTCATGTATGGCGTCACCCACCATGGTTTCACATGCAAATTTCCAGAATTTTTACCACTTTTAATCAACACAAACCGAACCTACTTAGGGCATGATTCGATTTGTGTCAATATGGTTGATGAATGTAACACTCGAACACAATCTTAAGGACTGCATCCAAACACTAAATTCATATGCACATATCTGAAAATTATCTAAAAGTATGAGAAAGATGATTAGAACACAATAATAGAAATACAAACTCATTACTTATAGAAACCATCAATTCGGCAAAGATCCAAAAATCCAATAAAACAATCTGAAAATTTCGATTCTTAATACAAAACAATAATCTCACACAAACGTCATACTACAATCTTCATAGACAAAGTATTGTAAAAAATCAAAAATGAACAAACTCATGGAAAAGAGTTGCGAGAATCACACGTTGTAGGAACCTTGGAGGTGTGTCTTCAATGGTGATTTCGGTGGAGATGTAATTTGTATATGGGGGGAAATGATTTGCTTTTTTGGTGAATGATGTTTGAGGTAGTATTTTGGTAGAGTTTTGGCTCTTGAATGCAAAGGAGAATTGATATTTTTCTTTATGAAGAATATGCTATTTATAGAAGAGTTTTGGCTCCTTGAATATTATAGCTTTCACTTTTTCTCCTCAATTTCTTTCACTTATTTTTGTCATTGGTGAGTGCAATCTCCTTTGATAAATTCCTTTTTTTTTTCTCTTTTGTAGGTGTCTCATTCTTTCTCTTTTGCATTATCTATTTTTATTCTCTTTCTTTTTCTTTCTCTCTTTTTCTTTCACTTATTTTTGTCATTGGTGTGTGCAATCTCCTTTGATAAATTACTTTTTTTTCTCTTTTGTAGGTGTCTCCTTCTTTCTCTTTTGCATTATCTCTTTTTATTCTCTTTTTTTTTCTTTCTCTCTTTTTCTTTCACTTATTTTTGTCATTGTTGGGTGCAATCTCATTTGATAAATTCATTCTTTTTCTCCTTTCTAGGTGTCTCATTCTTTCTTTATTTTCCTCATTTGCTTGACTTTTTCTCTATTTTTGTTCTTCATTGTACAATCTGAAAATAATAAAAAACAAGATGATTCATATAAAAAGATCAAGTAAGTTACTAGAATAAGAGAGTAAGATTAGGAAAGTTACGGAATAAAAATTTAAGTTCAAGTAAGATTTTCCCAAATGGTACGTTTTCTAATCTAAAAAGGATTCCTAATGCAAATATGATTCTTAAAATATCGCCAATACAACCAAAACGTAGAAAGATGAAGACTCCTAATCCAACTAGGTTTCCTAGTCCTTCAAGGATTCCTACTCAAACTAGGACTCTAGACCAATTCTGCGTTTTTAACTCATGTAAGCACAAAAATGCATCCAATACCGCCCAAGACTCTTACTACGACTCAATGACTCAATAGTACAATAATAAGGGCTAAGCAAAGTACAAATTGAGGTAAAAATATGTTAAGAACGTTGCACAAAGTGCTCCTATCAGTGAGCCTCAACAATGAATTTATAAGAGATAACGAGATAATTTTGGTGAGAGCGCTGCCTAAAACCCAATGTAGTTTGTGTTTTGCCAAAAATTTGTAAGATAACTGAAAAATAAATGAGAGTATGATTTATACATTTTTTGTTTTGAATTTTTGATTCATAAAAGAATGAATGTTGTCGTTTTTAAACAACACAAGAGTAAGCCATTTTTTAGAGTTAAAATTGGATGTCGATGTAGTTGAGAAAGTTGTTATAATTATTTAGGTTGTGGTGGTGAATTTTGGTAGTCATTGTGGTGGTTAGAGTAGGGGCAGCCGACCGTCGTGCCATCGATATTTTCGATGGCGTTTTTAGCCGTTTAATGGTTGAGCATGGTGTAGGAATTTTTGGAGAAGTTTTAAGGTAGTTTATGCGATAAATTCCCCGTACTTAACCGTAAAGAGATGTGTTTTTTATCCATAAATTGGGGAACTCTCGGTGTTAAGACTTTAGAATATTTTGAAGAGTGTACAAAGGTTGTTGGTGAAGTTGGAAAATTTTTAGTTGAAGATGTAACAGATTTGGGCGAGTGAGAGCGATTATATTATTTCTATTAGGCATAAATGTCGATTTGCACCCCAAATTTGGTCTTAATTGTTAATTTGCACCCCGAACTTGCATTTGAGTCAATTTACCTCCTAAACTTGGTAAAAATTGCCGATTTATATCCCGAATTTGCATTTGAGTCAATTTACCTCCTAAACTTGGTAAAAATTGCCGATTTGCACCCTATCCATTAAATTTAATATTTTCAATCCAATTTTAAGTCACATGTCATGCATTTAAGGGGTAGTATTGTCATTATATATTTATTCATATTGAATAATGAAATAAATTAATAAAATTACTTAAGAGGAATACTTGCTACAATGGTTGTTTCTTCGAAACATGTTATTGATTTATATATTTATTATTTTATGTGATATGGTATGTTAAAAGATATTAGAAAAAATATAAATAAATAAATACATTGAAAATTAAAAATAAATGTGTATTCCGAGAGAATTACTATTCTACCATTGTGCGTGTCTTAGCCTTATTAGGTTTCCTGGTAGAGATAGATTCGCATCTTTATAATAGATTAGGACTCCGAATCCTACGGGATTGTGGTTATGTAATGCCTATATATTGACCTCATTATCAATCAATAAACGGTTACGTTCTGTTCTTTTACGTCGTTATTATTCTCGTTTTGTTCATCCTCCAATAATGTGTACATATAAAAATATATTTATACACAACACACTATATTTGAATGGGTGGGTATATTGAATATATAATTCAAAGTAGGGTTAAGTAGGTAGAAAAAAGATGTAAATAAATAATTTGATTAACAAAATAATCCTCATTTTAAAGAATATTTTTATTTGTTTTTAAGAAAAATATAAATAGAAAATGACAACATTACCCCTCATGTGCATGACATGTGACGCAAAATTGTATAGAAACAGTTAAATTTAACGGATGAGGTGCAAATCGGCAATTTTTACCAAGTTTAGGAGGTAAATTGACTCAAATACAAGTTCGGGGTGTAAATCCGCAATTTTTACCAAGTTTAGGAGGTAAATTGACTCAAATGCAAGTTCGGGGTGCAAATTGACAATTTCAGCCAAATTTGGGGTGCAGATCGGCATTTATGTCTTTTTATTAATTATACCATGTTATGGTCATTAATTTTAAATATCCCTTAAACAGGAGGTAAGGAGACTCAAGTCGAAGAGACTTCAGACCGACCGTCAGTGAAGCTTGGTTACTGTGAGTGGACTTTGATTTGCATGCATGAGTTTTTTCTAAATTAAACGATTCCAACATTATATTGTGTTATTATTTCTCTTGATAATTTATTTTATTTTCTATTTATTTGATTGTGAATTCCATATGATCGAGAAGTATATAATGCTTTATTGAATAGCTGAAATTGGTTGAGTATTTATTCAGGAATGAGATTCACGGGAATTTCTTTAAGTATATTTCTTTTTACTTATTTTATACGATTGGGAACCGTATTTATTGATTATGATTTGACTAACGGGGCTAGTGTATTTTAATGAATATTCTTATTTATTTTATTGTGACTAGCGGGGCTAGTTCACCTATTATTTTGGAAGCTATACACTTTGTGATTGATGCTAGCACACTATATCACCTTATGGCAACCCTTTTTCACCAGGGAGGCATGTAACATAGCCAGCAATGTCACGACAGCCCAATACATTCTCCGTAACGTGACATAACAGTATTGGGAGCTTGAGATTATATATTTTGTCCGGGGGCAAATTGTATGGCTCATTACTTCTTATTTGACTAGCGGGGAGAGTACACTCCTTATCAACTATTTGATTATCTTATTTGACTAGTAGGGGCTAGTTCACTCCTCATAGGTATTCTTGAATATTTTATTTGGTTTAGTTGGACTAGTCCATCTTCTCCATTTATTTCTTTTGATTTTATTGACTAGTAGGACTAGTCCGTTAAGTGATTTTATTACCATTCAATCTCATTTAATAATACTTACATGCATTGAAATTTATTATTATAGAGAATTGGAGATGTATCCATTAAATCTTGTTAATTTTAGTATTGTTTCAGGATGAAATAATTGTGTATTATTGAATGATATGGGGGCCTATATATATGCATTACAAAACCACAAACTCTTAGGATTCAGAATCCTAATCTATTACGGAGATGCTAATCTATCTCCTAACAGGAAACCGATTAGGCTAAGACACACACAAGGGTAGAATAATAATTCTCTCGGAACACTCCCCCTTGTGTCGTATGCCTAGGTTGCATGGTGCACACATCGTTGCCTCGGTAAAAACCTTGTCAAGCAAAATAAAAACCTCTTAGGTAAAAACAAAAGTTTGATCGAAGGGAAAAAAAGCACAATGCACCATCTACATTTGATAGCATCATGTGAGGTAGACTCCCCCTGAAGTCTACGAAACAACTCCCCCTAATTAGTGCCATAATCATGGAGTACAAAGAACAACGTATACGGCGTTCATTACATAATTCTCAAACGTAGTCTTGGGCCCATGATTAATCATTAATCTTGCCACACATCTTTAGATCATACATGCTATACTTAGCCAAACTTAGATCTTAGGAAACATGATTGCATAACAACTCAAAACAAGAGTTTGCAATGAAGATCAGATTCTCAGATAGAATGACATTCACTCACTTAAACGGCCATAACTTCTTCGTCAAAATAGGTATTAGCAAACCGTAAAATGTTTTGGAAAGTAGACACCCGTGGCTTTCCAATGACATAAAGTTCACAACCTAATCCGATCGGAGCAGTTCACAGTACTCTGTCGAAGTTGACTGACTTGCAAATTTCTGGACAGAATTGTCCTACTTTGCTAAAATGACCATAACTCACTCAATATGATAGCTATGAACAAATGGTTGGTGTCCCTGGAAAGTAGACACATAGGCCTTTCCAATGGTAAACTGGTGTTTTCTGAATTATATGAAGCCAGTAAGCAAACAGCGAATCCATGAAGCCCATCCTTTTCATCATAAATGATCCGCTTGCCCTGAAATGACCTGACCCAATAGGGAAATCCCAATTCATTGGGCCTTTCGATACAATCAAATAGAAAGCCCCAAGGGCGCCATATTCTAGGAGCCCAAACAATGTGATTGAATAAATCCTCCTCTATCCGTTGCAGGTCGAGGACTCCTTCTCCTTCCCCTTCTTCAATTTCACTATATTTCATTGAGCAAGCTGTCTTGTAGGTCTCGTTGAAGTTGACTTACGAAACTGGACACATTCTGATATGTCGCATTCAATGTGTCTTTCGCAAAAAGAATGGGGAAATTGACCAATGAAGGACTGATTTTGGTCAGAAGCGGAACCGTACATATCCTTTACGCTACCAGTGTCGACTCCTACACCAAGACGTATGTTGATGTTGCTGGAGCTGCTGGCGGCGTTGGTGTGGATAGGATTTGTGTTAGTTCACTAAGTGTAGAACTAAACCCATGTCAAAGGAGCAATGCAAGTCCAATTACGATGTATAGGGCGCATAGTTAGTCACATCATAATGAAAGCAATAGTGTGCCGACAACACTTACATATATGAATGTATAGCTCATTGAATCTTTTCATCATCTATACTTAGACGGAATAGAGAATCAAGAATTAGCTTTCATATTAACACATATGGGTATGAGTCATTGCAACCGATTGTACTACGTTCTCTCGAACGTCGCAATCTGATTACATAAGCTCTTTGTGGTCTGTAGGCATTTAAAGTCCCTCGAGCACTCTCATATCTGCGTCAAGATCCCTTTACATATATTATATGAGCATTATCATATGCTGCAAATCAGTTTTTATGGACACTACTACTGATCAAGTAGCGGAAATCAATTATGTCCATAAGGAGAGAATATAACTCATCGTGGTCAATACTAGGATAATGAGACAATCTTTGCGCCATAAGTCCTGCATATATTGCATGACTTTATCTTTCTCATTACACTTACGAACAACGACCAACATAACAAGTCTAGTTCAGCCTGTATTGATTCTTTCCACTTCGGTTAAGTTGCTCATCGTTGATACTTTACAATGGAATAAGAGCATAAGCGAATACATCATCAATCATGGGAGATCAATCCATTAAACACACGCGCGCGTTGTATATGATCAATTTGTGAGAATTCTATTTTTCTCTAACATCAACAAAAAGAGTTTGTAGCGTCCTACAAAAACTTAGTTGATACACATGTTTAGAGAATATCTCTTGATGATGGGCGAAATACTTGTGCCTACGAACTTCGCTTCTTTCTGGTTATGATTCCAGAGAATAATGGTATCCCCCTCATCTAGGTAGGAGCCAAGACCGAAGCTATGACCCTTACTAGTCCATCTTTGCGTTTTCCGCCCTTGTTTTGTGGTGCAATACCACAGGCGCCGACAACACCACAGCGTACAATGATGCCATCGCCGGCTTTCTTGCCACTATCAGGGATGGTGCCAACGGTGCTAGGACCAGGTCATATGAAATTCTCCCATATTCTGAGAGTTCCAACCTTACTGGCACATCACAGCATTTATGTGCGATCTCGTCACTTTCACAATATCGGTAAAGTCATTGAGCATCGAATCTTTGACTTTCTGGAAGTCGATAATGCGTTGCACATATGCTCAATTTGAGTAGTGCGGGATCTTAATGAGACATAGTGCCACACCACGTCAATTCCTGGCGTTAAAACTGCAATGGGAGCATTCCATATCTCCCCCTAACGACGGAAAGTATGTCTCATCAAAGTGACCGTCTGCTAATATCGCAGGATAGAGATCAACGGTTGTAGATTGGAAATAGCGGACAAGTGTTGGTGATTCATAAATCATAACCAACCAGAATACTTAATCATTTCAAGTAGACTCATTGAGATAACTACAGTAGAGGCATATAAACAACTTTAACCAAACAGGCGTTTAATGAAAAGAACGTTGGGATCGTATCCAGTAACCATCTGCTATGCACTAAACGCTTAGCAAGTTGTGGGTCTAAAACGAATAAGTGTCGCTGCATGCAACATCATTACATATCCCCATGCAAAAAATTGACAAGTTAGTACCCATAACCAAGTCCGAGCTCTGCTAGATCGTGCAGTGAATGAACATGAGGAATAATATGTTCAACGACGATCCCAGTAGACATGCAAAACGAAATCATCAAAAATCGTGGAGGTGAACTCTCCAATGGTATCCAATCAAATAGATTTGAGAGGATGGGAAGGGTGGTGAGCCCTTAGTATGATGATCATAGCTAAAACTTAGCAAATGTAGCATTCCTTGTGGAAAGCAAAGCGACGTGTGACCAACGCGTCGATGCTCTTAACCTATACCATAGAAATACCGAAAAATGTCCGCATTCGGTTGGATAGGGTCCACTAATGTCACCTTAAATACGTTGTAAGAATGGAATGTTCTCGGTTGGAGCCTTAGCAAATAAGGACTTACTTGAAATCTAGCAAAAGAACAAGCTTTGTAAAATGAGTGATGGTCATCAGAGATTGCCATGGAGGCATTAGAAAACACGAGAGGCATCACAAGCTCCTATGAAGAAGGGGATGCCGCCACTGACGGCCTTAATGCCATGGAGCCGCCGAAAGAGGCAGGCTCGGCCTCACCGTGCATGGCACGGATAAGCACGGCCTCACCGTGTGGAGCATGGTTGAGGTGGTCCTCCAATCGCTTCGTGAACATGAAAAATAGATGATCATGTGAATTGCAAAGAACTCGAATCATCATATCTTGTTCAAAATAACTAAAAAAATGATCATGTCAAAACCGAGAAGACAGCAAAGCTGAACCCATGATTCAAAGAATCTTGAGTTACATAAAGCTACTACTACAGGCAAGCAAAGCTATGTCTGCAGGCTAACAAAGCTACTGTCTAAGCTTGAAAAAGCTACTGTCAATGAAATATGACAGATTTATTCCTCTCCATTCTTAACACAAATATCAAGATGAAAATATATCATTGGCATATATGGCCTTTTAAAACTTAGCAAGCCACGAAGATATAAAACACAATCTCCGCACGAGATCCGTAAAACAACTACCTGCGCCGTATGACAGTGTAGGTGGTTACGCAATTAGCAAGACACTAGATTTCAAGGCGGGACATTCTCAAAATGAAGATTAAGAGAGTCAACGACGTGGTGAACTTCTCTAAACAATACGCCGTAGGATATTGTAAGAGGGGGGATTGAAACAAATGTGCAATCCCATCGAGTGTCTCACATGGCAATAGAATTACATTCTTCAACTTAAGAGTTGGAAAAACATGGTATTGGAGCAGTTGAATACCAAACAATTTGGGTGGTAAAAACCATCCAATTGGTGCGGGTAGTCACCAATAATAATAAAATCATTTGAGCTATTAAACGACTTGGAGAAAACCGGAAAATTAACCGGAAAACCATGTCAAAATAACTCAAAACCGGGTGAAATTTGGACTAGGAAAATCTGGTAGCAAAGACTGCTGGAAATATGATGAGAAACAACGAAAAAATCGTCAGAAACACTTGCCAGAAAACGGCGGCCCTGATCGCCGGAAAACCGGTCGGCGGCGGCTGGAGCTGGCTAGTATGGAGGCCGGAACTGCAAGTCTGATAGGGGACGCCGGCATGAACCAGATGGCGGTGCCGAAAACGCCGGAAAATGGCCGGAAGGCGGCGAATACGCCGGTAAAACGTTCCATAAACGCCGGAACAGTAACGGAGGAAAACGACGTGAATTTTGACGTTCTGATGTCTGTTTTTCCAAATTTTAATGTCCAAATTCACAATGTAGTACTATTGGGGTCCCATGTAACCCAAAAGCGGCCAATTTAAAAACCACGTGAGTTGCAAACGTTGACCATGCTTGCTAAGCCAAGGCAAATAAAATTCTCACGAGTCCATCTTATAAACAAGAAATACGAGAAATTTTATAGAATATGCCAATACAACACAACCAAACTCCAATTCCAATAGACAACTGAAGCTAAAGTCGAGCAAGAAACATGGCAATGCCAACGTCATACTTGAAAAATAGTAAGCAGAAAACATAGTCAAAATAGATTGACTAATCAAAAGTCTGTAGCAACAAAATCTTGCATATCGGATCAGGCGGAGCCTTAGCCTGAGGCTCAAAATGTTTGCTTACTTGAGAATGGAAGAATGTTACTTTTTCATCTCCAAAATTCCCTCAAGAAATAGATACAGGTGCCAAAAATGGCATGCGTTTCTTGGATGTGGAGTATGCATCAAGGTCAACTCTAATAATACAACGTCATAAACGTTCATTAAATCACTTGAAGTGTGTCCCATAAAATTCGTTATTTTGGGATCTTTTGTCAGCAAATAGTACTGTTTCAGAGTAATGAATTTCAACTCAAATAAATGAGTACGTTGACCTTGAGATTATCGTTTATAGACATGAGTTTAAGAAAACTCAAACATTCAAATAACAGTCGTGATTGCGACGCATCCATGAGAAAACGAGGGTTGTATAGGTTTCGAATAATCGAAACTAGTCAAGTATGCAACCGGTATTAGAAGGGTTGTGATGTATATGGTCACAAAATAATCGATGCATATCGGCGATACTCATGATCGCACCCAAAACAGCGGTGCACTCAAGCGACCACACGAAATCGATATCTTCCCTTTTAAATAATAACGTGACTCTCCCAGGACCGTCACACGAAAAACGTCGACCAAAAAGGGAATCATATCCCTATTTGGTCTCATCGGCGTTATAAGAAATGCCGGAAAGAAGACATGAAAAAGGCTAATAGCGCCCGATAATTTATATTAATATGTTCAAAAGTAGCAACTTTAAGAAAAACATACTTGTTGGTCTGCCAAATAGACCGCATATAATTAAATTGCTCTGCAAATTGATTTTCATGCATGAAGTTGCTTGATGAATTCTCTTTCAATCTTCATCTGATGACATAAAAATCTTGGGAGGATACGATCGAAATCGTATGTAGATGATAAAAGTATCGTCCATCTCGGCATGAATGTCATCACCATAGTACAACGAGCAATGATTTTATCTATAAGAGCACGTGAAATATCATTAGAAATAAAAACGTGCCAATGAACATTTAAATAATGAAATAGGAAAAAGAAAAAGGAAAAAAAATTTAGTATGAAGCCCAAAGGGCTATTGTGCTCGGTAGGCCATAGGCCCAAAAGGGTAAAGAAGACGGGAGTAGCTTCTCTTGAGCGAAGAGTTTGCTTGTGCAGTTTGCGTTTCTTGTGTAGATATGCGGGATGAGCAATTTTGACTCCTTTGATGCGGGGTCTTGCGAGGCAAAAAGATGTTTTTGCGGAGTGAATGCGGAAGAGACCCTGCGGAGCTGCGTGCAGGGGCAACAGGGGGGTCGCAGGGGCTGCAGGGCAGGATCTGCGTGCGGGGCTGCGGGGCTGGCTGCGTGCGGGGCTGCAGGGGCTGCAATGCGGGGCTGTGTGCAGGGGCAGCTGCATAGGGGTCGCAGGGGCAGCAGGGCAGGATGCGGGGGCTGCGTGCAGGGTTGCAGGGGGGTTGCAGGGGCAGCAGAGGGGTTGCAGGGGCAGCGGGTTACGGTGGCTGCAGGGGGGCTGTAGGGGTCGCGAACAGGAGGTGCATCGGTGAGGTGATGCCGGAGGCCGGAGATGACGGCGGCCGGCGGAGAAGAAGAGAGAAAAAAAATCTAGGGCTCTAAAAGTTCAGGGTTTTAGGGCGAAGTGCGTGATAACGTGTTTCATGATGAAATAATTGCGTATTATTGAATGATATGAGGGCATATATATAGGCATTACAAAACCACAATCCCTTAGGATTCAGAGTCCTAATCTATTACCGAGATGCTAATCTATCTTCTAACATGTAACCTATTAGGCTAAGACACACACAATGGTAGAATAGTAATTCTCCCGGAACAAGTATTTATTTTTGTCCACGTACTCTAACATTTTTAAATACTTTCTCATATGCCATTCGTTTTCAAATGCTCAATTCGCATGCTTACCGACTTTCCATAGCAACAATGAGGCATCGATTCTTCCGCCGAGAGTACCCAAACTGTAGGTTACATGTTTAGCTTACAAGTCGTTTTATTTATATTATGCTTAGTTGCTCTGATACTCAAAATATTTTTGGATTATTTTCCTTATGTTTGAAGAATTTGGTTTTAAATTGTATAACTAAGTTTGGAATATTTGTTGTCGGAGTTGGATATTATTTATTTATAATCCTATGGGTAATTTGTAGTTGGATTGATATTGGTGGGAACATAGGGCTCTAGGATGGTGGCTTGTGAATTGTGATTAGAAGTGTTGTTTTTCGCAAGTTGAGTACTTGAGTTGGCTACTTTCAATGGAGACTATGCGAAATTTTGGTATACCTCATTTGATAGTGGTCCATGCACGACTTATTCTAGATATTAGAGTAATATTTTGGGTGGGTCGTGTCATAACTTACATATATGGCGTGCATGTCATCACAATAGTATGACGATTGATTACTTTTTATATGAGCACATGAAATATAGTTAGGAACTAAAACATGCAAATAAACGAGTAAATAATGAAATAGGAAAAGGAAAGAAGAAGAAAGAGAGTTTAAAGCCCAAGGGTCTATTGGGCTCGACAGCTGGTCAGGTAAGGATGCCTAAATCTGAGTTGGGTCGGATCTTTGATGAAACTGGTCGAGATCGTTGGATCCGCAAGATCGGGTCATGAGAGTAACGATAGGTTGGATCAAACATGTAGCGACCCTAGATTCTGAACAGTAAAATTTCAAAATTTAAAACGCTAACACTCTAAAATAGTCTCAATATAATTGAAATTACAATACAACTGTTGAATAACAATTCTGAGTTCAAACAAACAACTCAGTTACAACTTGAATCCAAACTCACTGTTTACACTTAAGTAAATAAATACAGTTGTAGGATTCCACTCGAGCCTCACTAAAACTAAAAGAACTGAAATCAAAACAGCAAATTGTTAACGGTTGCTCGACTCTCCAACTATAACTACGTACTACCTGCAACACTACCCCCTGCACCATTTGTTGGTACACCGGGATTGCAAACACAAACTCGGTCAGCTTCACAGCTGGTATGAGTAAATTAAATATGACTACTCAACAACATCACTACTTGTTTAGCACTATGTAAAACCTCAACATTTATCTCATTAGCACAACACTAACTCCCCAAATGACATTTACTCCACTACACCAACATCATCATGCTAGATGACGCTCAATAATTATTGAGCCATTCATGAGTTCAACACTTTGCCTCATAAATGATGTTCCACACAAACAAACTAATCATGAGTTCAACACTTTGCCCTATGAGTAGTAGGCTCAAACACTAGAAATATATTCATAAGTTCAGCACTTTTCCCCATGAATAGTAGACGTTGTCTATCGTCACTTGGCCGCCAATTGAGACAACAACAAATGACACGACACCACGCCACTTCACAACACCACAACACTCAACTCGATAAAACACACTCTCACAAGAACAACAAGGAAGAAAAAAATAGTGAATCCTGATGAAAGCGTAGTTCATGAATTCACAAAACCACACATAAATATAAGATGTATAATCCCTGCATGAATTTTAGTTCAGGAGATTACACATAAAAGAAGCACAGAGTAAAGTTTAGTGATTCCTGCATAAAGCTTAGTTCAAGAAATCACTAAAACACACATACAAGACTATATAATAAGAAACCACAACATCAATTATCAACTACAAATGAACTAAACACGCATTTAACATAGTCTCCTATCCAACAACCTCTTTTAAAACAATTTTATTAAAATTCCATTTTACTTACCCATGAACCGTTGATGATCCAGTCCATGTATTTTCAAAACAATTATATTTTTAGAACAATTTAAAGGTTTTTGGATCAAAGACTATAATAACAATCACTACAACCTTAACATCATGAAATCCCACAACAATATCACGACATACCACTCAAGCAAACAACGACATCGACACACTCACAACCATACCAACCAACTCACTCACACTTTCTTTGCCAATATGGCAGGAAAAAAGGCCAAGCAATTTGGACTCACCGTACACCACTCCACATTCACAACTCTTAAACAACTTCTTTTGCCAAAATGGCCGACACCAAGGCAAACAACACTCTCACAATCATACAATAACAATCATATCAGAAGGTACATTTTTCTATTCTGGTCAAACAAACACACATACACTTCAACAATACAGTAATCCTTCACAAACCTCCAATTTCTTCACACCTCACCATCCTAACCTCACAGTCTCACTCCAAACTTAACCAATATAAGTTAAATCAAAACTTAGGGAAAATAACCCCTTAACCTTACATAACTCTCACCAAAACTAACTTCATATCCTAACTTAAAATCTTCTTCTCTAAACACCAAAATAATGGCCTAACCACTTCCATTGTAACAAAGCTCTCACAGGAATTCCATCAAACACCTTACGTGTATTCCCTAAAACCCTTCCACTTCTCACAACCAAAACTCCAAAACTTAAAAGCAAACTAACTCAACTCTTCTCTACAAAGACACCACTGACCTTCTACCGGCCATAACAACCCAAACACTTTTACATCCTAAAAATTACCCTCACACCAAACACACACATCTACACAAAAAATCTCACAGACAAACTGACCAAACCTAAGTTAAACTACCTCAACACTTTCCAAATGTAATTTCAAGTGCTGGGTTAGAAATCTCACCTAACAGAAACGTCG
Source organism: Argentina anserina (assembly GCF_933775445.1). Lineage (NCBI taxonomy): Eukaryota > Viridiplantae > Streptophyta > Magnoliopsida > Rosales > Rosaceae > Argentina > Argentina anserina. Next base: position 12,225,493 of record NC_065873.1, read on the forward strand.
GAATGACAAGAGAGCTGCCTAAGTGCAGCTATGACTTATCAGTCACTGAAACAACTGCATGGGAGCCGAGTTCCACTCCAACAACCTTTCTGCTTGCTCTAGTGTGACCCAAGCAGCTAGGACCCCCAGGTAGAGCTACCTCCTTGCCCAGAACCTGTCGGCCACGCCTGACATGACGGTGGCAAGTTTTTGCCGATTCCTCCAAGTGTTGCAGTGGCTGCTAAGCTTCAAGGGTTGTACACAACCAATGCCCAGTTGAAGAGAGGGGCTACCCGGTCACAAGGAATCCAGCAACACCAAAAACCATGGCCGGAAGGTGAGCTCAATGATGAAGTTGGATTTTTTAGAAATGGAGAGGAAAACGGTGGGAAGAAGCAGAAGAAAGAAATGAGAAAACAAAGGAAAGGAGAAATCTCGGGTTGGAGAGAGAGAAGGAGAAGATGAGACTAAATAGATATTTTCTAATATTTCCTCGCCCCATTTTACCCTTCCCACAACAAACTTCCGTTAAATAAAACTCGCTTCTACGACCTCCAAAAAAATACATGCTACATGTCTACGAACTTGTTTTGACGATCTCTACGACTTTTGTAAAGGTAGCTTTCTTAAAAGAGTGACGGATTTAAAGTCAACTCTTTGGTCAAACGAATTTAATCAAATAACGACTTATTGGTTCACAAAACCAATTCTTACTTTGAATGAAGGCTATTTAAAGACGTAGAACAAGATTATAACCACTTTATTCATTCCATTAAACTCTGAGAATTATAAGAAATGGAAACAAATATTCAGATTATTACAAAACAGATCCGAGCGAGTAGGCGTTGATTCTCGTCAGAAACGGAAATAAGAGCGGTGGCGATCTTGGCGGCTGCCGGGTTGGGGGTCGACGACGTCGGGTCTGATACGAGATAAGCCGGAGTGATGCCTAAAAGTTATTGGTGGACTAACTGGGCATTGGGGAAGGCCCGATGAGAGCAGTCATTGATTCGACGAGATGTAGGGCCGCGATGAGGCGAGAGATGATGAGGCTAAATCGAGGAGGGGAGGCGGGCTGTGCAAGGACTCTTGGCCATGCAGGGGCAACGAGCAAGGCTGGCCAGCAACAGGCTCGGCGTCGTCGACAAGCTGCAGGCCTTTTGTACCATCAATGCAATGATTTTGGGATAAGGCGGCGGCGCTTGTCACATCGACAAGCACATGTCGGGGAAGAAGACATATGACAGAGGAGATGCACCATGGGTGCCCATATCAAATTTATGGGTGCTCTAGGTGGCTGTGATTTCTGATTTCCTTTTTTCTTTTCCGACAACTATTTGTGAGTGTCTATTCTATTTTCTGGTGATGCTAAGAAAAAGGAGGTTATTGGAAAAAGGATTTTAGTGCTAAGGTTAATTTTTCTAGTTGCTTCGTCGCTCAGACACTTTAGAACAAAGTGCATGATAACATGTTCGATGAGGAACAAAACGAGAATAATAACAATATAATAGAACATAACCGAACTCTTTATTGATTGATAATGGACATATATATAGACATTACATATGAAGTATCCCGAAGAATCAGAGATTCATATCTATTACCTTAATCCATAATCTACTCCAATAAGAAAATATATTTAGGCTAAGACACACATAATGATAGAACCGTAATATCCCGAAACATATAATATATATATATATATATTATACAAAAAAAAACAAACATAATAACAAATTTGTAGTTTAAGTAACTCAAAGTCTCAAATAATTTAAATAACTTAGTGTTCTACATTCAAAATAACACAAATATAATGAGAGATCTAAGTATCAACAAGAGGGAATGAAGGGTTTCCTCCCGCTAGACGGAGATTGACCCTCGAGTGCAAAGGCAGAAGGGAGCTCGGCGACTCGACGGGAGGTCGAAAATATATCGAAATAAGTCATTTGACTTAACAAAGGTACATCTAACCCTTCATTTTTTATAGAAAAAAAAAACTCTTATTTTATCAGAAACACGCAATTCCATTTCAAAAGCTTGCGTTTCCACCACGCTTCCGAAACTCCTTTATCTGGAAACACTATTCCAAGCATTTCCAGGCGCTTCCGTCGTGGTTCTGTAGTGTTTCTGTTTCGGAAACGGGAACCACACCTTCCCCTACGTGTCCATGCTACATTAGTAAATACATGACAATATCGAATGATGAGGGAAACAGAAGGGAGTGATGTATATGCCATATATAGCTGATCATATATATGTGTGTGTGTGTGATCTACACATTAGAATCTAAATATTGAACGGTGGAAATGTTGAAATGTGATCAAGAAGTTGGTCAAGTGACTTATCCCTTTAAAAGACAAAAAAAAATCCCTTAGTTAATGATTCCTTGATTAACTTCTTTGTCCCTGATTCCTTGATTTGATACGATTAATGCCTAGTTAATGATCAAGCAGCTAGCTTGTACACATGTAGTTTTGTTACCTTGTGACCAACAATGTCATCCATGCACCTCGAAATGGTTCTGAAGCTGTAAAAATCTTAGGGCCCTTGGACATCCACTCAAAGGGCTCCTTTGTTACATTGTGGCCCATGCCAACAAAAGCTAGAGTAAGAGCCATCGCACCTACCCGGGTTACAAGTGCAAGTTCCATACGCTCCTCCACACTTGGGATGTAGTCGTCATTAAAACATTGGGCTAGCATGCCAATTAACAAATGGTGACGCTAATCGATCAAGTGTAAAATCATATGAAAATCGATTAGTTAATTTGTACCGCCTCTTTCGCATAATGGACTCGCTCGGTATGATCTTCCTTTGTTACCCATTTCATCTTCAACCTCTTCGCCTTGTAACAGAGTTGCAGTTTTCGGGGAAGCTAATTCATGCAGTTGATATCCCACCTATAATCAGATCAAATTCACCAATGTTAAATTCTATATGAGAGAAATAATTAAGGATAAAAATAGCACCGACCACAAATAGCACTCTACAAGTCTATCGATCTCTTGCCAATGTTAGCGTTTATAAAACGTGCTATTTGAGATGAGGAAGTATCGATGCATATATTTACAAGTATATAAATTATCGTAGTATCAGACAAGATTGTATATCATTATGTTCGTCTTTATCGATCATAGCCTTCTGGTCAAGACGATAAAATAATTAAGGCCACAAGAAACAATAATTGCATTCAATGCAGACTGATGCAAACGTTCTGAGTTTTAGATAACTGGCTAGCTAGCTCACTCCAAAACTTGCTCGCATGTGTGGATAATCTTATATTCTTATTAGAGTTAGATCATGTTCATTTACATATATACCTGGAAACAACTAAGCTCCTTTTTGTGCAGCGATTGTACTTGATTGAAATCCAACTTTGCAAGTTTTAAGAGAGCTGGGTTATGGGACGCCATACTCTGGTAGATAGAGATGTACTTCTTGGCCTCTAGCTTTGGTATGCCCTTACGCGGTAGCTGCTTCAAAACATGAGTTACTTGTACTGTCAAGTTAGGGTTGCTTACCATTGCATTAAGATGAGTAGTAGTGAAAGCCTGAGCTTCATCCAATATATCTTCCCCATGAACTGCCAGATGTGCAGCTTCATACGAATTTGTCATGCCTGGTATATCAGTAACCAAGCTTTCCATGAAGTTACCTTCGTCATCTTTAGACTTGGTACGTAAACATTTCTGCTCCATTAATTATCAGTGAATGCGTACGCACGTCAGATATCTTTATCTTATCTCTTGCACTAGGAGAAAAAGGAGGCGATGCAGATAATTACCAGCTGAGACATTGTACCCATGATGTCTGAGCAACCGAAATCGCAGGGTGACATTGTGAAAGTCATCATTCTCATGAGATTTATTGGCGGTTGTTGCATATATTCCCTTCATTGCTTCGTCTATCTCTGTTTCGAAGTGACAAGCTACACCTAGACGCTCAACTGCATCGATCAACTTTAATTATTCAGAAGTATCACGACCAGCAGACGATGCTAACAAATCCATTCTCACTACTTGTTTAAGTTCTTCAATTTCTTTTTCTCTACGAGCATTGGTAATCTGCCCACCAAATCAAATAAAGGCATGATTCTAAGGGCAATAAGTTAAAACCATACAGAAACTATGTACGTATTATATATTTATATATAATTTCCATTGATTTACTTACAGTACGTGTCTGTGGTATCATAGTCAAGAAAACGATCTCCCCAAGGGCTTGGAACATAATCTGCCGTTGGACAACTTCGTTTCTGTTTGGGTTGAGCTGCTGAGTAATGGGAAGACATGGCCAATAGGATCTAGGGTTCGGATAATCTAGTTGATGAAATTGCTTACAGACCCATGCGTATTTATAATATATGAACTTAGAGGATCGGAGTGAACTTATATTATGGCCATATGGAGTTGGCTGCCCAAAGGGCTTTTTTTTTTCTTTTACTTTTTTTTGTAAAAAAGGGCACTAGTATTACTAAGCTTTTTTTTGTATCTTTCTTGTATTTTTGTATTAAAAGAAAATAAAACTGAAAACCAATATAGAGGAATATTACGTACATGAACATCCGAGCTACATTGATTCCCAGATCCAGGAGTGATCAATTGGTTGGTTCAAGTAAATTTTTATAAGGAAATAAACAGCAACATATGCACTTGGAAAATAGACCTTATTATCAATATTTATTTATTATTCATATAGCCTGTTTACTTTAGTGCTTATAATATAATTCATTCAGCCTGTTTGACAAAATCTATCTTCCTTCTCTTGTTTTTGTCAACTTATCATGTCCAGTGAATCTTGCATAACCAGTGCAACTCTTTTGGATAAAATTTTAAAAGCTTCCAACAAAACAATCCAAAAATCATCATCCGATTCCCAAATCTGGATAAGATCCAATCTCTTAAGTCTGAACAAGATTGGTAGGTACACCAGATTCCAAAAAATTGAATTTTCTGGATTTCTGCAAGTTGCGTTTTCCTTTTCTATATTTTTATTTGTGTTTTGGAAAGAAGATGGATATATTGATTTTTATTTTTTTTTTAGATATGTAGTCTATTGGAAGGTATCGATGAGGGGTTAATGGAGATAGTTTCGTTAGAGGATAGACAAATCACCATTGTCCCTCTGCATGCATGGTTTAATTTTTTTTTTCCCCTTGTTGTGTCCCCAACGTTCCACTTGAATCAGCTGGCAATCAGTGAATCACAAGTTTCGAAAGAGCATATCAGAAAAATGCTCCATCTGAATCAGATGGAACTAAGAGTCTAAGACCAAACAATCCTGATTTCCTGATGGGAAGCTAATCAAGCTATACACTAATTAAGAGAACATACGTACATTATTGGAATTGGCTTTAATTGAATGTTGGATAAAACCCAACTTGTGGATTAGCCCACTCTGATCACGTGGGGAATGCATGCCTAGCTAGGTTAATTAGGATATATATGCTAGGGTATATATATATATGTTGTGCCGTCAACATATTTGGTGTGAGAGGGAATTTGTAATCAACCTAAGAGCAAAGGCAGTAGCTGCCGAGTTGGGTTTTGAGTTAGAGGGTTTTAGTATAAACCTCTATTGTATTCTCTCCAATTGATTATAGTGGAAGTTTTCGCCGGCTCCGAAAGTGGACGTAGCTCAATCACATTGATTGGGTGAACCACTATAAATCTTGTGTTCGTGTGTTTGTTTTTCTTATCGTTGTTTGGTTGTTCCATTATTTCCAATACTGCTGTTTGTTACGCTTCCGCACAACAAACTGGTATCAGAGCACTTGTTCTGAACTGGAAGTTGATTATTGATTGGAAATCATGGGTGACGGTGATGATAAGAAGAAGAAAGATGGCTCGTCGTCTTCGGGTTCTTCACGAGCTAGACCATCAATTTGTAGTGCTAAATTTGAAGTTGAGAAGTTCGATGGAACAAATAATTTTGGCATGTGGCAGTGTGAGATGATGGATCTCTTGGGTCAACAAGAATTGGATATTGCTCTTGAAGACAAACCGAAAGATATGGACGATGCAGAATGGAAACAGATTAATAAATGGGCTTGTGGTTCTATCAGAATGTGCCTTGCTAAGGATCAGAAGTTCTTTATTATGAAGGAGACTTCGGCAAAGGAGCTGTGGAAGAAATTAAAAGACCAGTACATGGTGAAGAGTGCTGAAAATCGGTTTCACCTGAAGAGGAGACTTTTCCGTTTCGACTACAGACAAGGTATTTCTATGCCTGAGCACATCAGTGATTTCAATAAGATAATTGCAGATTTGGTTAATTTGGATGTCCAAATTGATGATGAGGATAAAGCTTTATGTTTGCTAAATTCTCTTTCTGATGATTATGAACATTTGATTACAACATTGTTGCATGGAAAGAATGAAGTGAAATTTGATGATGTGTGCAATTCTTTGATTAATAATGAGTGTCGAAAGAAGGAGAAACAATTGCAAAGCAGGGTGTCAGGTGAAGCACTTGTAGTCAGAGGAAGATCTGATGACAGAAAGTCTGGTGGAAATAGAGGTAAATCTCGTTCCAAGTCAAGAAGTAAATTTCCTGCAAAAGATGAGTGTGCCTTTTGTCGTCTAAAGGGGCACTGGAAGAAAGATTGTCCCAAGTTGAAGAATAGAGACAAGAAAGGTTCAGAAGTGAATGTGGCAAAAATTGAAGATGATGATGACTTTGATTTTGCTTTGAGTGCAGATTACTTTGAAGACATTGAGATTGATTTTGCTTTGGCAAGTTTATTGGCACTTGATTATTCTGACAGATGGATAATGGATTCTGGTTGTACCCACCACATGTGTCCTAACAGGGAATGGTTCTCTACTTTGAGGGAATTGGATGGTGGACTTGTTCTCATGGGTAATGATAGTCCTTGCAGAACTAAAGGGCTTGGTACAGTTCGTCTGAAGATGCATGATGGGAGTGTTAGAGAATTGACAAACGTTCGGTATGTTCCGAACTTGAAGAAAAATCTGATTTCTTTGGGAACTTTGGAGTCAAAGGGGCACAAAATTATATTGGAAAATGGTGTTGCTAAAGTTGTTTCTGGTTCACTTGTGATTATGAAGGGTACTAGAGAAAGAAACTTGTATTTTCTACAAGGGGGTGCAGTTACAAGTGAAACAGCAGTTTCTGAGACTACAGATGATGCAGACACTACCAGATTATGGCACATGCGTCTTGGACATGCTGGTGAGAAAGCAATGCAAGGATTGGTGAAGCAAGGCTTGTTGAAAGGTGCAAAGACTTGCAAATTGGAGTTCTGTGAACATTGTGTTTTGGGAAAGCAAACTAGAGTGAAGTTTGGTACAGCGATTCACCAAACTAAGGGAGTTTTAGATTATGTTCACACAGATGTATGGGGACCTACAAAGACTACATCTATGGGAGGTAAGCGGTATTATGTTACTTTTGTTGATGACTTCTCTAGAAGAGTATGGGTGTACACCATGAAGCATAGAGATGAAGTCTTAGATATATTTGTGAAGTGGAAGAAGATGATTGAAACTCAGACCGGTCGAAAAATTAAGAGGCTCAGATCAGATAATGGTGGTGAGTACAAGTCTGATCCGTTCTTGAAATTATGTCAAGATGAGGGCATTGTGAGGCACTTCACAGTTAGTGGAACACCGCAGCAAAATGGGGTAGCAGAACGCATGAATCGAACTTTGTTAGAGAAGGTTCGATGTATGTTGTCTAATGCTGGATTAGATAAAAAGTTCTGGGCAGAGGCAGTTACATATGCAGGCCATCTTATTAACAGGCTGCCTACAGTTGCAAATGATGGGAAAACTCCTATGGAGGTATGGTCTGGAAAACCTGCTACTGATTATCATTACTTACATATTTTTAGTTGTCCTGCTTATTATCATGTCAGGGAATGCAAGCTTGATCCAAGAGCAAAGAAAGCTATTTTTATGGGTTTCAGTGATGGTGTGAAGGGATTCAGGCTATGGTGTCCGGATACGAGAAAAACTATTGTGAGCAGGAATGTTACATTTGATAAGTCTGTTATGTTTAATCAGAGTGAGCAGAATATTTCTCAGAAGCAGAAGGTGGTTGTAGAGAGTTTGGAGCAGGTGGAGCCTAAGGAAAAAGATGATCAAGCTCCAGATGAATCAACCAATGAGGATAGTAGTATTGAAGTAGAGGCTCAAGCTCAGGAGTCTCCACAAAAGGATGAACCTATTGCAGTTAGAAAGGGAAAAAGAGATGCTCCAAAGCCTGCATGGCTTAATGATATGGTGACTTATGCACTTCCAATGACTGAAGAAGAAGTTTCTACTACCTATGAAGAAGCTGTGATACATTCAGATCAGGTGGAGTGGGAAAAGGCTATGGGTGAGGAGATGAAGTCTCTTTACAAGAACAAGACTTGGGAGTTGGTTCAGTTACCACATGGGAAGAGAGCAATTGGCTGCAAGTGGGTATTTGCTAAAAAGGAAGGATCAAGGTACAAGGCTAGATTGGTAGCAAAGGGCTATGCACAGAAAGAAGGAGTAGACTACAATGAGGTATTTTCTCCAGTTGTGAAACATTCATCTATTCGTATTCTTTTAGCCTTGGTTGCACAGTTTGATCTTGAGTTAGCACAGCTTGATGTTAAAACTGCTTTCTTACATGGTGAATTGAAAGAGGAGATTTATATGACCCAGCCGGATGGTTTCAAAGTTGCCGGTAAGGAAAAATTGGTTTGTAAACTGCATAAATCTCTATATGGGTTGAAGCAATCTCCTAGGTACAAACGATTTGATAAGTTTATGTCTGGTCAGAAGTACACAAGAAGTCTTTATGATCCATGTGTTTATTTTCGCAAGCTACAGGATGGAACCTTCATTTATTTGCTCTTATATGTTGATGATATGTTGATTGCATCTAAGAGCAAGGTGGAGATAGATAAATTGAAGTCACAGTTGAGTTGTGAATTTGAGATGAAGGATTTGGGAGAAGCAAAGAAGATTTTGGGCATGGAAATTGAAAGAGACAGATCTAAAGGCAAGGTTTGTTTATCACAGAAACAATATTTGAAGAAGGTACTACAACGGTTTGGCATTGATAATAAAACTAAACTTGTAAGTACACCTCTTGCCTCTCATTTCAAGCTTAAATCTTCTATGTCTCCTAGTACAGATGATGAGAGAAAATATATGGCTAAAGTTCCATATGCTAGTGTTGTTGGTAGCTTGATGTATTGCATGGTGTGTACTAGACCAGATATTTCACAGGCCTTAAGTGTAGTGTGCAGATATATGCATAATCCAGGTAAAGGCCATTGGCAAGCTGTGAAGTGGATTCTACGGTATATTCTTGGTACTGTAGATGTTGGATTAGTTTTTCAGCAGGATAAGATGAATCATTGTGCAGTTAGATATGTGGACTCTGATTACGCAGGTGATTTGGACAAGTGCAGATCAACTACAGCTTATGTATTTACTCTTGCTAGTGGAGCAGTGAGTTGGAAGTCGAATTTGCAACATACTATTGCTTTGTCGACTACAGAAGCTGAGTATATGGCTGAAACAGAGGGTACAAAAGAAGCTCTTTGGCTTCGTGGTTTGCTTGAGGACTTGGGTGTAATTCAAGACTATGTGGATGTTTATTGTGATAGTCAGAGTGCTATTCATTTAGCAGAGAACCAGGTTACTCATAATCGTACTAAGCATATTCATGTCAGATTTCACAAGATTCGTCAATTGGTGGAGGATGGTGACATACAACTCCTGAAAGTTGGAACTGAAGATAATCCTGCTGATATGTTGACAAAGTCAGTTCCATTGAGCAAGTTCAAGCATTGCTTGGACTTGATTGGTGTTGGCAAAATTTGAAATCCCTAAGGGGATGTCGGAGCGGCGATTGGTGTTGAAGTTCTACTTTGGAGAATTTGTTTCAAGTAAAGCCAAGGTGGAGATTATTGGAATTGGCTTTAATTGAATGTTGGATAAAACCTAACTTGTGGATTAGCCCACTCTGATCACGTGGGGAATGCATGCCTAGCTAGGTTAATTAGGATATATATGCTAGGGTATATATATATATGTTGTGCCGTCAACATATTTGGTGTGAGAGGGAATTTGTAATCAACCTAAGAGCAAAGGCAGTAGCTGCCGAGTTGGGTTTTGAGTTAGAGGGTTTTAGTATAAACCTCTATTGTATTCTCTCCAATTGATTATAGTGGAAGTTTTCCCCGGCTCCGAAAGTGGACGTAGCTCAATCACATTGATTGGGTGAACCACTATAAATCTTGTGTTCGTGTGTTTGTTTTTCTTATCGTTGTTTGGTTGTTCCATTATTTCCAATAATGCTGTTTGTTACGCTTCCGCACAACACATCTGCCATACGTACTCTATTAAATTACTCGAACGAAGACCATCATTATCTTAACTCGGAGTTATACTTGATCACCATTTGAGTTGTCGAAGTGCTTAATTAAGGAAAATTCATGCAGGTGGGCAGTGATAAGGGACGACGTAGTGTATTGTTGCACCACACTCTGATAAGTAACTTGGTTATTTCTCGCGATGCTGAGCTAACTGATAGTAGCTTTAATTCGAAGATTTCGAATGTAATCGTACGTAGACAGTGGAGAAACGATGGGAAAAGTTTGAGTAACACCTTGTATTTGTCAAATCGCTTTTCTCTGCAGAATGCTGAACCTCTGTACAGCAATAATTTCCTGAAAATAAAGGACCGTCTCCAAGTTAAAACGTTTGCCACGCAGACACAGTCACAAAATCCCAATAATATTTTGTGATAAGAATAGTGTTTTAGTGTCAATGTGTGCGCTCCTGGTAAGACCATTTGAAGCAATTAAGGATCTAGCATTCATATGATATAATGTCATGTATGTTTTCCCTTTCACATTATGTAAATTTATATATACGTGAATGACCGAATATTTAATGAGTTCATCCATATTGAGGCTTACTACCTTCCCCATTGATGTGCTCATATTATCCTATATTTCTATACATCATATCCTTAGTTATTTGTTTAGTTCTCTAATTTATGATTGATTTATGTTATTTTAGTGTGTTTCTAGGTTTGTGTCAAAAAGAGAAGAAAATAGATTAAAATGAGCTAATACATATTAAATGACGATTATGTTCTTCATTGTCAGAATCTGCATGTGCAGAACGTCCAACTTTGCCGAGCTACTGTGAGAGTTCCAGATCGAATCAGACCATGAACTTTATACCATTGGAAAGATACGAGTGTCTATTTTATGCAGGATTTTACGGATATTGATTTCGATACTCTGAGAGGAAGTTATAATAGTTTGAGTTACGAGAAGTCATAGTTGAAACCTTCCCAGGTTCACTAGCATTCATGGAGAACTCAAGTTTCATGGCACAAATGCATCAATTTTAATACATCAAGGTCAATATTATATGGATTCCTACTTTTACAAAAGATATTTCAAGGTTTTCCCATTTCATATCAAGTTAGAAGTTTTAAACCAAGTCTTACAAGGAAACTGAAGTCAAAGATGAGCAATAATCTTCCCTATATAAAGGAGCACGAATTTCATATAAGAGAAGGTCTCCCGAGCACAATGTAGACGCCAAAGGAGCAGAGACCATTTATCCATCTTCCCCATTTCATTCTTTTATGTTTTTGTTTTATTTTCCTTGGTTATAGTTTGTTAAACCTTTTTTCTAGGGTTAGGATGATGCCCTTTCAAGATTGTTTATGTAGTTTGATGTTTTATCGATGGATTTATAATTTCTTTATGATGAATGCTTAGTCACTATTTGAATTGATGATTTATGTTTAAGTTCTTTGATTGATCACCTTAAGACCTTGCATATAGTAATTCGAAGATAAATTTGAAGGAGAGATGCAATATAATTTATGAAGCTTCTTGTGATTAAGTGTGGTGAATTACATTGTTACTCGAAAAAGAATAATGGTTTGCTTGATTTCCTTGTTTTCTAGAACGGAATGAGTCATGCATGTTAAATTTATACCTGAGAATGATAGACTGCATAGCTAGGATATACGACCTTTACCCGAGAAGGAGAGTATCATACACTTAGGGAAAACTATGGTCTAGAGTACCTGAGAATGACATAGATACGGGAATTGTCATCTAGAGAGACGAAAGAATCTATTAGTTGCATTGATATATAAATATGATTGTTAGTGATTGATTCTGATACCCTAGGTTCTATCTTGTTTGTTTCTTTTATAATTTGTTATTTGAAAACCTAAAATCTATGTTCTTAGTTTAGACCAATTAAGTTAGGATTAAATCGATTCTCAATCCCTAGTTGGAACGACCTCGTGCGCTTGCGAGTTTTAATTAAAATTTCACATCAAATTTTTTGGGGGATGGGGATGATCGAATTTGAACAAGAGTTACAAGACCACCCAAACGAGAAGTTATAGTCGTGGAAAAATGTGGAATGTTGATGATAGAGAGTAACACACACTCAAAAAGGAGGTCAGATTGATCTCTTCAATAGGTGAACCGTCTGATGCCATTACATTCCTGCAACATCAAAGAAGCATGGCCTCTCATGGCCTCTCAGGCTCTCAGCACCTTATTTCGATCTCAACAGGGTCATATGCTAGGACTGATGTTTCATCCTCTTCCTTTTCTGAATCCTGAAACCCCAATCAAGGACCCAAGCTCGCAGTTTAAAACAACACAGGTCGAGCAGACCAAGCTACTTTACCAGCGAACGTGTGAGCAGTTATTGATTGAGTTGCTCGACGTTGGGCAGCTCCCAAGTCTTCTGGAGATGCCAATACGCATCATTACCAGCAAGTGCCAGAGAGGAGGTAACATCAGTGTGTGACATAATGGGCAGATTGTCGTTGTCTTCATATTTAGGCTTTGCAACCACCACAGTAACGTCCAGAGACGGACTTTGGCACTATAGCCTTCTTGAAATGAATGAGTGCAATTTTGATGTATATTTTGTCTATAAAACAAATCTGTGGTGTGTTTTCCTAAAGATATAGGAAAACAATCCTACAAAAGAAAAACAATTTACAGCCTTAAACCACGCCTAGCCTTTTCAGTCCTGCTAATTGTCTCTGTTTTAATCGACTAATAGTCCTCCTTCTGCATAAAAATAAAAAGAATCCCGCAATAACAATCATAAGCATATATACTTCCATACGGGTACCCCACATGATGTTCATACTATCCCATCTCCAAAAATCAACTTCAGGATCGAGAACAAAATCGACATTTGTGCCTGATTTTTCCAACCAAGTAACTGTGGTCTTTGATTTGTAACCAGGGACAATGGCTGTGACTGCACACACCACAACCGCAGTAGAATATAAGCACCCAGATTGCAAAGAGTAAAGATACGTGATTAAATAAAGGAATGGAAATGTTTGATGCTCCTGTAAATGGCATTCAATCACGAGAAAATATAATTTCCAAAAATCTGGTTAAAAGACTATTCATATTACAATCCTATTTCCTTTTCGTGTTAAACCTTATCTAACCCACATACCATTTAAAACGATTTCCTATTCATAAGTTGTAATGCAGATAGTTCAATGGCTTTTATTCTTACTACATGTTCTTCGCAGAGATATGTTGACATTAAAAATCATTACAGATATGGATTTGTTATTTCTGATGAGAATTAGGGTTAGCCACCAGCTGTATGACCATTGCCATGGTGGTCCATGACATGATCCAAGTTGAGTTTTCCTTTTCCTATTAATCATCAGTTATCATTTTGGAAGCATCCACCTCATTATAACTAGTTAATTTAATGTACAAATACCTTCATATCTTCCACCAGGGGCAAGCAAGCGATGGTAATCTGCAAAGGCTGTACCAGCTTCTACCTGTCGATCAAAATATGAGCTAAACAATAAAATTTGGTGCCTGAAAGTTTCATAAACTGACTGAAAGGCATGACATAGTGTAAAAAATTAAATTAAGAGTTTACCAAAAGGATAACAAGCCAATATATAGCTGTCAGTCGGAAGAGAGAGATGTTTATCTTCAAAAGTTTATACATATTCTACGAGGACATCTTAACAAAATTTTAAATTCTTGTCAGCTTCTCTTTTCCAAAGGATAATCTTCTTACATCTTCTCCTAAACCACAAGTTTAAGAACAATCGAGTTCATGCAACAAACAGATGACATCATCTCCACATTAAATCAATTGAAGCAACTAATGGAATATTCAGAGACCAAAATAGATCCAAAACCGCTTAGCAGAGAAACACCAAAGTTTTCTGATTCATAAGATTGGGTCGAACAAATTTAAACCTTATTTAAGTTTATCACTAAATAAACTTCCTTGCTAAAAAAAAATATCTGCTTGATTTTTAATAAACTGTCAGTTTATCACAAAATTCCTCCTTGGTATATTCTGCAATCATTATCAATTGGACCATTAGAATTTTTGAGGACTAACTTGTGAATTTATGTGCTAATAATCACTCTCTAGCTTATAACAATCTTGAAGATCAAACATGTTCAGTGTACTGACAATCAACTCAAGTTACTATGAGGAATGCGTTATTTAGATTATCATAGTCCAACTGTTGAAATAATTTGGCACATGTATTCAAACTAGATTAATTTACCTCAAGAAAAACAATTACTATTCCAAGTTTCCAACCATTTTGGAGGCTGCCATGCATGGGTAATGAACATCCAGTTTACGTTTAAAACTTCAGTTCAATTCAATTCTCATACTGTAGTTATATGAGAAAAGAAATGACGAAAAACATATAAATTTGAAGAATAGCTAGAGTAGGTGAACGAACCATGTAATCTATTCCTTTGATTGCAATAGCACCTGGCAATGGCTTCCCACCATCTGAGGAAATGATCATTCCATGTACTCCTGTCTGAAAAGTACAAGTTAAATAAAGATTCTTGCACCATTACATTGTAGTGAATCGGTCAACAAGTTAGTCAGAGAAACAGAACAAGCACAACAAACCAAGAGAAACAACCACAAAGAAAAGAACACATGAACACAGATTTAAGGTGGTTCAGCAAATAGCTTTGCCTACATCTACCGGACAGAAACACACTTCCACCATGATAATAATGGGTACACAAGAAAGACTAAGAAGACAAAGACTCTTCTCTTCCTATCTTTCTCCTCTCTGCCCTCTCTCACCCTCTAACCGAGAATGGAACACACTATGCTCTTTGTCTCTGTGATGCCTAAACCTATAGCATAACCCCTCCTTATATAGCCATAAGGACAAACATGTTTCCTCACCAAATAGGAATCCTATTCCTAATAGTGGTAGGCTATAAAGCCTCTTCTTTCTACAAGTAAACCATCATCAATAAGGATTCCCTATCCTTACCGGAACACCATACTCTAAGAAACTATCTTAGGAAAAACACATGGGCTGGAAAACCCAACAATCTCCCCCTCCAGACCATGAGGGAGGTACACCGGCGCGACTCCATCACCGGGAGTCTTCACCCTGGTCAGAAAACCCATTGGAAAAGGACATTTGGGACCACTTTTCCAGAACGCCTTTCTTCCTTATATCGCCGTCACCATGACGCCGTATGTCCGAAGAAGTATCACCCATTGCACTCAAGTCATCTTTATACACCAAGCTATGTGTCTTGTACAAGGAACGACAAAACTCTCCACTAGCAACGTCCAACGATCGATTCGTCAGCTTCCACTTCCCATCACCAATAAACTGGTGGAAACCTTGCCTGTCAAGAGCACTTGCAGACAGTATGTTGACACGTAGATCCGGAATGTGCCTCACATCCTTTAATGTCATATGGTAACCCAGATTAGTCTCGATGCAAATATCTCCTATTCCCGAAATCTTGGAGTAGCTTGAATTGCCCATCTTTAACATCCCAAAGCCACATGCCTTGTATGTAGAAAAGAGCTCCAAGTTGGAACTAACATGACAACTTGCACCCGTATCCACAAACCAATCATGACCCTTGTCACCCATATATAGACATTCTTGTAAAGTAAGAAGCTCATCCGAAACATCTGAAATACAAGCAGTATAGCCATTGTCTTCATCTTGGTACTTGCTTTTCTTTTTGTTTTGTTTCCACTTTCGACACATCCGCTTCATGTGGCCCTTCTCGCCACAATAGTGACAATCACCACTAAACCTTTGACCCGAATTCTTGCCTTTACCCTTCACATAAAGGGCTCTTGCGTGCTCATTGTCTGTGCCAACACTTTTTCTTCTTTATTCTTCGTTAAGCATGTTATCCTTAACGGTATCCATAGACAATACACCATTAGACGCAGAATTACTCAAGGTCACCACGAAAGTTTCCCAACTATCCGGCAAAGTTCCTAGCAGCAGCAATGCGAGTAGCTCATCATCAACCTTCATACCCATTGTCGACAACTGGTTGGTCACATTCTGGAAATTGTTCAAGTGCACAGCCACACTAGTATCGTCATCAAACTTCATGTTGACCATCTCTTTGATAAGGAATGCTTTCTTTGCAGCGGTCTTCTTCTCAAAGAGGGACTCCAATATCTTCCAGAGTTCTTCCGCATCAGTTTCTTTCGACACATGGTGAAAGACGCTATCATCAACCCATTGCCTTATCGTACCAACTGCTTTCCGGTGCAACTTTCGCCACTTCTCATCAGTCATATTGGTTGGCTTTGCAGCCACACCCTCTATGGGCTCATACATATCCCTACAACACAGGATATCCTCCATTCTTGGCTTCCACGTCACCCAATTCTTGTGGGTGAGTTTGATCATTGTGCCTTTCACATCATCATCCATTCTGACAACACCGATTTCAGCCGAACCCAACCTTCAACCAGGCTCTGATACCACTTGTAGTGAATCGGTCAACAAGTTAGTCAGAGAAACAGAACAAGCACAACAAACCAAGAGAAACAACCACAAAGAAAAGAACACAGGAACACAGATTTAAGGTGGTTCAGCAAATAGCTTTGCCTACATCCACCGGACAGAAACACACTTCCACTATGATAATAATGGGTACACAAGAAAAACTAAGAAGACAAAGACTCTTCTCTTCCTATCTTTCTCCTCTCTGCCCTCTCTCACCCTCTAACCGAGAATGGAACACACTATGCTCTTTGTCTCTGTGATGCCTAAACCTATAGCATAACCCCTCCTTATATAGACATAAGGACAAACATGTTTTCTCACCAAATATGAATCCTATTCCTAATAGTGGTAGGCTATAAAGCCTCTTCTTTCTACAAGTAAACCATCATCAATAAGGATTCCCTATCCTTACCGGAACACCATACTCTAAGAAACTATCTTAGGAAAAACACATGGGCTGGAAAACCCAACAATCTCCCCCTCCAGACCATGAGGGAGGTACACCGGCGCGACTCCATCACCGGGAGTCCGCCCAAGCTGACTTGATGCAGAACTATGTTGTTGGAGCATGCAGCTCCCCCTGATCAGGCCTCCCCTGATCGAACAACTCATCACCATGTCCCTGTTGGTGGAACAACTCTTGACCATCTTCACCCTGGTCAGAAAACCCATTAGAAAAGGACATTTGGGACCACTTTTCCAGAACGCCTTTCTTCCTTATATCGCCGTCACCATGACGCCGTATGTCCGAAGAAGTATCACCCATTGCACTCAAGTCATCTTTATACACCAAGCTATGTGTCTTGTACAAGGAACGACAAAACTCTCCACTAGCAACGTCCAACGATCGATTCGTCAGCTTCCACTTCCCATCACCAATAAACTGGTGGAAACCTTGCCTGTCAAGAGCACTTGCAGACAGTATGTTGACACGTAGATCCGGAACGTGCCTCACATCCTTTAATGTCATATGGTAACCCAGATTAGTCTCGATGCAAATATCTCCTATTCCCGAAATCTTGGAGTAGCTTGAATTGCCCATCTTTAACATCCCAAAGCCACATGCCTTGTATGTAGAAAAGAGCTCCAAGTTGGAACTAACATGACAACTTGCACCCGTATCCACAAACCAATCATGACCCTTGTCACCCATATATAGACATTCTTGTAAAGTAAGAAGCTCATCCGAAACATCTGAAATACAAGCAGTATAGCCATTGTCTTCATCTTGGTACTTGCTTTTCTTTTTGTTTTGTTTCCACTTTCGACACATCCGCTTCATGTGGCCCTTCTCGCCACAATAGTGACAATCACCACTAAACCTTTGACCCGAATTCTTGCCTTTACCCTTCACATAAAGGGCTCTTGCGTGCTCATTGTCTGTGCCAACACTTTTTCTTCTTTATTCTTCGTTAAGCATGTTATCCTTAACGGTATCCATAGACAATACACCATTAGACGCAGAATTACTCAAGGTCACCACGAAAGTTTCCCAACTATCCGGCAAAGTTCCTAGCAGCAGCAATGCGAGTAGCTCATCATCAACCTTCATACCCATTGTCGACAACTGGTTGGTCACATTCTGGAAATTGTTCAAGTGCACAGCCACACTAGTATCGTCATCAAACTTCATGTTGACCATCTCTTTGATAAGGAATGCTTTCTTCGCAGCGGTCTTCTTCTCAAAGAGGGACTCCAATATCTTCCAGAGTTCTTCCGCATCAGTTTCTTTCGACACATGGTGAAAGACGCTATCATCAACCCATTGCCTTATCGTACCAACTGCTTTCCGGTGCAACTTTCGCCACTTCTCATCAGTCATATTGGTTGGCTTTGCAGCCACACCCTCTATGGGCTCATACATATCCCTACAACACAGGATATCCTCCATTCTTGGCTTCCACGTCACCCAATTCTTGTGGGTGAGTTTGATCATTGTGCCTTTCACATCATCATCCATTCTGACAACACCGATTTCAGCCGAACCCAACCTTCAACCAGGCTCTGATACCACTTGTAGTGAATCGGTCAACAAGTTAGTCAGAGAAACAGAACAAGCACAACAAACCAAGAGAAACAACCACAAAGAAAAGAACACAGGAACACAGATTTAAGGTGGTTCAGCAAATAGCTTTGCCTACATCCACCGGACAGAAACACACTTCCACTATGATAATAATGGGTACACAAGAAAAACTAAGAAGACAAAGACTCTTCTCTTCCTATCTTTCTCCTCTCTGCCCTCTCTCACCCTCTAACCGAGAATGGAACACACTATGCTCTTTGTCTCTGTGATGCCTAAACCTATAGCATAACCCCTCCTTATATAGCCATAAGGACAAACATGTTTCCTCACCAAATAGGAATCCTATTCCTAATAGTGGTAAGCTATAAAGCCTCCTCTTTCTACAAGTAAACCATCATCAATAAGGATTCTCTATCCTTACCGGAACACCATACTCTAAGAAACTATCTTAGGAAAAACACATGGGCTGGAAAACCCAACATACATGTCTTAGCTTTTGCCCCAATGATCCAGAGTACAATATATAACAATAAATTGAAAGATAAAGGGTCAATATGCTTATGATTAATCTTCAGGATTACTATGTGATGCCGAGTTGTTAAGACGTTAACATGAGACGGCCTAGGTGAAAGGAGGAATATTCTATTCATATTGTACGGATATGAAATAAACATGTTCATTTTTAACCAAACTATACCTGTACTAGGCTAGCAACGAGATTAAGCATGCTGATTCTGTTGTATTCCCAAAGAGTCAGAAGCTGCACACAACACACATGAAACAGTTAAATTGTGGAGAGTCAACTTACAAGGAATAGCTGAGTTGGAAGGTGAAAATTGACTGTGCCAATTTATAAATCACCCAAAGCATCCATCAAACGTAGGACATCATTGGCAACAAGACCAAGGGCCATCCCAACTAATAAGTATTAGAACGTGTGAACCAAGCACAAGGATGATAAATCCTATCATTGAAACAGCTCAAATAACATGCAGAAAGAGTCAAAAACTAAGTGACACTACTCCTGAAATGTAGGTCAAGAACTACACCAACCACTGAAACATACACCATTCATGAGCACCTTGGGTAAGTGGACAGGGAAAAAATATAATGGAATAAAATACCCACATCAACCTTTTTTCTATTTTTTTCCCTCTGGGGGGGGGGGGGGGGACAATCTACCATGACTAAAGGTCACTATAATAGCAAATTCCAACAACTGATGCCCAACCTCATTAGCAGGAGGCCATTTGTTGTCACTAATCTCTAATGTCAATTCCAGACAGCCGCCATGTATGTAGTTCCAGTCTTGCATGCCTCCATATATGGGATACCTGCAACACGTGCCTTAAGAGAAAATGATGAACATCATACAAGAGAAATACCTATAAGGTAAATCATTGGTAGCTCGCAACTGAAGAAAGCAAAAAAAAAAACCATTTTCAATTCGTATGCACTTCTTCATTTTCTATACTCCATGAACATTACGCGACATACCAGGAAGCTCCATTTGTAATTCCTCCTTCAAATTCTTTGCTCAAGGACATGTTATAGTGAGAACGACTATACACACTAGCCAAGAACCGGAATGTTGAGTCATCAGGACATCCAAAGTACATTCTCCTGCAAATTAAATTTTATCAAACAAGAAAAGTAAGTGCAAAAGGTGTCTTCATCAGGCTTATTCTGGGATGATATGATAAAGCAAATAGCTCACATGTTTTTGGGATCCCATTGATAATTTATAGAGCACATTAAATCAGGCTTATTCTGGGATGATATGATAAAGCAAATAGCTCACATGTTTTTGGGATCCCATTGATAATTTATAGAGCACATTAAATGTAAACTTTGAGCGATAATGTTCGATTCATGGAATATACAGTACAAAAGAAAAAAGAAGAAGCCAAGGACATCAATATATTGAATTTCAAAGGCCAGAGAAAGTTAGACTTTGATAAAAAATTTAAACCAATATAAAAAGGGATCTTGAAGTAAAAATAAAGTAAACAAAACTTCCAATACGACGAAACATCTAGAACATGTATTACATGGAGAATCAGAAGTTTAGTACTACAAAGTAGCAAATAGGAAGATTTCAAAACTAATCCATTTACTTTTCGTGAGCATCCTTTTTTTTCCTTTTTACAACCAAATCTTACAACAGATGTAAGTTTAGCAGGTTATTTTCCATTGAGTAAACATTGTTTCAAGCTTAAATAACACCTAATAGAGAACAAAGGAATCAAGAAATAAGACAGCAATATTGAATTACAATGAGCATGGTACAATGGAGAAGGTCCGTGTCTTAACTCTTAAGAGATGTAAATTGAGTACCTTTTATCCTGAGTGCCATCCCATGGATAATTTGCAACAAGTGCACCCTGTAAACAAGTACAGGATTAGTGACTGATTCCTCCATATATTAATCAAAGAATGCATCATCCATGATGGGAAACAAATATCTCTTTGGAATAGTCAGCCTTGCTGGAAAGAAAAACAAATGCAGATGAAGGCTAAAGAGCACCTTCATGATGGAATCTTAGAGCACTATCCTTTTTTGTTTAAAAACAAATTACTCTCAGCTTGCTCCAGAGCAGTAACTTTTACTTCTAGAATCAACGGATATATATGCAAAATTCATACCTAATATTGGAAGAGATAATAACACCTTCACGATGGAATCTTAGAGAACTATCCTTTTTTGTTTAAAAACAAATTAGACTCAGCTTGCTCCAGAGCAGTAACTTTTACTTCTAGAATCAACGGATATATATATATATATATATATGTGTGTGTGTGTGCAAAATTCATACCTAATATTGGAAGAGATAATTACAGAAGGCAAACCTTAATATGCTCAAATATTCTCCATAAGTTTCACCAAACAAAATAAAAATTGATTTCCACCAGGACATTCAATATTATGTCAAACAGTTCTTTCGTTTAATTGTATCTTGTAACATCTATGCAAATGTCTCATCTCCTAGAGAGAACGCAGTGAAGTGCAGAAACTACTCCCTAATATACATGAGTATTCTCCAAACGTTTGGTGCAGGTCTCCATTCAGGTAACAATTCTACTTCTAACTGATTTTTATTTCAAGCTCAACAACCTTGTAATGCATTTACGAATATGCAAAAGTAAGGATTGTATAATCATGTAATTACCCCATGCAAGCTGGCAGATGCAGTGAAATGTATTCTTCTCAGCCACTTCATTATTGCTCTTGTTTCAGGTTGCAGCACATCCACATCATCATTCATATGAAAGAACTGATTTGCATGACAATAGCTCTTATCATTAAAAACGAACAATAAACTTCAGTAATGGAAGTTACAGAAAAAAATATCAATTAATCCAGACGTCCCACTATATTGCAATTGATCACCAGATTGGAATCCTTTTCAACTTAATCAAATGAATTTATAACAGAAATTAGAAATTATTTTATAACAGAAGGTACTCACGAAATTCATAAATTGTTTACATAAGCACATGGTCAATTTAATAGAATTGTTATTTGGGTATTAAACATTTAAACTGTAACTGTTAATGATGTCAGAGAGGATCTATAAGCTTTTATTATTATAACTGTTCAATATAGATCTACCACCCAAAAAAATACCTGATCCGGAAAATCTCGATTTAGGTCTATATCATTTGCATTACCACGTCTCCGTAGTGAAAATCCATCAGGATTCATAGATGGTAATATATGAAGATGCACCTTCTCCACGATCAATGTTGCCTGTGTTTACAAACAAACACGTGAAAGTAGTTTAACGAATATCAATGTATAAATTATACAATTATATACAGAGCCACTGCTGTATCTGCATGCTTTAAAATATAGACCTTGAAATTCATTAATAAAATCAGAAAAATGAGTTATAGGAACCAGAATGTGGCGAATAGCTTTACCAAAAGGTATAATAACATCAAATTTCTACAGAGAATGTTTAGTACCACAGGATCCGTCAAATAGTTGTCACATATCCAATTAGCAAGATGCATTAGAAGCTCACGACCTACAGGTTCATCTCAATGCACGTTGCCAATATACTGCAACACCAACCAAGTTCATAAGATCAAATGCTCAAACTAGCATTTTATATTTCCCAGATGTGTCGCAGGTAATTACATTCTGGGGACTGAATGAGGAATAAGAGGTAGGATTTCGAGAAAATACATCAAAAATAAAAGATACAGCAAAGAATTGCCAGTACAGCATATCATCTCAGCACCATGCCCCTCTTCCTTCCTCCAGAAAACTTATACCTCTCACACAATAAGGAAATACAAGAATTGGAACAACCAATCACACCTTAGGATCCCTAAAGGGATGCCATCATGTCAATGCAATTGAGCAAGGAAGCAGCTGATGATCTAAAGCATTTTCAAATTTCAACGAAAAATAACAATATCTCCAGGCTATTGAAAGAATACCATTTTAATTTTTTCTTTCTTTCTTGGGTCGTGATAACTGTGGGGGAGAGAGAGAGAGAGAGAGAGAGAGAGAGAATAATGATTTAATAAGAAACACTAGGAACACATCTAGTAATCAGGACAAGCAGTCCATCAAACACAAACAACTAGAAGACCCCCCCCCCCCCCCCCCCCCCCCGCGGCGGCAAACTAGGAGAACTATAGCCCAAAAAGAAGCAAGCAGTCTCTATCAAAATTCTTGCCACATCCTCCTAATTGTTGAAGATTCTCTTCTCTTGTTCCGTTCAGCCAAACCCACCACAAAGGAAACAAACTCATACCAAAAGTAGCTTGGATATGACCTTCATAAATCATATTAAAGAATAAAATTTGCAGGAAGCTTCTGTAAATTACATATCATTCACCTTAAATGCAGGTTCAGGCTCTTCCTCCCCCGGCTTATCGGAAATTTCAATTACCCACTACAAGCAAATGAAAAAGCATCAATTGTGATAGGTTACCCTGAAAATTAAAACTAGCACAGAAGAAAACAACAACAAGAAAGGAACTTGGGCCAAAAGATTACCAGAGGAACCCCATTGACACTCTCCCCAATACTGATCATCCATTCCATAAATCCCTCAACGGGAGAATCAAAAGAAAAGTCAGCATAATCATCCTGAAAAGTCCTACCACAAGTGCTAAACACAGTCCGACTATTGACCAACAATAAACTCCAATCTAGTACGTCATTCAAAAATAATTAGCACAAGTACAAGTAATCACCTGTAAACCCTGGAAATGTTGCTGCACCTTCGGCCAAAGTCCTGAATGGCCTTCTCCAGGTCAGAATTAGTCATGTACCCTTGCGCGACATCAACACTGCCAAACACATTTCCATTTTCATTACACAAATCCATAGTTCATCCGAAACTACAACAATCCAACATTACTAATGAATTACCTTGTCTGGGATCCATCGTCCCCAAACAAGTGCCTGCCAGCACCGGTTTCAGTACCATATCCGTAACCTAAAGACACCAAGCTTACAATTAGCTCAAAAAGACATTACACAACTAAACTCAGTTCAACAGCTTTCCTAGAACTCTAAAGCTAAGCTTTGTCGTGAAAAGAACCATACCAATCCGATCGACAACACAGCTATAATTTTAAGAAACAAAATATGAACAAATTGCTTCAGATTTCAGCTATGGCGGTTCAAATTTGATATGTAAGAGAATCAAATACATGCATGGTAGGAACTGGGAGAGAAGACCTGAGGGGTTGGAGTTGGGCAGGCCGCCACGAGCAATAGCGGGAAGAATAGAAGAGGAAAAGCAGAGGGAGATGAAGAGGACGGAAACAAGAAGCTTCATTCTGACGAGGAGGACGAAGACGAGGAAGCTTCAACATCCGAGTGAGGAAGGCATTCAACTAGTCGATGATGGTGCACTGAGATCTTGGAAGTCTTCGAATTATTTTTTCTTTCAATTTCAATGTCACGCAAAGTGATAGAGGAACAAAATCTGCCACTGAGACAAGAATTCGGGATATAACAAAAAAAAAGTCAGCAAGGGTAACTTGGGTAGTCTAGGAATTCATGGTATACGAGTTTAGCAAGGGTGGAGCCCCAAAATTTCACACCGATTCCTCCTTTTATTATATTCTAAGAGATTACATTAAGATTTATAGAATCTGTCCCAAGCGCATAGAGTATGGGGGAGCTTTTCCGATGCTTATTCTCCCATGAGAGGATTAGGTGAGCACCAAAAATATAATTTTTAATTAAATATATTTTTTCATCTCAATCGGTAAAATAGATTATTTGTACAAAATTCCAGCTAATTTAATAATTGTTAAACCATCAAAGTATATCAAATTAGTAAACAGACTAAAATTGTCAAACATGAACTGTTCAAATTTATAATGAGTAAATCACATTTATAAATGTGTTAACGATTTTCAATTTAAACAAAATTTTACAAGAAGGATCTACTCGTATAGAAACCCCAACTTAAAATTTTTTCAAGATAACAACGTCTTCTGCTTGAAAGTCAGAATTTGGGCTTTAATGTTTGTGAAGATGATTTCAAATTCGTTGTTTTTCGGTTGAAAGATGATTGAATCTATGGATATATATGTCTTCTCGCACATGTATATGTGTATATATATATATATATATATATTATATGAATTAATCGTCTACTGCAGCGCAAGAGCGTCCGAGTTAGTATTTCTTCATAAATTCAATTTGCTCAATCATGTCAATGTCGTTTTCTTCAGCTTCGGATATGACTCATCATTATCTTGTTGTTGTTGTGTTTTATATGTCTTCATCTCGTGTTTATTATATATGCAAGGAAAATTTTTACAAAGGGTACATGAAAATAAGTTCACTATTAATAACAATATATCAAGTTCTGAATTCTAAACTTTGGTACGTAAATTAAGAAATTTGTTGCATAATCCATACATTTGTCAATGACAATGCTAATGCTTATGCCATTGATCCTTTATTGAAGGGTAATGTAGTATTTCAATGATCTCTCTCTCTCTCTCTCTCTCTCTCTCTCTCTCTCTCTCTCTCTCTCTCTCTCTCTCTCTCTCTCTCTCTCCACAAGACCAACCTGAGTAGAGAAGATCGCATTCACCCTAAAGGCCTAAACTTCTAGCACTTTTGCTACGCCCAATTACCCGTGATTACTTGGGTATTAACACCTATGGTCATGACTGATATCAATTTCCAAAAGCCAATTGAACACGCCGTCTCTGCGATCTACATTCTCACCCTACTCTATTATGTCATTGCCGCCATCTCCACCTTCTGTGGCATGTCGCCCCTCACCACCACCGAATCTACCTGCTTATTCGTTTGTACGTCTGGAAGCATTTGTCGACCAAGGTGGGTCAACCATTTGCCGACAGTGGAGCTTCACTAAAAAGAGGAGGGTGGACTAACCATGACTATTGTTGAGGCTATGTTGGGGACTCCGGCTTTTGTGATTTAGAGGATATGGAAAGTTATTATGAGAGGGTGGTGGCTGGTTCTTCTTGGATGATTATATTGTACAAGCAGGTGAGGTAGAGGTTGTGAGATTTGTGTCCAGAAAGAAATTGAGATCTGAGTTCTCTTTGTGATGAAGAGTGGTCAGAGTAAAAGTTCTTTGGTCTCACTCTAAACAAACGTGTTGAGACTGAATTACCCTTTAAAAATGTGACATGTGTTACTAAACTTACGTCGTCATTAACGGCGTGTATATATATTAGGTTGGAATTGAAATCTTATGTATCAAAGTTTATCTTTTAATACTTGATGTGTTGAAATTCATAGTGACCTCTAGTTGATGTACCTCGTACCAAAATTTTCCATATATACAATGTATCCTTCATTTGGAGTTTCAACTAATAATATATATGGATATGTGCAAATGGGTCAAAGCACTAATCTAAAGAGTATGAAAAAAGGCTCGTTTATGTTGTAGTTATTATGTAACAAAACTTCATAAACTAGAGCGTGTAGAGTTTTAAAAGTGAGATCAGAGCATTCCAGGATATCATGTAGTCAAGACTCCCTAACATTCTAGGATCCAAAGTTTTTCGCCAATTGAAAGCAATCTCGCTATGTCATTACTATTAATTTGGTGATCTTAAGTACTCATTATAGGCGAGATCGAGTAGAATTATTCATTTCACCAAACTCAATAATTAATAATAAAAAATGGCACGAATAAACTCAATACAATTATGAGTTATTTTTCCTTTGTTTTCAGTCGCCCAGTTTGCAAGAAAAGTTCATGAAGGTCACATGTATCTGGTTGAGACATAGTCATCCTTGTAGCTTCCGCCAATTTAGTTGTAAGGTTCTTAGCATTGCTCTAACATTCTTGGGTTTATGGTGGAGTTTGGTTTATGTGTTGAGAGTTCAGAGGTTCCAAGTGTTGAGGTTGGATTTGTTAATATAAAAGTGTCGTTTTCGTGAGGTAGAGTTAACTACTTTTAAGAGAGACTATGCCAAAATTTTGGTATACCTCCTTTGATAGTGATCCCCGTATGACTTATTCTAGATATTAGGTTATTATTTGGGGCGAGTCGTGTCAGACCTTCACACATAAAACACATAAAATGAACAAAAACAACAACTAATAAAGGGTAGAAGGTTGGGTTGCCTCCCAACAAGAGTTATTTTGACGTTTTGTAGCCTGACGTTGTGCGATTTTTAAGCTTTAGATGATGGAGCATCAAGAAAGTCATCTTCCTCAACGTTATGCTCTTGAAAAGCTTCATAATAAGGCTTCAAACGGTGACTATTCACCTTGAACTCATTGTTAGTTTTGTCACTCTTTATCTGAATAGCACCATGAGGAAAGACATAAGTAACAATAAACGGTCCAATCCATCTATAGCGCAACTTACTTGGAAATAACCGAACCGAGAATGAAAGAGCAACACTTTTTGACGAACTACAAAAGTCTTTCATTGAATCATTTTATCATGAAAAGCTTTCGTTTTTTCCTTATAGACCCGAGCACTCATATGCATCAGTCCAGATTTCCTCAAGTTCATAAAGTCGCAATTTCCTATGAAGACTGACATCATCAATATCCATATTGAAGGTCTTTACTATCCACCATGCCTTGTGTTCAAGTTTTATAGGAAGATAACATGTTTTTCCAAATACTAGCCGAAAGGGTGATATGACTATAGGTGTATTGTAGGAAGTCTTATATGCCCAAGGTGCATCTCCCAATCTTTGGCTCCAATCCTTGCGGTTAGGGCTCACCGTATTTTCTTGATTTCCCTACTGGAAACTTTGGCTTGTTAAGTGTTTGAAGATAATAAGGCGTTGAAACCTTATGTTTCCCCTTAAATGACTAAGGGGGGTGTATTCAACTAGGATTCTATAGGATTTTATTGTATTTGAAGAATCTTTTGAAATCTTGTGGTATTCAATTAAGATTTTAAACAATCCATTGAAATCTCAAGGTATTCAATTAAGATTTCAAAAACTCCTATGAATTCTGGTGGTATTCAAAAATCGATTGATTTTGAATGATTTCATTTATTAGTTGATTTTGTTGGATTTTGAAGTATTTTTACACTATATCATGCTTGTTAGAAATCAAGCATCTAGACATGAGATTTTGATGTACTCTTTCTCTCTCTCTCTCTCAATAAGATCAAAATTTTTTATGTTCTTAATCATGTGTTTTATTTTAATTGCTCAAATCAATTTTTGGGGGTTTTCTTGTGATTTGGTATAATTGTTGTAGGCAAAAAAGAAATGATGGTTGTTTTGCTAAAAAAATCAGTTGTATAACAATCAAATTTCAGATTTTAGAATACTATTAAATGTTAATTGGGTGAAAGTTTATACAATTGTTATTATATATTTGATCCTCATTCAAGATAGTTGCACCTTTGTGATATTGATTTTGTACCTTTGTTTTATAGATGCTTATGGAAGTTTTATAGAATTGAATCAAACTCATGTGACTTTAGGATTATGTAAAAATGAGATATTAATCCCTAATAATACATAGGGATGTTTGTTATTGCTTAACATGTATGTATAAAGAATGTCGTTTCGATGAATTTTCTCCTGAAATAGAAAATGATGAAGAACTTGATATGGAAGACGAGAATCTTAAACTAATTTCTCAAAGTCAACTACAACAAAGAACAGAGGCTAATGCTTGGAGACTTAATATTACTAAAGCTATGTGGGAAGATAGACCACGGAATGGTGATAATGAAAGTCAAGAAGATAACAATGATATTGAAGGCAATGCGAATGAAAATAATGAGGACAATGCGAATGAGAGGGATCATGAAGACTATGATGACAATGAGGTTGGAATGGATCAGTATGACAGCCTCTTAATGTATTTTTCTAATTGTCTTTGTAATTTTCACTATATAATATTTGATTGTTTTTATATTTTTATTATTTTGTAAAATACATTATTATTTTGTAATTTGTTAAAAAAGAAAACCAACTTATTAATTCTCCATGTTCCATATTTTATTATTTAATAATAATATAAAAATCATACATGCACTTGTGAAATCCAAGCAAATCAAGACAAATCTGGTAAATACAATACAATGAAATCTAGCTGAATCTATGTGGAGTTGAAATAATCAATGGATTTTCAAAATCAATTGATTATAATAAATCAATCAGAATCATTTGAAATCAGAATTGAATACACCCCCTAGATGTAAATAAAACCCCCTCACTTTTTTCATATATACTTTTTATTGTCTTTAACCATTTTACTCTTTCCCAACAAAAAAAAAATCCCAGACACAAAAGGGTAATTACGCACATGAGGATGAGGGCACATCATATAAATTCTCAGAACTACTAGGGTTTTATATCCAAATCCAAGCACTTCACCACTATCCCTGAAACCCTTGCGAATCATATTAGCCATGGTCGAAGTCGGATTCGACGTCGGCGGCGTCCCTTTCAACCCCGACGGTTGGGGCCCACCTGACTGCGCCGCCGCCACAACCACCACCTCCAACCTCTCCCTCAACGTCCCCTTCGCCCCCTTCTCCCGCTCTGAGAAGCTCGGCCGGATAGCCGACTGGACCCGCACCTTCAACAACCCGGCCCGCTCCCGAAACCCCTCCGACGCCGTCTTCGACTTCTCCAACGACTCCTCCTTCCCCGACGACGACTCCTCCTTCCGCCTCGTCGACGGCAAGCCCCCTCCGACCCGCCCCAAGTTCGGCCCCAAGTGGCGGTTCCAGCAGCAGCGGCAGCTCCCCCACCGCCGCGACGAGGAGGTCGAGGCCAAGAAGCGCGAGGCCGAGAAGGAGCGGGCCCGCCGCGACCGCCACTACAACATGAACAACCGCTCCAACGCCAACATGCCTCGCCGAGAAGCCGCCGTTTTCAAATCCTCGGTGGATATCCAACCGGAATGGAATATGCTCGATCAGATCCCCTTTTCGACATTCTCCAAGCTCTCATTCACTGTCCCTGAGCCGGAGGATCTAATCTTCTGCGGCGCCCTCGAGTCCTACGACAGGACAATGGACAGAATTACCCCCAAGAATGAGCGCAGGCTCGAGCGGTTCAAGAACCGCAGCTTCCCCAAGGTCACCACCTCTGATGATCCAGTCATTCGCCGCCTTGCCAAGGAAGACAAGGCCACTGTTTTCGCCACCGATACCATCCTCTCGACGCTCATGTGCGCGCCGAGGTCGGTCTACTCATGGGACATTGTGGTGCAGCGAGTTGGGAACAAGTTGTTCTTTGACAAACGTGAATGCTCGCAGCTCGATTTGGTTTCAGTCCATGAGACCTCGCAGGAGCCTCTGCCGGAAGCCAAGGAGGATATCAATTCCGCTCATGCGTTGAGTATTGAGGCTGCTTGCATTAACCAGAATTTCTCTCAGCAGGTTTTGGTGAGAGATGGGAACAAGGTCAATTTCGACGAGCCTAACCCGTTTGCGAACGAGGGCGAGGACGTTGCCTCTGTTGCCTATCGTTACAGGAGGTGGAAGCTTGACAAGGAGGTGTCGCTGGTTGCGAGGTGTGAGGTTCAGAGTGTTATGGAGGTTAACAACCAGAGGTCCTTTTTGACGCTCAATGCGCTGAATGAATTTGATCCTAAATATTCTGGTGTTGATTGGAGGCAGAAGTTGGAGACTCAGAGGGGTGCAGTTCTGGCTAATGAGCTGAAGAACAATGCCAACAAGTTGGCTAAATGGACTGCACAAGCTCTGTTGGCTGGTGCTGATATGATGAAGTTGGGTTATGTGTCGAGGGTCCATCCTCGTGATCACTTTAACCATGCAATTTTGGCTGTGAATGGATACAAGCCCAAGGAGTTCTCGGCGCAGATTAATCTGAACCAGGCTAGTATGTGGGGAATTGTCAAGTCTATTGTGGACTTGTGCTTGAAACTGAAGGAGGGTACATATGTACTGGTGAAGGATCCATCTAAGCCGCAAGTTAGGATATATGAGGTGCCATCAGATGCTTTTGAAAATGATTATGCTGAAGAGCCACTACCAGAGGCTGAGCAAGCTCAGGCCCCTACTGAAGATGGCCAAGGTGCAGAGCCAAATGTTGCCGCAACTGATGTGGAGGAAAAAGAAGTGGAAGCTCAAGCTTAAAGGTTATATTCTCTACCTGCACATATACTCACCTTAGCTATTTTAAGTATCTAATTCATTTTGCTTACTGATTGTTTAACTTCACTATATATGGATGATTTTAACTTTGTGCTAGATAAATGGGTCGTACAGTGCTGTAATCATAGAAATGTCAACAGAAAGTCATATATTTATGTCTTATTTTCAAAGGCAATCAGTTAAGACATCTGGTGCTGTTATCATCAGTTTGTGAGAGTAATGAGCTGCCCTGCAATCATTGATGCATCTCCAACCGTATGATATACTTGTGATTATTCAGTTAATTATCACCATCTTTCGTCTGAGATTGTGGTTAATAGTTAGTTGAGTGATAGTATAGATAGTGGAGGAAGAACAGGATGGTTCGCTTGCTTTTGGTAATCTCAAGTCCAGTGTTAGGGGCAGGCTTTTTATTTTTCCTTTTTTTTTATATATCTTTATATCAATGTAAACAATATATGCTGGTGGCTATTCTATACATTGTGTGTGGGTGTGTCTTAGTTGAGATTGCGGTCAGTAGTTAAAGTAATAGTATAGATAATGGATGAAGAACAAGATGATTTGCTTGGTTTTGGTAATTATAACGTCCAATGTTAAGGCAGGCTCTTTATTTTGCCCTTCTTTTTAAAGGGTAACCATATACCATATACATTGGTGGCTGTTGTATGCATTGTGTGTGTGTGGATCAGGTATCTTGAATAGAATCAGCTGCTTTCTCAGCTTTGTGCGAGCTGGAGGCAGCTGGCTAAATTCTTTTCCTTGGTTCATTGCTTGTTTCAGTGATTTGACTTTGATCATATATACTTACATATTTTTGCCTGTTTCATGTTGGAATGCAATATAATGCTTACTCTTCAGAAACTTTGCTCTTAATATGAGTTGGATCTTAAATTCGATACTTGGTGACTGCAGCCTGCAGGTTAAGTTTTGGTACTTTCACATTGGCTGGGAACGAGACATGAAGAGACAAATACTAAGTGCATGTTCGAAGACTGTATCTTGATCTGCCATAATTATATTTATCAGTGCCGTGTAGTTTTTCTTAAGCATCTGTGCTTGCTATCTTTTATATTGGCCAGATTCAATCAGTTACCTTGAGAATGTTTTTTGTTTGTCTATCGGATTCCTTATGTTTTGTTTTATGAAAACGAATTTGCCTTGATATGCTGGAGGACATGTTCATAATCTGATCTGTCTGTTCTATCTTCTCTCTATAATTTATCTAAGGTTTATCCACTTTGTTGGGATGGAGGCTGTGATACTAAATTTTTATGCTCCATCACGGAGCACTTCGTTGTTGGGCATGCCTAGTCTCTTATATTTTGATTCATGATCATAGAGGTTATGTATTGAAAATTCTAAAAACACTGATTTTGAGGGCGCAGAGTGGATGCTCAAACCACTCGTGGGTCTATTTACTATATATTGTGTGAAGTTTTCTAGCTACAGTAGTTGCTAGGTGAACAGTAACAGGCATGGGAGCTGGGTATCGTGTTTGGGCTCCAGCCTGCTTCATTTGTGAATGGCACGTGCTCTTTTTCTTCTACGTGTCGCTTCCAATTTTTTTTATTTTGAAACAGAGTACATTGACAGAGAGGAGAGGGAGAACAAAATTCAGGCCGATTGGCTTCTTTCCGCCTAAAATTAGTTTCTACAAGGGAGAATGAACTGAGCAATTCGACAGATTTCGGGCGATTGAGAAAGAGGAGCACACAATGGGTCTACGATTTTGATACAGGTGTGATTTTACAGTCTGAAACTGATTCGAGAGAGATATAGAGTGCGAATCTGTAACTCTTATTGTGTTTATCTTTTGGTTGAATCAAGTTCAACCTTGTTTCACATAGTTTTAAAGCAATTGAGTTGAGGGTCGGTTTTTTTTATTTAAATTGAATATTTGATTAATGTTTTAGTTAGTTGGGTTTTGTATTCAAGCTTATGAGTTTTTGGGTGTTGCAGGTTTCAGTTAACATACTTCATTCCTGTGTTTCAGCTTGTTGGATTTACTTTTGTTTCAGGTTATGTTCTTTTGTGCTTCTGTTTGATATTTACCTCTCTTTTTCTTGCCTTTGGGTATTGCACATGGAAGTTGTTGGCTTTTTATATATTATAAATATTACATTAAAGGACTTTGGATTATGTTTTTATGGAAAAGGTGGTAAGGTTGTTATTGACTTTTGTCATGGTTTTGTTTTTGTAGGTTATTAAGCTTATTAGTCATTTGTCTCCGGATTGAAGGTTTGTAATTTTCTTGATGAGTTCGGTTTTCTTTTAGAATGCTAATTTCTTTCATTGATACAGAAATTAGTCGAATTTGTTCATTTTCGATGTCAGTGGAAAGTATATGTTATGGTATTTACATTGAATTAGTTATGTGTTTTCGGTTTGATTTCTTTCTTTTTGTTTGTCACGTTAGTAGAACATGTTCAATTTAGTAGTTGTATTCTATTTTACTTAAGCTCTTAATAGAGCACATCATATTTTTCACTTCAGTTTTTTTATTGCTTCGTTTTATTTACTCAAAATAAAGCAAAAATTATATGATTCGTCCTCAGGTTTAATGAAGTCTATTTATACATGTTTACAGGTTTTATGCAAAGATCTTCCTTCTGTTTTTACTGTTTGTCCCCTGTTGCTCTTTCTACTATTATCGTTGTCATCTCCTTCAGGTTTGTAGTTTAATTTTCATAGCTATCATTGCTATGATCATTTTTCTGAAATTCGATTGATTCATTTCGGTTGTTGCAGTGTTGGTGCCAAATTTATGTGTTGCTACTGCTAGGAGGGAAGTGGGTGATAGTGCAACTTTGGGGTTTTTTTTTTATTAACAGTAAATCAGGCAAGTCATTGTGTCTTTTGAATCACTTTTATCATAAAAATGGATAATGATAGTAGGTATTGAGAAATCTATCAATCTTCACGTTAAAGATTGCAAAGATGAGTTCATTGCAATACAAGGCAGTGTAAATAAGTTAGTTGTATACTGGGAATGTGTATTGTTTGTTAATGTAAAACTTCTGAAGGACTTTATTATATTTATCATTTTGAAATGTTCATTGCAGCTATGCCGCGTCAACCGTCAGTGGAGATCATCCGCAAGAATGCAGTTCTTTGAACATGTCATGGGTATGACTTCGATGGAAACAGTTGGTGACTTCTGACTATGGTTTTGTTAGTGTAGGCTCTTAGCTCTTAGGGCTGTAATTTTATTGATAAGTTTGCTTCTGTTGGTTATGGTTTTTCTGGGAATGGATATTAACAATAATTTTCTATGGTTGATGTAAAATTTAGTTAAATTTGTCAGTTACAGTTAACTTTAACTTCTAAATTCTTATAGTTCTCTTCATGAAGGCCTGAAATTGAAACTTATTATGCTACATGTTTTAATGGTTGCAGGATTTTAAGGTAAAAATCAAGCCACGAACTTCCGTTAGAAGAAATTGAAGGCCAATAATGTCTGTGTTACAGTGAGCGCTTTGAATATATATGCAGAATTAGAATGACAAAGCTTGGACTATGTAATTGTTGGCTGTGGCATGTTTGTCCCCTTCAGCTTTGGATCTTTGTGCCAATATCTATCAAGAAGATACTTGGATTGCTTCCATTATGCTTCTGAAATACCTGTAAGCTATGTTGCACGGACACAGCAAAGAGTGGAGTGTTGGCGTGTCCGACACGCCGATACGATACGATACGCTTTTTCTCGTATCGGACACGCCAAGTGGCATATCATAAAATTTGACTTTTCGACACGTTGACTGACACGCCACAACACGTCCTCCGATCTCATGTGTCAGCGGCTCTGCTGCCACACCGAGGCTCCTGGTTCTTCTAGCCGGCCACAACACGAGAAGCTCCACAAAGTCGCCGGAGCTCGGGAAATCGGCGACGGGTCTCCACTGCCTCAAAACTCAGACTTGCCGGAATTGAGCTACACGTTGCTTCTGCGAGTATGCTTAGAGAGAGGGGGGAGCATAATGTTAATATCCGACCAACCTTGACGAATGCCAAGTTTCAAACCAACTATGCATGCCTCCACTTTCATATTTAGAACCGAGTGTGCATGCCTAATTAGCTAATGCGGCGATTACCATTTACGTTCTCAAAGCTTGGTCAACATTAATTACAGTCTACCACGCGGGTAAGGGTGTCAATGAGCTGAGTCAAGTCGAATACTAGGTTGTTCATGTTTAGCTTGTTTTCATTCGATCGAGCTCGAGCCGAGCTAAAATTTGATTTTTGTTCTTCATGTTCAAGCACGGCTCGGGTCGGCTCATTTTGTTAGACGAGCTCAAACTCAAATTGAGCCGGTTTGAATCATATGAAATTAAAATTTTAAAATTTAGAAATTAAAAAGAAAATTCAAAATTCTGATGTCATAATATTACACAAAATCTCTTTTATTTGTAATAAACTAAAAATAACAAATCAAACTCGCTATTAAACTTAAAGTTTTTAACTAATTATTATACAAATTTTTTTAGGTCATTCTAACTAATATTATACTCTTACTTTATATTCTTACTATTATTCTGATATAAAAATTATACTTTTTATATACTATAAAAGTTAATAAATCAAGATTAATTAATAAACGAGCCGAACTTTTAACTAGTGCAAGCTAACCCATGAGCTAAACGAGTCGAACGAGCCGAATAATTGTTGTTTAAACTCGGCTCATTTTCAAGGTCAGGCTTAATATTGAGCTCAAGCTCGGCTCATTTAACTTTATGAGCTCAAGCCGAACGGGTTAA
Source organism: Argentina anserina (assembly GCF_933775445.1). Lineage (NCBI taxonomy): Eukaryota > Viridiplantae > Streptophyta > Magnoliopsida > Rosales > Rosaceae > Argentina > Argentina anserina. The sequence goes on from NC_065873.1 coordinate 12,261,646, forward strand.
AAACAAACCGAATATGAGTCGAACACGAGCGGCTCGAGCCTACTTACAGCCCTACACGTGGTGGACACTCCCACTTTGTCATAGGTCTCTTCTTTTGTACCAATCGGGTGAAACTTTTGATACTCCTTCAGATGTCTATCCACCCACTGAATCATGTTCATGGGTCTACAACTAGCACCATTCCAATAAACATTATTTCTTTTAGTCCAGTCAATATACCCCACAAACTCATGCACAAAACCCTATCAGCTAAAGTACAAGCTGGATGTTCCCTGACATTAGTTGTTTAAACTTAGCCCTACTCTTTCTTTTTTCGGGGCAAGAGTAGAGCTAAGTTTAAACAAGTGAACATCAGATTCAATATCTCCACCGCAAAACAAGCAGCATATCTCACTTAATTCCACATGTCGACATTGGAGGGTAGCCCTAGTGGGCACACAAACTCTAATCAATTTTCAAACAAATATCTTCACTTTAGGTGGGACATTTGCAACCCACAATCTCTGTCAAAGACCCTTGGAGACCCACAAAAACTCCCACTTGATGAAGATTCCCTATTAAAATAATTAACTTGTTGAAAAAATGCATGGTACCCACTCTTAACTGAAATATATTGTAACTATTGGTCATTCTAACTTTTAATATCTCACATTTGAAAAATATCGCATTTTTTTGTCAATGGATAAAACTTCATTCTTTTTTTTTGGATAAAATAAAACTTCATTCAAGTCTGTACAAGCCAAAAACTTCATTAAAATATTGCATTGCTACCTCAAGTTTCTATTTCAGCCTAATTTTAATTCATTCAATCAATTAACACCGTTTGTGGCTTCATTTCCCACCAATTTTTAAAGGCATTCTTGTGACTTCATTATTTTTCGATTTCATCTTTTATTTTCCTCCAATGTCAACTCATATTTTTTTATTATAAAAAACTAAGTTAATTAATTCACATCATTTCATTATAAAATTAATAAGTATTCTTCATTTACCACAACTATTACAAACAAGCTAAAGTTAGCAATTACAAAATAAACCAGCATGTATTTCATATTGTATATGTTCATCAACCAACCATATTGTTATAATAATATGCTCAAAAACTCTACCATAGCCTCATAGGCATTTAAATGTTTCAAAAGAAAAAAAATGCTTATATAACAATTGGTTAATTTGAATTGTATAATATGTTGGCTATAAAATAAGTGAAATAAGTGGAAAATAAAGTGACGAAAATGCCTTTAATAATTGGTAGGAAATAAAGCTACTAACGCTGTTAATTGACGGAATGAACTAAAATTAATTTGAAATAGAAACTTGAGGTACCAATGCCATAGTTTTTAAATGTGAGGTACTAAAAGTTAAAATAACCAATAGTTGGGTACTGTTTGTTGAATTTACACGCTTATTAGTTTTATAATGAAACGATATGAATTAGTTAACTTAGTTTTTTTTAAATAGAAGTTGAAATTGGAGGAAAATGAAAGATGAAATCGAAAATAATGTATTCACGAAAATGCCCTTAAAAATTGGTGGTAAATGAAGCCATAAACGGTGTTAATTGATCGAATGAACTAAAATTAGACTGAAATATAAACTTGAGGTACCAATGCGATAGTTTTCAAATGTGAGGTACTAAAAGTTAGAATGACCAATAGTTAGGGTACCGTTTGTTGAATTCTCCCTAACTGAAAAAGGTGCCCCTATAGTCATGATGCCACACATATCTGTCTTTAGTATCTCTAAAATTAGGGCACATCAACGGGCCGGGTCTTAGACATTCAGATAAAGTGACGGGCCGGATATTTTCACAAATATGAAGATCCAAGCCCACTCATAAAAGCGGGTCTTGCAGGCTTTTACAGGCTGAGCCTTGTAGGCTTGTATTAGAAAAAAAAAACATAATACTCAGGGTTTGGAAGAATAAAAGAATTCTTGAAAAACATTCAAAAAACAAGTCATAAATAAATTCTGGTTTCGAAATATTGCGATCAATACTAGCAGATGTGATCGGTATATATATTTAGGGATCTTATAAAAATTTCGTATATTTTGAACATGGTCTGACGTCCGTACCTACGGTCAACAAAAAAATAGGCATTTTGACATTTTAAAACCACATTGACTAGGGCTTTGCTAAATGGGTTTTCTCGGTGCAACTGCGCATAATCGGTGACAAAAAATAGCTGATTTCAAATATGTAAACAGTTTTCGGCATTCGCATCTTGGTAATGGGTCCTCCTTAGGGCATATTAGTGGTGTTTTTGATTTACCAGAAATTTCAAAGGTCAAACGATGTCCGAATTAGATGAAATTTTTACAGGGTCACTAATATATATACCGATCACATCGGCTGGTGTCAATCAATCCCGAGAAGAGTCCTTTATATAGTCGCTTCATAATGTGATAGTTTTATTATAAACCTAATATAAAGATTATGATACATTAGTGGACACTTCGGCGATTGACAACTCTAGTTCGAAATATGATTGATCGGCACCAACATATGTGATTGGTATATATATTTAGGAACCGCGTAAAAAATTCGTTTGTTTTGGACATGGTTTGACTGTCCGTACCTACAATCAACAAAAAAAGAGACGTTTTGACATATTAAAAACCCCTTTGACCGGGGATTTGCCAAATGTGTTTACTCGGTGACAAAAATTAGGTGATTCAGATATGCAAACGGCTTTCGGTGTCCGTATAGTAGTAATGGGTCTTCCCTTATGACATATTAGTGATGTTTTTTGTTTACCGGAAATTCCAATTGTCAAACGAGGTCTGAATTAAATGAAATTTTTAAAGGGTCACTAAATATGTATATCGATCACATTGGCTGGCGTCGATCAATCCTGAGAAGTTTTCATATTGTCGCTTCATAATGCGATAGTTTTATTCAAAATCTAATATAAAGGTTATGATACATTAGTGGATACTTCAGCGATCGACAACTTTAGTTCGAAACATGGTCGATTGACACCAGCAGATGTGATCGGTATATATATTTAAGGTACTTGTAAAAATTTCATCCATTTTGGACATGGTTTGATTGTCCGTACCTACGGTAAACCAAAAAAGATGTGTTTTGACATATTAAAATCTCATTGACTGGTGCTTTGTCAAATAGGTTTCCTCGGTGCGATCATGCACGATCGTTGATAAAAATTAGGTGATTTTATTTATGCAAACGGCTTTTGACGTTCGCATCTTGTTAATTGGTCATCCCTTAGGGAATATTAGTGGTGTTTTCGGTTTATTAAAAATTCTGATGGTCAGACAAGGTCTGAATTGGATGAAATTTTTACATGGTCACTAAATATATATACTGGTCACATCGGCTGGTGTCGATTGATCCCGAGAAGTTTTTTTCTTATAGTCGTTTCATAATGCGATAGTTTTATTCTAAACCTAATATAAATGTTATGATACATTAGTGGACACTTCGACGATTGACAATTCCTGTTTGAAATATAGTCGGTTGACACCAACAGATGTGATCAGTATATATATATAGGGATCTTGTAAAAATTTCGTCCGTTTTGGACATGGTTTGCCCGTTCGTGCCTATGGTCAACAAAAAAAGAGATATTTTGACATATTAAAACCCCATTGACCGGGGTTTTACCAAATGGGTTTTCTTGGTGCAACCATTCACGATCGGTGACAAAAATTAGGTGATTTTAGATATGCAAACGACTTTTGGCTTCGCATCTTGGTAATATGTCATCCATGATGACATATTAGTGGTGTTTTCGGTTTATCGGAAATTTTGACAGTCAGGCGAGGTCCGAATTAGATGAAATTTTTATGGGTCACTAAATATATATACCGAACAGATCGGCTAGTGTCGATCGATCCCGAGAAGTGTATTTTATATAGTTGTTTGATAATGCGATAGTTTTATTATAAACTTAATAGAATATGTATGTATAATATTTTATTACTTGAGACTTTTTCAGGCCGGGCCGGGCCTTGCGTGTTTTTGGTGTGCCGAGCCGGATTTCACACCTCTAAACTAAGTCCGGCCATCTATTCACGGGTTTTGACGGGCTTTCTCGCGGGTTGAATCAGGTAAAATACTATCGGGCTTGCGGACTTCCGTGGGCTAGGCCTAGATAAGACAAACTCTAATCAATTTCCAAACAAATATCTTCACTTTATGTGGGACATTTGCATAACTCAAGGGAATCTGGACAACTGTTACACCCTCGCTAATGCTATAGGCAGGGGCGCGCAGGGCATGGTTTCACCTTGCACCTTGTCCATGCGTGGGAAGCTTAAAGCAGGGAGTAGGAGCGTAGGAACAAGATGGAGAACAAGTGCAGACCCGTGCGGAGCTATTAGCCTCGCTAGCAGTGAGGCTAGCTTCAGTGGCATGCATGCAGATTAGCCTCGCTAGCATGCAGACAGATTAGCCTCGCTAGCATGCAGGCAGATTAGCCTCGCTAGCATGCAGGCAGATTAGCCTCGCTAGCGTGCAGGGACATTAGCCTCACTAGGAATGGCGCAGGCAGACTGACTCGAAGGCAACACAGACCCAGGCAAGGATGACCCGAAGGCAACGCAGATCCATGCAGGGATATTAGCCTCGCCAGCAGCAGCAGTGGCGGAGGGCAGTGCAGGCAGATTAGCCTCACCAGGTAGTTGCAGACTGTGCAGGCAGTTAGCCTTGTCAGCAGGCGGTTGCTGGGAGATTAGCCTCGTCAGCAGGGGCAGTTGCAGAGCAGGCATGATGGCAGTTACCTAGGCAGTTACAGGGACTTTATGGGAGGTTACTGGGCTGCTTAGTGGGCGGTTATCAAGGGCAGTTGGCACATGAACAGAGGGAGGTTATGCAAGGCAGTTGATGCACAATATCAGGGGCAGTTATCAGAGGCAGTTGAGGCACAATATCAGGGGCAGTTACTTGGGCAGTTGCAGGCCTTGGCAAAGCATGCAAGCTGCCACCTCCTCTTGACAGTTAATAAACCTAGTAGTGGGGGCTGTCCACTACACCTATAGTTAAGGCAAGTATGCCAAGTGTCCTAGGGAAGTTGAGGATGTCAACTTCCATGCTGTTTAGTAGGTTTAAATAGATGTAGGTTACTGCATGAGACTTGGGGAAGAACACTTGTAAAAGTCCATGCTAGAATTGTAGGATTGTACTTTGCATTCATAAATGAAAACGGAGCAATAGTTCCACAAATCGAGTGTGTGTGTTTGCATGATTCTAACCCCCGCACATTTGGGAAACACTTGTGTGTAACGAGCGACTTGTGAGTTGGGAATGAATAACTCATAAGGGTAGATAGACGAAGATATTCCGCTGCGTAAGAGAGAGGCTGGCTGGGATTGATCACCCTAGCGCCATCATAGGTAGAAGGCAAGGCGAGAAAAATTTACTTGCGCACGTTTAGCATATATTGCACGTGATACCTGTGACAATTTGGTATCAGAGCCGTTCGGAAGCTCGATACTTGTGTACGGTGACCGACAAGGACGTACACCCACACGGAACTGATATAGGCGTGTGGAGGGGCAGGCTTGGTGGCAACTAAGGACACACTAAGGTTCCTTGTTTGGAGCTAGTGGCAACCAACAACACTAGACTCAGCATAGTAAGGTGAAAACGGAGGCACACCAAGACTATTGCAGTTGGTGTCAACTTGGATACATCAACAAGTACTTAGTGTCAACTCGGATACACTAAGATTTGAAGTAATTAGTGTCAACTTGGATACACTAAGATTGAAGCATTTGGTGTCAACTAGGATACATCAAGATTTGAAGTACATAGTGTCAACTTGGATACACTACGAATAGCAAATCAGCGCACGGAGCGGACGATGGCGTGCGGCAGGGCTTAGTGTCAACTAGGACACACTAAGACTCGAAGAAGAAGAAGAAGCAAGTGGTGGAAACAAGGATACATCGCTGCTCAGTACAAGAGTTGCAGAATCAGTGCCGGATCGCGGTTGTTTGAAATAGGAGCAATGACCGGTGACACTTTGAAGGATCGCATTGCAAGAGTCGAGGAATTTCTCGGCGCGCCACAAGGAGACGGAGCTGTTAGTCTCGCGGTCCAAGTAGAACAATTGAGGATCGATACGATACAAATACGGGAAGCTTTCACTCAGCATGTAGTAGAATCGGAGACGAAGTCCAATGATATGTATTCAGACCTTATAGCTTTGTCGGACGCGATAAAGGCTAAATTGGCGGATTTAGAAGAGAACATGGCCTTGGTGAAAAGCGCTACAGCCAATGGCGGGTTCAACATTGACGGAGGTATCAAGCCAAAGATCAAAGTACCTGAGCCTAAGAGGTTCAAGGGAGAAAGAAATGCCAAAGATTTGGAGAATTTCATATGGGACTTGGAGCAATATTTCAAGAGTGCTCACATTCCGGATTCGGAGAAGGCTACAATGGCTTCAATGTATCTAGAAGGAGACGCAAAGCTTTGGTGGCGTACGAAGGTGCAAGATGCGGAGCAACATGATGAGATGCAAACCATTGAGACATGGGATGCAGTAAAGAAAGAACTACGAAGTCAATTCTTGCCATGCAACTCGGCATGGATGGCTCGTGAAGCTTTGAGGAACTTAAAGATGGGTTCTTCAATTCGTGTGTATGTCAAAGAGTTTTGTTCATTGATGCTAGATATCAACAACATGGGGGAAGAGGACAAACTGTTTAGCTTCATGGCTGGACTACAACCTTGGGCTAAGAACGAACTTCGGAGGCAAAATGTGGCGGACCTACAGTCGGCACTAGTCGCGGCTGAACGCTTGCTTGATTTTCAGACAAGCGGAGTATTTCCAGAAAAATGGGCTGAAAAGAACAAGAAGAAAGGCCTAGATCTGTTCCACACACGTTCTAAGTGGATGGGCAGTTCCCTAGGCAGTTACAAGCCCAATACTCAGTCAAATCAGCAAGGAGGCAGTTCCAGTGCCACTACCCACGTTTTCCACAAAAATAGGGAGAATTTCAACTGTTTTCTGTGTCAAGGGCCACATAGGGCGAAGAACTGTCCCAAGAGAGCCAGTTTAACTGCTTTACTTGCAGTAGAAAAGGGTTTTACCGAAACAGAAACTCAAGGAGAGACAGAAGCAAACATGAGTTCCATGGTGTTGTTGAATGCGTTGCAATTGGATGAAGGAGCAGTTGATCATGGAAAAGAAGGATCAGGTGTAGAAGTATTTGTGGATGTCTATGCCTATGTGCTGAATGAGTACACCATCATGGCATCACTTTGCATTGATGGGGAAACTATCGTCATAGATCGGATGTTGGAGTTCGATGATCCTCAGATCAGCGGGTACACCTTGGAGGAGATAGAAATTATTGCTGTGTTTCGTGTGTTTTGCATGTGGATAGATTTCCTAAAGGGCAAGTCCAGACTCTATTCGAAGGTTTGGAGGCATGTCTTAACACCCAGCGTTTTGCCTCCATTCCTTGCATACAGCAGAATCTATGCTAGTTATATGAAGGCATTGGAGAACTTTGACTGCACTTGGGTGCGTTTTACCGGCAACCACCCTGAGATGAACCAGTTAGAGGTGCGAACTGCTGCACCTATGATCATCATACTCAGTGATGATGAAGATGAAGATGAAGCAATGGCTGCGAAGGACCAGATTGCACAAGAAGATGATGCAATGGCTGCAAAGGACCAGGTTGCACAAGAGGAAACTAAAGCAATGGCTGCTACGGAACAGGTTGCTCATATAGAAGAGACAATGGCTGCAACGGACCAGGTTGTTCTCGAAGAAGGCTTGGAAATAGATGCTGCACCCAAGCACATTGAAGGAGAAATTCAGAACTCGTCGGAGAGGCTAACCGAGGAGAAACAAAAGAATTGTGCGGACTTCACCAACACTTTGGCAGGATGGGACAACAAGGAAGCTGCAGCAAAGGAGTTCAAAGGTGAAGACAAGTCAGTGCCTATGGAGATTGACAACCCCTTGGCAACGAGGGCGTTGCCAAACTCTAGTGGGGGTGGTTTGTTACACCCTCGCTAATGCTATAGGCAGGGGCGCGCAGGGCATGGTTTCACCTTGCACCTTGTCCATGCGTGGGAAGCTTAAAGCAGGGAGTAGGAGCGTAGGAACAAGATGGAGAACAAGTGCAGACCCGTGCGGAGCTATTAGCCTCGCTAGCAGTGAGGCCAGCTTCAGTGGCATGCAGGCAGATTAGCCTCGCTAGCATGCAGGCAGATTAGCCTCGCTAGCGTGCAGGGACATTAGCCTCACCAGGAATGGCGCAGGCAGACTGACTCGAAGGCAACACAGACCCAGGCAGGGATGACCCGAAGGCAACGCAGATCCATGCAGGGATATTAGCCTCGCAAGCAGCAGCAGTGGCGGAGGGCAGTGCAGGCAGATTAGCCTCACCAGGCAGTTGCAGACCGTGCAGGCAGTTAGCCTTGTCAGCAGGCGGTTGCGGGGAGATTAGCCTCGTCAGCATGGGCAGTTGCAGAGCAGGCATGATGGCAGTTACCTAGGCAGTTACAGGGACTTTATGGGAGGTTACTGGGCTGCTTAGTGGGCGGTTATCAAGGGCAGTTGGCGCATGAACAGAGGGAGGTTATGCAAGGCAGTTGATGCACAATATCAGGGGCAGTTATCAGAGGCAGTTGAGGCACAATATCAGGGGCAGTTACTTGGGCAGTTGCAGGCCTTGGCAAAGCATGCAAGCTGCCACCTCCTCTTGACAGTTAATAAACCTAGTAGTGGGGGCTGTCCACTACACCTATAGTTAAGGCAAGTATGCCAAGTGTCCTAGGGAAGTTGGGGATGTCAACTTCCATGCTGTTTAGTAGGTTTAAATAGATGTAGGTTACTGCATGAGACTTGGGGAAGAACACTTGTAAAAGTCCATGCTAGAATTGTAGGATTGTACTTTGCATTCATAAATGAAAACGGAGCAATAGTTCCACAAATCGAGTGTGTGTGTTTGCATGATTCTAACCCCTGCACATTTGGGAAACACTTGTGTGTAACGAGCGACTTGTGAGTTGGGAATGAATAACTCATAAGGGTAGATAGACGAAGATATTCCGCTGCGTAAGAGAGAGGCTGGCTGGGATTGATCACCCTAGCGCCATCATAGGTAGAAGGCAAGGCGAGAAAAATTTACTTGCGCACGTTTAGCATATATTGCACGTGATACCTGTGACAACAACCAACTCTGCTTCCCCTACCGGAAACAAATCCTCTAGCAAGTCCAACAGCCACAGTTCATTGTCATCATCAATTAAGTCAGAAACCATTAAACTCTCCATCCCCTCCATAATTGCCGAGTAGGGTCGAAATGATGAGGGTAAAGAAAGCCACAGGTCATGCCATACTGAACACTGAAGTGTCCTACCCATTTCCAATCTGGACATGAAGACCTAAAGGTTGCATATTTTTGAATGGCTAGTGTAAATTGATAATAGAGGAGTGCGCGTACAAATGAGTTGGATCATTTTATGATTAAGAATTTTAAGTACTTAATATCTGTCTCCGTCATTAATTGGAGCTATGCTCTTCATCTACATACTCATGCGCATTTGTTGTGAGAATTAGCTTGGTTTCTTCCATGCAGGGGCAGATCTTCTTCATAACAAAGGATGTTCAAGCATTTCCAACCAATTACAAAAAAAAAAAAAGTAATATACATATATATTTTTTAAAGTGGAAGCATCCCTTACACTTACTGACACTCATCACATGCGCACAAAATAGTAATTAATTAAATTCACTTTTTCCCAATCTCAAAGACTAATGCCTTAATTCCTAAACTAAATTCCTATCTTAACTCCACTCTCCACCACAATACTACCGTCTTCCATTAACTACTCAAGTTGGTTTCGCGGCGTTACTCGGCCAGTTCCCTAGATCAAATTGGAGATTTATAGTTTTTGTTTTTGTTTGCAATCTCAAGTGAAGGAGGTGATGGAATTGGAATTAGGATTTAGTTTTACTTCGTTTAATTATTTTGGTTCTTCTGATTTTAAGTTTGGATTGAGTTGAATTCTAATTGCTACATTTTGGAATAATCAAGGAAGAGAACAAAGAAGAAGCAGGTTTTTGTCCATCAACTTCCCGGTTCAAGCTGCTTTATTCATTCAATTAACATAATTAAGTATTTCTTGATGTATGAATTGATTGAATAAAATTATAGATTCCCGAATTGTTTTGTGATTTTTGTGTTCTACTATTTTATCGAATTGTTTGGTTATATATATGCACTTATCAATTTTGGTAGCTAGCTGTAATGTCACATTGTTAGTAGTTGTCTAATATAAGTATTGTTTTTCAATGATTATAGGTTATTAGACTAAGATCATGCAATATCAAGACTTCAGTCAAAACGAAGCGTTCGAAAAAAATTACTTCATAGTTCTTAAGCACCGTCCAAATTCTCACTATTTACTTCTTCTTCGATTTAGCAATTAGAACTTCCAAGCATTCTCGATGTGACTATCCAGGATCCGCCAATGCTTCCATACATACAAGTTTGTATTGTATTCCCCCAAAAAATAAATAGTGTGTATTTTTACATGTTTATATGGTCGATCTGTTTGGGCGAATCAGGTTTAATTCTATAAAATCAGGAAAGAAATCGACAATTTCAAGCACGTACTGACATGATATGTCAGAATGTATTATTTAGATAAGTAAGACGAATCTTAGCTAACTACTAACTGAAGCACTCCAAAGACCTAAAAATTGTTATCACTCTTGTCCAGAGTCATTAAATAGAAACTGATGTGTATGAGGGAACGAAATAACACGACGTGCACATATAAACAGTATCAAGGCTAAACGAGTTGTGGCCTTATTATTCTTGTTTTTTCAAAACTGCAGATCATATGAAATGATCTTATCACAAGTGTCATATCCAGCAAGTTGAAGGTATACATAATATTAAGGAAGTTTCTATTCATACTTAAAAAAACACTTAATGTGACCTCCTTACTTAATCGACATTCAATGTGTTTTTTCAAACAACTGAAATGCTATTTAAATCCCTCTACATTTCCCAAAATGTCCATATCCCAAAATGTCCATATCCCAAAAAAATTAAAATAAAAATTCTTTTCAGAAAATTCTAAAGGAAATTAGCTAATTATTTCTCATTCAATTTTTTATTTATCTGATAATCATATTATCACATTCAATTCATTCAAACATATATTATTAATTAGTTTCGTCGAGATTGTAAATCTTGTTAGATCATAATCATAGATTCAATATATATTTATTTTTAAGTTCGTGAGACCCATAGTTGATTACAACAAATACATTCAAGCGAGCAAAACCTAAAAATAAGCTAACAAAAAAAATTAAAATTCAAAACAAATTGTATCATCTTTAAAAAAAATTACATAAAATTTACTCAATGATTGATTGTGAATAGATTTATTGTTCTTGAACAACAATAAAGTGAGAATTGTTTTTCTTGTATGGTGAAATTTATTTGTAAGGTAGATTTTCTTTATGATAAAGTGAGATTGTTTTGGTAAGATGGATTCTTTTTAAGTAAAGTGAGATTATTTTGATACGATGATTTTCTGGTAAATTTACATGTGTTGAAAAAGTTAATACGATTTTTTTAAAAGGTCTAACTGTCATCATACTTCTAGAAAATAGAAGCTCCCTAATATTTATATATAGAGAAAAACATCTACTTGGGAGTGACAATTACGTACGTGATGCATCGAACAACTTTCATTTCCTTTTCCATGGGTTGTACAATTATTTAATTACGTGCGTAAATTAATATATAATTATGACTTATGTGATAGTTTATCATCCTATTTATCTGCTGGCCTTCGTGTTCACTAGCTAATTAAGAAAGTTCACATCTGATGGGCTATAGTTGTTTAATTTGATCTGTGTTTGTTCACGTACTTGAGGTTTAAAGGGTATAAGTGGTTTTAAAGAGTGTAAGTTTTAGAATCAACAAGAGCTAAGTGGTTATAAAAACTTATTAATTTATTATATATAGCGATCCCTGAAGAATATGATATCTGTAATATCGTCATTTTAGAGATTGAGATACGTAAAATAACCAAAGAAAAGATTGAATAATCCAGTGAAGAATGGAATTAGAGAAAATTCATTGAAGAGCAAAGATCTCGCGCGTCGCTCAATCACTTGCATATTAATTTGGCTTGCATTATGCACAAGGAGCTTATTCCGTGCTCCACCGGAGTATGGACACCATCGTAAAGTTAATTGTCTACTTGACATGTGGCGTCTATGTTTAACATTAAATAAATATTTTATTTTAACTTTCCATTTTTACCCTCCTGGTCTCTTCCATCTCTCATCTCTATAGAGAAAAATTCAAGAGGCTATATGTTCCAATCATGAACTGGAATGCTACGACTTGGAACTTAAAATTCCAAAGAAATTGAAGGTTCCTTCTGGAGGCCACGATAGAGTAAGGGGATTGTAAGAGTTGATGTCAAGGTCATTGTTTCCCATCTTTGTGCTGGTGTATGCGTCGTATTTGATCATCTTAACTAGCTCATGGAATTTCCTTAAATCCATACTCTCGTGGTACAAAGTACAAACTACAAGGCCAGCCTTCGCTGTCGTCATCTGGGTGGCCAGTTCTTTACGCCTCCGTGCTCATCCCTGCAGTTTTCCAGGCTGAATTTCTTGGCTAATTTTGGTGGGTGCGGAGGATATTTCAAGGATTTGGGGTTTTGTTTAGGTTTTGGTAAAGTTTCTCTTTCTCCCTGTGAGGATTGAGAAATGATAAAGCTCTGACATTTGCTGTAACATTTTGCTTGTTTGCATTTATTTTGTCCTCTCTTACTGGCTTGTGTAACCTTTGGTATATTTATTCTTCTCCGATCCATCAAGTTTGTACCCTAAAGTTTTAAAAATAGTCAAGGGTGAATGTTTCCAATGGGTTTTAGCACTATAGCAGTTCATTTGTGGAAGGAAGCAGTTTTGCAAAAATGAAGGAACCGAGAGAAAGAGAGAGGGCAAAAAGGGATCTTACACAAATAATTAATTATTATTTTTTAATTTATTCATGGAAAAGTACAAAAGACCACATGTCACCAGTCTATTAGTCTGTGTGCATACACCTTTAAAATGAAAGGTGCATTGAATCTATTTCTATTATGCACATTTGTTTTTTGAAATGGGCGGATGCCCTCATAACGTACCTATTAATGAAACCGCAAAATACAAGGGGGGGGGAGACATTAAGCCTAAACCCCATATTGTAAGAATACTATGAAATAATATCAGGTCTCTCCACATAACATATGCATTCTGACAAGCACCATTTAGTAAGAAGCGCAACATTGGCGGCTCTGTTTGCTTTACAAATCCGTTTGCTATATATATCAGCTTTCCCACTATGCGGCCACTGAAACATACTAGCGACCCCAAGTTTCATCGTATCACTAGGAGGCTGCGACCATTTGACCAAGCAAGGAACTCGCTGCCTACCTAGGATATATCAGACACAATGAGTGCAAACCCCGAGACCAAGCCCACCTTTGGTTTATTGAAAACAACAACGCAAACCTTACTAACAAAAAGTAACAAAGCAGTAAAAATATAGATGCCCAAACTGGGCTACTTTGGACCCACGCTTGGCCCAAATGAACCAGCACAGCCCATATCGAGGCCTCAGCCCAGGACTCCGAAAACCGCGGGTTGCCAAGAGAGCCCGGCTGACCGGAACTCACTGCCGCCCCAACCAAATCGCTGCCGGTACCATGCCGCAGAACATGATCGACCGCCGCCACCACTCCTTCCTCATGGCGTCGTGAAATACTACACGGACGTATTGAATCTTTCCCCAGATCAGATCGAGAAAAACCGATACAGATCCAAAAAAAGATCCCTGAGTAATCCCACTCCACCACGAGAATTTCAACCGCTGACGGCTTCCAGCACCACCTCACCATTCCCCGTCGCCAATCAATCTAGTAAGAGGCAAGCAGTTCCCCAAGCGCCACCACCGTCCTCTTCTTCCTTGATGTGAGAACCCCAAAACTACGCCTGTCATCTATGGGATCCATGCAAGAACTCATCAGCCTCAATAGAGGCAACCATGGCATGTCTGACGACGGCAAAAAGGCTCACCGCCGGATAAGGAATCAGAGGGTTGTTGGGTTTCGACAGAGAGAGGAGAGATTTTTTTTGTGAACTGGTTTTGATGGTAATGTATGATATAATTGTTCCATTATGCACATTGTAAACAGTGTATCATCAAAAAACAATTTTCCCAGGTAAAGGAGCAAAACAGTTTCGTCCTTACATATTCAATGTTTAGTTAGAGGTGGTTCCCCAAGCGCCACCATCGTCCTCTTTTTCCTTGACGTGAGAACCCTTAAACTATGTCTGTCATCTACGGGATCCATGCAATCACTCATCAGCCTCAATAGAGGCAACCATGGCATGTCCAACGACGGCAAAAAGGCTCGCTGTCAGACATGGAATCGGAGGGTGTTGGGTTTCGGCAGAGAGATGAGAGATTTTTTTGTGAACTGGTTTTGATGGTAATGTATGATACAATTGTTCTATTATCCACATTGTCAATAGTGTATCATAAAAAAAAACATTTACCAGATAAAGGAACAAAACGGTTTCGTCCTTACATATTCAATTTTTAGTTATCAGCACGTAATTCTAACCATGCGTCCTAGGTCTAGAACCCTACTTTCTGAAAACAATTCCTTCTGTCATGAATAATTCGACAGAATAAGACATAAATTCCTTCTATCACTGCATCAATCAGAGCATGTCGCTGGAGCCCCTAACCAGGTTTTCTAGCCCCGGCGTCTCATCTCCAAACCAGACCGGCGTCTTTCAGCTGGAATTGGTCCAATCCAGAAGATCGCACCGACAACGCCTTGCCTTGTGCGCGTCGCAGCAAGACCAAAGACCGTTGACGACGACGACGTCGCGCCTGCCCTCCCCTGATCGTTCCTGGTCGTCGATGACCCAGATCAGCCCTGGTGTCGCTCTCTTCCGACAGCAGCAAGCAGCCCAGACAGCAACAAGTCATCGACGTTAGACCAGGGCTGCACGGCGGTTCTAGCCATGTATAATCTCCTCGGCTGCAAACCGAGCTCCACCCGGATTCAGAGGGTCCGACCCGAATTTTTGTGGCCTGACCTGACACGATAGAGTTTTTCATCTCTGGTAGTTTGGTAAAAAAAAATGGGACATGTATTTTTCCCCCAGGCCAATACAAAATCGAACGACAAGAGTTACTTCGTGACGCATTCGTGGATTCAAGCATGATCGTGGAAATCAAGCAAGAGCAACACTATTACGCTATTTATTTGGCAAACAACCAAGTATGTTTTAAATTAATGTTGCTGCTTTCATGAAAATTTAAATTCCTCTGAATTTTGTCTTTCATCGGGGACTGTCAACCTCTCTTTCATTTTCAACCCAATTATTTCGCTCCTCGGGTGATATACATGGATATGATTTCCCTGGTACCGAGTTTTCGGAATAGCTGGGAGTGCCGATGTTACCATTCGTAGCCATTGTGTATAGCTACAATTTTTGAAATAGTGGGTCAAACATTAGTTTGCAATAGAAGTACTGCTTCTGTGCTGTACATTAGACAGAAAGGTGTCTTGCTCGTGGCCTCTGTTGGCGTGGTGCGGATTGCCCATAGTACTTTGTCAAGCTTTTCGGGCCAAAGCCCTTTTGCATCATCCAATTTCTTCCTAAGGAGGCCCTTGATTAGTTTGTTGGCGGCCTCCACTTGCCCATTGGTCTTAGGGTGCGCGGCAAAGGCAAACTTGAGCGTAGTCCCCCTTGCTTTGCACCACATGATGAGGTAGTCGTTATTGAACTGTGTGCCATTGTCCGTGATGATAGATTCCGGCGTACCATGGCGGTAGAAGATATTGCGATGTATAAAATGTTGGACCTTCTCAGTTGTTATTGCGGCCAAGGGTGCGGCTTCAATCTACTTGGAGTGATAGTTGATGTACACGATGACCCACTTAAATTGGCATTTCCCGACGGGAAGTGGACCGATCAGATCCATGCCCCAGAGGCAGTTAATCCATGGGATGACTATGTATAATAGTGGTTCTGAGGGTTGCCGTGGTATAGGTCCATGTATTTGACATTTATGGCAAGATCTGGCTAGCTCTTGTGCGTCGGCGGCAAGTATGGGCCAGTAATAGTCTGTCCGCAGTATTTTCCCAGGTAGTGTACGGTTGCCGTAGTGGTTACCGCACTCGCCACTGTGAATTTCTTGCAAGATCTGTTTGCCTTCTTCAGTTGTAACGCATCTTAAACTGGCATTCAGCAGGTCATAGCGATAGAGTGTGCCGTTTTGCAAGTCGTATCTCACCACGCGTCTCTTTAGTTGTCTTGCGGCATGCTTGACTTCGGGTAGCTTGCTATCACGTTTAAATACTATGATCGCATCCATCCACGAGCCTTGGTGTCGTTCTATTTGGCATATCTTTTCTAAAGTCTGGGAGATGGAGGGATGGTGGAGTACTCCGACCCTGGTATCCTTGTGGCACTGATGTGGTTGCGTCATGGCAAGCCTAGCTAAGGAGTCTGCCCTTGCGTTACTAGCCCTCGGGATCTGGGTGATGTGATATGATTCAAATCTTTGTAATAACGCCGTGACGTACGCCAGGTAGGCTGCTAATTGCTTATCTTTGGTGGTGAAAGACCCGGTGACTTGATTGACTACCCACTGAGAGTCGCTGAATATATTGATACTAGTTGCGCCAGTGCTGAGGGCCAACTGTAGTCCTGTAATTAATGCTTCATATTCCGCTACATTATTAAAGGCAACAAAATTGAATTTGAGAGCGTACTCTAGCTGTAGTCCCCCCGGTCCGCTCAGGATGATGCCTACGCCACTAGACTTGGCGCGGCTGGAACCATCCACGTGTAAGTTCCATGGGGAAATTGTGGGTCGGGTTATGACATCGCGTGGTATTGTTTCCGCCATATCTCGGGGAATCATTTATGTAATAAAATCAGTTACGGCTCGGCCCTTTATGGCGGGTCGTGGCTTGTATTCAATGTCAAATTCTGTCAGCTCAATAGCCCACTAACTGTGTCGCCCCCGAGTGTTTTGGATTCTGCAGTACTTGTTTGAGTGGTTGGTTCATAAGTACGTGGATATTGTGAGCTTGGAAGTAATGGCGCATCTAGCTGCCATGATAAGCACAATGGCTAACTGTTCAAGTGTCGGGTATCTCGTCTCTGGACCGTTCATGGCCTTGCCAGCATAGAAGACTGGCAACTCTTTAGTTCCGTCTCATCGAACTAATGTACTACTACCGCGGTTGCGGATACTGCGAGGTAAAGGTACATTGGTTCTCCTGGCTGCAGGGTTGACAATAATGGCACCGCGGCAAGGTAGTCTTTTAGCCCCTGAAAGGCTTCTTGGCAGTCCGGTGTCCACTCAACTAGTTTGCTTTTGGAATGGCTTAACAGCTTGAAGAATGGTTCACATTTTTCGTTCAGCCTTGAGATGAATCGTGATAATGCCACAAGTTTGCCTTGAAGGGCCTCTACATCCTTCTTAAGTACTGGCTACGCCATGTCTAGAATGGCCCTATACATTTTCTAGGTTCAACCGCATCTTGTACTTTTTAAGCACGTTGAATATGATTCAGAGGTTGGCTACGTGGTCCTCGGTTTTGACGCTCTTGGCCAACATATCGTCCACGTATACTTCAATCTCATGACCGATGTGTTTATCGAACATTTGTGTGATATAACGCACATACGTAGCTCCTGCGATCTTTAATCCGAAGGGCATGCATTGTAACAATAAAGGTCCCTGTCAGTAACGAAGGTCATAGCTTCCTGATCAGCAGGGTTCACGCGTATTTGGTTGTACCCAGAGTAGGCGACCATCATGCTTAGCAACTCATGACGTGCTGTTGCGTCGATTAATTGGTCGATTATGGGTAAAAGGAAGCTATCTTTAGGGCATGCCTTATTCACGTTCTTGTAATCCACACACATCCGCCATTTGTTGTTGGCTTTACGGACCATGACACAGTTTGAAATCCACTATGGGTACTAGACATCCCTAATGAATTTTATGCCCTTCAATTTGTCGACCTTCTGGCGTATTGCCATGCTTTTTTCGTCGTCGAAGCTACGACGCTTTTGTTTAACTGGATATGCAGAATGTTTGATGTGTAGCTCGTGCATGATGATGTCAAGCGAGATGCCATGCATATCCTCGTATGACCATAAAAATACTTCCATGCTTTCTCCCAAGAAGTTTGTTATGTCCCTCTCCACTATGGGTTTAAGAGTAGCGCCGATCTTGATCTTTCACTCCGGGTGGTGCGGGAATGGTGTGATGCTTTTCAAGGAATATTCGGGATTCGCCGGGGTCTTGGCTTCGTAAGGCGTAGCCTTTTTCTTGATCTTACTTTTTGTTACTTCGCCGTCTTGCGTGTCGACGACCTTGTCGTTAAGTTTGTTGCAGCATGTACATCCAAGATTTCGTGCCGGTTGCGTGCGCCTAACTGCGTGTGCTTGGCACTCTTTTTCACGGACTGTGATCGCCAGACCTGTCCTGTTCCATTTGGGGTTGGGTATTTTATGAGCATCATGTACCCAACAATGAAGGTTCGCATTCGGTTGAGAGTAGGCCGACCGATGATCCCGTTGTAAAAATTGTAGGCGTCAACTACGATGAACTCAACTTCAATGCAGACTGTGCATGGCGCAGTCCTAATGCGTACCGTCATGTAGTTTGAGCCTAGAGGATGGGTTATGTCACCGGAGAAGCTGATCAGCGGTTCGTGGTCTTGTACTAACTTCTTACCACTACGCTCCATCTTCTTGTAGCATCTCTTAAATAGGACATTAACTGTGGATCCCGTATCGATCATCATTTTACCTAGGTCCCACTGTCCACCTAAGACCGCATCTATGAGGAATGCATCGTCATTAGGTAAAGAGATGCCGATTTCCTCTTCTTCAGTGAAGGTGATCTGCTTCCATCATTCTTTGTCTTTTGGCATTTCACTTCCCTTGGGTGGTTGCTGCGGGTGAAGCGTTTTTTTGGCACGGTTGGACATGCTTGTCATTGGGGCTCCACCCTCAATTACGTTGATGCGGCGTAGGTTCTCTACTGCGGCCACCACGTTATGATGTGCTCTTGGATGCACTGCTCGAACCCTTGTATCGCCGTTGGCTCTCAGTGTGTGGAGGGTTCTGCAATCATTCGTGTTGTGGCTTCAATTTTCATGAAACTTGCACCACTTACTAGTTTTCGCTTTAGTTTGAGGGCGTAGTGGCCTCGTTAGTTTTCTCAATGTCCCCTGATGTTTGTGAAAGAAATCTTCAAGGGTTTCTTCCCTCGGTGGTGTGTGGTCACCACGGCAACCTATTGTGTTAACTTGGCGAGGGTCTCTGTTGTCGCGACGCTCGTCGCTGAGTCTCATGTTCTTATCTCTGCCTCTGTGTCGATCATGGTTACACCCGTCATGGCAGTTTGATTGGTGCCACTCTTTTTTCCTTCCTTAGTTGAGGTCTTTTGTACCAGGGAAGAGCTCGCGATGTAGGGGGTCGTGTTTGTAAGTACAGATGACTGTGGCGTATTGCTTTTTCTGATGGTACCAGAGTTCGTTTTTCCCCGTATGTAACATATTCCGCTTGACCGTACCGCACCGCCTCTGTCATAATTTCATCTTAGGTGGCGTCGGGCATTCAAGGGTCCACGTTGATATGGAACATGAAATTCTCAGACCGCAGTCATTCCTTGAATGCATCTAAGGCAAGTCTTTTGTTGAGGTTCCGGCATTTGGATACGGCCGTCTGCCATCGCATGACAAAGGCGCCCAACGTCTCCTTACTTTCTTGGTTTACTTGGAACAGACCGTCCGTCGTGTGTGCTGCGCCGGCAATGAGGATGAACCGGTTGAGGAACACCGTAGTCAACTGTGCAAAATAATCCATGGAATTCGCCGGCTACTCAAAGAACCAGTTCATGGCGTCCCAGTCTAATGTTTCACTAAATAGGTGGCAGAGTGTGGCGTCGTCAAATTCTCTGGTGGCGGTGACTTTTTTGAAGTTATTTATGTGCCTGAATGTGTCGCCCTCACCCATGTATGGCGTAACCTTCAGATTCTTGGATTGTGAGGGGCGTACAATATTTATTATTCGCGTAGTGAAGGGACCCGGCCTAGCCGCGGATTGGCGTCTCGTTACTCTATGGCGGTTAGCCTCTGTAATATCAAGGCCAACATGGGATCCGTAATGTGGCCAGTGGTATGGAGTCGTGAGCGAGAGGTAACGATCATACTTCCTTCTTCATGGTTGCGAATACGCCTGGGGATGGTGGCCGCTTCCTAGCGAGTTCGGAAGGGGTTAAGCTGACGCTCAGGTTAACTTGTTCCCACCCTTTTGTTTGCGCGCTGCCTTTGCAATGTGATTCTTCGTGCTGATGACTGCGTTCGGCCTTTTCCAGCTGTGCTCGCATCCTGTCGAGTTCGGCCTGCAAAGCCGCAACCTTCTTGATAGGAGCACAAATTGTGACATTCTCAATGCGTTTATGCCATATTCTTACTCTTTGTTACCTCTTATTTAGTATGATTTAGTTTCTTTTGTATGAATAATTGTCTAGGTAGAGCTTATATCGATTATGAGTGAATTGATGATGAAATCATGCTAAGTGTTAAGAATCCTTGTTGAGATATCATTCCTTGTTCGAGTAGGATTCATGCTTTCCAATTTCTTTGTTTCTAACGTACTTATTCTTATTAGGAAATACAAATCCATGTTGGAGAAGGAAAGCAATCCTAGTTCCACAAGTAAAGAGAAGAATATATGCCCTAAAAAGCCTAATTCATGCAAGAATCAAAATGCTGTCAAAATTCGTAGTCCAATTTCGACGGAGTCCCCTAGATAGTTCCGATCGAATTAGAAGATGTACCATATATGGATAGAAAGCTATGTGAGTCTAGTTTCTGTAGGATTTTGAATAAAATCAATATCTTATTCCTACATGGAGATATGACCGAATCATTACTCTGAGGTCCAGTGAGCTCGGTGGAATTATCTCAGCCATTGATTTGCTTTTGATCCAAGGGCTACGAGGGAAACTTAGGACCTTGTTTCTCCTATATATAGAGCATAAATATATATCAGAATCACCATATATTCCTACAACAAAGAATGTCAAAGAAGGCATGCAGCAAATTAAATGAGAAGATGTAATAAAGTCAAAGAAAGCATGTAGCAAATTAATGAGAAGAGGTAAGAAAAATCAAATATGGCTGTAACAATTAAGACTCTTGCTGCCTCTATAATTCAAAGGAAGAAATTTGTGCAAAAGAAATCAACATTAAAGGAGGAAGAAGATATGCAATTAATGCAAAAGATATGCAATCCTTATAGAAATCAGAATTCTGGCAGTGCAGGTCATCCAATTTTGACGGGCACTCCTGGACAGCTCACAATGATTCCAAAAATCCATGACATATGGATGAAAAGCTATGGGAGTCTATTTTCAAATGCCATTGGAATCAACCCAATATCTATTTTCTAGATAAAGTTATGGTGAGAACAATGTATAAAGGTCAGATGTGTCGTATTGAGAAAATTTAGGAAACCTCAACCAATTTGGTTTCAATTTTGTGGACTTTGTGGCCAGCCTCCCTTGGGTTTCTTCCTCTATATATAGTAACTCATTTCCACAGAAAAATATCATCAACCTTGCACACAAGTATAGCCAAAGCTTTGCCCAAACACTTTCATTCACCAAGAACCATAGAATTCGAATTCACCACCCTTCACCATATTTTCTGTCCAAAGCTTAGGAGCCTAGGATACCATACTCTTGAAGATCTCGTGCTACCTTTATAAGGAACCTTGGGATGAGAATTATAAAGTGTAACTCTATCATCTTCATGTTTAGTTTTCGGGTTTTTATGTTCTTGTTCTTGGATGATTTCTGTTTAGGTTTTGTTAAAGTTATTTTTATTCTTGTCTATGAGATATTTGTAACTTTCGAATGACATGATGAATTAAGGTTTTTGATTTTTATTCAATGATTTTAGGTTTTATGCCATGAGTTTCTGTTTATTTTTATGTTCTTGATTAATTTTCGGTGTGTTCTTATATTACATGTGTGATTAAGACAAGTAGTTGATGTCGCATATGTTAATCATTCAAAGTTAAAAACGATTTTGATACAAGTAGTTGATTAATTGTTTGTCCTTTGTTCTTCCACCGATTATGATCTTAAGTTAGACTTTGGATAAGTGCTTAAACATGTTGATTTCTCTATGTGATACGTAATTGCATGATAAATTGTGTTAGATTTCGTTGCAAGACAAGTAGTTGAGCTCGATAGTATCCATGTATTAGGAACCAAGTAGGAGCTTGATGTATGATCGAACTTAAGATGAACTATGATACCTACGGCATGAACATGATTGAGAATAGATTTTGATGGTTTTGTACTTATGTGATTTGTTTGGTGATTGCTTATGTGTTGGTTGGTTGATCACATGTATATATTAGTTTACGTTTTATTTTCTGTTTTGATACCGATCCTATATCCCAAAATCCTCAAACTCTTATGAATTCGTTGTTAAGTGTTTGTGATTCTTTGCCCTTGATGGATCCCCGGTTTGTGAACGATACCCTCTTGCTTTATACTACTAACGATGCTTACAGGGTTAATATTGATCTCGAGTAATCAAACCGATCAGCGCTGCTGGCACTCGGCGAGGTCTTTGACTATGTTTGCCATCCTTGCAGCGATCACGGGATCAGGAGTCGTGCTAGTGCTTGCGACCGTCCCGGGTGTAGAGGTGAGAATTTCAGGGTCGTTTGTGGAGGGTATGGGATGGTTGAGGCTGAGGTCCGTTATGTCTTCCACATGACCGTCAGCTAGAATATGGGGCATGGAGTTGGAAGTGCTCATTTTGAAGTGCAATTGCTTCCCTAAATGTTGCATGTGTTTTACGGAAACGTTTTATTGTGTATTCCCCAGTGTTCTAAAAAGCGGTCTAAGCGGCCGCCTAGGCGCTAAGTGACCTCCTCTGTCGCGTTTTTTGCTTCGGCGGCCATATGTGGTGTTTTGTGAATTAGGCAGCCGCCTAGCCGGTCCTAGGCGGGCCTATTCATTTCTAGTGTGAATAGACAGCTAGTGCGGCTGGCTTCCTGCTGGTACTATGAGACTGGGCTATTTATGAGCCTTAGTGTGTTGATAGTTATGCTGATTATGGCGGGCTTATCTATGCCCACAAGCAGCTTTACAATTATAGAAAAAAAAGGTCAAAGTAGAGGACCCAAACCAATAATACATAAATAAATTCATATATAGTAAATATATGAAATTAGTAACAATGTAAATGTATATATGAATGCAGCCTAAAAAGTTGCCAAAACTACCAATGGCAATAGCTTGACATGTTTATGGCAGTCCTTACTATACAAGAACCCTATGGCTATGGATGCAACTAAAGGTGGACTCGGTTCCATCGGTTCGGTTTAAGAGCACTAATTGAAAACCGTAACCGAGGTCTCGGTTTTGTATTCTCAAAATCGAAACTGGAAAAAAATATATATTAACCACGGTTTCGGTTGACCTATAATTCGGTTCGGTTCGATTCAATTTCGGTTACATAACCTACAATTTGTAATAATTTTTCACACTTGACTTAAAACAAAAGTTAAAATTAAAATAAAGTAGTAAGCTACAAGTTCAGTACCTTAAATTAGTAAATAAGTAAACTAGATTGCAATAAGTTATAAACAACAAATAAAACTAACAAAGTTACAATAAAATAGTAACCAAAACGTAATATTTAATGAGTTAAAGACTGTGAGCAATTAAGTTAGACATTTCGAGGCCGTAAGTATGTAAATCATATATATCGTATGTAACTCTTAATCAATAAAAATATGACGTACACCTATTACTATATTTAATATAATAATTAAATACATATATATTGATTCAGTTCGGTTCGGTTTGATCGTTTTTTTATACCGATGAAACCGCAAACCGAAACCGAACTATTCAGTTTGATGTTAAAACTGGAACCGATAAATCGGTTTTGTTCGGTTTCGGTTTCTCAGTGTCGGTTCGATATGATTTTAGTCAGTTTTCTGTTTTTCGGTGTCTAAAAGTCCACCCCTAGGTGCAATAACCACTATGCTTATTGTTTGTTACTATTTAATCAAACTGTATCTTGTAGCTAACTGTAGGTTCTTTAATTCTTTTTTCACATGCATTTGTAGAGCATCTCCTAGAACCATGTTAATATAATGTGAAAATTCCCTAACGATATAATTTATCATATATTATCCGTTAATTAAATGTGTTAATTTGTTAGTTTGGATATCCAAATCATTATCATCGACTTCAATATATCATATAAAAATGCACTAAAAACCGCTACCACCCTTCGTATGGGGCAGCATGGACATACGATTTTACTACCAAAACTAAAAAACAACAGCGGAGCGCGGCCAAGTTACCTAGTAGAATTCAAAAGTTCTAAACTGTGTGCAAAGTATCACAGTTTTTTGTCATTTGGCAGAGACAACATGCACAACCCTTTATGAGTTCCTTGCATATTTTCCTAAATATAAATATACAATGACTCGTAATCTTGTAATCGGATGAAAAGAAGAATGTATAAGTCTCTACATGTTTCAGTATTAATAATAATGAAAACAACTCTATGCATGTTGGTCTATTATATTGCTCTAAATTTTGTATTTAGATTTGACAACAAATTTGATGTTGTTGTCATTATGAAAATGAGTTGTTTTTTCTTTTTGTTGTTTATGTTTTGACAACAAATAAGTGTCTTAAAATATGATCGCCTTATAGGATGACGTTGTAATATTCATGACACTAAAAAACGCTATTATACTTTTTTTATGTGGTATGTTTTAGATGGACTAAAACTTGAACAAGTGTCAATAACAATATAAAGAATACATCATCGACTATTACTCAATTTCTAGTGTGTCTAAGACCTATAAGTTTCATATAAAATACAATAACTTGCATGGTAGTGTTGTATTCCTGGTACCATTGGCCTCCATCATAATATTTTTTAAATGTTAGGTCTTGAAAACACTGAGATTTATGGCACCATTGACTCTTATTCAAATTTTAGTTTGCCTTAGGTTTCTATAACTTGATTAAAAATCAAATGGTGCCATAAGCTCCTATCACAATTTTTCTCATATGTTAGACCTTAAAAAGTCGAAAGCTCTTAAGCAAGTGTTAATGTCATGCCCCAAATTTTAAGTAATAAAAATTCAAAATTCGAAGACATTACAACTCAAATTGAAATCAAATATATTACACTTACAATGTTTACAAATCTTGAACAAATGGTAAAAGTAACATTTACAAGAAATTGATACCCATGTAAGTACTTCCCCGAACTCCCTCAATGTAAAACATGGTGATCCTCACCTGCACATATAACCCTATACCACGGATTAGTGCACCGGGTTATAAACAACGAATCTGGTAAGCTTTTTAAGCTCGTATGAGTGAATTTGACTCAAGAATAACATGCTTATAATATAAAGCAACGACATTTAAATTCTACATCACACACAAGCATAAATGCATGATAAATTAATGGTTCCTGCATAAAAGCATAGTTCATGAACTCACTTAAATTTACAACAAAATGAAGTGGACGAGAAAAACTAAAAACGCAACCCAAAATCATGAAATCAAGAAACAACTCACACATTGGTTTCATTAAAAACTTCATATCCCTTTCTCAAAGGAAAATGCATGACAAAATCATAACTTGGGAATTTAACAACTAAACAACCAACAAAAACATATTGCAATTAAATTCCATTTTGAAAACATGCACTCATGAGACCAGATAACACCACTAAGTTATCCCTCATGCCGTGCATCGGCAAACAAACTAGAGCTCTAACTGATTGTAACCGATCACCCAGGCAAATGCTTGATTCCTGATTTAATTGCCATCACCAGACTCGAAGACCAGAAAACATTTTAACAAGACTCATATGTTAAAACAACATGTACAATATAATCAATCCAACCATGTTAACATTGTACCAAAATCAAAGTGACTCCACAACAACACGATATAACAACATCATACTAATAAACCAAATTACCGGAATGTACATTTTCTTTCATTCCGGTCCCTTCCGCCAACATTATAAAATATCCACCTTTAATAAACCAATTTATCGGAAGGTAAATTTTCTTCTATTCCGATCATTTCTCCATATTAACATATAAACACATTCAAGGATATAAAATATAATATAGCAACGTATATATGTATATTATTATTACCATTTAATATCCATATATAAATTGACTATATCATATCAATATCAACATGCATAAACCAATTTTATTCTCACCCAATAAACATAGTCCATCATCACCAAAACATTTTGAAAATTAATTTATTTTAAAATATCATTTTACTCACTCATGAACCGTAGACGATCAAATTCACGTAATTTAAAACCAAAACATATTTCTAGAACCATTTTTACATGTTACTGATGCATGGACTCCCGCTACGTATTCAACACACGATACCAAAGGCCCTAGCCACCACAACCACACTATAGCAAGCATTGCGTATGTACCTAATCATAGCAAGATCACAACTCAATATCATTTGAGGTACACAAAACAACGGTCAAGGTCCAACTCTCTCACCTAAACTAAAGTCTCACATATTACTCCAAAAGTTCATAGTCTCACACGCTACACCGCTCAAGGCACAATTTCATTAGTGACTAATTAAAGTCTCACACACTACCCCAAAAGTTGCCAAGTTGGATCCACATAGAACTCAACCTCGAATCCACACGGATTAACCTTCTTAACTAATCAAAACGCAAACTAGTAACAATTGAACTTAATATAGTTCTAGCTCAATCTAAAGCAACATCTAACCCGAAGACTTGTTATTCGAGACAACTCTTTCTCCGAGACATCACACCTCAAACCGAGCTTCAACATTTATAAAATCATAATCAGGAGAAAGAAAACATCAGCACGGTGAGTTACAAGCCGATGCATCACCAAATCTGAGTTTCTAAATGGGGTCAAAAACTCTTACTCTAATATGCTGCTTTGAAGTTAATTTGAAGGAATCCATCTCGATAGGGATGAAGGCGAGGAGGTGGCAAGCTGCTCTGGGCTGACGGTGAGGTTCGGTGAGGTCCGACGGCGCCGGAAAAGTAAGAACTAAACATCAGGTCAAAACCGGGTCGGCGGGTCGTCTTTCAGCATTTGATTTGTACAACACGATGCAAATTGGTGCAAGGCACCACCACAGGGCAGGACACACGAAGGAGACGAGAAAATTTGGGCTGGTCGCGCGTTCGGGAGACGATGGACGGTGCCGGAAAACTCAGGTCATGTCGGGTTAGATGAAGAATTTTGATAGTGAAGGGGTGTGCGTGGCTCAAAAGAGAGAGAGAGAGAGAGGGAAGGACCCTGGATGTAAAATGAAACCCCAAAGCAAATTTTTCTATTTATATATAAAATTTCCAGAATTCAAAACTTCCCCTAATCATACCTTTTTCGTGCGATTTCCAAATTACGCGTGCTACATGTCTACAATTTTCACGAAGAAAGTTTTTTGAGATTCTCAACGAATAAAAAATCAACTTTTAACCCCTCACGATAATGTTTCTGAGTAATTATTCGCTCGAACACTTTCGATTTCACCCTTGTACTATAAAATCGAACCAGCACCAAATTTCCAATATCCGAATAATACTTAGAAAATTACAAAATTCCGGGATATTACAGTGAATGAGGACATAAATTTGGGAAGCATCTATATCACGAGGTGATAATTTGGTGACGCATGTTCATCCATCTTCAACTGTACAAAGGAGTTGTGCTTCATCTCCTTACTAAGGATACTTTTGAGGAGTTCTGTTCACATCCTTGCCAAGCATGGACTATTGTAATGATAGGTTGCACATATTTGAAAGTAATTCATTAATAAAGAACAATGTGCACCACATGTTACCAGTTGTTTATTGAAAGGGATTATATCAGCATATGTTGGTTATATATCCTGTTTCATTTAGAAATTGCTGTAGAGGTGCATTTGTTAATTGTTCCTAAAACAATTCTTTTGTGCATTGGCTTAGAGGGGGATTATAATGAAGGAATTGTTTTTATTTTCTATAAGACGATTAGGTTTTTGTATGTAGCTGATGCTTCGTATGCTTGACCATGCCTTTGATGCACTCACTGTGGTTCATTTAGCTCCTTATTTGGTTTCATTTATAAATAATAGTTGCAAGTGGACAATTCTGTGCCTTTTGGTTAATAGACTAGCTTTTGTGATTGCAATGTCATTATGTTCAGTTACCAATTAGCCAATCTTAGGTTATGATGGTGTCTGTAGTATTATGTATTATACCTAATCAATCATATCTTTACAAGAAAGCATAACTTTTCTGAGATTGGTACAGACATAGGAGCCAGGTTGATTGATGTATGTTCATCAAGCATTGATTTCCATGGAATGTTCGGAGTACTGGAATGTTCATCAAGTGTAATAACTCTAAATTTCAAAACAATATTTGGTTTAATTTAAATTCTATTAAGTTGTGAAGTTCGATTAAAACGAATGTGATTGTTTGCGATGCTTTGAAACGAAAAACGGAAACGTTTTCGGAACGTTTAATAAGAAAAACGTTACGTTTCCGAACGAAATTATCGACTTTTATTCCGATGCTCGGTTGCGAAAACCTTCTTCACGAAAGTTGTAGAGCGCGTCGATACGAGTTCGTGGATATATGACGCGTTCTAATCGGACGATGTACGTAAAAGTTATTAACATCGAAAGTTAGTTTCCGATTTGGAAACTAGTATAAATAGAGTATTTATGAGATTAGGGTTTTCCATAATTGGAAAACCCTTCTCTCTCATTCTCACCCGCCTCCCTCAGCTCTCTCTCTCCCCGAAACTCTTCCTTCTTCCTCCGAAAAAAATTCTCTCTTCGATCCGCTGCCTCTGAGCCGCCGTGACGTGCACCGCCTGGCTCGGCGTCGTCGCAGGGACACCTGCAGCCACCCTCCAGATCGCAAGCCCGTGCCCCACCGTCTTGAAGCCGCTCGAACGTCTCCAAGTTTCTGCTTTTCTCACTGCCGCATCTAAGCTCGCCTCCGGTGGTCTTCGAGCTCCAATCGAGGTGAGGATAGCCTAGGTTTGATGTTGTTGAATTTTTGTGTGGAGTTGTGATGTTTTGGTGGAGATCGGAGGTTGGAGATGATGGAGGGGTACCGCCGCCTTAGGCGGCGCGTGTAAGGGCGTAGGAGGGTCTAGGGGCGGCGTGAGGCTGTGGGGAGGAAGAGGAGGAAGAAAAGGAGAGAAATGTGGTGGCGGTGGCGTGATACACGCCGTTGGTGGCGTCGGCGCGTGAGCCCCACGCGCAGCCTACCGGCGGGTGGCGCGTGCACCCAGGCGCCGCCACGTGCGGCGGCGTGAACAGTGATTCCGAGAAGGGTAATTTTGTAATTTATTTTTACGTACGGTAAATGCAAAAGTAAATTTTATTTACGTACGGTAAATGTAAATTTTATTTACGTACGGTAATTGTAAATATAAATTACATTCAGTAAATGTAAAAAGTAAATTCAGAAGGGTAAATCAGTAATTAATATTTACTGAGACCGAATGTATTTTTGAATAGTATTTATACGTACAGAAATACGTAAACAATATGCACTCGTACAACGATACGTATTGGTTATGTAATTGTACATTAATACGTGAATAGTACTGTGAATAGTAATCGTGAATAGTAACAGTAACCGTGAATAGTAACAGTAAACAGTAACACTGAATATTAACCGTGAACAGTAAATTCGTAAAAACCAAAAAATTTGCTGAACAGTAACCGATTATTACTGTTTCGGCATTTAAAGGTTTACGAAACGTTTCTAAATTCTTTTCTTATCTTTTCAAGGTGATCTATAAAGCAAGGAAAGGAATTATCTTCAGAAATTGTGGGATTACGCTCGAGTCGATAAGGTGAGTAAAATCTCACATATTTACGAATCTACCCTTGCGGTGATTCTAAGATAATTGCAAGAGTTTTAATATTGAAATACGACATGTATACAATATAATGGATTCTATATATATTGTATAAATGGTAATAAATACATATATATATAATTTGCTATATTATATACTGTTATGAATTCATTTGGGTTAGGTCAATTCGATGACAAGCATGTGAGTTTAATATTGAGATTGTTAAACGTTTTGTCTTCGGACGAGTTATAAATTATGACATGTATAAGATATAATGGATTATATATATATATCGTACAAATGGTAAATAAATACGTATATATATAGTTTGCTATATAATATACTGTTATGATTTTATTGTGATTTTGATTTGTACAATATGATGTGAGATTATTGTACGTGATTTTTAACATTGAGATTGTTAAAATGTGAATTGTCTTCGGACCTGATGTTTGGTACAATATGATGTGAGATTATTGTACGTGTTTGGCAAGTCGAAACCTAGCCTTTGGCCGGGCGAAAGTTACGATACAGTTAGAGCTCTAGTCTGTCTGCCTTAGTACTGCATGTGAGGTAACGGGTGGTTATCTGCTCATGGGTACTCAGATTTTTTTGGATGTTGGGTAGCGGGTGGCTATCCAATATCGGCGGTGTATTACGAGAGGGGTAACAAATGTGTACCAGCGTTCTCGGTACCCGTAATATAAATGCATTGGGTAACCAGAAGGGTTACTTAATTTCTCATGAGCGTTTTATTTCTTATTTCTTTGGGACGACCAGATGGGCCGTCCACTGACTCATGAGTGCATTTATATTTGATGATTTGTGATTTTTCGTATATATTAATATGCGAGTTATATTTTCATTTTACTCATACGAGCTGTAAAGCTTACCGGGTTTGTGTTTACAATCCCGGTGCACCAATACGATGGTGTAGGGGATAACTCTGCAGGTGTTGATTAGTGGAGATTGAGCGACAACTCCGGAGGCACGAAGTCGTTCGTATCCTACTTGTGGTGAGGTTTTTAGCGTGGATTTGTGTGCGAGAATTGGTGTGGTTTTATTTGTGAGACTTGTGAGTAATTGTGAGGATTATTACATTTCCATTTTATGTATGGATTATAAATTTGGATTGTAATAATTGGTTTGTCTGAGTTGTATTGAGAACTCAGAATTGATCCGCTGTGACATTTTAAATGATTTCGATTTCATTGAGATTATTTTGTGTTTAACGACTTTAGAATTTTGAGTTTTTAAGCTCGGAATTTTGGGGTCGTTACATCAAACATTAATGAGATTTCCATGGAGTACTGAAAATCTGGAATGTTCGGATATTGATGAAAATGTTGATGCACTGACTAAAGCCATGAGAGTGGAAATATAAGAAGATGAAGTTTGGTCGCGTAGCTACAGATAAAGAATTGCAGCAACCACAGTGGAGGATTATGCATCAAAAAAAAAACCATAGAGGAGGATTAACAAAAACATTAGAACTATAAATTCATCTATGGAGTTATAACTATACCATTTCTTTCGTGTGTTATTTTTTCCTTTGTAGCAGCTCCCCTTCTACTTACATTCATAGACTCCATTGTCTACTTTGTAGCAAAAGCATCTATTCAGGTTGCTTAGAGGGGACCTAATAGATCATTTCAAATATATGTGATTTGGATTTAGCACAACCTTAAATTACTGTAAACAACTAGCTGAGTTTATCAACCATGAAATCTACAACTGTGCAACATCATATCCTGCGTGCAGGTGCGTTAATTCAGTAACATCCACAAAGCAGCCCACGAACTTCTACCCGCAGCAACGCGCGGGGGCTTAACCTCGTAAGTACTAAAGGGCTATCAAGTGAACTTTAGTGTTTAAGATCTCTGCTTACTGAATTCACAAAATGAACTATTACCATATATACCAAAAAAAAAAAAGTGTTCTTCATGAGGTCAATGATCATGTACATTGGAAAAGATATATAATGTTTGGAATTGATGCCTTGGATGCTAAATCTAGAAACTCTGGACAGTAAATAGAAGGTCCAGGTTCCAACATTTTCCCTGCTTACAATACAACAGCTATACCATTTGATACTACAATTACCCACCGGAAAACCAGAAACATCAAGCAAGCAAACTCGAGGGCCCTTGTCCTCTGTCATTTAGTTCAAAACACATGAATGAATTCACAAACTCCCCATCATAACTCCTTCCACGCTTACTACTCTTTTTGTGCTGCATTTGGTTGCATACGTCAACAGAAAATCATAATTTTCTAACATGTCATCAATTTCCCAAGCTTGATAGGCTCACATCTTGCTCATGTATTCCACTTGCTCTTGACTCCAGAAAAGATGGTTTACAATAGATCATGCAGTAGAATTTGTTGAACCGCACTGGAATATCAGGTGGCACGTTTCTCAATTGAAGTCAAAGATTTTATGACAATTGGAAGCCTACTGACACACATAATACATTTGGGGTTCTAGTTTCAATAACAGCAAACAGTTCTGATCCAAGGCAAGGCCTGAACTTTTATGTCAGTCCGACATTAGAGAACTGGGGAATACCAAAATACTAATATTACTCTTAAAATGATATTACAATGGACACTCTAAAAATCAGAGTATCGTCAAGGCAAAATATTTACTTCAGAATGGCAGCGTACCTCAAGTTGAACTCTTGAATCAGAAAAAAATTCACATCCTTGGACAAAGTGACACCAAATGAACTGATAATGCAACAGCAAAGAGTAAAATTGTGCATGCATAGCCGCAAAAGAAGTACACTGGCATAAATGTTCAACCAGAATCTTCACCTTTTCAAATACTTTTGTGAGACTCTGAATGCACAAATGACATTACCTGTTTGCTTCCCTTTAGTTTTCTTGATATATCTGCCAAACCAGAAATGGCTAACATGCTCTTTGATGTAATTGGAGATATATTCATAGTGATTCTCAACAGCTTAGAGGATTCAAAGACATCAAAGGGTAGCATACATAAAATTACCTGAACAAGTTCTCTGCTCAACCGTACAAACTTTGGCCCGATTTTCAATATGGCTTCAAGGGAGCAGCCTAGCTTCATGGACCGCAAGGCCTTCTCTACTTCAATGCTCCATTCCATCACACATGCTGCTGAGTTCCTTTCCATTGCAGTCAAAAATTCAACACCAAAACTCTACATTCAGATCAACACAAATCACCAAAATAATAATAACAGATAGCCAAATCATAATGCATCATATATGGAAGATAGTAAACATTTTTCTGGGTTCCTTTTAATCCAAATAATTTAATAATTCCAATATATGTACTATAGCATAAAATAAGCTTTAATTAATTAAACGCTAAATCCTAAATCCTAAATCCTAAACCCTAAATTAAAAGAAGAAAACCGGACCACCTTAAGCACCAATACACTCATGTTTTGTGATGATACTACTTTTGTTGAAAGCATTTCATTGTGCCCTCTCACACAAGGTTCTTATGCTCCAATCCTCAATACAATGATGAAGGCACACATTGATACATATCAAAATCACAACTAATTTAGAACAAGGTTTAGGCGAACAAAACTTATATTCTCAGAATGAACTAAAACTTCCTCAAGGTTAATGCAAAAGCTAAGTCCGTTTTCCCGATTTCATATATATAAGGAAAAAATTAGGAATATATAAGTTGACCATTAGCTACTACTGTACAAATGTGAAATAACAAAACGTGAGCATGAGCTTGGAACCTTCCTTTCCTTTGATTCTTTCACTAACATAATCACAAAATTGATGCAACGTCAAATAGATAAAAAAAACTATTATCATACACAATTTCTAATTTCAGCTACTACTCTTTCTGGGTTTGCCTTTTCACCTAGCTCTACTTCTTGAAGGCTTCCTCCTTACCTTGCTCTCTTTAGGTTTTGTCGATGATGGCCCTTCTGTTAAAGCCTTTTTCTGCTGCTCTTCTTCTAATTACTATATACTGCTAGGAACAATCTTCGTTGGCTATTATGCTTGTGTACCAAATACCGTAATGTAGTTCCAACTTCCAACTAGTTATGAAAGTACTAATGAAAGAGTTGATTCAGGGCAAGAGAGGTAAGTTCAAACCCTCAGCCTAGGAAGAAAGACCACAGACCCCTAAGTCTGATGAAGGAAAATGTAGAATGGTACACAATGTTCCATTAACTTGTTTCGTAACTGGGAGAAAGAAACCGGTAGAAACTGACATCCTCTATCAACATACTGATGCAGTTAATTTAATGACCAGAAAGATGGAAACGAAACAAAACATGCAGCTGATCAATCCAGGCTCAAATTATACCTATACCAACCAAAATGTTGCAATGTATTGCACCATCCAACATCACAATTAGTACTACAAAAAGAGCGTCTTATACTTTCGAACAATCTCCACGTTCATGATAAACACCAGGTTAAGGTTGAGATTTTTTTTTATTCTCTCCAAAAAAAAGGTTGAGATTTTCATAATTGACTGTTCATATTGTTGCAAGAATGTGTAGTTTATCGAAGGAGATCAGCTTTTCCACATTGACATGTATCATGAATGAAATGGATATATGTCAGTGCATATGCTTGACATGATCAACGACTGCATATGACAAATGTTTTTTTTCCGGTATATTCTGAATTATCAACTGATAATAGATTCATCATTTTCTAATTAACTCACATATTTTAGACTAAAACTACCAATTGATCAAGCATGAGAATCCAACTTTGGTTATAGATCACAGAACTTGCATTTGACCCACTTCCTTGATCAATCAGCAAGTAGGTGATCAAGTCATCAAATCATGCATCTGTCAACAGCTTTCGCTTTTCTCGCATAAATTAATATAATTATGACTAGAATATGCATAGATACATGAAATGAAAGTATGAAACCCAAACCAAGTGTTGGCTTTTAGCCGAGTGATATTTTGATTACTAAGAGCGTCCAATATCAGACACATAAACAGTATTAAAACCACAATTAGCTTAAATCGAAAAAACTAATTCAAACAGACATACTGACCTAGAATTGAATGCACTGAAGAGACGAGTTCTGGCTGGGAAGTGTCTCTGGGTACCAGCAATTTTCTCGTGTATCTTTTCTCTCTATCAATCTCTACCTCTCTCACCTTCCATCAATTTCTGCGCAGTAACAGGACAGAAGACACTTGTTGATTTGAGCTGTTAGCCTTCACCTGCAGCATTTAAAAAATCAGAGTATCGTCAAGGAAAAGTATCTACAAGTACCTCCAAATTACCAACCACACAATACACATCAGTCAAAGGATGATATAGCGCGCACACACACAAACCTATCTAAGCTACATCTACATAAATCACTCCTCTGCTTTTCAATTTGTGCAGCTTGTAATAGATAGCCAGTGGTTATCTACTAGAGCTCAAAGTGCATGACCATAGCTTTGTAGAGAATATAGTCAATATACAAAAGTATAACAGCTGCATAACTTACTTTCACAGTCCAATAGAACTTAACCTAAACTATTATGATATATCTTTTATAGTTTATCGATGTCAAATTGCATGTAAGTTAATAATCAAAAATATTTTAAGACACACAAAGGCACGGCAAAGACACCTACCGGCCAGTATCAACCTATTGCTTCAATTTTTCTTCCGTTTCCTTCACCACAACTCCAAAGTCCAAACATTGATAAAATCGGGATGATTCAGCCACATTTCTTCCATTTTGAAAGCATTTTTAGATGGTAAACTAGGAGTTATAAAGAGAGAAAAGAAAGGGAGCATGGTCTGAGTGAGAAATTGGAAGAGTGGTAAACCGAATTAGAAGAGAATAATTGGAGACAACTAGAATTGGCAACCACTCTATCAAGTTTTTCATAAGTTCTAGACATATGGTCTTGCCTGTTACACCTAGCGTATTGGCCACCAGAAGAAGATAAAGAAATTAAAGAACAATCACACAGGATGTTCACTCTTTCAACACCACCAGATTTTTCAGTTAAGTTCAGAATACAGTTAAAGCCATCTGTCATTAACCAGGGATCAGAAGTAAGAGGTTTCAGCTGAAAAAAATTCCATACCATAATAGATTCTATAGTTCTTTGTTATCAACCATATAAAGAAAAGTAGCATAAAAAGACTTTTGAGTAGTAGTAACTGATACAGCAGTGCAAGAAACGAACATGATCGAATATAACATTAACAGAAATTTTGTTCTATTCCAACAACTAGAAGGAATACATTCAGAAACTATCAAAAGGAAACTCAGAGAGTAATTTAGAAGCTGCATCTCTTTGTATTTTAGTATCTAAACAACAAAGAAGGTCCAAGGTAAGCAGCCAAGTCAAAAAAGGATCGAATGACTAAGGAAACCATCCTTAGATCAATTTCTAGCATTGCTAAAATCTTAAAACAAAACGAGAAAATTGTAGAATTCCAGTATTAATTTTTGGTTGGTTAAAACATACCTGTAAATTGACATTATATAAAAAGGCAAAAAAGTAAACACAACCATTGGGTAGCTTCCCGGTTGAACGTAATCCGGCAACATGCAGGTCGGTGGCAGAGCCTTCAAAGTTCAAAGAGACCGTCCTCCGGTTAACCTTTTGTTGTTTTATAATTTATAGTATTAGTTCTCTGACTAGTTTGCCCTCAGTTTATTAGACTAACTGCGGGCGTGCCATTCATCTCGTATATAAAGACCTGCTGAGGCACTGGTCAAATAACTCTTGTCGGCAGGGCTGTGCGATCGTTCTAGAGAGTGAAACCTTGTAAGTTCTTCAAAAAAAAAAAAAAAAAAAAAAACATTTCTTCACTTGAACTTTGTTTTTCCCTAAATCCAATCCATAATTTACAAGCTCATAATTTCAGAATTTAGTTTCATGTAAGGGCCGACGAATTAGTTTAATCGAATGCAATGATAACGATAAATATGAGATGACTACTATACAATGATTCATGCTGAATGATCATAATTAGGGTTAGTTTTATTGGTTCGATTGTTACACATCTTCGTGTATGTTTTTCTCAGATCATGGTTGGAAGTAATATAAAGATGCATATGGATCTAATAAAGAATGAGAAGGCTCGTAATATAACTTTCAAGAAGAGGAAGAACGGATTGATGAAGAAGGCTTTTGAATTGAAAAATCTTTGTGATGTGCAGTGTCTGGTTATCGTTTATGAGAAAAAACCTAACGGCCAACTAGTTCGGTCGGAGATTTATCCTGAAGAACCTGAAAAGGTCGAGCAAATCATTGATACATTCGTCTCCAAGTCGGCCAAAGTAAGGAAACTCGAAAACTTGGCTGAATATTTCAACAAACAAATCATGCAAGTGAAGAAAGATACGGCCAAATTGCGCCAGAAGAACAACAAAGCTCGGTTTCATTCATCAGATGACAGGCTAAACGACTTCTCAACAAATCAGTTGCTTGATCTCTTAAAAAAGCTCAACCACAAAATCGAAGACGTGCAGCAGCGGTTTAATAAGCAATACGTAAGTGATGAGGTTGGCTCTATGCCCCCACAAACGGTGTGTGATCTCTCTAATTCTCAGCTCTTAACTACTCTTATTTGATTTACTGCTGAGAATTATTGAAAATTTTGCATGAACTTATTTACTAGTTTTGTTTATAAGTACAAATTCATGATTTTCAGGCTTTGGTTCCGATCAACAATGTGGACAATGTGAACTATTCTCAGATGGTTGCATTGAACCAATACCCTAATAGTGGTTCGATGATGTACTTAAGTGATATGGCTTTCACCGAAGAGCAAACTAATAATCTTCAACCCTTTCAGTACAATTTTTATCATCAGAGTTACAATAATGATTTGAACATAAACGGTAAGAAATACGTACGTATGTATAAACTCTGCATTATATTTTTGTCATAAACATGGTATGTGATTAACACCAGGCAAACATATGCAGGCATGCCACGGCAGAACTACAACATTCAGACTGCTACTGCAACATCAAACATGCCAAGGAGGGAGAGAACCCGGTCAGAATCTCTTGGTTTTATGGGCCTTCTAGAGATGAGGATAAGTGTGGTTTCTGGGAAGAAATTATGGAGCTGAACAATGATATTGCCTTGCCAAGGTTATGTGTTGGAGATTTCAATGAGCTTCTTTGGCCCCATGAGAAACAAGGGGGGAATGCCTGGTCCCTGAACAAAAGAAGGTTTCTAAGAGAATTCATGGATGCAAATGATTTGTCGGATTTAGGTTTCAAAGGGCAGAAATTTACATGGAAGAGCAACTGGGAAACCGAGACAGGGCACATCTATGAAAGACTGGATAGGGGTATTGTTGACATGCTTTGGCTGGAGAGATGGCCAAACACTACTGTGTCGCACTGTACCAGGGTGGGGTCTGATCATAATCCCATCTTGGTTGACACTGATCCGGTGCTTACTAAAAACCCAAAGTTGTTCAAGTTTGAAGCTTCGTGGGTGTCTATTGATGAATGCAGGAAAATCATTGTTGATAGTTGGGATACGCAGTTTAATGGGACAAATGTTGAACAATGGGTTCAAAAGCTTCACAAGTGCAGCACTCTTCTTACTGAGTGGAGTAAAAGAAAAGAGGGTAATAATAAACGCCTTATCAATCAATGTCTCAACCAACTGGAAGATCTGCAAAAGGCGGGGAGGACAATGTGCCAAGACCAGTAATTTATGAGCTAACTTCTACTCTGGGTGAGCTTTGGGCTAAAGAAGAGCTCTATTGGAAGCAACGCTCCCGTATCAACTGGTTGAGATGTGGTGATGCTAATACCCGCTTCTTTCATCTGACAACTATCCAGAGAAGACAGAGAAATAGAGTCCAAAAGATTAAAGACTCGGAAGAGAACTGAGTTTCCTCTGAACCATCTATCAGATTGGTGGTGGAGGATTACTTTAAATCTTTGTTTACTTCCTCTGGGATACGTGATTGGAGAAGTACTATGGGTCAGATCAAGAGAGTGGTCACCAATGAGATGAATGATGATTTGATTAGACCGGTCACAATAGAGGAGGTCAAAGAAGCTGCTTTTCAAATGGGGGACTTTAAGGCCCCAGGCCCGGATGGTTTTAATGGTTTATTCTATCACAACTTTTGGCAACATATCAACGTAATTATCAACTCCTCAGCCAAGGACATATGGGACAATGGTGACACTATCTGAGCTCTTAACCACACAAATATTGTCCTAATTCCAAAAGTTCTCAACCCAGAGTCAGTTTCCCAGTTTAGACCTATAAGCCTTTGTAATTTCTCCTACAAAATTCTCTCAAAGATATTGGCCAACAGACTCAAAGTTTGGCTCCCCCAGCTAATATCCCACCACCAAAATGCTTTTGTCCCAGAGAGACAGATCCAAGATAACATCTTAGTAGCTCATGAGGCTTTCCACTATCTCAAATTAAAGAAGTCTACTAAGACCTATGAATTAGGGCTCAAGCTAGACATGAATAAGGCGTACGATCGGGTGGAGTGGGATTTCTTGGAGAATACTATGATGTGCATGGGGTTTTGCAGAAAGTGGATTAGAGTAATAATGGCTTGTGTGAGCACTGTATCATTTGCAGTTTCCATGAATGGTAAACCAGGTGAGACTTTCTTCCCTTCAAGAGGACTGAGACAAGGGGACCCCTTATCCCCCTATCTCTTTCTGTTTGCCTCAGAAGTCCTGTCAACCATGATTTCTACTGCAAGTCAATTTGGAGAGGTGGATGGGATCAGTATTAGCCGTGGGGGTCCTAGCATTACTCATCTCCTTTTTGCAAATGATTCCCTCTTTTTTCTCAGAGCCGACGAGTTAAACTGCTTGAGAATGAAAAATATACTTGATCATTACTGCCTTGCTTCGGGCCAATCAATAAATTATGACAAGTCAAGTTTATTTTTCAGCCCGAACACTCCGGTCGAAATCAGAGACAAGATTGGTGGCATCCTACAAATCCTTGACTCTCCCAACCCAGGGAAGTATCTTGGTCTTCCTACCTTGTGGGGAAGATCGAAGAAAGATGCGTTGAGTTATGTTAA
Organism: Argentina anserina; assembly: GCF_933775445.1. NCBI lineage: Eukaryota > Viridiplantae > Streptophyta > Magnoliopsida > Rosales > Rosaceae > Argentina > Argentina anserina. The sequence continues at coordinate 12,301,701 of NC_065873.1, forward strand.
AGGAAGGTTGCAGAATAAGCTCCAAGGCTGGAAAACTGCAAATCTGTCCCTGGCCGGCAAAGAGGTCCTCATTAAGTCAGTAGCCTATGTTGTCCCGGCGTATCCGATGAACTGTTTTAAGTTCCCCATTACTTTATGCAAAGAATTTGATTCTACTATCGCAAAATTTTGGTGGGGTCAAAAAGAGGACGAGAGAAAGGTGCATTGGACCAGTTGGAGCAATTTAGGGAAAGCAAAGTCTGATGGTGGCCTTGGCTTTAGAAGTTTGGTAGATTTTAATGTGGCTCTTTTGGCAAAGCAATTCTGGAGACTTATCACAAACCCTCATGCTTTTTGGGCAACTATTATCAAGGCTAGATACTTCCCCCATGTCGACGGTTTAAACGCAGTCAAGGGTTCGCGTGCATCTTGGGCCTGGAGTAGTTTACTGCATGGTAGAGATCTTGTTTTTTTGGGGTCTCATTGGCAGGTCGGCAATGGCAAGAGTATTGGTATATGGGTGGACAAATGGATCCCTATGGTGGAAGACAAGTATCCACATCCTATCCTTCTTGTCCCTTATAGTTGTCCTAACTCTATGTTTGATTTAATGGACAGAGATTCAAATTCTTGGAATCTGAATCCAATCAAGCAATTTCTGAGTGCTCCTGAATCTGAAGCTATAGAGGCAGTAATCTTTGGGGATGAGGAGAGTGAGAACAAGTTAGTTTGGCCGGGGGAAAAGTCGGGGAACTACTCGGTTAGATCTGGATATCATCTACAACACTCTATTACTACTGGAAAGCATACATCAAAAGCTAGCACATCACATCACATTGCTCAGACTTCATAGAAATCTATTTGGGCTATAAATACTCTGCCGAAGATTAAGTTTTTTCTATGGAGAGTTATGGCCAATGCTCTTCTAACTAAACAAAATCTTTTCACCAGAAAAATTTCACATTCCTCTATCTGTCCTATTTGTGAGGTGCACCCTGAATCAGTGGAACACTGCCTTCTGCTCTGCCCTTGGGCTACTAAAACTTGGTTTGCAAGTTCATTATGCTACAAAGTTCAAGTGGAGAAAGTGAGTACTTTTGATAGGTGGTGGGATAGTATTCAGTCTCTAGCAGCGGGAAACAAAGATTCAAGATCTCACCTTCTCTCCATGGTAGTTTTTCTTCTATGGGAGATTTGGAAGGCCAGATGTATGTTCCTCTATCAGAACTCCCTCCCAGATCCCCTCCTCGTTGCTACTAATGCCAGCGCAGCCTTCTCTGAGTTCCTGCATGCAAAAAGCACTGTAAGTCCTCTTTCAAGCTCCTTCTCTTCTCCCCCTCCCTCTTTCCCCCCAACCCAAATACCTTTTCCCCCACCACCACTCAATGTCCACCGGCCAGTCACCTCAACCCAAATTTTGCTATGCCCTCCCCCCCCTCCCCACCATTCAGGGCAACTATTCCCATCAGTAACCGTTTTTCCCGTCTTTCCATTGACCTGGACAACACCGTACAAACACCAATCCCCCCTTCACCACCCCAAAATCCAAATTACTCTCACCACCCTCCTGCTCACCATCAAAATTCAATCCACACTAGCCATACTTCTCGGATTCACCCTCTATGTAATCCTCCTAGTATCCAGAACCCAAACAGCAAAAGTTGGATAAGTTTCGCCCCTCAGACATCAATCACCACAATCACAACCCCTCAATCTTGGATCCCCCCTCCACTAGGTACTATAAAGATCAACTGTGATGGCTCTTGGTGTGATCTAACCACGCAAATGGGCATCGGAGTGGTGGCGCGTGACTCTGACGGCCGCGTGGTAGCTGGAGCGTCTGGATTCGGCCGTGCTTCCTCGGCTCTTGAATCTGAGGCTTTGGCAGCGATAGCCGCTGTGGACCTTGCTCTAAACAACAACTTCCAATTAGTATTGTTTGAGTCAGACTCTCAAAATTTGATCCATGCATTAACTGGTTATGATCACTCACCTCACTGGAGTCTGAAGCCGGCAATTGATCGCATTCGTCGCGCTTCTATTTGGTCTACAACTTCGGTCTGGAAATGGATCCACAGAAAAGCGAATGGTGCAGCTGATATGGTTGCCTCGCTAGCCCGTAGGAAGATGTGCCCTGAGGGTTTCTAGACCCCCATCTTCCCTGGTTCATGTTCTCTCAAGAGATGGTCTACCTTGCCCGCCGCGGATGATCTAGTTTGTGGCCTGGTTTGGAGGTTTAGTTTCGCTGACTCTCATTGTTCCGAGTTGTCAAATTGCGGGGCTTTCCGCCAAATCTGTTTTTCAGATGCTTGTCTCGGTCTATGTTTGTTTCTACTTCTGCTTGTGTTTGGCCGTCCTTGTTTTTTGGGTTGGTCTGTTCGGTAACTATGGGTCTGGTTTGTAGATCCCTCCTTTGTTTCGTCTGCAATATATCATCTTTCGTCCAAAAAAAAACATGCCAAGTTACAATGAATCAAGTACATCTACAAGGTGTGAAAATCGTCTGCAATACAGAATCAACGATGAGAATTTGGCATTTTATAATCATGTCCCGCTGCAGACTGTGTATCCAATGTCTGCAAGTTATTTGTTTGATAATGGAAACCAATTCTTCTCAAGGGTTAGTGAGGATGATGAAGTTAAGCACATTTAGTGGACCTTACCTCAATGAAATCGAATTAGAACTATGTTGTTCTTTGAACTCTAATCTTTTGCTAGGTCATATGACCGTGTTAATGGTTTTTTGTTGTTCGTGGATATGAATTCAACTTGATAAACATTCTGTTGTCGCTATTTTTTTATTATTATGTTTTATGATATACTCGTTCAACTCAGACCCTTGGTTATTTTGCAACTTTATTGTTTCCCTTTTCTTTTGAGAAAAACACTCAGTTATATTTTTCTCAAAAGTTTTATACATGTCTACGCGGAGCTAGTGCTATATGTGGTCAGCCTCAAGCCCTCAACCATTTCTATCAAATTGAAATCTTTATAGTATCTCCAACAAAGGAGTTAAAACAATTTGTCAAATTTTGAATATGACATCTCACTTAGAATTGTCAAAATTGACAAACTTCCGCTCCAACCAAAATGTTTAATTCAAACATTATATTATATTTGGCATTGAAGGACAGAAGAGAAGGGAGACCAGAACAAGAGAGGGAGGGACAGAGAAATGATAAAGAAAAAAATGACTTCCTCTTCAATAATGTCAAATTTGACACTGAAGGAGAAAATGTCAATTATATGTCAGCTTTAACATTTTCGTTCGAGAGAATTTGATATTCAAATGTAACCGTTTTTATCCCACATTGGATTTTGACTCCATGGTTGGAGATGGCCGAAAACTGAGTAATTGTATAAAACATGTTGGTATATTGAAGGCATTACAAAATTAACAAGTAAACTGCACTCAATCATGTACGTTCTAAACCCCATTAGAAAAGGAATTGTTGCTCTGAATGACTTTTAAGTCTGTCCCTCCACCCCCCCCCCCCCCCCCCCCTCCCCCGTGGAAACACTTTCCCATCCAGACTTCTATAATTATTGGACCAAAATAACATTAACTTTATATTCCTTAGCTTTTTCAAATACAAGAAAAGAAAATCTATGGGAATTGTAATTTCCCATGACAATGGAAAGAGTAAGAAAATCATTTCCATTCCTTTCCATTTCGTGAACCAAACGAGGCCAAATGTAGGTCACAAACGTCAAATTGGAGAGTTTGTAAATCTATAATGAGGTGAATTGGTGTATAGCAACTTAAATCATATATTATACACCCACAGTCAGTCAAACCATACTAAAGTAAATTCTTAAGTGTGTATATATATATATATTTTTTTTGTTTTGTAGCTCGAAATAAAAGATCAAACCCCAAAAGTACATGGGTTAGCACCGCCGATCACCTAGTCAGCTGTTGAGCACCAGGTGGTACTCAACATCCGTCTGATCTAATCAAATAATGGTTAAACAGTCAAATCGGACGGTTGTTGAACACTACTACTATGCTCTTTCTTTCAAACAAGCCCACAAAAAAAACTAACTAATGTATACGTTGTTAATTAACTGAGAAGGGTAGATACTGGCTTTCCCTTAAGCTTTGTGGTTAAAATCGCAGAGTTACCGGGATCGAAGGCTTGTATGGACCTTTGGTGGTGGCGCCGCTGCGCCGGTAACTGGTTGTGTATCATGTTTGATCCCTAAGACCGAAGAAAACTAATACAGTAACAAATTGTATACATATCTTGGTCGTGTACCTTTAGGAGGGCAGATGGAGTGAGCAATTTATCTACTTAAATTTTGTTTTTCTGATGACAGAAACATGCACTCTCCTCAGTTTCGTTTCCAATGTGCTAAACCTTCTTCTCCTTCCCGGTTAATAATGTCCAATTAACTACTAATATATATATTAGTATGGTAATCAAGTCAGCCAAAGTGCTCAAGTTCATCATCATACCACGTAGTTATCTCCAACCGTCCGATCCTCCCTTCAAATCATTCTATATTTCAAACAAGAACACTTCTCTTTGGCCCTGACATGGCCGACCGCAGCAAATGTCAAACCCCAAGAAGTGCTTAATCCTCCACTTAGTTACATCTGATCACCCCTCATTAATTTGTTTATGCATCTCTTGTCAAGTGACTAATGTTTGTTTGTTTTACGTATTCACCTAAATCATCCCCCATTGGTTCCTACGAAACGACCACCGATTTTTCGTTTTATATAATTTCTTTCCCTCGACGGCTTGGTTTTGTTTATCATTGTTAGTGCTTAGCGACATGTATATTCCTTCATTATGGGGCTTCTTTTTGTCCTTCTATTATACGGTTCTAGATTGTTCTTCAGGGAGGTCAATTCATGCTTGTTTCAAAGTTGTTTGCTTTATATATTAACTCCTTCCGTTTCTATCAATGATGAATGTGGTTATGGTGGCGTGGTCGGTAATCATATGCTTGTCCTACGATCAACATTTCTTGGAAAATTTAAGTTTATGAATTGATAACCTTAATGCGTGTTAGGGGCTATAATTAATGGCCTTGTTCTTCTTCTAGTCTAGGTGTAAAGTTAGCTTGGCTGACTGGTTGAAGCATATTCCAATTGGCCCGGATCTCATATCAGTCGTATGAGAAATTCTTAGGTGGGGCGCATGCATCACGTGTACCGTGCGACCATCCACTCAAATGAGGACACTTGTTTAAAATATCCTCGCTGGCAGTGGAAAGAGAACTGATAAACTTTCCGACTGATCTTCGTTGAACTTCCCGGCTACCTGCATATCATCCACCTCAATCCGTCCTCAAAATTTTTAATTGAATTTATAGAAAAATCCAAACATCTATCCACGAATCCACCTCCACCTCCATCTCCCTCAAAATCTGTATTATATTTGTAGCAAAATAAAAAACCCAGAAGTTAATGAAAACCTTCATTGCCATTAATTCACAAAACTACCAGCAACCCATTAAGGCATCAAACGTCAAATTGAAATCATTTGTACAACTCCTACATCCTAATCCTCAAAGTGGCATCTAATTCACCCAAACCAATCTTCTGAGACCAATACCTCAAGTACACATTCTCCTTCAATCCCACCTTGTTTTAGAGATTTTGTAGGTATATTCACCGTCCAAAAAACCATAAAATTCCAAGAACCTGAACCCAGAAGATTTGAGAGATTCCTTTTCTGTTGGGTGGTGGTGGTGGTTGTGGATATCTCTTCTTCTGTTGGGTGGGTGGCTGCAGCTTAGAGGATTTGGGTATTCCCCAATTTTTTTTTGGGTTTTTGATTCCTGTAATCCCTTCCGACTCTTATAGAAGATCAAAGACATTTAAGGGGTTTTTGAATTTTGAGGGAGGATGGAGGTGGACGAGCCATAGATGAGATGGAGGTGACCGGGAAGTTCAACGAAAAAGCAATCGGCGAGAGTTGGTTCTCTTTCAACTGCCAACTAGGATAAACATAGACGGGTGTCCTCATTTGAGTGGATGGTTGCACGGTACACGTGGTGCGTGCGCCCCACCTAAGAATTTCTCCAGTCGTATGCAATTCGTTTTGCATAATAGGCATGTCATTTGGTGGTAACGATTTACTTTAGTACAATTTTAAGATTCCAACTCGATCGAGACATTCCTCTAAATTTAGCGCGGCGGTTAATAAATGAATGTGTGGAGTATCTGAGTATAGCTTTGTTAACAAGGAATAAAGAATCCTTCCCCACTAGTTTTACTCTGCATTTTGATCTCTTCAGCGCGGCGACAGCTGCATCCGAGGAGAACTTACCTATAGCCTCTTATAATAAAGTCTGATTCGCATAAAAAAAGAGAGAAATGAAGCATTTGCAAATGTTCACTACTGTCTGCTGGAGGTAATTATTCCAGAAAACAGAGAGTAATTTCCGACCTAGTAAAAGAAGAAGAAAAAAACAAAAAGAAAAAAGAAGAAAGAGAAGAGCAATGGCTCTCCAAAGAAGAAGAAGAGCACTGGTCAACACTGGCATTAATTGAATGTGACCAATAATGACCCGCCACGTATGGGCGCTCAGAACCATGCACATCCTGGCATCCATACCTTACCATTCATCAATTGAGAGAGTGGGTCCCACGCGGGGAGATGATCACGAGCCCAAGTTGGAGCGTCTCTCTCCTCTCTTGGTACAAATAAGAGATATATTCCTGGCACAGTAGAGCGCCACGTTTGGTCCGTGAGATTTTGACTCGTGTATATCTAGACCTGATTGCTGATTGGTTGCTGGGGGACCGAAAATATCTATATCGATGCTCAGCCAAGTTCTAAGATATTTCTGTCGTTGACCCTTTAACCCCTGCCCGATCCATCTTTGATCCTTCCCACCCACCCATCCACTCACTCATCTGCTCTGTCACTTCCGGCCACCCTACACCACCATTCTAGCTGATAAGTTTACGACAAAAGCAAGGTCTGTGTAGTACATTCTATCAAATACAATAGTACCTCGATTGCACTAAGATATGGATATTTGGTTCGTAAGATCTATTCATCATCTTCTGTAGGCAGGAATGAATGAATCCTAATCAATTTCCAGACTACAAACGATCATATATGGGAGCAGTTGGAGATGTACAAGTATATATCCATGTTAAAATACAAAAGCCATCTTATGTGTATAACAGCGGCGGATCCAGGATAAAAATGTCATATTGACTAATTTTAGGAACATAACTAGGATTTTATGGGGCGGACAACAACTTTAACCGAAAGCTAAATTTTTTTTCTTCAGATTTACAATATACAGTGTATAAAGTTCATATAATTAAAAGTAAATTAAACCTAAATATTCCTACCATTCTCTATAAGCTTAAGTTCTTAACTAATCCATACAGACAAATACTCAATCTCTCATTTGGCCATTCTCTAACATACCACCAAATTTCAGATTCCAAATTTTCAATCATTCCAAATCGATAGTTTAACCAACAAACTCATATGCCAACACTAATTCCCTACAATCTTACCAAACTCAAATAGACAAATAAAATACTCAATCTCTGATTATAATCTATTCAGCTATTCAGTAAGACAGTAGCAAGACTAACACATTAACACCCAATTTCATATAATCATATTCCAAATTTCCAATAAGATTTGTTTAACCAACAAAGTGAACAAACCCATATACCCACCAAATTTCAAAATCTAATCATTCCATAATTAGTATCAAATGATTTTAATCAGTATCTGATTCAATTTTAAAAGAACTTAAAAGAGAACTAGATAAGAGCTAAATTTGTGGGTTACAAACTCTGTTCGAAATATCGCCGATATATCGCTGATATTTCGAATCCGATACGATCAGAGCATATCGGTCAAAATTTATCGGTCAATGCAAAAATGATGGTCAACAGTCAAATATCGGTCAAATTTTGATTTTTTTTTTCAATTTTTGTTTAATTTTTTAATATTTATTTCCTCTTTTTTTGCAGAACTTATATTTTTTTTTCATTTTTCATATATATTTTTAATTTATATAAATTTTAAATATATATGATGAATTTCAAGTCTAAATAATCATTCTTAAATACCTATTTTTATTATTAGATGTCGTTCGTGTACTTTAATTGTCATTAAATCAAGTATTTATTTTATTTAGTTTACTTAGTACCGTTTTTTTTAGTTTATTTGGTACATATTGAAGTATAATTTTATAAATTTTATTGAAAATAAGCAAATCCGATAAAACCGATATATCCCCGATAAAACCGATATATCCCCCGATATATCGTTTTACCTCTCGACCGATACGATGCCGAAAACGATATTTAGACCATTGGTTATACAGTAGAACGGTAAAAGTTGGTTTAAACGATATTGAGAGCAAAGAGACCTCGTACAATCGATTGATTTATTTATTTTTTAAATAAAGGGTTTTTTTTTCTGGACATAAATCTCACCTGGCCTGGATCCGCCCCTGGTGTATAAGCAAACTAGTGAACTAGAATATTTTCAAACAAAGACCTACTTATGTTAAACTTGCTTAAAAGTTTTTAGAATTAACTCCACTAGACCAGTGACTAACCTTTTCTTTAATGTGTTTAGTTCTATTTATATAGTTTATTTCCACTTCGATCAATCTACTACTCTCCATTGACATTCTACAATAAAGCGTGGCTCAACTTGTCCTCATATAAGACTTCTTTAGCAACTAAAGAAGCAAAAGCACACACTGACATGCACACACTTATTGTGTATTTAAAGAAGATTTCCATATTCTCTGATTCAAAAAAGTATTGCATAGCATCCCAAAGTAACAACTCATTTAATTCATGGACAGTTAGAGATAGTCTTATGCAACAAAATTGTTGATGATGAGCATATAATGAAGGTACATATACTGGCCTCTATATAGTTGATGAAGATCCAAAGGTGTGGAGGACAAGTCATGAAGATTTGATATGCAAAATGAGAATTAAAGTTGTTTCTTAATTGGACAAAGAAAAGATTATGGTTTGTTTTTCCTACCAAAGAAGTCTCCACCGATTTGATTATGGGTAGATTGATATATATTTGGGTATATAGAAATTGTTATAGAAAATGGATTTATTTTAAAAGGTGTATTCCATATTTATATGGATTTTTCCTTTTCTATCTAAAGTTGTATTAGGAAGGGATTTGGGCTTAATACCTATTTGTGCTAGGGTTTAGAGGATCATGGCCGCCTGGTATATATAGGATGTATACATGCAGTAGGTTTTCAAGCCTTTAGGAGACACGGACAAGAAACAAAGAGGAGAAAGAAGGTGAAACCAAAGAGAAGAAAATTCACAAAAAAAGAGCTTAGTGCTAGGAGATCTGTGTGACTCCATTGAAGACCTTAGTGGCAACATCAACGTTCTTAGTGAGGTTGATCATTCGCGTGACTACAACGATCTTAGTGAGGTTGTATCGACACTTGAAGCAACGATCTTAGTAAGGTTGTTTCATACTTGATTGTGACTATCAAGTAAGAAGTTTTTTTTTTAACTTTTGAGAATAACATTATTATTGATTAAGGTGTAATCGTAATACCGTTTATTCGAAAAGAAAAGTAAAATTATTCTACATATTCTGTTGCTATTACTCGTTATTGTTATATCTTGTATTTTCATATAATTTACCCACGCAACTCGCCTCTTCTATCGCTCCCTCTTGGTTCATTTGGCATCATTGTAGTCAGAGCTTGCAAAGATAACACCACCCTGTATGGTGATGCTTGGAACAACAACTCATGCCCATATTTTGGGATTCCCAACCATGCAGTCACATTTGCTTATAGAATGTGTGATCTCATTATTTTATTAATATTAGTGAAGCCATCAGGCATCAAATTCGTGATATTCTGAAAGTCGATAGTATGTTACACTTTTAGCTCAGTTTGAACAATGCAAAGATCATAATGTGGCATAGCATGGACACTCGACACCGATTACTTTTGATGCTCATTTGGAATGTGATCATTCAAATCTCCCCATAATCGCATGAAGTATGTCTCATCTAAATGACAATTTACAATTATCGCAATAAAGAGATCCCCGGTGGGTTGGTTTTAACTAATAGACAATTATTGGTGATTGATAGCCAAGAGAAATAGCTAACTAATCGAATCTGATGATCGATTTTAGTGTGCAATGGAGGCTAAAGTCTCTTTTTGGTACTATATGAAGTTAATATTTTATATATATCTATATGTAAATTCAATAATATAAATAAATTAACTATTTAAAAAAGGGATTTGTGATGTTTTTGCTTGGAGTTGGATTATGAAGTGGTGTTTTATTGCTGGGAAGTTGTTTGGTTGCTGCCTGAAAGTTGTGTTTGTTGCTGGGAAGAAGCCTCAATTTATAGGCTCTTCAGGTGAGGCTAAGACACATGTTAATGGTATAAAGCTCTTGGATATTAGAGAAAACCATAATGTTAAGGCTAAATATCCAGAGTAAGACAATAACCACATGGCTTAGAGTTGCTTTATTGTACTGTTAGGGTGAAGTATGAGAATGGAGAAACAAATATCCTACATAATGGCTACTGTGTGGCCACAATCTTGATGTTAGTACATTTGGAAAGGCTTGTAACATGGTAGTACTGATAATAGATAAAAGAGGAAGTCAAATGTGGCTTTTGTATTTGATGCATGAGAAGGTGAGTTACTGCAGGGTAATTGTGAGCATAATTAATGGTATTGTTGGGAGAATTAATTGTTTTGAGTTTCAAGAGTAAATATGTTTAAGCATATGGGCTTGAATTTCTCATCTTTTCATGTTCATGTAAAGATTAAGATTATTGAGCTTGATAATATTTCCGTCCCAAGTCCAAGATCGTCGATAATCTATGTCTAAAACATGCCTTATGTACTCCCGTTACCTTCTACACCATACTCAAACTTATAAGCCCTAAGAGAGTGATTGTGGCTTGGGTCCACGTGCGTGGGATGCCGGTAATATTTTTTCGCTTTCCGGATGTATTTATGCATGCGTACGTTCTTATTATGCCTAGAATATGTGTACGGTGTATTTGTGCCTTTTTGGATATCAACAATCCAATATCCCCGTTTACAAAAGTCAATTAATAAACCGATATCAATTTTTTTTCTCCTTGCTTTGATGTCTAGCTCAACATATAGAGCCCAAAGATAGTTTAAGGAAAGGTCCATCCTACAACAACCTTCCCATTCAAGACAACAAGTAGCACCTGCAAATCCTCATCGTTGTGTCGAACCTCCAAAACACCGCCGCCGTGCCGAACAATGTTGTTGCTGTATGCGCTCCTCTAGTCGTCACAAACCCAAAATTGTCACACAAACAACGCACAGCAAAAGCTACCGCCAACATCAAAGTTTTAGTCCCTTGATCGGCGAGACCGATAATTAATCTCTAGTTTTGTTCTTTTTGCTTTTGTTGAACATGGTTAATCTCTAGTTATAAACTAAGTAAATGGGTTATTAATGTAACAAGACTAAAACATCTTTTAACTGAAGATACATTATGGTTTTTATCTCACAGTCACACACTAATAAAACATGTTTACATGTGCTCCTTGTTGCCCAATCACATGATGCAACTATTGTTTCCACTACCAAAATATCACAGTCACACACTAACAAAACATGTTTACATGAACACCAATATTTAATCCTCATCTTCTGTTTGTTATATAAAAGCAGCAATAATTCCACCCAATTATCAGTACTAGAAAATAGCCCGCGCGTTGCAGCGGATTTGACTCTTTTGCAATGAAGTTCACGTAATATGAAAGTAAAATTAGGAAGAAACAACTAAAACTGAAAATAAAAATTGAGTATTGGCATGGACTAAAAATTAAGTATTAGCATTGACCAAAAGTGCAATAAAAATTTTCCTTTTGTACAAATAAGATCGAGACCATTTTTTTTTGTTTTACATTATTAAAAGTGCATCAAGTTCATTTATTTGAAGTTTCTCATGATTCACTTGAACAAAGGATAAAAGGAATATTTACTTCTATTTTTTTCATACATCATTATGCTAATATACCCATCTTTATAAAATATAGAAATGGATCATGATCATGATCATACAACATCAGAGATCACCAACACTTGATTGAATAAGAAGAAAAAACAAAATGAAGGCCAACATCGAATATAGGAAGAGTAGCAAAAGTTACAGGGAAGAACCAAGCACAAAAACTATATATCAATAGTTATATTAAGTATATTACATAAGCTTCTTTGTAAAAATAGGAAGCTCTACTGGATGAATTAATAACTTGAAGCCATTTACAGTAATGTCTTCCCAATTCCCACAAAAGAATAAAAAAGTAAAACAAATAGAATAGAACGAAACATAATAAAATGAGCAGCAATTCTATCTCATTGGATGAAAACCCAACACCAAAATTCAATCACAAAGCTTGTTCAACTGTCGGAGGCACACTGATTAGCAAGTACATATAACTACTTCAGCAAGCAGGATCTATATTAGCTTGTTGATTCCCATTGAAATTCTAGAATCACTCTACTCAGAACTGAGAAAAAAAAAGAATAAAGATTGAAGTATCTACTGAGGAAGCCACAACAAAGAACACCACTGATTATCCTCGACGTGAAGATAAGACAGAATGCAGAAACTACATTTAAATATTATACACCAAAAGAATATTAGATTAGGCAAAAGTTCTTTAAACTTTAATATATATATTAGTACAATTGATACAAATTGAAACTTCAGCATATCTATTAAGTTCAATTGATGACTTGATGTAAAGTGAATGACAAATTCAAAAACGAAGCATAAAAGTCTGGAAACGAAAGTAACTATATTGAGCCTCCTACATATATAAGTAAAGCCTTATATCTCTACTAACAGGAGCTAACTGTATTTTAAAACTAATCCTAGCTGTTTTTTTAGTTCAACACAGTTTAGGAGTTTTTTTTTCTTCGTTTCCAAAACTTCATACCTAAAAAAGAATAGTTTTCACGGCTGGTAAAAAATGCAGACTGCCGCTTACCGTTTTGATACACATGGTTTAGCAAATGTTTCTGGGAAACTCGGGTACCTTTCTATGCTAAAAGAACAGAAGCAAATGCTTCAGAGTTTCAACTTTTAAAATTTCTGTCTTATTGAGGTAATAGTTTCTAATTAATAGTTAGTCAATTTTGGCTATTGTTTTTGGATTTCAACTCTTACATGCATTTCAATAACACTGATGTTCAATTATACATGTTCAGTATGAGCCATGGAAAAGTAATATCCAACAGCTCAGTAAATGTTTAAATTTCACATGTTACTTCATGTCAACCAGTTTTTGTAAAAGGTCTTATTTTAGGAATCACCATTAGTGGAAGACGGAGGGATTCTGAACAGAATGCTAAAGGTAGCAGAAATAATGGTAAAACCATTAATTTACTTTTCTTCAACTGTCAGTAAATGAAAACTAAGTTGTGTTTGGCAAAGGAAGCAGAATAAACAGTATATGGTGCTACTGTGGTAGCACAGATAGAGCATGAGAGGGACATTCTCTCTTTGCTAATATTTTAATCTGCAGCATTGTTTATGATTTGGATTGCTTATGATGATTAATGTATAAATATGAAGAATAGTGACATCAGTTGACAACATATGGTTTAGTGTAGTGTTAACTACTTAACTGTACTACTGTACCATCAAGTATGATCATGAGCTATACTCAGTCATATAACCAATAATATGTATTGAAACAGACATAGCACATACAAAAACAACTATCTTAGAGTGATGTGCATATGATACTAACTACTAATTTAGTGATTTGTCCATTTCATTTAAAAGAAGACAAAAAAACTTGGAGACAATCCACAAAGTTGAAGATGAAATTCAGATACATTTAAGAATCCATTAGAATGAGAAACATATCAAATGAAATCTTTGATGAAGCTAAAGTATACATACCTTCTTAAGGAACACTAAAAAACTACAATTTGGTTTTCTATTTTAAATAAGCTACTATTAGTTTTACATCAGTACTGCAACAACATGTTTGATCAAGCAAATGTAGTTTTATGGTTCTTTTGACATGCAATTAGAAAATCTCCTGGACACCTCTCAAGTCATCAAAAGCTAGTGACATAATACGGTTATAAATTTGCTTGAAATGTTAGACATTATATGCATGCATAAAGACAACCAAGTATTTTGTCCTGCAAGAAGAATACGATCCACTTATTCCAGGATACACTAAAAAAGAGATGAGACATACCTTAATGAAGCAATCCTATTTATATAATAAATGCAGCAACTTCTAATGTGGATTCATTTTTTATGCAAATGAATCAGCCATTTGCTTCATCTCAGGAAGAAAACTTGAGAGCATTATAGTTCACCTTGCACATCACAGCTTGATGAACCTATTCAATCTTTCATTACCATACCTGAAACATAAATGGGGCTTGCTAATGTAAGGTTGAACCTAGTTGAGTCATCCCTGATATATCCGCAGGAAATATATCAACTCTAGATCAATTGTAAATTTTTTTTTCCTTCTGAAATTAGAACATAAAAGTTCTATTGGTTAGGATTTCATAATCAATGTTTGATACCTATAATCAACCAAGCCAATAAGATTAATTGGTGAAGCTCATGATCTTACAATTGATAAGCATTTTAAGAAGGCTACTGCACCTAAAAAGCTACAAAATTGAACAAAGAACTAATAAAGTGACAAACCTGACTAAATTCTGTACAATGTAATCAAAATTATAGAACGAAATTGAATGAGAAAAATCAACAAATACTTACAGAGAGGCATTTCAGCAATTTGTAGCTGAGGTGTACAGTAGGAATGTTAGCAAGAGAAGAGAGGTCTACAGTATGATAGATATCCAAGCATTGCCATGGGCTATTTATATGAGTAAACCACAGCTGTACATACCACGTAGATAACCATCTCTTATCCTCTCTGTGAATCGAACGGTTCAAGTACCTGTAAAATACATATGAGTTATTCCTAGCAACAACACTCAAAAGTGAAAACCAATAGCAACAACCCAAAAGCTCCTTTACTAACCGATCAAGAGAGTCGGTAGATAAACCAAGCAATCACCAATTACCTTGGTACCTTAGTACATAGACCACAGTAAATAAACCAAGCAATAACCAATGCTGAAGGCAAAAAAAAAAAAAGGATACAGAGGTCTACGATTTGTAGTTTAGAGATGCAACTTCAACTAAATCAAATTTAATTTTTCTTTCAAATCTTACATTGAAAATTTGCATTGATTCTGGAAAAAAGAAAAGAAAAGGTGCATAGATTCTAGAAATTATATAAAATTGTACCTTAAAACTGATCCAATCTCGGCCTGATTCTTCATTCATGATCTCAATCTCTTTTGATCGATGTGCATCACTCGACAGAGAAGAAAAATCTCTTGAACCAAAGAAGATACAATATATTAATACAAAAGGTACACCACAGTTATTCCTACACATAAAACATATTAATAAGAAACTAAAAGTCTAACAGGAGGTACAGTATCCTTCAATCAAACACCAAATCACAAATCATCTTACAGTGACATAGTCTCTAAGTAAATTATAGATACAATTTAAAGTAATTTGATTTGTTTAGCACTAAAACACCAACAATTATCAGTATATTTGGTTACAGTATACAAACCAAGAATTGCATACATCAAGAAAGCACAAAAACTTAAATTAGAATAAGCAACTGAGCATAACTTCTTGATTCCACCGTGAGGCCTCACATCTTCAATGAAGTACCCAAGGGGAGCTTTTTTGAGTTTGGTGCATTTAGTACTGCTAGACATCTACTTGTTTAGTTTAGTTTTCCCACCCATGTAAAACAGATCAACTAAAGAGTCAGCACCAATACAAACTGAATAATAGAGTGAGAGGAGACACAAACTACATCAATATAAATTGCACAGAACCAAGAAGCCTTGGCATTTAATTCAGAATCAAGTAGAGTGCTAACATACATGTATACAAAATTGATAAAATTCAAGTGGGACTACTTTAAAAACTTTGAAACCCATATATAAAAAATTGATAGAACTCAGGTGGGACTACTTTACAACTCTAAACCCTATCACAGATATAGCTAAAATCTGAAACGTATGACATATATACCCCAATTTAAAAGCCAGGTGAATGTGGTCTTTTGGTCTTCATATACAATCTCCTCACTTCAAGGTTTTTTTGTTGCATGAAATCAATATTTGAATCAAACCAAAATACCAAATTAGATGACATAAATGAAGCAAAGGATATTAAGATTCGAACAACCCTTACTGATATAGAGCAATTCATAACTGTATTAAACTGACATAAAATTGGGTGAATTTATAGTTAATACATAATTTATAGGAGATGGGTTATGGGTTATGCATTATAGCTCACACGAATAGGGAGATCAAACAATGTACCTTATTTCCGAGCAACAATCTGAATAACCTGGGAAAATAAAACTCAAAATCAGAGAATTTGTTATGGGTCTCTGTATGTTGCGATCAGAGAGAAATCACAAACAATCAATACCTACTCATAGATTAAAAATTTGTCAATACCATTCAATATAAATAGTCATTAAACTTCGTAGAACAGTTTGCAATTTACTATCACAAAATGTACAGGTTTGGGTGATAGAAAATAAAGATCTTATGTAATTATCAAGTCAGATAGAAAGTAAAATGCAATAATAGTATAACACACTAAGTCTTGCAGCCTACCAATATTGACTGAGTTGGTAAACAATTCATAAAAAAAACACACAATTGCAGAAAACAAATACAAATCCAAATTTGCAAACCCTTCTTACAGAAGACCCAAACCAGACTGCATATGATTATGTCCAAAATTAAAAGATATATGTACTATTGTTTTTCCTATTTCACTGCCTTCGTTTTGGTTAATTACCTAATTTTGGTTATGCCAATCTAATTGAAAAGAAGAGAACTTGTACTGATTTCTAGTTCTGCAAATCTAATTGAAGCCCAGAAATCAAATAGGATTTCTCAATGTAATGCTCTTTATAATGATTTCTTATGTCTTCAGCTGTTTTGACCAAATTCTATTAAACCCAAACATCTAAAATCGCAAAAAATCCAACACCCAAGTATATGCTCCATCATCACAGAAAGACCCAAATCCTCTTAATTTCTTACTTGAGCAAGAAAAAAGGCTGCCGCATGATCATTGAAATACAGTTAAATAATCAATGCCCAAACATCTAAAATCGCAAAACATCCAAGACCCAAGTATATGCTCGATCATCACAGCAAGAAAAAACTTCGAACAAAAATTGAACCAAGTACCAGAATCAATTAACATACCCGGAGAGAGATCGCTTCTTCTATCGCCCTTTGACCTCGATCTCTGTCTCTATATCCCTAACGGAATACCAGAATATGAGGAAGATTTCCAATGAACTGGATAGAGGAGGAACTAACCGATCCAGACTGCTATAGAAGCTTCAGGAATCAGGAGAACGACGCGAGGAGGTGAGAGTTATAAGAAACTGACGATCTGGACTTTTACACAGACGCAAATGGCAAGAGTGCAGTTATAAGCAGATGGAGGGCATAACCGTAATTTCCGCGCGAGCTGGGAACAGTGCTTAGCTACAGTGCACCGACCAACTCAAAAATAGTATATAGTAAATTATAATATCCTTAAACCAAACCTATTACTATAATCACGTTGTTAAAGACTTAAACTACCGAAAGTTGCCAACAACCAAGTGGCAGCTTGCTGATGGATGCCGTGTACTTATGTATGCATGATTATGATGAGTCATGCATGATACATGACGTGCCATTCGGGGCCTGCTGGTCATGTTGGTCAAGTTGCAAAATATCATTGCCACGTACACAGCAATCTAACGTGAGCAAGCCTCGGCCCTCCTAAAGATCTCCTCCCTCTCTCTCTCCCTCCCTCTCCCTCTCTCTGTTTTACCAAACTAAGCCAAACCTCAGCCTCTTGAAAAATATTCCACCTCTCTCTCTCTCTCTCTCTCAATTTTTACAGTCACATTTTTTTCCAGCTTATCAAGGAATCACTGAAGCACCACCGAGGTGTTCTTCTTTTCTCAATTTGATCTCTTTTAATCTTTTTTTTTCTCGCTTCCGTAAATTTTTTAGTGCTTTCCTCTGCAAATCTAACTGCTCTGGGCTTTGGTAACCTCGGTGATTTTGATTTTCTCATTTCTGTGATTTAGGTTTTCGAATTTTCCAGTTTTTGGATTTGCAGTTTTCATTTTCCAGTTCGTGGAAGAAAATTCATAGTTGTATTTTTTAATTTAGTGAATGTTGGGTGGTTTTTGGCAGAGATCGAAGGGCAGTCGTTTTTGTGCCTGTAATGTTGTCATGTTGGGGATGTTAAACCACAAACTTTTGATTCTTGATTGTGGAAATTACTTGCGCGCTGTTGTTACTTTGGTTGCCCAAGTGGTGAATTTGTGAGTTATGGCCTGCTCATCGGAAAGATGGATCGATGGACTGCAATTCTCCTCAGTGTTTGGGCCTCCCCCGCAGGATGCTCCGCGGCGGAAGGTGACGAATCATTTTTCATTTCTTATCATTGAATCTTGATCTCCTTGACGTCATCCGTTTAAGAGTATGAATTTTTGCTCAAGCTATTTAGTTGAGATGCACAGTAGTTGTCAAGATTACTACCTCTAAGTGTGTCGGTAGCTGAGGAATTGGACAGACTCTTTAGCACGACCAAACATGGCCCTTAACAGATATCATGATTTGGTTAATGGTCTGCTGTATTCATCACGGCCTCTTTCTTCGATCTGGAAGATTTTAGAAATTTGGCGTCTATAACAATATTACAGTACCAAGCTCGATTTATTTTCAGTTTCTAGCATTGATCAACTTCTTATAGAAACTGATAAAACATGCATGCCTTTTCTCTTTCCTGCCTCTTTGTAGGCTCAAATCACGGCCTATGTGGAGTACTTTGGTCAATTTACATCAGAACAATTTCCAGAGGATATTTCTGAGGTAAGCCCTTTGTGTTTTTACTGTGATTCCTGAGCTCAGTCTTATTCTGCATAATTGTGAAAAAAAAAAATCCAAATTCTTCTTACTTGAGTAGTCAAGTACAGAAGAGGATTTGTACTTATATATATTGTCTTTTGGCAGCTGATCCGTAACCGCTACCCTTCCGAGGTGCAGCGTCTCTTTGATGATGTCCTAGGTACTTATAATTTGACCCTGTTGGTTTTTGCAATGATTGATTAGGCTGGTAATTTCATGTTGTGTTTCTGATTATTGTTTAATGACTACTCTATGTACTTGGATGGATTCCAGCTATGTTTGTTCTTCATCATCCCGAGCACGGGCATGCTGTGGTCCTTCCCATTATTTCATGTATCATTGATGGCACTCTTCCCTATGAAAGGACTAGTCCACCATTTGCCTCTTTCATATCCTTAGTCTGCCCAAGCAGTGAGGTGATTGATCAACTGGTCTTCAAATATGTTTGCCACTCTTCTTGTGTATGCTTATATTGGGATTGCTTTTTTTTGTTGATGGACTGTGTTTGAGTTTTACTTTAATTTGACATTGTAGTGTGTTCTAATTGGTTATTTGTTTTAATTTAGCTCTGATCCTTATCCCATCATTATTTTTTATTAATTTGTTTGATTACTTTAATATATATGATGACCGAAATCAAGCAAATCAATGTAGAACTCAACCTCTACTATTTCAAGTATTATGTACAACTGTACTCTAGATGCTCTTCACAAGTCATCCATAAGAACCATGGTGACTTGAGGAGGGTCCTTAAAACAAAAAGGTTGAGAAGGCTCAATTGATGCTTCCCTTAGTATGGAAAACTGCAACTATGTCAAGTTCAATTTGGACAGAAAATGTATTGTCCTTTATGTGTTGTCAAAAAAGTCTGGGATATTTTACTTATATTAATTGTATCTTTGACCTTCACAGAACGAATACTCCGAGCAGTGGGCTCTGGCATGTGGGGAAATTTTACGAATCTTAACTCATTACAATCGCCCAATATACAAGGTAGAACAACAGAATAGTGAAACAGAAAGAAGCAGTAGTGGAAGCCATGCTACAACAAGTGATTCGGTTGATGGTGAATCCAGCCATGTACCATTAGTACAGCAAGAGAGGAAGCCTGTAAGACCGTTATCCCCCTGGATAACCGATATATTGCTTGCTGCCCCACTGGGTATCAGAAGTGATTACTTCCGCTGGTGAGTGCACTGTGTCATGAGATTGTATTTTCATGTCTGTTGAAAAGCATAGATGTCTTTCGAAACCAGCTCTGTGACAAAAAAAACCATTTCAATTGCAATCTAAGTTTTACAATAATATTCAAGGTAGTTGGATGTTTGTTTCTATCAGAAAATTTAGTTAAATATGTCTTTTAACTTGCAAGGTATTAAGGCTTCCCAATTTTATATATTTAATTTGTATGTTATGTTATGATTACCTTTTGGCTGTCAATTAGTATGAGTATTCTGTGTGCGAATATTCTACATGCATCCCTGTAGTTTAAATTAGATGAATTTGGGCTAAAAAACTTTAATGTTCATGCTGGTTTGGCCAGGTGGAGGTTTTCATATGAATTTAAACCAGTTCTGTGTACCCAAAGAAAGATATGGTTACCATGATATAATGAATTTTTGGTGGCTATTATTTTGTAGTAATTTTTCTCATATAAGTGATGAAGCACAGGCTTTGATCTTTCTGTTGGTTTCTTTGTGCATTCTTATGTAATATTAAATACTTCGCATACTTGAACAGGTGCAGTGGAGTCATGGGGAAATATGCTGCGGGAGAACTAAAGCCACCATCAACTGGTTAGTTTAGCTTCCTTAACGAGTCTATTATAATCTTGCTGCATGTATTTAATTTTTCTTAACAATGCTTCGTTCCGGTATAAATTCAGCAATGGATTGTATTCAATGCATGATTCATGAAAGTAGTAGTGCTATATTAGTCAGGGTTTTGTACCAAATTAAAACCGCACGTTTAGATAAAAATTCTCGCCTCTTATTTTGCATGAATTAACTCATTGTTCATTGGTTTAGTTTCTTAACCTTTTGTCACAAAAGTGTCATAATTTTAAAAATCTGTCAGTTCACTTTAATGCTGGACTTCCTAACTGTGATGAACTGATTATGAATGGTTCATTAATTTACTTTTGATGTTTGGCCTTTTGGTTCTTCTTCTGTTTTGAGCAGTGGTTTGCTCATCTGACTACTGTACTTTACTTGTAGTTAAAAGAAATTCCTTGCTTTCAGATAGGAGAAATAAATTAACATCTTCACTTGTGATATTTTTTATTATTGTCCTCTGATATCATTGCATGTCTACAAATCTTTTAATTGTTCTGAATATCTTCTCACACTGCAATAATGATTGAGATTGAATTCATCACTAGGGAAAAATAATATTTGTGAATGACCTTTATTCTTTTGTTTTCTCTCCACACTTAGCTTCTTCCCGTGGATCTGGAAAACATCCTCAACTCATGCCATCAACTCCTAGATGGGCTGTTGCAAATGGTGCTGGAGTTATATTAAGTGTTTGTGATGAGGAAGTTTCTCGCTATGAAACTGCTACGTTGACAGCCGTAGCTGTCCCTGCACTTCTACTTCCACCTCCAACAACAGCTTTTGATGAGCATCTAGTGGCAGGACTACCAGCTCTCGAGCCATATGCGCGTTTATTTCACAGGTAAATCTTTAACCTTCATCTCGAGTCGCGAAAAAATCAATGACATGCATTTCATTGCTCATAGCTATTGATTTTTATTCTCGGAAATAGGTATTATGCTATTGCTACTCCAAGTGCTACCCAAAGGCTTCTGCTTGGACTTCTGGAAGCACCACCATCATGGGCTCCCGATGCACTTGATGCAGCTGTACAGCTTGTGGAGCTTCTTCGCGCTGCTGAAGATTATGCATCTGGAATACGGGTAAGCTGGAAGGACTGGTTGAACATCAGACTTATATTGAAGCTGAATTATTGTAATTAGATACTATACTGGTGAACATCAAACTAGATCCGTGTCGTATCATCAGCTTAAGCCTTTCGGGGCGATCATTCTTGCGTCTTGCAGCTTTGCATACTTAAAAAAGAAGGGTCATGTACTATGTAAATTGTAGAGTCAAGTGAAAGAGCAATCACTAATAAATAATTTAAATGCATGTCATGTTGCATAGACAATAATTGGAATCAAATTTGAACTACTAGAATGATTGTTCTGAACCTGAGCTTTTGATGGTAATTGAAGCTGAACAGAGGGACATCTGACTTTTGTTCTCGGATGATCTTTTTCCTTCTTCCCCTTCTGTCCTGTGTAGATATGCTTATAGTAGTTCTGAAAGTTGATGAATATAGCATCTTTGTTAAATGCATTTTCTTCTTTGACAATGTAGCTTCCAAGGAACTGGATGCATTTGCATTTCTTACGTGCAATTGGGACTGCAATGTCCATGAGAGCAGGTATAGCAGCTGATGCTGCAGCAGCTTTACTTTTCCGGATACTCTCTCAACCTGCATTGCTTTTTCCTCCCCTAAGACAGGTTGAGGGAGTTGAAGTTCAACATGAGCCTTTGGGTGGCTACATCTCAAGCTACAGGAAGCAGGTACGAGTAACCAACTTTCAAGTTTCTGTGATTCTTCAGCTAAAATCATTTTGTTCTGATTTCTTTCTTTTTCTACTTCAATCTGAACCTTTCTCTGCTCTCAGTAGAGTAACTTTTAATTGAATCTACCTACTATCTCAAACTTCCTTAACCAGATAGAAGTTCCTGCGGCTGAAGCAACAATTGAAGCTACTGCCCAAGGGATTGCTTCTATGCTCTGTGCCCATGGACCTGAGGTTGAATGGAGAATCTGTACCATATGGGAAGCCGCCTATGGTCTAATTCCTTTAAGTTCCTCCGCAGTTGACCTTCCTGAGATCATTGTTGCTACTCCATTACAGCCTCCAATATTATCCTGGAATCTATACATACCCCTCCTTAAGGTTTTGGAATATCTTCCTCGTGGAAGTCCATCTGAAGCTTGTCTAATGAAGATATTTGTTGCCACAGTTGAAGCAATTCTACAAAGGACATTTCCACCTGAGTCTTCAAGAGATCAGAACAGAAAAACAAGATACCTTTTTGGTATAGGGTCTGCCTCAAAAAACCTGGCTGTGGCAGAGCTTCGGACAATGGTTCACTCACTATTCTTAGAATCATGTGCATCTGTAGAGCTTGCTTCACGGCTACTGTTTGTAGTGTTAACTGTTTGTGTTAGTCATGAAGCCCAGTCCTGTGGGAGTAAAAAAGCACGAGTTGAAGAAAGCTATCCACTTGATGAGTTTGTAGAGGAATCACGAGAGATGTCTGAGAAGCATACAGACAGAACAAGTAAAAATTCCAAAAAACAAGGACCTGTAGCAGCTTTCGACTCTTATGTTCTAGCTGCTGTTTGTGCTCTTTCCTGTGAGCTTCAATTATTCCCTTTAATCTCAAGGGGGAGCAACCATTCACGCTCTAAAGAGGTGAAAAATATGGCAAAGCCTGCCAAACCAGTTGGATCTGCCAATTCTTGTAAAAAGGTCAATGGATCTACTAATGAATTTCAAAGTAGCGTGGACTCAGCAATATGCCACACACGCAGAATATTGGCCATTTTGGAGGCACTGTTTTTGCTGAAACCATCTTCTGTTGGCACCTCCTGGAGTTACAGTTCAAATGAGATAGTTGCAGCAGCTATGGTTGCCGCTCATGTATCTGAATTATTTAGATGGTCAAAGGCTTGCATGCATGCTCTGTGTGTCTTAATGCGCTGCAAGTGGGATAATGAAATTTCCTCCAGAGCATCATCACTATATAATCTGATTGATATTCATAGCAAGGTTGTTGCATCGATTGTTAACAAGGCTGAACCACTGGAAGCACACTTGATGCAAGTGCCAATTTGGAGGGATTCTTTCGTGTGTTCTGAAGGTAGAAAGCTAAGTCGATGTGGAAAGAGTAAATGTGTTAATGTTGGGCAGTCATCTGTATCACAATATAAGGGTTCAGCACCTTTAGATACAAGAATTAAATCTGAGAGTGCATCACATTCTAATGGGGTTTCTGGAACATTTGGTAAAGGTGTTGCAAATTTTCCATTAGATGCTTCGGAATTGGCCAACTTCCTTACAATGGACAGGCATATAGGATTTAGTTGCAGCGCGCAGGTTCTTCTAAGATCGGTACTGTCAGAGAAACAAGAGCTATGTTTCTCAGTTGTCTCACTGTTGTGGCACAAGTTAATTGCATCTCCTGAGACCCAACCTACTGCTGAAAGCACTTCTGCTCAACAAGGATGGCGGCAGGTAATCTTATTATCCGTCTCTTTGCATCATCGCCATCATTGCTGTTATTAATTATGTATATGGTTATACTTGGTCATATTTTCCCATCACCTGCACATTAGTGGGCTTTGCATGAATTCTTGTGATACCAAACACCTTCTCCAAATTCAAAATAATTGTGAGTTTATTTGAGATAAGAATGACATGTGGAATGGACCTTGTGGAATTTCAGCTATATTTGAATTAGGATGAAGCACCTATATATATTTGATATTCGAGGACGTTTTCAGCTACCAGTACTTGTGGAACTTTTTCAATCTGGCTTCTTGTTATATTTCCTTTTCAGGGTTAAGATTTTGTACTAAAATACTTACAAGGATATCCAATTGTTATATCTCTTTAGCTGTACTGACTAACAGAACTTATAAAAGGAATGCATGGTAGCAGCATATGCAATCAGCAATCGTATTATTAAAGACCCGCAATTTATATCAGAATGTCATATTCCAAATAAAATAGCAACATCTTTGTTTTCATGATAACAAGTAAGCGATAATAGTTTGATTTTCTAGTACGCTTCTCCAGACTTATTAATAGATTTTCTTTTTCTTATTGAAAGAGAAAAGTAAGGCGAAATGATATGTTGCCTGTGATAGAGAAAAATACAAAATACATTAATGCAGTATTTTTTGTTGCATATTAAAAGAGTTATTGTTCAATTGATTAATGCATAAAATTCTTTATCTGCAGGTCGTTGATGCATTATGCAATGTTGTGTCAGCCACACCAACAAAAGCAGCTACAGCAGTTGTTCTTCAGGTTCAAACTTTGTCTCATTCTTCATTATTTTTTTACTTGACTTTATTATTCTCCCGAAGACGTCCTTTTGTTTTGTTTTTGTTTTATCATTAAATATTCAGCTCTTCTGATGTACTAAGAGGTTAATTCATTATTTTATTTTTATATGCCCTTTTTTATGTCCTTAGTATAAATTACTGCACACTCGTAATTAGCTTATTGACCTTGTGGGGCTGCAGGCAGAGAGGGAATTGCAGCCTTGGATTGCTAAAGATGATGATCAAGGTCAAAAGATGTGGAGAATCAACCAGAGGATTGTGAAATTGATTGTAGAGTTGATGAGGATTCATGATAGCCCAGAATCATTGGTAATTTTGTCTAGTGCCTCAGATCTACTCCTGCGTGCCACTGATGGGATGCTTGTTGATGGAGAAGCTTGCACTTTACCACAACTGGAGGTAACAAGTTCATTAGAACTGTGTGCCTAATGGCTTATGACCTAGGACTTATGTTCGCTAAACTAGGACATGCATCTAAACTTAATTCAGTGCTCAAGACATAATAAGAAGAAAATTAAATGGCTTGATACTGTAAACTCCCTCTATATCCCAAGAAAAGAGGGAATCAGGTGAGTGAATTTCTTCTTTGTTTTCCACAATTTGTTTCATCAAAATCCTTCTTCTCATCATTACCCATGCTTGCACCCCTTCAGTTATCAACTAGAACTAAAACACTTGATAAGTTGATATACTGCACAATGTAGCACCTGATGGGATCATATGTTGCAACAACTCTTCCACATTTTATCTTCATTTGCTGACACTTTCGTTGTAAATTGATATCAGTAACTTCATTTCATGTCCTATCTTTTATGATGTTACTCATCTAGTTTGATCCTTTTTTGTACTATAGTAGTGAAACGTTTTTTTCCCTTCCCTTTTGTACTTCTTATCCTTGGTGAACATTTATAGATTTCAAAATGTCAACCTTAAAATGTTCTGATTAATCTGTATACAAATGTCAGCTACTGGAAGCAACTGCTAGAGCCGTTAAGCCTGTGCTAGAGTGGGGAGAATCTGGGCTTGCAGTTGCAGATGGCCTTTCAAACCTGTTAAAGGTAAATTGACACCTTGTTGATACATAAAAATGGTATTATTGTAGGCTCAATGATATCACGTGAAAAGGAAGAGGCAAAGTGATGGAAAAAGAAAAAATAATGATACTTTCTTTATACTTTGTTTCGTTGCAAAGCCATTATTGATGTGTCATCTGCACCACTTGATGATATGCAGTGCCGTCTGTCAGCTACTATCCGATGTCTTTCGCATCCTAGTGCACACGTTCGCGCTTTGAGCGTATCGGTCCTTCGTGATATTTTGCAAACCAGTTCAGTTCGACCTAATCCTAATCCAGTGCAAATAAATGGTACCCATGGTCCTTCCTACAAGTATTTTAACTTAGATGTTATTGATTGGCAAGCCGATATTGAAAAGTGCTTGACATGGGAAGCTCATAGCCGACTTGCAACTGGAATGCCCATTAAATTTCTGGATACTGCTGCCAAGGAATTGGGTTGTGCCATTTCTGTATAATGTAAACTAGCATCAGGTGGATCATTTTTCTTGTGAGATTTACCATTAGGTACGTGCATCTTTAATTGCCTTGAAAGATTCGGGTTTCCACTTTCCGGGTACAGGTAAATATACTTTTTTCTTACTCTTGGGACTGCCTGTTGTCAAATTATTCTTTTCTGGTGTGACCTGACGGCTTCTCAATAATAGGATAATTTGTGTAAAATGGGAGGTGAGACAATTGAACGTATACATATACTCTGATTGCGGGCATTGTGTTGTGATCTTCAATTGTTATAAAAAAATGTTAGATCTGCTTCATGTTCATAAGGGTTCGTTTTTCCTTCTAAATATATGTATATATGTGTGTGTCAGTGTGTGTGCGCCTAATATTTTAAGAGGCTCATCGTATACATGCACGCATGAAAGAAACACGTCTGACAATAAACCTTTGTCACCGAGCAAAATTTTTCATTGCATTCATTTCCTTCCAAACCGCCTAAGCACAGTAAATAACGCAGAATCATCAGATGACAGTTGCAGTACGTAGCTCTATTGGACTGGAAATGAAGCCTCAGAGTACCTCAACGAAAAAATTCTCTTAATGCATCTCTAATAAAGAAACATTCCCAGAAGATAGAGAAAATTATTCAAATAGTATCCCATTTTTGTTCAAATACATGCGTCTCATCTTTTTAAATTATCAAAACAGTATCTCAAGTTTTGACCCTAACACGACATTGGTATATAAAACCGTTAAATTCGTTAAATAAGTCGACAATACAATTGAATTGACCGGACAGCCTTTCCAATAGGTTTCTCTTTTTAATATACGGGTTAATTCTTCTTATGGTACTTAAAGTATGACTACTTGGACAATTTGGTACATGATGTATGAAAACGGACAATTTGGTACCTGAAGTTCTCATTTGTAAGCCATTTTGGTATCTCTATCAATTTTGATCATATTTTTAGGGTTATTTTCGTCATTCTACCCCTAAACTCATTAAATTCACATTTTTCTTCATTTCTTCCTATAATTTTCTCTCTTTAGAGATAATTAAATTGATATATAGGATATTTGTTACACTTAGTTATATTTTTAAGGAAGCTAAATGTTTATTTATGCTTAGTTTATTGTAAGTTATAAGGTGAACGGAATAGGTAAAGTCCATTTTGTTAATACTAGCCTTAACCCTCTATTTGTACCTTGCAAAGGTCACTTGGGGTTGAGAGCGGCTTTTATTAACACTTGGGGCCAGTCTAACACACAAAGTTATTCCGAGCTGAGTAAGGGGCTTGCTATTTTCATTACCTTGGTTCAAGGTTTACAAAATTCGATCTCAGAGGCCCATAGACTGACATACATCTCGGTGATGGAGTCGATTGGGACAACATCCTTTCGAGGTTGTGGCCCCCGTGGTGTCCAACAAATGAGTCATGCCTTGTGACTATCTCTGATTCTAGCTATCAAGCCTTCTGAAACAAAGGAATGAGTTTGTGTCTAGACGACGTACTTAGGCCGCACATCCACCTCGCTTTATAAATTAGAAAATAACTTTGTATAAATAGATGTATATAGTTTCAAAAGAAAATTATATTCTAATTTTTAAGGTATATCGGATAAAGCAAGACCTTTACCTTGGGCTGTTTCAGTCCATTGCACAGTTAGCTCCTCTGCTCCACATACCTTAAAAGTTAGGATTGTATGTGAATAAAATCAATTAGACTTAGTATTACTCGTACACTTGTAGATTTCGAAAAAAAAAAAAGAAAAAAAATTGTCTTTAAGTTTAACTTTATTTGTATTCAATTGCTAACATTTCTTTTATTTCATTTTATACTTAATCGCTAACATTTTGTGTCTTTGTATAGCATAGTTGTCAATTGTGGATTCTAAGAAAGAGTTGGAGAATTCTATTGTTAACAATTGATTGAAGCTCTCAATGACTTGGGAAGGACGACAAGTGTTACAAGAAGCGGAGTTCTACCACACTCTAACTTTTGATTCATGATTTGCAATTAATTTAACTCATACTAACTTTAGCTTATTCATTAACACTTTACTAACTTATTTTTTGAGATCTCATCTCCACTTGTCTAATTATCTTTCTCTTGATGCGATGTAGTTTAAGAGTGGATGAACATGCATCGAGTTTTGATAGTCATGTCAAAGAGGCACAAATTTGGAGGTGTACAACTCCAAATGGCGTCGCCTACAACTTAAAAAGAAGTGAAGAGTCTAGGCTAAAGGACTATAACAGTTAAGCGCTACATGGGAAGCAACTCATTTCAATCGTACATGTGGAGGAGTCGTCTACGGGAGTTTGCATTTTCTTATCATTTCACTCTTATGGTTGAATTGTATATGTATTTATGTGTGATCTTATTCTCTACTTATGAATTACATTCTGATTATTGAGCTTACATTGAGGACAATGTAATTTTCTAAGTGTGGGGTAGGGTTGCATGATCATTGTTTGCTGATTTTTGCTTTGATTTCATGTTATAAAACGAAAAAAGAAAGAAAAAATTAAAAAAATAAAAAAAATAAAAAAAATCGAAAAAAAATGTGTTGTTTTGAGTCTTAGGATGCCCCTAAAGTCTAGGATGATTATGTCTCTAAATGCATAGATGATGGTTTTGCATTTCATAAGAATTGAATAGTAAGTTTCATTGATAATGTCGATTTGGTATGAACATGTGAGATTTTGATTGAATGTAATATGACATACATGTTTGGTTAGTTTAAGTCCATAATAATCTGTGAGTTTTTGAGCCTATATATGCTTTCTTCTTGAGTGATAATATGAAATTTCGTGGTTGTTATATGAACCTCATTATTCTTTGCATATTCAATGACTATGTGCCATAGCTTTTAATGGACTCTAGAATTTACTAGAACTCATCTTTTGTGATTGTTGAAACTTTTAAGTCATAAAATGCTCTGATTTTGAAAGGGATTTATGGATCATTTCTAGGATTACCACCACTTTAGCCAAACAGCAATGTATCCTTCTATGTGCCTTGTTTGAGACCCCTTAGTTGAACCCCATTTGAGCCTACATTGAGCCTTTCTTCATCACCTATGTTATCTCCATGCTTAGTATAGTATCTCTACCTTGTCCTATAGACTTGGCAGAACTATTTTTGAGATGATGTTGTGATGATGTATGAAATAAGTGTGGGGTGGAAGACATGAGAAAAAAAATTTGAACAAGCTTTTAAGCAAATGCCGAAAAAAAAAATGAATGAAAAAGAAAAGAAAAATGTATGAGATCGGCAATACAAGGAAAGAAAGGAAAATATGTTGTCTTCCATTTGTGATTTGGAGTTGATTTGAAATTGAAGGTCTAGAAATGTTTATTTGACCTTTGTCCATGATCACTTTGTAGTTGAAATGATATCAGATTGGGCCCAACTTGTTATATTTGGCCCTTGATGGTGTGTGGTGTCATAAGAATGGTGTTTACTCTGCTAAGTCTATAGGATTACCTTTGTGATTCCTTGATATTTTATGCCTTTAGCTAAGCCTAAACATTCACCTTGTGTAATGATCCTAATGATTCTTAAAATGAGCAAAACTTGGTTTGTGGAGATGATCACAAGAGTTGAGCATATGGTTTTGGTCCATTTGTGCACTTAGTTTTTAAATGAGGTTTTCCTTTTGTTATTCACAAAGTGCCTTCATTTGATGAAATATGGAAGCTATTTGATGCTTTATTATCCTTTCTCTTGCATATACTTGTGTGTGAAATATAGCAATTGACGGAGAGAAAAGAAGAGAGTATGCCTTGTGAGGAGGATTGGATTAACTAAACATGTTCAAATGCGTATTTTCTCGTTTCTGACTTATTCATACTTTGAAGCATGTTTATGAAACTTGGAATCTATATGCTTACATTCAAATGCTAAAACTTGAAAGCTATGTATTTTGAGATTCGGAGACAATCACTTAGGGGCAATAGTGTTTTGTGTAGTTTTGTTTTGTTTTACTAAGGGTCTAGCAAAAGCCAAGTGTGGGGTAGTTGATAAGAACACTTTGTGCGACGTTCTTAACATATTTTTACCTTCATTTGTGCTTTGCTTAGCTCTTATTATTGTAGTATAGAGTCATTGAGTCGAGTTAGGAGTCTTTAGTGACGTTCGTTCCCTTTTGGTGCTAAAACGGGTGTAAAATGCAGAAATTGTCTCGAGTACATAGAGTAGTATTCCTTATCAAACTAGGAAACCTAGTTAGGTTAGGATTTTTATTATTCGACATTTCTGTAACATTTGTGATTTATATTTATTATTTTCTTTATTTATTTCAGAATTAAATGAGAGATAATGGCTTGGAAATTAAGGAAAGAAAGAGGAGAAGAAGGAAACAAAAGGAGAAAAAGGAAAGAAGTAATTTAGTTTCTGAATGGGTTGAAAAGGAAGAAGTATGCAGCTTCAAAGGAGGGAAGGTTCATCCGGCAATTAAGAGGAAAGAAGAAGAAAAGAAGGAAAAAAAAAGAAAAAAAAAATAGAGGATCAGCCCATCAAAAACCCTAGCAGCCCATCTCTTCCTCCTTCCTCTATATAAGGCACGGCCTCCCTTCATAAAATCCATCTCCATTCTCTCACAAACAAAGCCGAATTGCTGCCCAAAAACATCCAGAAAATTCAAGCCAAAAACCTTCATCCATCATCACCAAGCCGTGCTCATCTTCCTCCTCCACCAATTTGAATTCATCCTTGCTTCATCCTAGAAGGTTTTTAATGTGTGATTCATCCATGGCTTGTAATATTTCTTTTTATTTTCTGCAAATTTCGAATTCATTGTATGAATCATTGGATGTTATTTTCGGTTTCATATATGAAGAACATAAATTCAGACTTCTTTGGTTTTATGTTTTGATTGCATGAACTCATGAAATATGTGTGTATGTCGTGTGTAGCATCTATGGGCAGTAGGATTTCGAAATTAATTTAGGTTTTATTTCAATTAATTCCTTGAATTTGTACATCTAAATCAATGCTTGAGGAAGCCAAGGCCATGGTTCTCCTAAGGTTGCGATTTCATTCACCAAAGTGTTCATTGATTGAATATGCGCTTCGTGTT
The DNA here is from genome assembly GCF_933775445.1 of Argentina anserina. Lineage (NCBI taxonomy): Eukaryota > Viridiplantae > Streptophyta > Magnoliopsida > Rosales > Rosaceae > Argentina > Argentina anserina. The sequence continues at coordinate 12,333,463 of NC_065873.1, forward strand.
TCAATTATGGATACTTATATAGGGCTGTGATAGTTCTAGAAATTTGCATGTTTAATCAAGATGAGTGACGTCATGCTTGCTTACATGTTTCCAATTCGACTTATTGTGCTTATGTGCTACTTTGTTGTTTAACTAGTACGCTTCGTTATGTTGAACTCTTTTTAGCATATGTTTAGGATTGAATGCTTCGTTGATTCTAAATAATTAAGAAGTCTTAACGATTAGATGAACCGCTTCGGACTCTAATTAGAATTGGAATTGAAATAGACTTATAAAGAATCGAAATACTTGCTGCCTATATGTTGTTCTATGCGTGTCATACATGTTTCTTGAGTAGAATTCGTGTTTTGGTTATGTGATGAATGGTTGATCAATTGTATATAAGTAATTTAGGATTTATTTTCAGTTGTAGTTTTAGAATCCAAATCAAATCCCCCCCCCCATTAACATGATAAGTTTTTCCGAAACCTAAATTTAGTACATATCAAGTATATTCTTTAAGAACTATTCCTCAATTGAAACAGAAATAAAATAAAAAGAAGCCTATTCTACGACTTCTAAAAACATATCAATAGGCTAGAAAAACATATAAATCTTATCTTTGCCCTTCACATTAGGGCTTTGAGCAACACTTGCAGCTTGAAGACTTAGACCTTTAACACTAGCGATCTCTGCCATTTTCTCCTTTAGTTTGTTCTGAGAGCCTAATGCCTGGCCTATCTTCTTTTTGGCCTCCTCACCAGCATCACTGCCCGGCACCAGATTTCCACTACCAGCCTCAACCATACCAAAAGCCTTGGCCGTAAGCTTAATACTTGGAGTTTTCACCCTTTTTGGAGCTGCATGGGAGGTATTAGTCAACAAGAGAAGCCTCGTCATTCTCGACGAAGCAGAGGGAGATGGAGGCCGCACCCTCTTTAAGGAGATGACTGGAGGGTCAACAGGATCAAAAGGAACCAAACCAAGAGAGTCAAAGGGGGTGTTCTGCACCTTTCACTTGCGGATTGTCGACTTACGCATAGTAGGCTTTGGAGAAAACAAGTTTCGGGCAACAGATGGCATACAAGGTGCATCGAAACCTGTAATTTGGAATGGACCTATCTAGAGACCAATTTTGGGAAGATGTTGCAGAGTTGTGGCAGATTTGGAACTAGAGGCATCACCACAACTCGCACTAGGGTTTCCCACTCCTACTTCGAAGCAATGATCACCCTCGTGGAAAATCAGATCACACTTCTTGCAAACCCCATGAAGATGTTCAAAATCAAAAGAGATCTCCTCAACAACATCGGTGATGATCTTCAACGTTCTCTTATGAAAGAAAGGTCGATTTAGTGCTGTAGAAACCCTAACCCTGATCCTTTTAATAAAGAGTGTGGAGGTCATCATCCATACAAACATAGGTTCCAACCACAAAAGCTATGTTTCTGATGTACTTCTCCTTCTCTAAGGTCGGCGGTATACCTTGCACTCACACCCAAAAATATAACATGTTCATAGGGATAGCCAACGGGGATCGCAACCCATCATACTCCTCCATGACCATCAGCGCCTTCTGAAAATACCATGTACCTCCCCAAAACACAGTATTTCGTTCCTTGGGAAGGTCAAAACGAAATACAAAGAGAGACGGACCACACTCCTAAACCCTAAATCCCCGTCGTAGGCTCCAGATTCGGCAAAAGTGGCTTTGCAAATCACAAGCATCCACTGGCTTAGTGGGGAGGGTTTTAGCTAAGAGGAAGAGATTGATTTCTGGGGGATGGTCATCATAGGGATCTAAGCATGAGACATCGATGACATCTCTGTTTGCTAAAGTTAGCGAGTTAGCAAAGCTTACAATGACTTATTTTAGGGATGACATGATGGTGAACGAGAAAACAAGGGTAGCAGAGGCTAGGATAGTATGGAGCAACAAGAAAATTGGTTTATAGTGGTAGGGTTTGGATGAAACCCTAGATAGGGGAGTGGCGCGACTAGGGTTTCCTCCGCTCATAGTATTTTTTTTTTTTAGGTTAGCAACGAATGAGGGAACAATAACTTATTTTGTCTCTTTCATCTCTCTGTCTATCCCGTGTTGTTATTGGGGCATGAGTTTTGGCATAATTAGAATAGGAGAAATCGTATTTAACTATGTATCATGTAGAGCAGCCTAGGCCCTCAAATGTGGTGTATGAGCGAGTTGTTGCGTTATGGACCCGTTTTCATGATAGTGAGAATGAGGATAGGTTTGTTTTCTATAATGGGCAACATAATGGTGTACATTGGAGCTCCCCAATCTCAGTTATGTTTGAATTAAATTGTGATGCTTCTATGTCTGAGGGGAGAAATAATAAGGTTGGGTTGGGGGCTGTGGTTAGGGATAGTAAAGGGAAGTTGGTATGGGCTGTTGCAGAACACTAAGTTGTCATCTCTCTAATTCTAGACCTGGAGGGTGTGATTCATCAAGGTATTTTGGTGATGGGTATGAAGGGTATGAACAGTGATTGCTGGGGTATGGTTAACATGGTGAATGAGGTTGATGTTTGTTTTGCTGAAGAGGGGGTGTTAGTTGAAAGAGTTAGGTTTTTGCTTCCTAAACTTGGTCTCTCAAGGTTGTATATATTCCAAGAAGTGCTAACGTTGTGGCAGATAGTTTGCAAAGTTTATAGTCTGTTTTAAAGGGCGTGTTTCTTGGTTAGGGGTTATGCCTAACTGGCTCATGGATGTCATCAATGTTGAAAAAACTCATAATTACTTTGAGTAGGAGGAAGAGAGTGAGGAATCCATGTCCACCACCCATAGTTCCCATGTTTTGTTTGATCAAATACAACAACTACTAGAGCTCCCATGTTTTATAATTGTCATTTTCTCTTAAATTAAATTTTCGCATATTTCCCTAAAAAAAAACTAAAGACGTAGGTAGAGTTATTTTTTTCACAAGCTCTTTAGGCCTGGCATGTATCAGCGGAGCTTATTTGGTCCACGGCCGTGAAACGCTATGAATTCACCGCCCATGTTTGGCACGCGTGATTGTTATTTAAAAACAAGACAATGTGCCCCATCATCTCCATCGTTCCCTAGCCTCTTTCATCATTTTGTTTATTTTCCTCTTTCAAGTCAGTCTTAGTTTTCACCCAATTCTTCTTTGACGTCGCAACTGTTAGATTCACACAATTCTTCTCTGTAATGGAAGCCGAGTATAACTCTATAGGCTCAAAATAAAGAGGTCTGATTTTGTCCATGTGCTTTCAATAGTTCCGTTGACAATTCTTTGTTTCATGACATCCAATGGAAGTCGAAGAAGCTCCCATTGATAAAGAACTCTGACATGGCAGAAAACTAAAAATGAGGTTTGGATAAAAAACTATTGAATTGAGAAACTAAATACATAAGCATGTAGGCCTTGGAGATGAGGTAAAGATTGTTACATCATGCAAGAGAATCAGTGGCCAATGGCAAGAGTTTTGGCCTAGATTGCAGAGAACAGGGGTCAGGTTCTTCTCCTCCGATCTATTTTTAGAGTGGATGTATGTGACAATTGAAGACATAAATAGAAAGAAAGCGTTGATGAGTATTTTTTGAGCTTGGTCCGTCGTCAATCGGTGGCCAGATGAGGAGATGTGCCGGAGAGAGGACAAAGCAGAGAGATGCACAAATAAATCTGAAATTCGGTATTTCTCTCACAAGCTATCAATCCCACACGTAGGCTTAATGGTAAATTTCTTATTGATCTTTACAGAACCAATCATTGATTGCCACATCACTAATTTACTTACCGTGATCCTCCATGGCCGTAAAGGGAATAATTTTCGATGTATCAAATCCACATATGCCCCTAAATTCACTTTCGTAACCGGTTTGTTTCATATTCAAGCAATTTTACGAGTGTTACAGTTCATTCCACACAACACCAAACTCGCAATTAAAGGCGTCGCGACCCTCCAAATATCAAGCAAATAACTCCAAACTGTCGATAACAATCAAAACCCTATAGTAATTCCACACACAATCCCTCAAAGGGATCTATTACCTTCCTCTCAAGTTTCAATTTCCTAATGTTTGGTCTCAAAGTTCCCTAGTTCATTTGGATTAGAAGCCCAAAAAAAATATCAAAAAGAAAAAACACAAGAAATCGACAGAGTGCAAGTAGCAACAGTTTGGGTATTGAAGCAATGTTCACGTGGGACGTAATGCCACGATAGTAACCATGTGTCTTTCCTCGTCTGAAAACCTTTATATGTGGAGAATCCCAAAAGCCCACCCATCTTCCCCAATTTCAATTCATAGGGTTTCTTCTTCTTCATCTTCTCTAACACAATCGATCATCGTCAGCTTAAACCTCCTGGGCAGATGGGGAAGAAGAGAAAGTCGGTGGCCACCAGCCTTGATGAGGTGGATCGAAGCATGTACACCTCCTTCTGCAGCGCTGCCAATTCCCTCTCTCAGCTTTACACACAAGCCATGAACCATCAGAAGCTTTCCTTCCAAGCCGGCGAACGTCATGCCCTCGTAAGCCTCTCTCCCTTTTCTCCCCCCTTTCAATTTTTTATTTTTCAAATCAGGGTTGCGTTTTTTTATTAAAGATGTTTGTTTTTTGGTTTGGATTGTGTTGTAATTTTTTGGTTTTGAATTGGGTGATTGGTGGTTTGTGAATTATATTAAATTTTTGAGTTTTATTTATTTATTGTATTGGTGTAATAAAGTTTGCATTTTTATTGATTTTGAGTGATGATATGTATATTCAATTCATCAGAATTGATACAAGGAATAGTGTGGATTGTTTGGATAAGCGAAGAGTAGTGTAGAATTTAGTGGAACTAAACAATGTCAGTCTTAATTTTGGCCCTGTTTATTGTTGTTTAGAGTGAATTGCATGTGACTGGGACTCTAACGTATTTGGTTTTCTGTTCTTCTGAGGAAGCCAGTTTAGGCCAGTTTGTATTGAGAAAAGTAGTCACTTTAGGCCATTTTAAGCTTTTGCTGAACCATTGTGCACTTGTGCCGGACTGGCTCAGGACACATATGGGTTCCTTCCTCTTTGTTTTATAGGCATCTTGATAGTACGTGGGTTATTCATAGTTTTGTGTAGTGTCTACTGGTCAGTGAGTGTCTCAAAAAATGTGTAGAATAAGTTGCTTCCATTATTTCTGAGACGGATTAGTGGTTTACATATTCCTGATCAAAATTCCATTCACTTGCTGTAGCCTTCTCGTAACCAGCAATTGTAACTACAAAGCTTGCACATAATGCTTTCAAATTGCACTACATATATACAATTTATTGATGGAATTTTGGCAATGTGAACTCTTATTTTTTATTGTTTTTCAGGATAAAATTTATCAGTGGATCTGTAGACAACAAGAAGGGGGATCTAGAGTTGCAACAGGCGATGTACTCAACTACCTCCAGGTTTGTTGCTATAAACCTGTCTTTAATAATATTTTGTTGTACTGAACCTGCCTTGTCAGGGACAGTATGCATCTGTGGATCATTGTGGTTCAGGAGTGGGCACCACAATCATGATATAGTTTTTGGGATCCGTCCTTTGCATTGAACTTACTAATTATTGCAGCTTATTCCATGATGAAATTGCACAACACAGATATTTCTCTTGATTACAACTTATACTTTTAAATTCATATATAGATTGTACTAGAGTAATTAAGAGGCTATTGTATACATTACCTTAGGCTTAGGGTACCTTTTATAGAAACAAAATTTGAGTCATTGCTCGGTAATCAGGTCATGTTATTGGACTTTAGCAAAATATAGTACGACTGGGTACTATGTTGTACCTTTAAAAAAGAAAAAAAAAAGAAATAGGATTATATTTCAAAAGAATGGAATGAAATTCATGGATGGCTTTAAACTTATATATGGGCCGCTAAAACTCTTGGACTTTGAAGTTTGCCGACATCTTGAACAATCACATGATTACCTTTTAATGACTAGCACTAAAGGACCCTCCTAATGCTGTATCATCTTCAATTATGCAGCAATGTTTTGTTTACTCAGCTTTTCTCGTCTGATAATTATGATATGTTATGGTTGGTGGTCATCGATTCATGAAATCGTTTGATAGTATGCAATCAGTGAACTAGGGATTGCTTATCAAAATATTTGAATATGTTCCAAGATATTGTCGTGTGCGTTGTGAAATAATTTCAATGGCGAGAAGCTGCTTGCCATTAATACATGTCTTTATGAAACAAAGTGGTTTGATTGCATTCTGTGACTTGATTTTAGTAACTTGATCTCTCAATCTAATTTATTTTCCTACCTTGCACGCCATTATAAGTGTGTAATGTTCCTGTATCTGTGTGGACTCTCTCTCTCTCTCTCTCTCTCTCACAAACGTACTAGCTTCATTTTTTATTTACTTTAAAAAATATCACGGTTGAGAGGAGTTGCAACTCCCACATTTTGTTTCTCTGTTTTTTTGTTTTTTTTCTTTATTTTACATTTACCATCTTTGCCTTTATATAAGATTACTTGATAAGGGAAATTTTTATTAGATAAACATGCACAGGTTCTAGTAGCGGGATTTGACAATGAAAATATTGAACTGACCATCTGTTACTTCTTTTTAAGATTATCGTCATACTCGTCCCCACTGGAATTGGTGGGGATTACGAATATTAGCTTCTTGCTTTCCAGTCACAGTTTGTTTGTGATAACTCAACACATTAGTAATGGTCTTGGTCAGTAGGAACTGTCTTTGGTTGCATATATATCCGGAGAATGTTGCTCTAGGGGAATATATTCCTACTAGAGATGGCAATACACCAGCCAATAATTTAAGCCTTCTTACTCGATAAGTCTGTGGACACTGAAGATATGCAGCAAAACAAAATTTAGGAGAAGCAACCTTTGCCAATGGAATGGCAAAATAAAAGAAAATCGTCATCTCAGCACCAGTTTTGCTTAGCTTTTAAACATGAAGTTGTTTTAAGATGGCCAATTCATATTTTAGTTTTATCTAATCATTTATGAGTCTATTTTCAAAATGGCCATACCTTTCTATGGCGGGTTCTTATACTTCCTATATTATATTTTTTGTTACATTGGAAGGCATCAAACTCCTCATTTGTCAGCTTCCCTCTCCATCACCACTTGGGATAGCCCCCTAGGGCATCGTCAGATACTTTGAAACGAAATTTTAGCAAGGACGAAACGAAATTTTAGCAAGGACTCATTTTAGTATAATTCTAAAGTTTATAGAGTCATACATCTGTTGTTTATTCAACTTTTTCTTTGAAGCTTATAACATACTTTTTTTTCTCCATTCAGAATGAGTTGGATTATTGTGGGGAGGACCCATCATTGTCCCCTAGAGTGGCAGGGCAACATCAGCATACACCATCGTCTCTGCATTTTACAAACTCGGGTTTTCCAATATCTTCTGGCTCATCTGCTCCTAATAATGGGCATGGAATTCGTACTGAGCAGTGTGATCATCAGTCCAAGAATTCAGTCTTTTCAAATGCTCTGTCGAGCCCTGTTCGTCAGAGTCTTCAGCACTATCACATTTCTTGCCCAGGCACAGGTCTGCCATCTGCCCGGAACAATGAACCTAACTTTCTTCAACCAAATAGGGATGTCAATCCTCCGAGTTTCAACGACTCTTCGATGGACATGCACGCAGATAGTCCTGGTCACTACTGAGTATGGTTTGATGGTCCGTCCAAGTAGCCTTTGCTGTGGCGTGGTCAAAAGTTATGGAAGACATTAGAACGTGAAAAAAACTCCTCTTTGGTTCAAGTCCAGCAACGGAAGAAGCACCGCGTGGAAGTGGTAATCCAAAATTTTATTTTACCTTTACTGGTTGGAGATTAAATTGGTCTTTTCCATCTTCTGTAAAGTATCCTTTTGGTCATTATTGTCTTGTTTCAGTCTGTTTTACTAAATATTATGCTTGTATTAGGAACTGCCTCTAATGTTGAAAGATTGTGTCCGGTGAAGGTGCTGATTCTGCTTGATTTACGATTGAATATTCTGGCTAATGAATTGTAGTTGATTATTATTCATAGTTTAAATACAGTTATGCTCTATAAGTGAAAACTCTAAATTGTACGATTGATGTTTAGTATGAAAAGAGTTGCTTTCCTCAGCACTTGAATTGAAGTTCTCATATTAGCACTTGGCAGTCCGGTTGCTATGAAAATAGAGGGATCCAAACACCATATGCCAATTCATTTTCATCAGAGTAGATGAAGGTACTTAATAAGTTAGAATAGCTGTTTACATTCCTCGCCATCTTGTGTAATGGGGGTTGCTGGGTTCTATACTTCTATTACGACATTCGACTTGACAAGTCTTAGAAAATTGATATGCATATACAGTAGCCACCCTAAAACTTGAGCAATTTGAATTACTACTACTTCGACGTTTGCATTTAATTGGCCGGTGCAGTCCATGTTAATGCTTTTATTATGATATTTGGATATAGGCCGGGGCGGCATGGTTCTGATACAATAATGCATGTGGCTGGCTGGTTTTATCTGCAGGAGGGAGCCTTGTGGTTAGATAAGCAGAGCCATAATTTGAGAATTGAGCTTTATGTCGTGCGCGCTTCCTATATCATTGAGAAGAAAAGGGAGTTCTGTGAGCAATAGGTTCACAAGTATCCTATTGATCGATCCCCCGGCCAGGATATTAATAAAGTTTGAGATGAATCAAATAGTTTCATATTATTGATTCCCCATATTTCCATATAAACTTGGATCTCCTCTTGCATGAGATTTTGCTATAGCCTATATGCATCAACTTGTTTTTCTTCTTTTTTTTTTTCCTTTCTGAAGTGATGAAGCAATCGATTGCATCATATCCATGCACGTTTTCTTTTATCGTAAATACTCTGTGACAGCCGTAGATGCCTCGAACTGATCGTATGCGGTGATGAACCAAGTCGCGAACTGATCGATACAAAACTCTCTTCTTTCTGTAGCTACCAGTGGACGGTGTTGCCACTTCCCAGAGGTCACCGCCCCTTACAGGAGGTCTCAGTGAAGGGCAGTGACTGTACGTGATGGGATCCGGAGGTGCTTTTAGTACTCGTCTGGCTACTGGATGCATGTGTGTGTTATGGGGCTGTAGTGGCCAGAGTTCTGAGAAAAATGGGGCGGTTAAGGTAAATGGTATTGAGAAAGGAAACATATAAAATGGTACGGTGGACGTATAATGAGAGCTGCTACAAAAGAAACTGAAACCCTAGTAAACCACATTGAGATATATCTTCTTCCATTGATACGTATGCGACTTTGGCCCATTTGTATTTGTTTAAATGGAATGTGAGAAAATGAAAAATGTTTTAAGTACAAGAAAGATTCCATTTCGAAAAGGAATTGCAGCACCTTAAATATATTTGTCTGATTAGATTCATTAAGCTGTGAATCTTTTCTTCTAGCGATCTGTTGACTGTTAAGTTGGTCTACCAAATTTATTCACTTAAACACGCGTTCGATGGTGAAATTTTTGGTAGCCGTAACGGATGCTTGAAGGCCCTGCTGACCCGAAGTGATTTAGAAAGATTCTTCTTTATCGATGGTGATTGGTCATGGTATCCATAGCGTTGCTTATTTTTCGGGCTCAAAAAGTCCCATGTCTTTCTTGGTTGGACCAACGGTGCTGAACAGTGGCAGAGCCAGTATTTAAGTCTACTGGTGCACAAAATATTGTAGTACTACAGAACTAACATTAATTTTATAGTGTTTTTAAAAATGATTTAAACAGTAACCATGTGCGCAAGTTACAACTATACATGTTTAGTAAATATTAGTAAAAATATATAACGTTTATCTTTATCAGTAAAAAAATGATGTTTATCTTGATTTTTAAATAAATTATCAATAGGTATACTTACAAATTACATGAAGAATAAGTTTATATAAAAACCTCAAGAAATTAAAAAAAAAATGCTAGTGCTGCTGGCAAGATTCGAACAAGAAACCAAGGTTTTGCAACCAAACTGTCTAGTCCACTAAGGTAAATAGGTAGCATTGATCATTTCAGACTCTAGCTAAGTGGTGCACGGGGCTCCTAAATGGCTCCGCCCTCGGTGCTAAACATGGTTTATGTGGCCAGTAACAGACTGGACCAACACCAGTTAGTAAAGTCAATTGCATTGTTTCGACTTAAGTTGAGTAATATCGTTTATGATGGTGTATGTAATGTTCTAAATATCTCGATATATTCTCGATATATCACTTATATATCCCCGATATTAAGAAAACGATACGATAAGTTGCTTATCGGTCTATTATATCAGTCAATCTGAAAAATCAAGTCAAATGGGTTTGACCTGACATATTGATGTTTTTTTTAAATTTTGTTTTAAAATCACGTCGTTTTCAAAAAATAATTTAAAGAAAATAAAATTTTCGTCGATAACATTCGATGACGAGAGAGTTTATGATGAATGATCACCTTTATTTTTATTAATTAATATTATTTATGTATTTTAATTGTCAAAACAATTAGATATTTTTTTATGAAGTTTATTTAGTACATTTATTTTCTATAAGTTTTAATTTCTCAATATATTTTGGTATATTTTGATGTATATGTTTATAAATATATTAAATTTAATTAAAAATTAGTAAAAACGATAAATCCGATATATCTCGATAAATCCGATATATCTCGATATATCCCAGTTATATCTTTATTTTACAAAACCGATACGATGTTCATAACCGCTATTTAGATCATTGATTATATGCATTAAATGAGATTTATAATAATATATATTATATTCTCCATTTTCAGGAATTAGTATCATTCCCTCCCCCAAATCACCATCCTTTCCATACACATTCCCATCCAAAAAAATTATTCATGAAGAAATGAAGATCTGTTTGATTCATAGGAAAAAAAACAGAAGAAAAATGAAACAAGTGTCAATTTTAATCTCAAAAGACAAGAAAATGGAAGTGGAAATGAATATATAGAGAAAGAAGTGCGACGACCCATCGCTATCATGTCACTCTCCTATTTAACCTTTAAATAATAGCAACCATAAAAGTAAGCTCCCCCCACCTCTTTTTCTCTTTGGTTCCTTTTTCCATTCTCTCTCTCTCTCCTGTCCGATTCTTTTAGTCCGCGCCACCATCCACCGAGCCACAGCCGCCGATTCCCACCACCGCGAAACTCCTCCCTCCTCTTCTTCTTCCCGGAGATCTCTACTTCTTACTTCTCCAGCTCCTCTCAGGTATTTGATCTGATTCTCTGCTAAAGCCGAAGAATTTATTGCTTCTTTTTTTGTTTTTGTAAAAAAAGAAAAAGAAATATAGAAATTTCAAAATCCAGGTTCATATTCCAAACTCTGTTTTGATCTTTGAATTCAGTGTTTTAGCTAGTTCTGGTGTTAGCGGAAGTTGATTTAGGTCTACGCTGGGTTTGTTTTCTTTTACGTTTTGAGAATTGCATAGAATTTGAAAGAGGTAAAAATTTGGTTAAGTTCTGCTGTGATTTATTTACTGTTTGGTTTATTTACCGATTGAAAGTTACTTACTTGAAGTTAATGTGCAGTAATGCTAAGGGCTGTGTCTACTGAGCTATGTGATTGTTGATGTTCTTATTTATATGCATTTGGTTTTATGTATCTGGATTTGAGCTTCCCGTGTAAATTGACTATCTTGGTTGAACATGTTCTGTCCAGTTTGAATTGATATTGGAATTTGCTATGTTATGTGAATTTGATTAGTGGTATGGCATTGAATGGTGTTTGAATTAGTGCACTAGCACTGTGATTTGCGAATGGTAATATTTTTATCACGAGTCTGACGGTGAGTTATTTGTGAATTATATAGTCGGGTGGCGCTGGTTCGTCTTAGGAGAGTGGTGAACTGAATAGAAGGCTCATCTTGGTGCACAGATGAGCAGAACTGATGTTATTTGCAGTAGAAGGAGGAGGGTTCTTCTCGTCTTCGGCTACTGGGTATAGCAAGGGCTTGGCCCTTCTTCTCTTGGGTCACAGGGACGACGATAAACCCATGAGAGTTTCGCCGTGGAATCAGTACCAGTTGGTGGACCAAGAATCTGACACTCACCTCCAGCTGGCTTCCACGAAGAACCAACTTTCCCACGGTTGCGCCTCCTTTGTCTGCTTTGGTCGCGCTTCCGCAGGGCTTGACACTCCATCTCCCCTTAAAGTGGGCCCTACTCAACAGCAGGATGTCTTGCACGAGTCTGTTGCCTCTGACAAAGGCAAGGATCATACTGCTTCTCCTGAGGAGTTTCATACTGCCAAAAAAGTTGTTCTCAAAAGTAGCTTGAAGAAGCCATCAAAAAGGTTATCAGTTTCTGTCGAGAGTTCTAATGAACGTGAAAAATCTAGTGAAACAAATAGTCACATTCTAGGCGATGTAGAAAAAAGAAAGGTGCAGTGGACTGATACTTGTGGGAGTGAGCTCGTTGATATCAGAGAATTTGAACCCAGGTATTTGATGTTCTTCCATTAGTATGAGCGCAGTGATCTTTATAAATTTCCTTATTTAGTCATTTTTCGTGCAATAAGCACAACCATGAACTGGTTGTGTCACGCTGACGAGATATACATTTGCTATTTTTGAATATACAAATGCTGAGGAGAAAAGTACTTAGTTCAGAGATGCATTTAAGGAGCATGAAACCAGAAGGCCTGTGATTTAGAGTGGTAGGGAACTAGGGATAAATCATCAGGGAATGGTAGGAAATTAATTAAGAACCATTTGATAAACATCTAATTTAACAATCGGTTGTTGATGCTCGTACTACATTGCTGATGCTGTGTGTATCAATATTATGTGTGAAATGATTAAGAAAGCATAAAATGTATCCTTTACACTCGAGGCTTTTACAACTTAATAGCTTTACTGTGAGCAGGACAATTTTTCATATTAAAACAGTTAGCTGCTTATTTCTAATATCGTTTTATAGTAATTAGGTATGAAAAAAACTAAAACATATATCCTCCAAGGGAATTTTAGTTATCATAATGATTTTGATTCTATTCTAATTTTAGAGAATTAGTAAGAACAAAACAATCCCCTACTCCTCTTCCTTCCAATTCCAATTAGTCATTACTTTTAATATAAAATTAGTGGAACCAGCTTGCCCATACTACCCGCCCCCGTCCCTGTGCTATCGCCTTGGTAGGAATAATTTTTTTTTTTGAAAAAATGGTGCAAAAAGGACCAATATATTTGAATTCTAGAAGTAATGTGCTTATTGGATTAAACTTGGCTTATTGGTTCTGATTAGTGTTACTACCTATCTCATCTCATTGAAGTTTTGGCAAGCTGAATAGCTGATTTGGGTGACTAAAAGAATTAGAGAACTATGTCAGAGGTTTTTAGATGAGGGACTAATAAGCGAAAGACGTTGTCTACTTATTTATGACGTAGACGGGGATAAATTTATCCACTGGAGATATGTATAGAAAGAATATAGCTTTCTTAGGAAATTATTGTGGACAATCTCTATTCAGAACTAGTCTGTATTTACTATTTAGCAACCCAATTGGTGGACAACCCAAGTAATAGTGAGATTAATCTCTTTGGGATATATATTTCAAGGTTTTTCTCTTTGTTGTCTAAATTCTTTTTAGTGAGTGGTGATAAATTTGGTCGTGTAGGAAAAGAATCTAAGATATGATATGGTGAATCATCTTTTCAATTTTTCTACTTCTGTTTATCACCTTACTTTCTCTTTCTTCCATTTCACCTGCGCACTCTGTTCTTAAACAACTATTCAGTAATACAGATGCTTCATAATTTTCAGATTTCTTTGTATTTGTTAACATTTGTCCCCAATTTGTATGTCATGCTTTTTGAACTTTGTTGCATTTTACTTTTCTGAAATTCTGCTACCTGTTTAAAGTATGGATTATAAGATCTTACAGAAAATTAAGTGGACGTTATGGTTGTGGAGTTTTAAGTTAATTCTAGTGTAGATAATATTTAATCTTCCCATTTTGAACTTTGGAATGGTTGCTTCACAAGTGTATAGAGGAGCAAGTTTTGCCAAGATATTACACTCTTGATTTTTGTGGTAAATGTTAATCTTTTATTCTTCTGAGTTATGCATTGTAGCCCATTTGGTTGATTGGTTTGCTTGCATGGAACTTGTAAGTTTGATGCCATCTTTTCCAGCAAGTTGACCTTCTGACTAGTAACGATTGTCTGTCATGTTATATGGATCTAGTGTGCCTAAACTTTTTTTGGACGATAACCTCCATCGCCCATTCCCCACCTGCTTCTGAAGTAATTCGATTGTCTGCTTATTAGTGTGCAAAATGGGGTTGCACAGTGTCAGTTTATATACAAGGTTGCATAACAGCTTATGCTTTTGGGGTTATCTGGTAAAAGAAGGGATAGTTATCGTAATTGTCCTGGGGTTTAAAATTTACCACTTTAGCTGGTTGGTTCTGTGTTCAGTAATGTTTAGGCGCAATTAGTTTGCAAGTGTGGTATTCTCCTTTTCTTGCCAATTTTATTCTTGTCCTTTTCCTCTCCTATCATTTTTCTTGCGTGTTAAGGCTTACTCACGTGCATAAGTAAACTTGACAGCAAGGACTACTTGGGTTAAGAGAGATAACGCAGGGGCCAGTTGTGCTAAGTTGAAAACAAATACTAAAAGAACAACAGATTTGAAGTGGCGTAAGTGGCATTTGTATGAGAAATAATAAATTATATATATAAATATTTTTTGTTAAACCCTTTGATCAACTCCATAGCCTGCAATGTTTATAAGGATATTTCTTTTTGATTAATGCATATTTAGTTGGTTGAGAGTCATAAGTCCAACGATTGATTGCAAAGATGTCTTACTTTTTTCGTTTTCTGCTCACCTTTAATGGGCCTCCTGTCAATTGATTTCTTGTAATCCATGTTTTTAATTTGATAAAATTTTGATCAATCTGCTATGCCATATACTTGTTGAACAATCTATTTAGTGTACGTGTGTGCTTTGAGTAGGTTTTTGCTTTTTCGCTATTTTATTTTGTATCTGTTTGTCAATTTATTTATATTTATTCTGACTGAAATATCATCCAATTGGCAGTGAAGCAGATGGATCAGATGATGAATTCAACAATGGGAATGAAAGAAGTTGTTCATGTGTGGTTATGTAGATTGGCTTGTACCTGATGATGATTTGGGCGACTACTTTTTTGATGCAACAATGCATCAGGTAACATACCGCTACCAGCCTCTTTGGTTCATTACTTATTTCTGGAAGAAGAAAAGCGGTTTTTGAGTTGATGCGGGAACATCACAATAGCAAGGAGTTTTTATGGTTATGCTCATCACATTGAATAGTTCTGTCTATATCGGGTTTTTCTGTGGGTTTCAATTTTGTCAGTCCAGGTTTGGGACAGCTTTTTGTTTATTATTTTCCATGTGTGACTCCATTGTTCATTATTTATCGTAATTAGTGTGCTTCTTTCCTTTTCACAATTTGGTTAATGATTTTTTATTCATTTCTCTTTTAGTCTTAAAAACTTGGATTCAATCTGAGATTTTGGTGGGTTCCTGCGATTATTAACGTAAAATCTCAATTGCCCAAAGTCCCTGATTGATGTTATGCCCCATAATTTAAAGCATGATATTAGCTTAGAATTAGATGCTAAATGTCTCTACTTTGTGCAAATATCATATGGTTGTTTAGACTGGAGCTCTTTGCCGTTCACCTTCTAAATGTGAGCTCTTGTTCTCATTCCACTCGTTGTACAAAATCTGTGTTGTTAAAAATTAAAAAACCTGTTTGTTTGTTTTGGTTTTGTATTTTCTTTTCTTGTAAAAGAAAGCTATATCCAAAAGATGATGCTCATGTACAATGTGCTGGGAAGAAAAAGGAAAACAATCTGGGATTCATATAGAGGACTTTTTTCTGTGGTGGCTTGACTTGTTAAAGTGAATTGAACATAACTAGAACATATAAACTTGAAGTCTCTTGGTCGCATAATGGTGTGTTTGTTTTTAATAAACATAATGGTGTTTTTCATTGTTTTAGAGCCTCAAAAGTTCACCAATGTGTTATAAAATGGGTGGAGCACCTGCTGATTTATTAAGTTGGTCAGTTGTTAATTACGTTTGCTTTAATCCCTTTCTAATTTAGTGAAATTTACTCTCTTTGCCTGCGGTTGATCTGTGCCTGGTTTTCTTGATGTTACTCGCATTCTCGGAAGCTGAGAGAAAATTAGGGTGTTCAAGTATGGTGCGGTCAAAGGCATTTGCATTCCCTTATTGGTTTTTGATTCAGATATTGGTCAACATTTTTCTGCAACACAGATTGATACATCCTTTGACGAGGGGAAATGTCTCCTATTCGTCTGTTTACTCTTTTATTTTTCAATTACAACCAAAAGCTTGAAGTTGGGATGATCAAAGACGTAGAATTCACCAATATCAGAATTTAGATGGTAGAAAATCATTCCAAATGAGATCTTTTCATTAAAGTTTTGTTTCTTAGCGATTGACAAGAGGACCATGCACAATTGTTTGTTCTTACAATTTTGTTGATTTAAGTGATTACTCATTTAGGCCAGGTGTTTCCTTTTGGGAATTACTCTAGAGTGCTAAGATTCTTTGTAGATTGGCTGCAATCCTACATCTGGTGAATGAAATCCATATTTCGAATTTCTCTAGATGTAATATATACATAGGTGCTAGAAAAGGAAACAAAGACCCTCAGATTGTAAAATTTGTGAATTCACTGGTTGGAAATGGTCTTGTTTGGATGCAAAATCTGCTAACAGGTAGGATGAACTTCTAAATTATCCACTTTTTCGGCTGAAAACGTGAAGCACAAGTTTAAAAGCTTAATAGCTTATACAAGAGTTCAATGAAAAGCAACAGATAATTTTTGAAATAGGGTGGTCTAGGTTAGCAAAGTTATCAACTACCATATTAGCTTCTTCGTGACAAGTTATAATCATATACACAGTGATTATTTGAATGTTCAGAGTTCAGACTGGTTAATCAAAATGGCATTAGAGGTATTGTATCGGTCCTGAGATCATTGAAATACAATTGGGATGAGTCGGCTCATCTCCAATTTAATTGTGATAGCGATGCATGTGCTTAAAACTGTTGTCTATGTTATCAAACTAGTTAGTGCATTTCTACAACTTTGAACATAGTGAGATTTTTTTTTGAATGATATATAGTGAGATATCAGAGGTATAAATACGCTGGAAAATGCATGACCCATGAACAAGACAAATTTTTTTATAACAAACTTCAATCAATCAGATCGTGTCATTTCTATGATTTAAGTTCAAGTTTAAGTTCAAGAATGCCACTTGGTGGATTGATAGTTTTTTAGGGAGTCATTTAGCAAACATCATGTATGAACTTTCAGTAATTTCAGTTTAATATCAATCTAACCAATGATTTTAACATAAAATATTATAATCATAGGTTTGAAACTTTATTATTTGAAAAGCTACTAATCAAAGTTATCCCTTAGATTTTTTTTCCGTTGACAGTAGTCTCGGTATTTAATGTGCCGAAAATTATAATCGTAAAACTTTGAATCAACAGTACAAATATATGCCCTCAATTTCCCACTCTCATCAGAAATTATGGGCCATGCGTAGGGATGACAATATTACCCATCGGATAAGGTATTCACGGGTATTCGACCCTAATAAGGCTGTGTAATAGGTAAAAACAGGGAACCAGTATGGGGATCCCCTATATTCGAAATATGGAATCGGATAACGGGCGGGGATGATATTTTGATCCGCAACCCCATCCATATCTAATAAGAATAAAATATATATTATATATGTTTCAATATTATTTAATTAATTAATATTTATGTAAATAAAAACTTTTTTATAGTTATTATTATTTTTTGAATTAGATTTGTATTGGTTTAAATTGGATTAATGTAAAAAAAAACTAATTTCATCATGATATTAGTTTTTATTTTAGATTTTTACGTTTTTCTATATTTCATATGAATTTTTATATAATATAACAAAATATCATTAACGGGTATTGGGGTCGGGTATGAGAAACAGATTCCGAGCGGGTATGTGGACGGAGAATACCAATTACTTTCTAACGGGAATTAGGACAGGTATGAGAACGTAATTGAAATTTGGTATGGATATGATATTTTGATCCCAGATCCTACCCTGCTCATTGTTATCTCTAATCTTGCACGCTACTCGCTCGCTTGAAAAGGCGCCAAACCTGAAGCTATAGCCATGCAAGTGACTTGTTAGCCAGCAACAACAACGACGACTATATATCCTCTTTTTCTTCAAGAAACTTGGCCACACCTTATCCACAAAAAACCATCCAACGCTTCCAACATCATCATCATCATCTTCTTCTTCTTCTCTTTGATGATAGACAACAAACCCACATCACAACACAACCCAATATTCTCCAGCTCGGTTTAAACCAAACCCAACAAACAAAAATGTCAGTGGCATCTTCCTTCCCCTGCATCAAACTCTCAACCTGCTCATCCTCATCTTCCTCTTCATATTCTTCCTCCTCTTCCTCCTCCTCCTCTACCAACTCTTCTCTTGTGTTCTCTTCCTCCACCAAGCCCTGTTATTATGTAAAGACCGCCACCATCATCAGGAGCTCCCAAACTGAAGGCCCTATAAGAAGACCTGCTGCTCCTTCAGTTAGGGAGCCCTCTCCGCCTACTCTCAAGCCCCCAACACCTCCCTCTAAGTCCCCTTCCCCGCCGCAACAGCAGCAGCCCCAGCCGGCGGCTCCGGTTGCCGGGCTGACGATGGTGGAGGACAAGAATGTGGTGACTCTTGAGTTCCAGAGGCAGAAGGCTAAGGAGATTCAGGACTACTTTAAGCAGAAGAAGCTTGAGGCTGCGAGTCAGGGTCCCTTCTTTGGCTGGGTTGGCAAGAATGAGATTAGCAATGGAAGGTAAATATCTGTGATTTTGGAACTATGGTTTATCTGGTTTGTTATGATTTGTGCACATTAATTAGGCTATTGAAGTTAAATTTAGAGTTGTGAGAAATTGGCATAGCTAAACCCTGTAACTTCAGAGGGCCAAGGCATTACGGATGCATATGGTGATGACTGATGACTCATTGGTCTAGCAACCTAAGAGTGATTCCAAGCAAACTTGTGAAACTAGAAACATATTGTTCAATCCAGGGTACTGAATCATAATTGTAGGAGCTAGAATGGGTTCCCATTTTGGATTGAATCCCTTGGTTTAGGAAATGGAGAGCTTTGATAGTTTTTCTTTTGCTTCAGTGTATTGATGGTTTTACGAACTTGGTTTTTGATAAATCGTACCACTAAAATTATACAGGTGATGTAGTGAAATAAATACCAAATGCATTCTAGAATTGAATGAATTGAAACAAGTAATTTGTAAATACAATTATCAGAACTCGAGGCATTTGTAGATACGTACTTGAGAGTAATCTGCTTCCAAAAGGAAGGGAAACGATATCGAATTGTAGGTCTCTTTTTGGCTCTAAATGTGTTGGCATCTCTTCCTGATCTATTAGCAGTGTCGCTTATTAGTGCAGTACCTGCTCAAAACTTCCAAGGTTTTTCCCATGAACTCTCTAATTGTTAGTGACTTGTTCGAAACCCCTATGTACTTATAAGTCAATTTGCCTCGTTCGGACTCAATTTTCCTTAGTATATGGATTACTTTTTACTATTTGTTTTGTCAACTGTTTTGAATAAAAACTCAAGTTATGTAGTCTGTACTTGTCTGACATAATTTTGTTTCTTGAACTGGTTTGTTGTTTTTTTCGTGGATTTGGGTTTTGACTTTACAGATGGGCAATGTTTGGTTTTGCTGTTGGAATGCTAACGGAATATGCGACTGGCTCAGATTTTGTTGATCAAGTAAAGATCCTTCTCTCCAATTTTGGGATCGTAGATCTGGAATGATGCACAGATGCACTGGCTTGATGTTAAGAGCCATCAATACTTTCATGTTGCTGGAGCTGCTGTAGATGTGTTGGTGTTTCACTTGCAACTTTGTTGAGTAATTTCTTTTAAATTCCATTTCTGATAAATACATAAATATCATAAGCTGTATTTCCACTATATTGTTTACATAATTTCAAGTATAGAAAAAGTTCCTTGGCGGTCTTTGATAACATTTCGGTTTTGTTTTGTTCTTTTAGCTAAAGAGAGGAAAACATATGGGAAGAAAGAGGGAGATGAAATAGATGGAGTGGAATTAGACTAAACGAGATTAAACTCAAAGCAGTTCTAAATCGATGCTAGTTTCTGTTCTGTGAGTTATCAGATAGTATCCATATCTCCTTCACTTGTATCATCTCCCTTCCAAAGTTCCAATGTTACTATTCTTTTTCCCTCCCAATCTCAAAACTGTGCTAATTTAACAAACCAGCTAGTTTGTGAGTACCTATTGGTAAGAAAATGTCTTCTGTTGTGGAAGTTAGAATGTGAATCGAAGATACGAACACAGACGCGCTCAGTTACACCCATCAAGTTTAGTGAACAAAAATTCATAGTGATCACTATCATCACCAACTCACCATCAACCGTTCTGCTCCTAGTAGTAGGTATTCTAGCACTAGTTCTGTTGTCCATCAATAACGGATTCGCCACTGTAACTCAACCAATACAGCATTCCATTGTGAGCAAAACTATTGTTGTGATTGACTTCATATGATTCAAACTTTGATGGAGATGAGACAATTGACAGTCTCAGGAGAGAAACGTATATATAGCAAGGAAGTCGGCCACAAATTTTCAGCCATTACTGCAGATCAATAATGTTGGTGCTCGTCAATGTTGATGATGGCCATCTCCACCATGGCTAGCCAAACAAGCTGCAGTAAAGATCAGGCAGACGTAGAAGCAAGAATCGTTATTAGGATATCTAGCAGCAAACTCAAGAGATCCAGGTTCCTCAGATCTTATTGGTACAAAAGAATAAGGGATGTTGAAGTTCTTGTGCTCCCTAGCATTTTCTGATTTCTGTTTACGTGTACATGCGTTGTTATACACAAGATATCAAGGCCAGGAGATGTCCAATAGTGGCGAGAACTTGAAGCTGTTTCTCAAAAGTTCAGGATTCATAATTCCAACATAAAATCACAAATACAAAGCATTTCATGGGAGCTCAATACCGCTCAGAAATCAAGCTTGATCCTAGAAAGCATTGGAAAAGCAAGAAATTGTGACCAAGTTATTGAATCAGTGATTCGCCAATAAAGGGGAACTGTTCTCTCCCTCCTGCAAGTAAAGAATTGGAAATTGACATTTTAAAGAACTTGGAATGGAAAAGGAGTATCAATGGAACAAGTTAGGAACTTGGCCAACCATGGGCCATAGCCTATTAAACTGACAATTAAGAAGAAACTTGAAGGATATACATTACATAATCGATATTGCAACACCTATTTTAAATATCGGATATATCGGCCGATACATAGATGATATATCAATGATATTTAGAAAATGATACGATATCGCCTATATCGGTTGAATATATTAGTCAACGGTCAAATATCGGTCAAACTCTGATTTTTTTCTTTCATTTTTTAATATTTATTTCCTCTCTTTTTAAAAAAATTGTATTTTTTTTTTCATTTTTCATATATATTTCTAATTTTTATATCTTTTGTATATATATTTTAAATATATATAATGAAATTCGAGCCTAAACAATCATTCTTAAACACTTATTTTTATTATTAGGTGCTGTTTGTGTACTTTAATTGTAAAAAAATAAGTATTTATTTCTTTACTTTACTTAATACCGTTTGTTTAGTTTATTTAGTACATTTTGAAATATAATTTTATAAATTTTATTGAAAATAAATAAATTCGATAAAACCGATGCATATCGATATATCTCCGATATATCGTTTTACCTCTTAACCGATACGATACCGATAAGCGATATTTAGACAATTGATTGCAACTATGTTCAGGTTAGAGTTTGCTTGTCGGACTCTAAACATAGAGTTCTAGCATTTTTGTAAAGGACTAAAGGTGTTCTAGAGCGTCACATAAAAGATGCATATTCCATATGTCAGAGCCTACACTTGCTTCTGCAATTCAAAGAATCTAACAGAATTCTAATAGAAATGAGCATTCAGCAGACTGATCAGCAAATCATTCCTTAAACATCTACTTCCAGAATGCATACACAAGAGTGACCAGAAACAGCATGCAAACGACACGCATTCCTTTTTGCAAATATGACATCCTTGCCTCGAGTCTCTCGACCCTAGCCTCCACTCGAGTCATCCGCTCTTCCAAATTAGCAAGTCTCGCTGCCCACCTTATCCCTGTAACATCTATGCCATCCTGGGTACTTTGTATATAATTTTCGCCCTGTAGCGAATCATCTTCCCACGCTTGATACCGACACATGTTACCAGAAAAAGAAAACCCTGCAATAACTGTCCAAATTAAAAGAAAGGTTGCAAAAGAACATACTGTAATTCTGTATAGCTAGTCAATCTTCACGAGTAGATGATCAAGATAGTGATTCTAGTTAGATTTTGACAAAAAAAAAAACAGAAAAAGAGAAAATTCAGCTAGATGAGGATTTTTAACTTGTCTTGCTGATATTTAGATGGTCAGGGATGTAATCAATCTGATAGCTGTTGAGTAGTTTGCTGGCTTGATGCAGGGTAGACAAACAGCATGTGAGGATATGATTATGGTGGGTTGGGCAAACTTAATAGAAGACAGCAGAAAGGTTTCAGAAGAAAGAGTGTTTTTAGCTGTAGACGGGAAAAATAGAAAGAGGGAGGTTAGATAAGAAAACTCAGGCACCTAGCTTTGTAATGAAAAAGAGGTTTATTTCACTCCAACCTGATTTGCGAAAACGTAGACATATTTTTTATGCTCCCTCTCCCAAAACTATAATCCCAACACTTAAATAGACTGAAAGCCATTGCAGTCACCATAAAACTTAAATAGACTCTCAAAAGCAGTAGATTCATAAATGCCCTCACAAAACAGATAAAGGACTCTTGCAAGAAACTAAAACTACAACAGAAACTTTACTGTGGGGCAAAAAAAGCTGGGCTTAGTCCTAGGCTTCCAATAAGGATATTTCTTGTCTAACCAACGTGTGGATGCTGCATTATGGCTTCTTATCAATATACTCTTGTAAATTCATTATATCAGATTGTCAGCCAGGGATTAAGTATCCTATAGCTGTTGTGAAATTTACAAGTCAGATAAATATGGCTTCAGAATTTTCACCAGTATAATTTTCAGTAAAATCCAGACATTATAATTTTATCAGGGCATGAAGTTCCCCTGATCAATTACAGACACGATCAAGAAATTTCGCATCCGTCTTGCGGTTTATAAATTATTTAAGCTCTAAAAAGCACAACAGTCTAGAGTTTCATTTAAGATGAGCTAAGCTGCAACAAGTAAAAATAGCTGGAACCCAGATTTCATAACGGTTGAGCTATGCAGGGTCCGAAAATTCATATGAATATGAATGCAGTGCCTATAACCCAGTACAAGTTCAACATGTATCGTTCGATAACATCATGTATCTCCGTCAAATTTACACTAGTATTACCTCAAATTGCCTAAAGGAGGGGGCATATGCAACAGGCAATCCAATTCAGTTTTCAGTTTCTGGGTTCTGTTAGATATTCGCATATGCCATTCAACCCTATTTGTGGAACAAAAGTAAAGACCAGTGAACTGAAACATACCTTTAAAGAGAGCCAACAAGAGGTAGAAGGGGTTCTTGCGAGAGATGAAACCCAGTGTCGCCAGGGGCTTCTGCGAATCAGGGATTCAGGATCCAATATACCTTTTGGAAGAGAGCCTCGAACAAATTAGCCTCGTGTCACCCACATCTTATCAGACCTTGATACCCTGTGAAGATAATTATTATTTTTTGTTTAATTGAGGTCTGGCTAAATAATCAGGGAGGAGGGTGTTTTCACAGTGATTTTGGCTAATAAAGCTTCTTTTTTTCTTTTCTGTACGTTACGTTAGGTGATCGAAGAGAAATGAAACGAGACTATATACTCATTGAATGATTATGGGGCTTTTAATACTAATATTAATGTATCTGGGAGATTATTTAGGTTATTAGAATATTATCTAAATTAATAACATATTGACTTTGGCACCGGAGGGTCTTTTGCAGTACATCTCTTGCCAAAAGTCGATTGTCTAATTCAGGGAGACTATGTCATTAGATCATATGGTATTGGTCATAATTTATGTGTTTTGATATATTATATATAACACCCGCACCTAATTTTATGTACCTCATACTAAAATTAATAATTCTAATACAGACGCATGATGATCAAAACATATAGACAACTAAGAATATATTTTGTAGTTGTATTCTGTGCAATCATGCATACAAACATTTCTCAAAGATCTCTAAATAACATCCTAACATAACTGAAGGCTGTTGTAAATCCGGAACACACTCAAGTCAAGGCACTACGAGAAATACATAAACGCTAAAAACTTATCAATTAAAATAAGTCCATGTAAATCTAAATACAATGCACTCTCTTTGTTTGATGTAATGGCACGAAAAAACGACAAGAATATATTGTCAAGAAACATTTCTCGACTAGAGAGTAGCCAAGAAACAATCGTCGCCGGTCACGCGCCAGCCACGTGCTCCCACTCGTCCAAAGTCCAAAGAGACAGAGAGCGCGAGAAAGCCAATGAGAAGAGAAAAGGACCCTCTCCACTCCAGTGTCTCATCCTCCAAACCCAGCCGGCCATGGACGGCCCAATATCCCTTACTTATTCCCCCTCTTTTCCTCCTCCCTCTGCCTCTGCCTCGCTCTCTTCTCCATTATGCTTCGCCACCTTTCTCGCTCTTCCTCCTCTTCTAAACCCAAACCCAGAATGGGCTGCGTGCAAGCCAAGCCCGACACGAACGGCGCCGGCTCTGCCAGGCCGGTGGGGCTCGAGAGGCTCAAGATGGATAATGGGTATGAACCCCAGAGAAGACCCGACAATGGGAGCGGTGGAGAGGAGTCGGATTCTTTGAATGGGAGTGAGGTGGCGGAGAGGGATAGCGGGCGTGCTAGTGCTAGTGGTGGTCGTAGGATTTCGGGTGATGAGGACGAGTTGGTGGATGGCTGGCCCAAGTGGCTGACTGATAATATTTCCAAAGACGTTTTGAAGGGCTTGGTTCCCAAGAGTGCTGACTCTTATGATAAGCTCGACAAGGTTAGTTTGCTTCTTTTTTTTTTTGAAACGATTCAATTTCTGAATTTTTTGATACAATTAAGTGTTTAGGATTTGTGTTGTGATTAACTTGTTATAGCTACTGTTATGTTTGAGTGTCTTTTTTATGGAATCACGAGCTCAGTGCGCTGAATTAGTGGTAACAGCTGTGCGGCTCAGATGATCAAAGATATGACTTTGTCAAATTGCGGATATCTTTGATACTCCTGTGTATTGATGAGTCCATTCATCAAAGTTTTGTTGCCATAGGTATGCTCTACATTTAGACCAAAGAATGGAGGGATATGGCTCACATATCTGTTCCTGTTAAATTTTAGAGGAGGAGCCACTAGCTTTCTCCGTTGTTGCATTGTGTGTAGTGAGGAAGTGGATGCTCAAATTTGGAGCTTCAAAACTGAGAACATGGAGGTTTTAGGTGACCAATTTTGCAATATGAGTTTCTCTATGTATTTGCTTGCTAGGTCCGCAACTCATTAACAATTTTAGGTATAGAAACCGGATTTTGCTGCTTATCGTACTAAACTATGAACCAAGTATAGGTGTTTTGGTCTGAATTATCATTATTTATGTAAGGAGACTTGCAGCATTTGATTTAATTTTATTAATTTTTTGGTATTGTAGGTGGGTGAAGGAACCTACAGCAATGTTTACAAGGCTCGAGACAGGGACACTGGTAAAATTGTTGCCCTGAAAAAGGTCCGCTTTGATACATCAGAACCTGAGAGTGTTAAGTTTATGGCACGAGAGATTATGCTATTACGGAAATTGGACCATCCCAATGTACTTAAGCTTGAAGGATTGGCCACTTCAAGAATGCAATATAGCATTTATCTTGTCTTTGATTTCATGCACTCAGATCTGGCAAAAGTTATTTCCAAGGCTGATGGGCTTACTGAACCACAGGTTTTAGTTTATTTCAATCTTTGTGGCTTTTGAATTTGGATACTTGATTCATTTGTACGCTCTCAATTTCATATCTAAAATTCATGATACAGGTCAAGTGCTATATGCATCAACTGCTTTCAGGTCTGCAGCACTGCCATGATCGTGGTATTCTGCATCGAGACATTAAAGGATCAAACTTATTGATAGATAAAAATGGAGTTCTAAAAATTGGTGATTTTGGGCTCGCCAATTATTATGCTCCAAAGCCTAAGCATCCTCTCACCAACCGAGTTGTAACACTTTGGTACAGAGCTCCCGAGCTACTTTTAGGTGCTACAGATTATGGAGTTGGAATTGATCTTTGGAGTGCTGGATGTGTCTTTGCTGAAATGTTTACAGGGAGGCCACTTATGCCTGGAAGAACAGAAGTAAGTCAATGTGCAAGTTGTGTTGTATGGATTAAGATATATAGGTTGCAGGGACTGTTTGAGATTGAATTTCTCGTAGTAATAGTTTTATTTTCATTCAGGTTGAGCAACTTCATAGGATTTTCAAGCTGTGTGGCACACCATCTGAGGAATACTGGAAAAAACTGAAGCTTTCTACAACATTTCGACCTCCGCGTTCATACAAACCCAGTCTTCAAGAAGCTTTTAAGGATTTACCTTCATCTGCCCTGGGTTTGTTGGGCACTCTTCTTGCATTAGATCCTGCCTATCGAGGCAGCGCAGGTCTAGGTCTTAAAAATGAAGTAAGTAGAAATTAAAAAGATCCCAAATGATGTTTATATTCCACCTCTATCTTCTGCATTTTTATGCCCTTTTTTGATTAACACCAATGTTTTTGCATGTTCTGTTGTGTTCTTGAGTCTGAAATCATAATTAATATACTTATTGATAAAGACCATTTCTGCCCCACTCAAAATTACAATTTTTAACTCTGATGCATGTTTCTCCTATGTTTCTTTTTCATCTTTGTTACAAATATTTTATAATTTCTCCAAGTATTTTTCGGCTTTCTAGCATGTTTGAGAAGTTACAGACACAATAAAGGTCAGCTGCTATTTTCAGCATTGCAAGTTCGGTATAACTCATGCGGAAATTATTAGAAAATTTCCTCTGTATCTTTTATATTCATCTACATAATCAACAGAAAATTTCTCTCTGTATTTTTTTTTCTGAAAAACTAAATTTTTAGAAAATCATCTCTCTAAAGTCAGCTTTCCCATGTCTTCCACTTTATTTTATTTTTGTTTCTTGATTTTTATTTTTAGGTTTTAATACAAAGTGACTATTTTTTTCCATTTATCCTTAAACGCTAGGAAATGTGGGATATTAATTAGTTGCCTAGAAGCTGTGATAATCTTGGTCTTGCTAGCTCACTCTAAGCAACATCAACCCGTCTTCTTACTCTCACCATCTTAAATGCTTTCAATTTCTTCTACTATGATCTGCGTGCGGTGCTTAAGGCTCAGTGTTTTTATTTTCTAATCTTGGTTTGGTCATATTCAGTACTGTATACCTAATTTATTGGCCTGAATGCCAAAATTGGTGAACTATACTTTTTGTTAGTGTCATACTGTCATATTTGCATTTCAAGTGTGCATGTGTTTTTTTTTCCCTCTGAAAATAATACTAAAAGTTATGCTCTCCTTGCAGTTCTTTTCTACAAGCCCCTTGGCATGTGACCTTTCTGGTCTACCTGTAGTCTATAATGAGGAAGAAGAATTAAAACTAGCTAATGAGCAGAGAAAGTAAGTTATTACTTACCTCTTCTTAATGAATGTGTAAGAGTATGCATTTATCCTCTTAATTGCTTTATTTGCACTTTTACGCTGCAATATCAACTGGAACTTTCTTTTCAATTTTACATATATGGTTACCAACTTACTGTAGACGTTAAGGCATCCAACGAAAACCAATAGGCTACAAAGTCCATGATGTGGGATATTATTAACAATAATGAATGATCGAACTATTTGCCTCTCTCTCTCTCTCTCTCTCTCTCTCTCTCTCTCTCTCTTAATACCATATGCAACTATACATTCCTTATGGAATGGTTTGGTTTCTAATTTAATACTTGTGCTATCTGGTTATTTATCTTATATCAACAGGTTCAGGAATTCTAAAGTAAAACAACGGTCTAGAAAACAACGTGAGCACCGCAGACAAGATGTTGCATCTTTCACACAGGTAATTTTCAAGTCTTTTGTTTAAGCCATTAAAGCCTTCCCTCACTCCTTTTATCCCTCATGTAATTTCTACTGTTAACTGATCATAGTCGAAATGTAAGATGAGGGAAGGAGAATAGACAGTGATGCATTATGCATTGGGAGTGGGGAGGGTTCTGTAGCACTCTCTCCACCTTATCATATATTGGAAGGGAACATGGAGAATGTTTTTTATACCACTGGAGAAGCAAAACCGTCTATTTGACTTGGTTCTGCAATATCTGTTGGGTTTGAATCTATCAAATGATACACATTCAATAACTTTTGGCTAATGACTTTTTTTGTTACAATATTTTGGAGTGATGAATATAATGTTATATGCCCTTGTGGTCCAGGAAGAGGAGAAAACTGCCGAGCCAAATGTTGAAAATGAGGAGCCTGGCAGTGCAACTAGTAGTACGTCCTCTGGTGTAAATCAGACTAGCCGGAAAGAAAGCCCGATCTTCTCTCTTTCCCCAGTTAAATCTGCTGACCGGAAATTGTCCCCTAAGAATGGCAAGATCCTACCTCCTATACCTAAGTCAAAAGCACGCATAGCCAATTATAATGACGACAGTGACTTGTACAGGTCGAATTTGATTAACAGGTCTCTATCGACCAGAGAATTTAGAAAATCAACTCAAAGGGAGAAATTAGAACTATATGCCATTGATGATTGATTAGGCCACTCAAGAGACTGCGCAGACTTGCATATCTTCTGTCGTTTCCATTTGATTTACCTTGAGGTTCTTGTTCTATACTTTTTTGCCCAGCTGAGTATTGACCAATATGGAAAACAAATGGAACAAGATGTATAATAAATTTGGTATTATGTATAATGGCCATGGTTTGTGTGCATTGTCTAAATTCAATATGTGGGTTTTAGTGAGCCAGCCAAGGAAAGAAAGGAAAAACAAAGCCAAGTTTTCGTTTCTACACAAGGGGCTTGATTGAGTTTGTGAAAATTTCGGGGTTTTGATTTAGTTACGATCATTGCAATGAGCCAGTTGGCGTACCTCAAGTCATTTAATTCTTATTCAGTTCTGAGAATTGTTTGCTGAATTGAAGTAATTCCTGTTGGCGTCTTTTATTCATTGTTTTTCACAGAGTTGCATAGTTTGGTTGAATTCAAACACCTTTTGGCCGGTGTTACCATCTCTGCTTCCTATGAATTTTCTTTATAATTTGAAAATTGTTCTAACAAAGATGAGAAGATGAACATGAGTTTTAAGATACGAGTCTTAATTTTACATCTTTTAACGTTAGATACGGTGAAGAAAATTAAGTTTATGCATGCATCCAACTGATCCAAGTGTAGAGAAAATTAGTACACTCCAGAATTGTTGACGTCCTGAATCCTGATCATCTCTTCTTGAATTTCGATTCGATTACCAAACGTACATGAACAGGAGGGTCCACGATACACAAACTGTATACAATCCAGAGGCCAAGGGCCATAGCTAGAGGGATCCAGAAGTGAGTACAACAAAGGTTTCGAGATCAAAATCATGGGATACAACTCTCTTAATTAAGGTCTTAACTAAAACTACATATTTATATCTTCTGATTTAGGATACATATGTTTCATACATCGTAACGAACATCGGCGAACCTGTTCTTGATCCACTTGAAGCTGTTTTTAAGACTCGTTTTGAGCTTACCTTCCATGGTAAACACGTTGTATGATGCAACTCTCTTCTTCCTCTGGAGCTCCGGATCGCCGGCCGTTGCGAATCCACTTCCCTTCTGAGATGGCCCGTTAAAGTTGTACGAGTTGGACCGCTCCCCAAACCCGAACTCGCCGGAGTAGGCTGAGCTGTATTGAGGGAACGACTTGCTTTTCTCCATAGATGATCACCAAGCTACTCACTTTGCTGGTATGGAAGCTCCTCTCTCAAGCCTCATGGTATTTATACAAGTAGAGAAGCAAAATTGAGGGTGGTTGATGGAGTGATCGAGTGTGGTTTGCAGCCAGGCCATGTGGGATGTTGGGAGGCTGCACGCTTTATCATGAGGGTCACCACGGCAGTTAGATATGCCATTGATCAAAATTGATGGTTCACATGTTTGGATGTGGACATTACACAACTGGTTGAGTGACTTGAGTCATGGGGTGGAAGAATCCGGGGACCCTAAGTTTTAGTATGTCTGTGACTACCATAGCTAGAAAGATATTAAGGTACTATCGCAAATAAGTATCAGGTCCAATGTCTATGGCTAGGGATTGTGCAAAGAAGGCCATGCATGGCTCTCTATAGTTCCATGGCTGTCTAGTCAATTTGATGGTGCGATTTGCAAATCAGCAATGCAACCAAAGTTTGATTGAAAGTAGTGGAGTCATCTCTACTTTATGTTCATGATGTTGGTGACTTTGTACAAGGTGGGGTTCTGTGTATTATGATATGGGTGGCATGCTTATCTGGAGTGATTATGCCAATGTTTCTACTTTGATTAGCAGTAGTGAATGATCTCCCAAATTTTGTCTTCTTTGCTTTCAATAGACGGTTGGTGTAGCGTTGATTAATGATCCAAGGATGGGACTCTGAGTCTAAACTCCTAAAGTAGCCGAGCCAATTCTTACATTGACCTTCCTCCTCTCATCAATCTCTATTGTACCACTTGTGACAGTTGCCCCAGAGCAGACTCACCCATATCCCAGTCGCTCCACTGTTGACACTCAACAGTCTGTGCCCCATCCCACCATGACCGGCCAAACAAGATATTCATCTAACCTTATTCGGACATGGGAGAACCAACTTTACCATCTCGGCCATTCAATATGCATGAAGCTCCATACTTTGTACCGAGAATCGCTCATCGTTCGAGCTTCCACTTCGAATTCGACGCCATCTAGCACACGGCATCAGTTTTTGCAAACCCTAGCTAGACCAGCGATCGAGTATGCACTCGCTGTTGCTCAGCTAATCCACCACTTTGATCTGCAAGAACTGAAACTCAGCCCAACAGTTCATATGTGAAATAAAAAGATGTTTTACTGATGATTTTCAATTTTAGTTAGTCCAAGAATCCAAACTTGATCGAGTAGCGTTAATTTGCATGTAAATATTATACGAGGATTAAGAATCAAGGGATATATTCTTATCTATGTGCCAAATGACCACAGTAAAAATATAGAAAATTTATTAAAAGTTGTCAAGCTATTTTTTTTTTCATCAAAACTAAAATCTCAGTAAAATCCTTCAAGTCATAAAAAGTTGTCAAGCTAAGCCAAGCTGAATATGCTGCCCCGTTAAAACATTCAAGTTCAAAATCCCAAATTCTCCCGCTCTACCTCCCCTACTATTAGAAACCCTAGTTTCTTCCTATTAGAGTATCTAATACTCTTTCTATTCTCCCTCAATATGATCAATACTATGAATTAAACCATCTGCAATCCTCATCTCTCTTCTTTTTCAGCCAATTTCTCATCCATTCCTTTGATCCAAACTCTTCTATTTCTCAAGTTTACCCAAAGTGGATTCGTGTTGCTACCATAAAGGAAGATCCTGGGTTGTTCAATGGTGGTGGTGGGGGTGAGATCAGATTGAAGAATGCCACCACACTTCTTGACAAAAATCTGCCTCTCAGGCCGCATCCAGATCTGCCGAGGTATGATGGAAATCGATTCAAACGAAGCAGAATAGTCATAACCAATGCCAGTTTTCCTTAGATGGCAGGTGATGGTTGGGTGCGGCTAGGGTTGAAGATGACCAAGCTACAATTCTTGTCTAAGGTTTCACAAGATGGGTTTTGGACTTGGGTTTTCGGGTTTGTACTTGAACTCGATTTTCAATTTAGTTAGTTTATTGCCTTTTACTACACTCGTTTATTTCGTAAAATAGGTAGGAGTTAGGAATAATTGAGCTAATTATTAAAGAATAGTTGTATGTTGCATGCTAACTTAGAGTTTTTGCTCATGACCTCTTATCTGTGTTTTATCACAGCGAATCAATATGTAATGGTTATTCAGATCACATAAAATTTATAAAACATAGTATGTTTAGCATAAAAAAAAATATGCAAAATATGCAATGTCTAACTTCAACAGTTCAATTTAAGAAACATAGGTTAATGATGAGTTTTGTATGTGTGAATCGAAGGCTAGCATTTGTCGATTGATAATAATCCCTCTTCGAATCTTCGTAAACCTTAAAAAATAAGAATTCACTGTAGACTTGTTCTCACCGTCTCGTCGTGCTTATTAAAATGTCCCTCGACAGCCTTTAGCCTAATAATTCAACGTGTCTATCAACCTTTTTCATTAAGCTCTCTGAGTTTTTATTGTTTGCACTTAATGTACATATAATATTGACGTTAATGGCCTATGAAGTATGAACGCTTGAAAGTACATTTTGTACTTCTGGTCCCTGTGTTCACATTCAGTTACATCCTTCTGTAACTGCAAAACAAACGCTTGAAACTATATAAGAGCTTGCTCACAGTTGTGTTTATTTCCTCCTAATGTAACTTTTTCGCCTTCCAATAGCCGTATGATATTGTAAACTGATTCACCTTCAGCTAGCAGATGTAATCTTTCACGTACCGTGGTCAGTGACATCCACCATCCACATACCGCATGCCTATATATAGCAGGTCACGCTCCTTCGTTACGTTGCGCAAAATATGTCCTTCTTCTATCATAAAGCATACTGATCTCTCAACAACTTGTTTTGGTGAAAGGCCACGACAAAGTGCATATTTGTCCGGTTTGTAGCAGGAGGGTGGGTGTTTTAAACAGGAAGTTAATCTGTTTTTTTTGTTACAAGAGGGACTTAAAAGACTCAAGCAAAAGAGAAAAAAGAAACTTAAATATTGGAGCAAACTCCAGATCTTCTACCTGTAGTGATTCCTGCCAAATCATCGAGATAGGCTTGAGCAACATGAGCAGGAGGATCCTCAAAAGTAAGCAATCACATATCATGATTAATGTTATTCTTAGTCAAGGAATCAACTAGCAAGAAGAGAACCCAAAAGATAAGCTGAACACTATCCTTCATCAGCTGAACTAAAACTGCAGAATCAGATTCAATGACCATATGATCATTATACTTCTTATCTTTTTTTTTTGAGAAAAAATAGTTAAAATAACTAAGGCTCAGAAGACTATATACATTATGAATTGTATTGCCTTACGACATTAAGTAGTGATTTAAGATCACCCGGCACAATGCAATTTACGACAAGTAACCCTCATTATAGAATGAGCACAAAATAAACTTACAACTACCCGAGGATAAAACAAGCATTCCAATAAACCCCTATAGCAAATATTACACATCGCCTAAAGACCGCAATTGGTGTACGACACATAATACCCAGAGTAAACAGAATGATCTATCAGTCGAAATAGTTTAGGTGACGCGCTATAAGTCTACGCGATCCCCTTGCCCTTACCAGGGAAAATCTCCTTCCCATTAGACCCCAGAAGCAGCTTCACACATGGAGCAGAAGGACCTGGCTTCTTTCTTGGCTTGGGGGCTTTGTTCTTGCTTCCCAAAAGTCTCCCACCCTTCTTCATCTTAATCGAAGCAATAGGTGGCTCCAAATCCTCCTCAGTAAATCCCAAAACTCTAGAAACGAGCCATGTACGATGAAAATGTTTGATGAAAGCCGCCAGATCTATAGTACGTCGTGTCAGAGGACAAACAAGAAGGAAAAAACTTATTTGCTTGGCGAATAGAGCTGCCGCCAAGCTTCCTCATATTTGTAGCAGGACCACCACTCTTTCCGATGCTAGAGAGAGAGTCCAGGCAAAACTTGCTACCATGGCATCCATTGATGCCATGACAAGAAAAAAGATGAGAGCAGATTGAATGAGATTGCAACTGAGATGGAATTGAGAGGGAGGCCGTGAAGCCATGATGGAAGCAGAGCTAGGGTTTGGCAAAGGTTGTAACTAAGGAGGCACAAGCCAACTCCTAAGTTCTCGGAGAGAAAATCCCGAGAGTGAAAAACAATTGTCCATATTTCATAAGTGGATTAATTTCATCGATGCAATATTTTTTAGCATTATACTTCTTATCTGTTAATGTACACCCTAGTTTTAATAGATTTCTGCCGACAACAGAATAGTGACTGTAATTAAACTGGTTTTCAGAGTCTTACCGGGTGTAACAATGGTTTCAATAATCCACAAGACTTGTTACCCAAGATCTCTCAACATTTTGTAGGGCGTGCCAGCAACGTGGCCGGGGTGTAAGAAATCATTGATGTTAGCGAGTGCACTAAGAAATTGTAAACAGAGAGAGGCAATTCTGTCTAAAGGTTCTTCTACTAAGCAAGTTTAATTAGGACTTCAATATTGATCCTTGAAATCACTGATAAATAACAAAACAAAGAGACATGCTTAAGCAACACAGTTTGCATCATTAGAATGATCATAGATGCATTAGGGAGGCGAGGTTAGGGTTTTACTGGTTGCAAGTTTGTTTGTGTTGTACGTTGTAGACTTTCTCTACACTATAATTCTGATGTGTGTGTATATATATATATATATATATATATAATTAGGCTTATATTTATTATACAGATTTTGTTTTGTGCTATGGAAATAAGTGTTAAATGTAAATATATTTGAAAGTTAACTTTTCAACTTTTTCCGAAAAATTAAAGGCAAGCTTGCAGCAAAATCATATACTACTATTTTGTAAACCCTAGTACCCGCTAGCCGCTCCCCATGGTAGCCGCTTCTTTGCAAACCCTAGCTCTATTCAACTTTGTTCTACTATTATGCTCTCTCATAAACATCTCTTCTCTCTTCACAAACACCTAGTGGTCACGGCTAGTTTTGCCCAATCCATGACACTTGCTAGCGGCGACATCATTGATGTATCGTTCATGGATCCTGCGGACAATCCACCGCTCCAAATAAAATCCCTTCTTCTTGGCAAAACCTTCACCATTGAGCCGGTGAAGATCAAAGATCTGCAAGGCAAGTTTTGTTGGATCTGGTAATTTCGCCGCAACTTTAGTGTTTAGGCCTGAGGCCCGTCGCACTATATCTTCAATTTCGATCTTGCAAAGGATCGAAACATTGTCTTTTGGGGAAGTCTGAAGTCTCCAATATCCATTCTAATAAATTGGTTGTACTTTTGGGTTCGTTTACAAGGGATTCCGCCAGCGATGGAAGTTGAGATCGGAGATGATCCAAGTCTCCAATCTGAAGATCTTGATCCAGACCCTTGTGTGAAGGGCAAAGAGAAAATGTAGAGAGTTATGTTGCCTATTGTTATGACTATTTAAGTCGTAGAATAGATAAATTTTATGAATAATTCAGCGTCATCATTTCTAAAGAATAGTTCTATGTGGCATACTAACCTTAAGTTTTACTCATGACCTCTTGCATGTTGCTTAGTCGCAGCGAAAGAGTATATATGGCTATTCACGCCATGGAGAAATTTTATAAAGCATAAGTATGTTTATTATATAAAATAAATTCTGAAATATCTTCAATTTTTATAGTGTGATATGTTAACTATTGGCACTGACTATTATGGTTTGTAATGTACGTTTACACTGTGAAGATCGATAGAACCTACGTACATATTTTCGGCCCATGCAAAGCTAATTTGATACATATACTTTCTCAAAAAAATAAAATAAAAGGAATTATGATCAAATGCCCAAATTCAAGGCGAAACTTGACTATTTCAATAAAATTTCGGCGAGAACGGAAATATAAGGGTCCGAAAATAGAAATATCAACGGAAATTTCGTGAAATATCGATTTTAAAAAATAATTGAAAATATTTATGGAAATTTAGAGAGATATGCATTGAATCAATTATTTATTATATTTCAATTCTTATATAATTATTAATCTATACTAAGTTGTAGTTTAAAACTAAATTGTAGGTGAATAATCAAATGTAGAAAAAAATTATAAAGTTCGTTGAAATTAGAAATTTTACCAAATATTTTGCTTATCAAATTAGTTAGGAGAGAATAAACTATATAAGGTCATAATAGAACACAAAGTGGGCTTAGAAGGGTTGACAAAGTCATAAGCTGGGTGGAGTGAACATGGGTTTATTCCCCTCAACAAGTTGATTTTATTTGAATTTTAGGGAAGGTGACGGACACGTGGCGGAGCATTTATAAAGATATGGTGATATTTCAGAAAATATCAAAAATATCGCACGAAATTAATTTAAAATAAAAAAATATTTCCATAAGAGAGAAAAACGAAATTATCGTGATATTTTCAGATATATTTCAAATATGTGGGTCTATTTCAATTTTCAATGTTTGGATACAAATTTACATTAGTGTCCTTTCTTAATCAACTTTAATCTCTGCAAATCCCTCCCTCACATGCCGTCACGGCCTTACATCTCTCTCTCTCCCCATTTGAGCGACGACACCAGCCGACGGATTTCGATTTGCGTCGACGCCGTCTACCTCGAAGACCCCGACGATGTTGATCTATGTCGACGACGCATCTGCCTCGATGATGCCGACGATTCCTATCTGAGCCAAAAAGGAACCCGATCCGCGAGTAGAGGTAGTTGACGCGGCATTCTTCCTCACGCGCGAGGTCGCTTCAGAGAAAGAGATTGGAGGTCTGATAAAACCTTCCTTGCGCGTAATAGGTCATGCTTGTTACATAAACTTTCTGGAAATTTCGGTTCTGAGATAACCTTCCTTCGGTTATGTGATTAAGCTCCATGTTCATGTATTCTCCATGATGGGCAGAGTTAATGGAATAAGGAAATGGCTATGGCTATCTCGTCTTGTCGCTATGTTTCTTCAAACAAGTTGTTAGGTGTTTTCAAAAGTGGAAATGTGGTAAGGTTGCAGACTCTGCCTTACATGTCGTGTGGGTTACTAGGGTTAATAACATGATTATTAGGGTCAGTAATTATTAGTGTGAGTTACAAGATCAGTAATTTATTATTAAATGTTACTAGAGTCAGTAACATGATTACTGAGCGTCAGTAATTTATAATTGAACGTTACTAAGAGTCAGTAATATACTCCGACGACCGGCGACTAATGACCGGAATCCAGCGATCAGTGACCAGAATTCGGTGTCCGGAGTCCGGCGAGGTTACAGACTAGTGTTTGCTTTCATTAAATTTCTCTCTATACAGTTATTTTCATATGCAAGGGTAAAATAGTCTTAAAAAATACAAAATAATAGTTTTTGTACTAATTGAACAAATATTAAGTTACAATGTGTTGAAATTG
Source organism: Argentina anserina (assembly GCF_933775445.1). Lineage (NCBI taxonomy): Eukaryota > Viridiplantae > Streptophyta > Magnoliopsida > Rosales > Rosaceae > Argentina > Argentina anserina. Next base: position 12,370,906 of record NC_065873.1, read on the forward strand.
GCACAGTTTGAATTGTGTCATTCGAATAGTCATTGAATGGCTCAAATTAGTACTAATAGACATTTTTCCAAAAAAAAATTGATACGCACCAGGATGCGGAAAGAAAAACTTCACCATGTAAGAAATTTAAACCTTCATTAGCGAACACAATGAAATGTAAGAGATTTATTGACCTTCATCAAAGGAAGAAGAAACATGAGAGAAAAGAAGAGTACACGCATGCATAAATAAGTTAATCAACATGTTGGACGAATTTCAAATTCAGTCCTTACAACTCAGACAAGCTCTCCTCATCCTCTTCCACAACGGAGCGCAAGTAATTAGCATTGTCTGAGTTCCTCACCGAGCAATCAGCACGAATTTCGCCTTTAGAACCAGTTAGCACGCTCAATTGCCCCATCTTGATCATTGAATGAACAAACTTCTCAAAGAACAATGTCTGATTTACAGCAAAGCTTTTGACAATGTCGCGTGTTCTTTTATCCGTGTACAAGTCTTGGTCCGATGTGAATAGACCTTGGCGGTTCATGAGATCAACATAGTACTTGTTGTCGAATGTATCAGGCGAGCGGATATCAAGCACGGTTGTGGCATTGGTGGTTGCTGTTGGACATACTTCCTTAAGGTCATTGGCAAAAGTTTTGTCCATAGTAGGATCTTGAGGATATAACCTGCCAGTGAAGGAGGTACAGTGGCCAAGGCCGATGGTGTGGCCACCAGAGAGAGCAACGACATCAGTGGCATCCAAGTTCTTCTTGGCAAGATCTGTCAAGAGTTTTGTGGTGTTGCTTGTTGGTGGGGGGAGGTTAGCAAGAGTTTCATTCCTTGTTGCGAAGTTTAGTCCATCCTTTCTTCCAAGTGGTACTTCATAGTCCGGGCCACCCGACTGCACAAAAAGAAATACTTATCAACAAACTTGCTACGTTCCAACTTGTAGATGTTTTTCACATTCTGTTTGGTTTTAATATTTGCACTTGTTCCTGGCATGTAATTATCAGTAGCTCATATATCACTAATAATATATATATATATAAAAGCAGCAACCACTAAAGCTTCTAAGATTTGTTATTGTGAAGTGACATAATTTAAGAGAAGGAAAATCACATGGTAATATGAACATCTTAATTAAGTACAATATATCCCTGGATTCCCTCTCCTGGTAAGCTTCCTAACTCTCGCATATGGGCAGCACTTTAAATCTTAAGTACTCTTTGACTAGGGATTAAGAAATGAATGAGCTCATAATTAAGATTCCTCAAGAATAAAGCAAACCATTCGTATAACAAGCTAGCCATAAGACAAGAAGAGGAACGAGTCTCATGCTTTTGAAAAGCATTTTGTGTATAAAACTCTATACAATGACCTCATAAGTTCTTATCAACTAGGCTGGCTAGCTATATAGGTAAAGTATAGACGTACGTCTTCTTTAATATAAGCTGTTGGGTTAGTCAAGATTGTTAATTAATTTGAAGACTTCTCACACAAATAATTTAATTTTCCAACTGCACCTCAAAAACATTCAATGTATTCATGTATGATAAAACATCTGTGAAATATGTCCCAAAATATGAACAACAGAGAAGTAACAGACACACTGCAGTAACTAATTCAAAAAAAAAAAATCTGTACTTCAGACATTTCTGCTTATGTTCTGTATCTAACTCAATATAATTGGCCAATAATTATTAGACACCACGCATGCAACTATGTCTTTAGCTCATTTCTGAGTTGGATAGATGCATGAACTATGAAGTGATATAACTGCCAAGAGAAAAACAAAATTACCAGGAAAACAGCATCCCTAGCAGCAAGAGCAGTTATATCAGCACAAGAAACAACCCTCCCACATTTGCTGTGAACTCTCTCACGGAGGTCATTGATGATTTCGAAGGCTTTGGCTCTCAAACTCAGATTTGGAGGTGCCTGTTGCTCACTTGGACCACTGGCTGATCCATCCAGCAAAACTGACCCATCACATCCCTGCAATATGATCAATAATGTTTATTAAATGTGACTTCTACACATTACATGTGCCCCTTAACGCTCTCATTCAAAAGTCTCACCAACTCTTTATAAATAGGTAGGATTGAATTAACTTAATTAGTTACTGACATAAACCATTTGATTATATATAACCGCATGTTGTAGTACATATCAAATGGTTATGCATGTATAAGATTATTCAAGATGGATCTCACCTGTGGTTCAAAAAGTTTGGTTGAGAGTTAGCTTAATTAAGTCCTATTATACATGCGTAATTTGGTCAAAGTATAACAAGCCCCAATTAATTTGGCATTGATGAATTTTCTATAATTTGTACCATATAGCTCCTTTTTTTTTTTGGTCAACTATATAGCTCCTTTTGAAGAACGATAAAAAACTATACAGTGAAACATCAATTAATTTCTCAATTTATGTAACATAAATTGAAATGAATATTCACCATCCTTGATCCATCAAACAAGTTATTACTAGTAAACATTTGCAGCCGTTTTGATTTGATGGGCTTTCAGATAACTTTCTCACGTACACACTTATTTAATCCCAAGAACAGGTTACACGGTCGATTGTCACCATTATGCATGTAAACAAACTGCCTAATGCATGTTTGATTTAGTTACTGATCAGCTAACAAGCCATTTGATTTTCTGGGTTCCAAGTAACGTTCCATTACTTAAAAACGGGGTGGGATTAAATAGACTTGGTACAATATTAAATCAAAGCAGATGAGCTATATATGATCGATCTGTTGAAGTAGTTAATACCTGAACAAAGCAGTCATGGAAATGCAGACGAAGCAAGCCAGCAGCCTGACCAATGTCTTCCTTGAAGACCTTCTTAAGCTGCTTCCTGACAATGGAGTCGAGCTTAGGACAGCTAGTTTCATAGAAGGACCATGAGAGCCCTTTAACTACAGGAACTGAGGGCTGTGCCTCCGAAACAGTACAGAAGTAGGAAACATAAGAAACTATCAAAAGCAGAGAGCATAGAGAAGCAAAACTGGCCATGGTGATGATCTTAGTAGTTGTATGTTCCACAGCAACAGAGACCCTCTTTTTATAGGCAGATGTGTTCCATATTATCGAGCTTCTGAACTTAGAATGTGCTATTTTCTTGTACTAATATTTTGTTGAAAAACAATTAAAAAGGACTTGTGATAAAGAAAGCCACGCCCGTTCCCTTTCAAATTCATTGAAAGCTTTGCTCGGCTATCTAGGCTTGTGGAAAAGTCATAGCAATTGCAATCTTATCCAAATAAGACGTACCATAAAAGAAGTGAAAAAATTGAAGAGTGTATGTTGGACATAATCAAACATGCCACCTAAGAACGTAAGTTCATTATTAATAATGTAGTCATAGTGGAATTGTCAACGGAAAGTAAATTTGTGATTCACTAATATCATGTCCACATTATACGCACCACCTTAAGTAAATGTCAAGTGTTATTTTTCTTAACAAATTTATAACTATAATATTATAAAAAATATTTGATATTTACTTAGGGTGATGGGCATGTGGTGGACATAATAGATGTGAGCAACAAATTTACTTCTATTATTAATATACACTAACTTTCATGGAAAATATGTCAATTGTGGAACACGGGGATTGCCTTATTGAATTTTGCTATGAAGATATGAATCATATGATCTACAAGCATATTATTTTAGCAAACACGTACTCCATAACCTAACCCTTGAAATTGCGTGTGAAAATTTATGAGAGATGCATCACGCATTAAATTAGGGATATTAACAGAGTACATTTGAGAAAATTAGTTGAGTTTATACGTTCAAGTTCTTTCTTTAGTTTAGTACAGGGTGGCTAGCTAAAAACTTAGGCACCAAGCTACATAAGTATCAAGGCGTAGGGTTATTATAAATTCAGTGTGAATATGTCACCATGGAGTCCATGCCATTAGTTTTTCGGAGTGGTGTTAATCTCATTAGTTTTCCATATCTAATGCGAATTAAAGATATTCAAACAACTCCCTTAATTTCTTACCAATCAAGAATGCGACAAATTCTTAGTCGAACACTGTACACTTGACGTGTACGTCGTAGCTAGATAGATAGTCATAATAGAACTCTTTCCGTGTAAATTTGTGTTAAGTGATAATGTCAATATTTGATAGTTTTCAAGGCGAATTCTGCTATCTACCTTAGACCCTGGAACTTTCGAGTTTGATCACAAAGGAACCTAAACTTCGAATTTACTTTTAAAAAGTTGATTCCTTACCGAAACAATTTCATGAAATGAGGTTCCAGACATTAAATGAACAACTAATAACAGCACGAGCAAGTTCACATTTGATAGCATGAAACCAATTTGACATGAAAAAGCAAAAATATTGGATGATGATCGATATGGTTGAGGAAAATTGAAAGATAAAATCGATCTAGATCGAAAACCATGCCTGAGATCGTTGTAAAAGGCGCCGATGTATGTTCACTAATTGTTTTTCAAGAAGACGCAACAAATTAAAGCAGATCCGGGTAAAAGAAAGTAGTCAATTACAAGAAGCCAACCACGGACTGAAAATAAGCTCTTATTCAATAACCAAAAAAACCATCTCCCAAACCCACAAATATACAACATAGACAATGAGGGAAAGCCGATCACAGTCATACTAAAAATTGTCAACCCCATTGATGTAATGCATATGAAAGCTAAAAAAAAGACAACAAAATATAAACTCATACAACCAAGCTCAGGATGTCACCTCTAAGCACAAGAGCAGAGTTAAAGAACAAATTATACAAAACGGAGACACAGAGGCCGACAAACCCAACCAGCCCAGCAAGCACACAACCCAAAGCCGGTAAATAAACAAGAAACCCAACAGGAGGCAAAGCCCAACGACTTCCTTGGTAGCAGCCACCAAGCACTAGCTGAAGGAGCTGAGTCTTGAGGGAGGAGAAGTGAAGCCGACCAAACACAACCAAAGTAGAACACATAGCTAAGTGATGAAAATGAAGAGAAGGAGCTTCAAGGGTACAGAGCACCCAAACACTGCCTCAAACAGAGGATTGCCACACTAGCATGAAAACGTATTCTGACAGTAAAACACCCGACCCAGATCAGAGACCTTGCACGAAGCACAACCCAAAATCAAACTGACCAATCAATGTTGCACTTATAGAGAGATCACAAGAACAACAAAGATTGCAAGGCTTGATTTAGAATCAAATTCGGCACAAGAAAACACAGATTTGAGAAAGAAAAAAGAAAGTATGAAAAGAAAGAGGGATGGTGGAAGGGAAGGGAAGGGAAGGAAGGAGGGAAGGGATGGGAAGGAAAAGGGAAGCGTAGACGAGCTCCAGGTAACACCCACGAGGGGCGGGGATGCTGCCACTGACTCTCAAAGCTGCGGGTTTCAAAGAGAAAACCCACTACTTAGGGAAAGGGGTAAAGGCATCCACAAATTATAAACGTAATGTTCACTAATTATTATGAGAATTTCGGTGACTTTAGTCACTGTGTCAGGTAAGGGTCATCATTTGGCGACCGGAGTCCGGGGATCGGAGCTCGAAGTCCGGTAAGGTTTCGACAAAATGGTCTCTCTCATCAAGTGTTTAGATAGATGAGGGTAAAATAGTCTTAAAAATATACAAGATCATAGTTTTTGTACTATTTGGTCAAATAGGTATAGATGCTCCTAGAGTTAATAGTCACATTTTGAATTTTGTCATTCAAATTGTCTAAATTTGTATGAATTGGTCATTTTTCCTATAATGTTCACCCTTAAGAACAAAATAGATGTTATGGTCTATATAAAGTACACGGGCGACGAGAAAGATATTGATCATCAACCATCCCTATTTAGAGGTTTTTGATCCTCTTAACCAAGTTTAGAGCTCCCCCCCCCCCGGCATGTAATGATAATAGGTCTTTTCGGTCAATACTGCTATTGAGGTCACAATTTTGTAATTAGCTATTTGAGTAGGAGTGTAAACATTTTTAGCACTTGCTGAAAAAACTTGTTGTATTGGCTAGAACACTGTTCGGTTCGATTACTCGAGATTAATATTCACCATGTAAGCATCGTTAGTAGTATAAAGCAAGAGGGTATTGTTCACAAACCGGGGATCCATTCAAGGCAAAGAATCACAAACATTTAACAACGAATTCATAAGAGATATAAAGATTTGATATAGTTTTCAGATTGGATATAAACAGAAAATAAAACCTAAACTAATATATACATGTGATCAACCAACCAACACATAAGCAATCACCAAACAAATAATATAAGAACAAAGCCATCGAAATTTACTCTCAATTATGTTCATGCCGTAAGTATCATAATTTATCTTAAGTTCGATTATGCATCAAGTCCCTACTTGGTTCTTAATATATGGATATATTTGGCTCAACTACTTGTCTTGCTACGAAATCTAACATACCAATTCATCATACAATTACGTATCACATAGAGAAATCAACATGTTTAAGTACCTATCCAATGTCGAACTTAAGATCATAATCGGTGGAAGAACAAAGAACAAACAACTAATCAACTACTTGTATCAAAATCGTTTTCAACTTTGAATGATTAACATATGTAACATCAACTACTTGTCTTAATCACACATGCAATATAAGAACAAACCGAAAATTAATCAAGAACATAAATAAATAGAAACTCATGGCATAAAACCTAAAATCATTAAATTAAAATCGAAAACCTTAATTCATCATGTCATTCGAAAGTTACAAATATCTCATAGACAAGAATAAAAATAACTTTAACAACACTTAAACATATATCATCCAAGAACAAGAACATAAAAACACGAAAACTAAACATGAGAATCATAGAGTTACACTTTATAATTCTCATTCCAAGGTTCCTTACAAAACATAAAAACACGAAAACTAAACATGAGAATCATAGAGTTACACTTTATAATTCTCTTTCCAAGGTTCCTTACAAAGGTAGCACGAAATCTTCAAGAGTATGGTATCCTAGGCTCCCAAGCTTTGGACAAAAAATATGATGAAGGGTGGTGAATTCAGATTCTATGGTTCTTGGTGAATGAAAGTGTTTGGGCAGAGCTTTGGCTATACTTGTGTGCAAGATTGATGATGTTTTTTTTGTGGAAATAAGGTGTTATATATAGAGGAAAAAACCCAAGGGAGGCTGGCCACAAAGTCCACAAAGTTGAAACCAAATTGGGTTAGGTTTCTTAGATTTTCTAAATTCGGCAGAGCTGACCTTTATGCCTTGTTGTCACCATAACTTTTTCTAGAAAATAGATATTGAGATGATTTCAACGGCATTTGAAAATAGACTTCCATAGCTTTCCATCCATATATCATGCATTTTTTGAGTCATTGTGAGATGTCCAGGGGAGCCTGTAAAAGTTGGATGACATGCACTGTCAGAATTCTGATTCTGATAAGGATTGGACATTAATTGCATATCTTCTTTCTCCTTTAATGCTGATTTCTTTTACACAAATTTCTTCTTTTAAAATAGGAGGCAGCAAGAATCTTAATTGTTGCAGCCTTGTTTGAATTTTCTTACCTCTTCTCATTTATTTGTTGCATGCCTTCTTTCACATTCTTTGGTGCAAGAATTTATGGTGATTCTGATATAGAATCATGCCTCTATATATAGGAGAAATAAAGTCACAACTTTACATCATAGCTCTGGGATCAAAAGTAAATCAATGGCTAAGATAATTCTACCGAGCTCACTGGACCTCCGAGTAATGATTCGGCCATATCTCCCTGTAGGAAAAAGATATTGATTTAATTCCAAATCTTATAGAAACTAGACTCATACAGATTTCTATCCATATATAGTACATCTTCTAATTCGATCTGAGCTGTCTAGGGGAGCCCGTCAAAGTTGGACTACGAATCTTGACAGCTTTCTGATTCTTGCATGGATTGAGCTTTTAAGTGCATATCTTCATCTCTTTAATAATTCTGATTTATATGCACGAAAATATCTTCCTTGTAAATCCATCTCCAACTTGTTTTAGAATCCAACTCCCAATAGGAAACCATCAATGACGCACGGCCTCTCTTTATTCCTTGCGCAACTAGGATTGTTTTCCTTCTTCAACATGAATTTGTCTTTCCTAATAAGAATGAGTACGTTAGAAACCAAAAAATAGGAAATGATGAATCCTACTCGAACAAGGAATCATATCTCAACAAGGAATCTTAACATTTAGCACGATTTCATCATCAATTCACTCATAATCGATATAAGCTCTACCTAGACACTTATTCTAACAAAAGGACTCTAAAACATACTAAATAAGAAGTAACAAAGAGTAAGAATATGACATAATCACATTAAGAACGTCACACTTTGTGCTCCTATCAAACACGACAACCGACCAATTGTGTTTAGAGCTATCGTAGAAACTGAGGTATATAAATCGATATTATACCCAGTGAGAACACTTATTGGATTAATCAGTTTGTTGTTTATCTATTAGATGAATGGAATCCCCAAGCTAATTCGAGTCCTAGATGAGCTTCAAACAATATTATGTACTTTCTTACGTATTATGTACACATTGTTTTATGAGAAAGTTCAATGGTTGTCAAATTTGGTTGGTGGTTTCCTACGAGCACGGGAATGAAAATGTAGCTGTATTTCAAAGTTTCATCTCCGATGAGATTGATGGTCTCCGGTTGCAATGACTGAACTGGTGGCAGCTGATTTTATCAGTTTTATCTTTTGTTAACGTTGTAAATTAGAGTGAGTCTAATCCACTTGGTTAGCTATTTGTGAGTATTTTAAGAGTTGTGTTAGGTTGAACACAAGAACTATAGTGGTTTATCTCCTTCTCTTGGGGTAACTACTCCAATCCACTTGAATATACTAGGTATAAGCAAATAGCCTTTAAATATACAAGTAGAAGGGTGAGATCCTATCTAAGTTGGATGAAGGATCTCTTTTATAAGTAAGAGAATCCCTCTCCTTTACATGTTCTTCCATGTGGAACAAAGTCCCTTACTCTAGTCATCAGATTTGTTGTAAAACCATCTTGGAGAGGCCGAGAACGTGGCTTCTTGACAAGGTCTCGGTGACTTCCGACTATCGTTGGAAAATTTGTATGATAATGTACACTATGGATGTCATGGTTGAGTCTTACAATGGCTTATAGATCTGCGTAGAGGGTGATACTTATGCTTAATGTCATAGCATACTATCTCTATGCTAGTGGATGTATCAAACATCCTTATAGAAAAAGAAGTATATATACGTACTTAACCTTTTCCATATACCATGACTCAAACAATCGTGAGATTGAGTAGGAAAACTTGTGTTGTACACTAATATGCTTTATCCATTGTAATGCGATCTAGTTGAGCCATTGTTGCATGTCTCTAGTTTACTTTAATTTGGTCCAATGTTATTTTGCATAAAGATAGAGGTAAGGAAAATATCACATTTGATCATTGTGGCACTAATATGAGTTCGTCACATATATGCTTTATTCCTAAGTATATTTTTAAACTTAAATTTATATTAATATAACCAAATTCTTTGTGTTATTTTCTCATTATTAAGAGATTTTGACCTTCCTTAATATTATAAGTATCTGTATTATTTCAAGGGTCATTTGCCTCAACATGTGTTATAGACTTATAGTCTAACAAAATTTTATGATACGTACAGTAACCTACTTCTCTATGAGTAAAAGAAAACATGTAACATAAAACACAATGGCCACTATGCCAGGTTATCGTTTACAGTTAGGCCGAGGCTCTCCTCTTGCTTCTTTCTCAATTCATCAAACGTATTAGCCTTCGCATATAACAATTAGTATAATTATGCAATGGAGAGTACATTATGATCCAAATTCACGTAACAATGGTGCTAAAAAACAAAACATGCATATAGATAATTCTATGTTTGTCAATACAAAGATATATGCATGCACGCCACTGTCTCAAATTATATCCTCAAATTACAGTTTAAAAATGATGTTGCTATTGAGACCTCCAAATTTGCTCAATAAACCTCTACGCTCATTACACCTCTTTTTTTTTATTAAAAATAAACATTTACTCACTAGAATTGGAATTTTCAAAATAATCTTGGTAATATTATTCACATACAATTTAATAAATTTACTCATTACACCTCTTATTAACTCACTAGACCTCTATTTCTTCGACTTTTGGTTTTTGCGTACAATAATCACTAAATCTCCATTCATTGGTCAAATTGTAAATAATCTAAACTAAAATGTATTTGAATCATATTTATCAATTTACGATCAATTATTTTTCTAAAAATTATATGCAATAAATTACACCTTCATTCTCTATATTTATATGTTCTTTTAATATGTTTTGCATATCAATATGTATTACTTCAATAATTAGTTGTTGCAATTATATAATTATATCATGGTATATAAGCTATATTAATAGTATTTTGTGTCACATAAAGTGTGGTTTTAGTTTTTATTGAATATATAATTTTCATTATGTAGACAAATTAATTAGAAAATAAAAATTCCTAAGGAATCTATTATTTATTAAATTCAATAAAGTCTATAAACTATTTCTTTTTATACCCCTATTGCACATAATTGTCATTATATAAAGGGATATATATGCAATTCAATAATTCAAAAGATCTTAAAGTGAGAAAATTTGGAGGTCAATAGCAAGAGCCTTTAGAAATGTAGCCCAAAGTTTGTTGATCTACTTTTCTCCGGAAATGAGAATTTTTAAATGAAACAACAATAGTATTTTAAAGCGAAGAAGAGTTTCTCTTATTATATTCTTTTAAGTTGTTCAATATACCGAGAATACAAGAAAGCATATGTACCTTATTCTTTTCCTGATCTTCACTTCTTTTAACCATACCATCTACTAAATTATCAATTGATAATTCTCCAATTGAAAATGGGGCCGCATTCAAATAACATCTATCTCAAAAAATAAAAATATAAAACGATAGCATATATGCATTTTTCAAATACCCTATACAGTATCATTCGGAAATTCAAGATAACATGCAAAACTGCATTAAAACAAATGGAGATATCAGGAACTGATGGATCAATCTCTCACTCTTTGAAGATTAGGCATGAATAAATCCACACAACCTCACTGGAGACTTTTTTTTGTTTTTAGGATGAACCTCACCGGTGACTCATTGTTCTCCCAAAGAACAAAAAAAGAAAAAAGAAAAAAAAGAAAAGAAAAGAAGAACAGAAACTCTATTAAAAGTTATGCACATGCACTTATGGATCGGAGCACAAAATATTCATAAAAAAAGACTAGTAAGTTGCAGTTGCAAAGAAAGAAGGTGAAATTTGCAGTTTTTCTATTTGGCGCTGTAAAAGATAACATCAAAGACAAACTTCTCTTTGTCACTCAACACAAAAACACATGCGCTACCAACTTCTAATTTATTGGCTCGCACAAAATCCATCCAACATGTGGTGAGTCGTTTGAAGTTTCTTTCATATTGTAACCTAACATATCCCCAAGATTTCCCATTAACCTGAAGATTGATTTCACCAGGCTGCTTAGTAAGATATCTCTTGGCAAAATTAGATGGCACATTCTGAGAAAAAGAAAAAATGATGCATGATATATATATATTTTCATTTCTCTAAAATATAATAATGTGTGTGTGCTGGATTCTTAATTTGACATGCATGTATGAGTGCTAAAATGTTGTGATCTATGGTGAAGTTGAGTACAAGTTCTTTAAAATGCTTACCATATAACCTCGGTGGACATACGACTCATCGCTTATTGTAGATGTTAAAGTCGTTAAAAGTTTAAAACTTTCAACAACGTGACTTGCACGTTGTAAAAAAAATATGATGCACGTTGTTACATTCTTTTAACAACATTACATTGTTTGTTGTTGTAGTTTTTTAACAACATACAAGATGCACGTTGTGCTTTGTAACAATACACATTGCATGTTGTTGTAAGCTTTGAACAACATGCATCTGGCAAGTTGTACTTTTTAACAACAAGTTATGCATGTTGTTGTTAGTTTTTAACTACAAGCCACGCATGTTGTTGTAACTTTTTTATAACAAGTTATGCATGTTGTGATATTATAGAATGTGTTGTCATTGCATTTTAATTTACACAGTTTACATCCGATTTGCTATGCTCAAATTTCCTGTAAATAAATCCACATACATTCATTACAACTTAATCACAATTACATCAAATGTGAGTACACACTTTAAACATTCCAATATATAAATGTCTCATCATACATCATCCTTTAAAACACCCATACCATGCCACTTTAATTCATCCTCAGCAAAAAAAGTATTCTAGACATACTAACTATTACTACACAATAAACTTAATAGAGGCCAAGTAATGGTGCTTCCCACAGCTTCACCAAGCTGGTTAGCATCCATTATTGACCTATATAATTTCATATCCATACCCATCGAAGACTGCATCAATCCAAACCTTCCAACACTCCCTTCCAAGAGGCACACCATGAACTTTTGAAGTTGGATTGGTTGAAGCAATTTTTCCTTCAGCCACTACTTCAGCTTCTTCATAATTATTCCAATTAAAAAGTAGACAATGTGTATTTTTAAGATCACTACTTGGGACATCAATTGGCCGACTTGTTTGTTTGAACTACAAGTAAAAGAAATTAACATAATCAATTATTCCTTATGTTTGAACGCTGTTTAGTTAGCAATTTGAAACTTACTAAGCAATTCTGTTGCAAGACTAATATATGCAAAACATGGGGAAAAAACAAAATCCACTGAGATAAGCATAATTCTAATATGCTTAAACAAATTGGGAAGCCATGTGTGTGTAGAAGTTTATTCCACCTAAATTAGGGACATCTAACAAGCTAAAATTGAGGTGACATACTTGAGAAGTATTGCATGTGTGTTTATTATTTTCTTTAGGTTTGTGTTCTATTGAGATGATCCATGTATAACATTTAGTTCAAGACACATTCAGTATAGGGCAGTCTTTATAAGTGCATGCATTCACTCTAGTTATTTTTGTACCTCTTGAGTGGCCTCTATAAGTGCTGCAAGCATTGCTTCAACTTGAGCAAGCCTCTATGATTGACTCAATATAGTAGCTTCAAGTTCTTTAACTCTTGAACTATCTAGGATAGAAGCATTGACTCGAGATGGTGTAGCACCAAATCCAAGCCCATGAACTCTTCAACGAGTTTCAGGTCCTAAAACTCTTGAAAGTGCATCATCCTTTATGAAATTTTCAACAGGTGGGTTCTCATTTGACTCAGTGAACTCTCTTATATCTTCCTATAATTATGCAACATGATATCAGTATGTTAAACATAAGAGCATGCATCAACAATGCAATCAAAAATAAGAAGACTCAGCTTTCTTACCAATATGCCACCATCAACTTCATTAATAGGTTTAGCACCTTTCTCATGTGCTTTAGTCCACAATTTGACTCTTATTACTTCCTCAATAGGATTCTCCTTTTTATACGTAATGATACAAAATGAAACTACTCTTAAGTATAAAGAAATAAATATAAGATTGTGAACAACTATATGTTTACTTATACGCATGAAACCATACCATCTTGTCCTCCAAGCGGGCATAACCCATTCGACTCAATGTATGAGTGTCCTCGTGCTTGTTTTGCATGTTTCAAAACCACTCACTTATTAGCTGTACACAAGAAAAAGATAACATCTTTAGGAGCAACAAGGAAAAAAAGTTAATCAACTTCAGCAACATTCGCAGTTCTAATATAAAAATTTACCCGAAACTCAGAACTAAGTCTGTATTTCACAAAGTTGTCCCATTAAATTTTTGATTTCACATTCGCTGGCTTGATTTTGTCAATTGCACGTTTCTTATGATTTTTCCTACTTGCTTTCAGAATCTTCTTGGTAATTGCACACTTGTACTGTCTCCAATACATTCCAAGCATTCTATAAATCATCCCCTTATGCACTGGATCAACAATGAAATATTGCTATATTTTTTCCAATAGTAAGATGTTAAACTAAAAGTTCAATTTCCATGACAAAATTAGACAAGTAAATATGCATAAACTAACCTAAGCTAATTTCCAAACATCATCCTTCTTGGTGGGGTCGAGATCCTTCCATTTTAGATGGGTAATTGGAATATGTGTTCTTGTCAAGACCTCAAGAACTGTTGCTAACTTGTATGAATTTTCACCACATGGCTGCTCATTAGCATTGAAACTAACATCCATTCTTGTGATTTGGCCTTGTGGAAGAGTTCCCATTGTAATTTGATAGGAGCACTTTGTGCGACATTCTTAACATGTTTTTACCTCCATTTGTACTTTGCTTAGCCCTTATTGTTGTATTATTGAGTCATTGAGTCGTAGTAAGAGTCTTGAACGGTATTTGATGCATTTTTGTGGTTACATGAGTTAAAAACGCAGAATTGGTCTAGAGTCCTAGTTTGAGTAGGAATCCTTGTAGGACTAGGAAACCTAGTTGGATTAGGAGTCTTCATCTTTCTATGTTTTGGTCGCATTGGCGATATTTTGAAAGTCCTTCTTGCACTATGAATCCTTGTTAGACTAGGAAACGTATTATTTGGGAGAGTCCTACTTCAACTGAAACTCTTTTTGCGAAATTTTCCTAAATGAACTTTCATGTTCTAGTAACTTACTTGTTCTAGTAAGTTTCTTTTGCAAATTAGAAAATTTCCTAATCTAGCTGAGCTCATATATTACATGTGTCTTTTTAAGACAACAATTGTCTAGATTATGACATACTTTTTGAAACTAATTATCTCTTACTTATGATTTTATTTTTTTATTTTCAGATTTGATTCAAGAGAATGACTAAAAGGGATAAGGGACGGATTGAGAAAATAAAGCAGAGCCGTGCCTACATGGAGAGTTACTCACGGCTTGGGAGTTAGAGTGGAACAAGGAGAAGCTGTGCACATAGAGTCCTATCATCAACAAGTCATGCAACAATTAAATAGAAGAGATAATTAAGGAGAAGATGGAGGATGAGCCGTGAGAAAGATAAGAGAGAATAAACAAAAAAATTAAAGAAAGAGAAACAAAGGAGCCTTGCATATGCATCCTAAGAGCTAGAAGATGATCATTAAAGGAATAAAACATGCAGATTTAGGGAATAAAAGCATGACATGATTTAGAGAATAAAACATGGCATGATCATTAAAGGATTAAAGCATGGCATGATAATAGGAAGAAAGAGGCAACATTAAAGAGGAGACCGTGCATCCTACCCTCTCTATTTCCTCTATATATACACGGCTTCACCTCTCAAATAAGAGGACTTCTCCTTTGCATTGAAAAGCCAAAACTCTACCAAAATACTACGTCAAACATCCTTCACCAAAACAGCAAGTTGTTCTCTCCCTATACCAATTCCATCTCCACCGAAATCACCATTGAAGACACACCTCCAAGGTTTTTACAACGTGTGATTCTCGCAACTCATCTCCATGGCTTTGTTTGTTTTTGATTTTCTACAATACTTTGTCTATGAAGATTGTAGTATGATGTTTATGTGGGATTATTGTTTTGTATATGAATTCGAAATTTTCATATTAATCTATTGGATTTTTGGTTCTTTGCCGAATTGGTGGTTTCCTATAATTATTGAGTTTGTATTTCTATTATTGTTTCTAATCATCTTTCTCATACTTTTAGATAATTTTCAGATATGTGCATATGAATTTAGTGCTAGGATGCAGTCTATAAGATTGTGTTTGAGTGCTAGATTCATCAACATATTGACACAAATCGAATCATGCCCTAAGTAGGTTCGGTTTGTATTGATTAAAGTGGTAAAAATTCTGGAAATTGGCATGTGAAACCATGGTGGGTCACGTCATATATGAAACATGTCTCCAATAAAGATTTGGTGCTTAAATGTAATCTTGTTCGATTTCTACTTTAAGTGTTATTGAATTCGATTGCATCCAAATTTAGATTAGGCCCTAAGTCAATCTAAATGTTAATTGAAATCTTGCATGATTAGATGATCCCCTGAGGCTCTAATTGTATTAGTGTCTAAAAAGTATGTAATTGGTCGAATTAGAATGCATGATAGGTTCAAACTTATAATTATGTGGTGTAATGGTAAATTTGGTTTAAGTTCGTTAAAGAGAAGTCGATCATGTAAATAGTAATTTAAAATTTATTTTCAGTAGTAGTTTTATAATCCAACTCAAATCCCCCAATAACATGATAAGTTTTGAGGCTCTTTTGATTTCCCTGACTGAACGATCCCTACTTATTCTATATTAACGATGATTTTTTACATGGTTTATTATAGACGTTTTATTTCACAACCTATCATTTTGACGCCGTTGCCGGGGAATTGATAAAATCTTAACTCTTTGAAGTGTTAATTTTGTACTATATTGTGATTTGTGTAATTGTATCTTTGTAAAAATAAATTTTGTGTACAGTCAACAGTAATTGGTAACTGTAAAGTACGTACAGTAAATAACAAACGTGAACAGTCACTTTTTAAAAAAAATAAAAAAAGATCTATATTTTTTTGATAAATATTTTAATTTTGTTGTAGTATGCATATAGGCTACTTGTTACACTTAGAAATTTTTTTAAGGAAGCTAAATGTATATTTATGCTTAGTTTATTATTAGTTATAAAGTGAACGGAATATGTAAAGTTCATTTTGTTAATATTAGCCTTAACCCTCCATTTGTACCTTGCTAAGGTCACTTGGGGTTGAGGGCGGCTTTTATTAACACTTTGGGGCTAGTCTAACACACAACGTTGTTCTAAGCTGAGTAAGAGGCATGCTATTTTCATTACCCTGGTTCAAGGTTTACAAAATTAAATCTCAGAGGCCCATAGGCTAGTATACATCTCGGTGATGGAGTCGATTGGGAAAACATCATTTCTAGGATGTGGCTCCTGTGGTAACAAACAAAGAAAAGAACAAAGAAAGAAGAACAAAAGAAAGTTCTGAAATTGAAGAGAAAGAAAAGAAAATGAAAGTGAAAGAGAAAAAGAAAGAGAAAGAAAAGTTTGTATTTACTTATACTTGTATTTCATGTTTTGTAAAGTTACTAATAATTGTTCTTTTCAGGCTCATGAATGTCCAAGATTAGTGGTTGGTCCAAAGCGTTTAGTGCACGCCGGAAAAGAATTCAACCTCAAGCTCAGTTTGATAACGTTTCCATTGAGTCAAATTCATTTCACGAAGAGAGAGACTTTGGGTCTATTTCGCCATTTCCAAGTTCATTAAGTTGCAGTGGGCTCAATCCATTGTTCTTTGAGGATCCAGAGTTAGAATTACTCACAAGTCCGTGTCCTTTGGGCCAATTGAATTTTGATTTACATGATTCAGTGCCCACAGTTCAAAGCCGAACAGGGGAAAACCTAGTTCTAAAACCAGAAATGACATCGATGAGAGAGCAGAATGGCCAAGTAGAAGGAGCAGTTGGGGGGACAATATATCATCCTCTAACATAGCGTACCATGTTCCAGAGGAGGGCAAGACGAGTGATTTTGAGCTGAACAGTGGGTTCCTACATCATTTGCCTAAGTTCCATGGACTCTCAGGAGATGACCGAATCAACATCTTACATTGTTTAAGTTCAATTGTAAGACCATGTGCTCCAGAGGAGCTGGTATTTAGATAGTGAAGATGAGGGCGTTTCCATATTCATTAGAGGATTGAGCTCAAAAGTGGTTGTTTGAGGTACCTGCTGGTCGTATTACTTCATGGACAACAGTGGTGAATGAGTTTTTGTCGAAGTATTTTTCCCTCATCAAGGGTGACACACATCAGGAAGCAGATAACATGAATCAAGTAAGGACCAGATGAGTCATTCTACAATTACTATGAGAGGTTCGAATCTCTTGTAGCATCATGCCGAACCCATGGGATTAGAGAATGTTTGTTGCTTCATTATTTCTATGAAGGAATGCTACAAATGGAGAGAGAGTTTCTAGATTCAGCAGCTGGTGGATCATTTCTAGACAAGAGTAATGTGGTAGCAAATGATCTATTGGAGAAAAGAGCCATGAACAATCAGTAATTTGGGACATCTGCTAGTTCCACACGGCAGGTACATGAGACCAACTCGAGTTCAAGCTCTGCTCTAGAGGACAAGGTTGATAAGTTGTCCAAGATGATGAGTCATTTCATGAAGACTAGCGGAGCTCAAGTTTGTGAAATCTGTACGGAAGGCCACCCTACTGATCAGTGTCCTCAAGTTGCTTCTAGTGGAGGGTATGAGGAAGTCAATACCCTTGGTTATTAAGTAGGTCAGAGGTACAATCCAATTTCGAATACCTACAACTCTAGCCTACGTGATCATCCAAACTTTCGGTGGTCCAATAATGAGAATGTACTAAGACCACATTAGAATGCTATGCAATTTGGGCCTCGTTCGGCTGGTTTATTTAGCCCACAAGCTCCACTACTCAATGTTCCACCTCCCAACGTGGCTAGTACTCCTAATTATGATGAGATGTTGAAATCTTTTGCTGCTGGGAAAAGTCAATTGAATACCGTGACTCAAACTTTGGTGGTGGGTCAACAAGCAAATAGCAAGGACATTGCGGAGTAAAAACGCATATGGGCCAGGTAGTAGACTTCATGGGAGTTTTTCTGAGCAAGGGAAGTTGTCAAGTGGTGTCATACCTAACTCAAGGAATGAGCAAGCCCAATCTATCATGACAAGGAGTGGGCTCGAGCTAAAGGAGTTGCCTAGTGTTGCTAGGAAGGCCCAAACGGCCCATGTTCTTGAGGAGGGTGACGAGATGACTATAATGAATGACTTGGAGAAAGATCCAGGTACTTCCAAGAAGGAGAGTGTGTCGATCCATGAAGACAAAGGTACAAATGCTAACTCAAATGAATTAGTTAAAACTAATCTTATTTCATGTGTACCTTTTCCTTCTAGGTTTGCAAAGAGCAAGAAAGACAAATCTGATGAAGAGGTGTTGGAAGTCTTTAGGAAGGTGCAAGTTAACCTTCAATTGTTGGAGTGTATCAAGCAAGTTCCAAAGTATGTGAAATTTCTTAAGGAGCTTTGCACTTCACGAAGACAAACTAGGGAGGAGAATGTAGTAAAAATGAATGAGACAGTTTCGGCAGTTATCCAAAGAAAGCTACACCCTAAGATGAAGGACCAGGGAAGTTTTTTTGTCCCATGTAAAATTGGTAACCCATTCTTTGACAATGTTATGCTTGATCTAGGTGCTTCGATAAATGTCATGTCATTTAATGTTTAAGATTAGGACCTCTTAAGAATGATAATGTGATTATCCAATTAGCAGATCGGTCTAACAAGTACCCTAAGGGGTATGTTGAGGATGTCCTTGTGCATGTCAATCACTTGATTTTCCCTGCAGAATTTTATGTGCTAGACATGGAGGTCTCGCCCTTGGAAACAACTCCATTGCTTTTGGGGAGACCGTTCATGAGGACTGCAAGGACATGCATCGATGTTGCAAATGAGAGTTTAACAATGGAGTTCGATGGAGAGACTATCAGCTTCAACATTTTTGAAGCAATGAAATATCCAGTTTCTTATCTTAAATCGTGCTTTTTTATGGATGTTGTTGATTCTATTGCACAGGTTTTGTTAGAAACATTGGAAGCATAGCAATTAGCTATGGAGCACGGGGCCGGATTTGACAAGCATGGGGACCATGTCCCAAGAGAGGATGGGTTGATTTTGAGCCTAAGATTGTTGAAGTTGTGAATGAGCCTGAGGCTCAACCATACAAAAGGTATCCCTTTTTCTTATCAATTCTCATTTACACTAATAAATTGTTACCATATGTGGTACAGGCCCCAAAATTAGATTTGAAGGAGCTTTCAAATCATTTGAAATATGTGTATCTTGGAGGGGATGATACTTTACCAGTTATTGTGTCATCAACACTGAGTGAGCAGCAGGAAGCGAGTTTGATTGATATGCTTAAGAGGAACAAGACCGTTATTAGATGGACTTTGGCAGATATCAAGGGGGTCAACCTTACTACTTTTGTTCATAGGATACTTTTGGAGGATGATACAAAGCCAACACGTGATGCTCAGAGGAGATTGCACCCACCAATGATAACCATCATGGTAAATCTGATGAGGAGGTGTTGGAGGTCTTTAGGAAGGTGCAAGTTAACCTTCCATTGTTGGAGTATATCAAGCAGATCCCAAAATATGCGAAATTTTTTAAGGAGCTTTAGACTTCAAGAAGACAAATTAGGGAAGAGTAGGTAGTGAAGATGAATGAGACAGTTTCAGCTGTCATCCAAAGGAAGCTACCCCCTAAGATGAAGGATCCAGGAAGTTTCTATGTCCCATGTAAAATTAGTAACACATTATTTGATAATGTTATGCTTGATCTAGGTGCTTCGATAAATGTCATGTCATATAATATTTATCAATCACTAGGATTATGACATTTGAAGAATGATAATGTGATTATCCAATTAGCAGATCGATCTAACAAGTACCCTAAGGAGTATGTTGATGATGTCCTTTTGCAGGTCAGTCACTTGATTTTTCACGCAGAGTTTTATGTGCTTGACATGGAGTTATCACCCTTGGAAACAACTCCACTGTTTTTTGGGAGACCATTCATGAGGACTGCAAGGACATGCATCGATATTGCAAATGGGAGTTTGACGTTGGAGTTTAATAGAGATGTTATTAGCTTCAACATTTTTTAGGCAATGAAGTACCCAGTTTCAAACCTTAACTCGTGTTTTTCTGTGGATGTTGTTGATTCTATTGCACAAGTTATGTTAGAGACGTTGGAAGCATAGCAATTAGCTATGGAGCAAGGGGCCGGATTTAACATGCATGGGGACCGTGTCCCAAGAGAAGAGTATGCTGATTTTGAGCCAAAACATTTCAAAATAGTGAATGAGCTTGAATGTCAACCATACAAAAGGTATCCCTCTTTCCTATCAATTCCCATTTCCACTAATAAATTGTTACCATCTATGGTAAAGGCCCCAAAGTTAGATTTGAAGGAGCTTCCAGATCATTTGAAGTATGTGTACCTTGGAAATGATGATACTTTACCAGTTATTGTGTCATCAACACTGAGTAAGCAGCAAGAAGCTAGATTGATTGATGTGCTTAAGAGGAACAAGATCGCTATTAGATGGACTTTGGCGGATATCAAGGGGATCAGCCCTACAACTTGTGTTCATAGGATACTTTTGGAGGATGGTGCCAAGCATATACTTGATGCTCAGAGGAGATTGCACGCACCAATGATGAAAATCGTGAAAGATGAGGTGATCAAGCTGCTTGATTGTGGAGTGATCTATCCTATCTCGGACAATCGGTGGATTTCACCAGTGCAAGTTGTGTCTAAGAAGAGTGGGGTGACTGTTGTGAAAAATGAGGCGAATGAGTTGGTACCCCAGAGGTTGGTAACCGGTCATAGGATGTGCATTGATTATAGGAAGTTGAATGCTACAACACGCAAGGATCACATGCATTGTCGTTCATGGACCAGATGTTGGAGAGATTAGCTGGACACGAGTTCTATTGTTTTCTAGATAGGTACAGTGGGTACAACCAGATATGCATTCATCCGGAGGATCTGGAGAAGACGAAATTTACATGTCCATTTGGCATTTTTGCCTATCGACGCATGTCTTTTGGGTTATGCAACTCACCAGGTACGTTTCAACGATGTATGCTTGCTATTTTCTCTAACTTTATCGAAAATATCATTGAGGTCTTTATGGGTGATTTTAGTGTTTATGGAAAATACTTTGATGCATGTTTAGAGAACTTAGAGTTAATCTTGAGAAGGTGTGTAGAAACTAACCTTGTGCTTAATTGGGAAAAATGTCATTTCATGATGAATCAAGGGATAGTTTTGGGACATATTATATATGCTAAGGGTATTGAGGTAGACAAGGCTAAGGTTGATATTGTGCATCACTTACCCTCTCCCACAACTGTGAGAGAGGTTCGTTCTTTCCTTGGTCATGCAGGATTTTATAGGAGATTTATCAAGGATTTTTCCATGGTGGCGAGACCTATGTGTACCCTATTGCAGAAGGAGGTGTCATTCATATGGGATGATGCATGTGAGAAAGCATTTGTGAAACTGAAAGAGTTGTTGACTAGTGCACCCATCATTTGTCATCCGGATTGGAACCTGCCCTTCGAATTGATGTGCGATGCTTCGGACTATGCAATTGGGGCAGTGTTGGGCCAAAGAAGAGAAAAGAAGCATGTAGTGATTTACTATGCGTCTATGACTCTTAATGAGGCCCAGATAAATTATTCGACTACGGAAAATGAGCTTTTGGCTGTAATCTTTGCTTTAGAAAAATTTTGATCATATCTTTTGCATTATAAAGTTATTGTGTATTCTGACCATGCAGCCTTAAGATATTTGATGACTGAAAAAGATGTTAAGCCCAGATTGATCCGGTGGATACTGTTGATTCAAGAATTTGACCTTGATATTCGAGATAAGAAGGGAAGTGAGAATGTGGTGGCTGATCATTTGAGTAGGATCGTGCGAGATGAGGATAGAAAGCCACTACGTGAGACTTTCTCAAATGAGCAACTCTTCGGGATGGAGGCAAGTGTGTCTTGGTATGCAGGCATTGTCAATTATTTAGTTACTAAGACTTTTCCTAGTACACATTGCTAGATTGAAGAAAATTGCTAGACATTATATGTGGGATGAACCGTATTTATGGAAACAATGTAATGATCAAGTCATTAGGAGATGTGTCCTAGAAAATGAGCATAGGTTAATTCTTAACTTTTGTCATAATGAGGCATGTGGAGGTCATTTTGGGCCTCGTAGAACAACTTTGAATGTGTTAGAATATGGATTTTATTGGCCTACTATTTTCAAGGATGCATACATGTTTTGTGTTTCTTGTGATAGGTGTCAACGGACATGTAAGATTGGTCTGAGAGATCAAATGCCCCTTACTCCTATTATTATTGTCGAAATTTTTGATGTGTGGGGTATAGATTTCATGGGTCAATTTTCTTCATCTAGATGTTTCTTGTATATCTTATTGGTTGTTGATTATGTGTCGAAGTGGGTGGAGTCAAAGGCCACCAGGACTAAAGATCCAAAAGTGGTTGCAGGTTTCTTGAGAACTAACATATTTTGCAGGTTTGGAGTACCACGTGTTTTGATAAGTGATGGAGGTTCTCATTTCTGCAACCGGACAATTGAGGCATTGCTCAAGAAGTATGGAGTGACCCACAAAGTTTTGACACCATATCATCCTCAGACAAGTGGCATGGCAGAAGTGTCCAACAGAGAAATCAAGGGAATTATGGAGAAAACTGTAGGTCCAACAAGAAAGGATTTGAGTGATTGGTTGATGAGGCATTATGGGCCTACATGACCCATACAAGATGCCTATTGGGATTTCACCATTCAAATTGGTGTATGGGAAGACATGTCACCTTCCAGTGGAGTTAGAGCACAGAGCATGGTGGGCGGT
This sequence comes from Argentina anserina, assembly GCF_933775445.1. Classification (NCBI taxonomy): domain Eukaryota; kingdom Viridiplantae; phylum Streptophyta; class Magnoliopsida; order Rosales; family Rosaceae; genus Argentina; species Argentina anserina. Next base: position 12,394,342 of record NC_065873.1, read on the forward strand.
GAAGAAGTTCAACATGAGCTTGGATGAAGCAGATCTACATCGAAAGTTGTAGCTCAATGAGCTTGAGGCGATGAGGAATGTAATAACCCGATTTTTCGGATTGAATATTGGATTGTTTTAAGTTCATAAATTCGTGAAATTTATTTAAACGAATTTTGTACGCTTCGCGAAGTGGCATATCGAGAACGGAAACTTTATCGGAACGTTTATTTAGAAAAACGTTACGTTTTCGCGAAGTGAATATCGACTTTTATTCCGTCGCTGGTTTGTGAAAACTTCCTTCCCGGAAGTTGTAGATCTCGTCGATACGAGTTCGTGGACACGTCACACGTTCGAATCGGACGTCGTATGTAAAAGTTATTAACGATAGAAGTTAGTTTCTGATTTAGAAAGGGGTATAAAAGGAAACTAATCAGAATTAGGGTTTCCATTTTCGGAAACCCTCTTCTCTCTCCAAAACCCGCGCCTCCCTCCTTCTCTCTCACCCTCCCGAGCCTCTCTCCCTCTGAAAAACCCATCGCCGGCGATCTCCATTTCCAGGATGTCGTGTTCTTCACCGCTACTCCCTACGGCATCGCGAGGTCCTCCTCACCAAACCCCAAGCTCGCCGCACCGCGCATCGCCGTCATGAGCTTCGTCGAGACAACCCGAAGCTCGGAGGTTACCCCCACCACACCTCGCGTCTTCGCCGGAGAAGCTAGGGCACGGGGACTAGCTCGCTGTCACTGCCTCTCCACCTTGGCGCCACCTGCGACCAATCGAGGCGCAGATCGAGTCACATCGCATCCTCGGCTCAACCTTCACCATCGCCTGGTTCTAGCTCCTCCGGCAATGTCACGGGGACTTCGAGGAACGATTGACGTAAAGGATTGATTAATTGGGTGTGTGTGATTGAATTTTGTTGGATTTGAGTGATTTTTGTGGAGATCAGAGATACGAGAAGGAGAGTGGATTACCGCCGCGTTAAGCGGCGCGTGTGGGAGCCTGAGATGGTGTAGAGGCGGCCTTGGGCCGTGCAGGGGTGGAGGAGGAAGAAAAAGAGAGGATTTGGGCGGCGGTGGCGTGATACGCGCCGGCCTTAGGCTCGGCGCGTGGGCCCCACGCGCGGGCGCCGGTGAGTGGCACGTGTACCCCACGCGCCGCCACGTGCGGCGGCGCGTGAACAGTGATTCCGAATCAGAAATTTTGTAAATTTATTTTTACGACGGTAAATGTAAAAATGTGATTTACGTACGGTAAATGTAAATTTTATTTACGTACGATAAGTGTAAATGTAAATTACTTTCAGTAAATGTAAAAGTAATTTCAGAAGGGTAAATCAGTAATTAATAATTACTGAGACAGTATTTACATTTAAATAGTATTCGTACGTATAGAAATACATAAACAGTAGGTACACGTACAGAGATACGTAATTAATGTGTATGTGTGTAGAAATAAGTGAATAGTAAATACGTGAACAATAATTTCGTAAAATCAGAAATTGCTGAACAGTAACTTATTATTACTGTTTCGGCATTTAAGGTTTACGAAACGATTCTAAATTCTTTTCTTATCTTTTCCAGGTGATCGATAAATCAAGGAAAGGAATTACCTTCAGAAATTGTGAAATTACGCTCGAGTTGATAAAGTGAGTAAAATCTCACTTATTCACGAATCTACCCTTGTGGAGATTCAAGATTTTGCAAAGTATTAAAGAATGAAATATGACATGTATATGATATAGTGGATTATTTATATATTGTATAAATGGTAAATAGGTACATATATATATATATAGTTTGCTATATTATATACTGTTAGGATTTCGTTGTGAATATGATCACAGTGGTGATGAGAATTATATATTGAGCATGTTGATGCGATTGGTACAAATAATGAGTTGATTATTGTACGTGGTTTTAACGTTGAGATTTGTTAAAACGTTTTGTCTTCGGACGTGTTTATGAAATATGACATGTATATGGTATAATAAATTATATATATATATATATATTGTATAAATGGTAAATAGGTACATATATATATATAGTTTGCTATATTATATACTGTTAGGATTTCGTTGTGAATATGATCACAGTGGTGATGAGAATTATATATTGAGCATGTTGATGCGATTGGTACAAATAATGAGTTGATTATTGTACGTGGTTTTAACGTTGAGATTTGTTAAAACGTTTTGTCTTCGGACGTGTTTATGAAATATGACATGTATATGATATAATAGATTATATATATATTGTATAAATGGTAAATATGTACATATATATATAGTTTGCTATATTATATACTGTTAGGATTTCGTTTGTGAATATGATCACGGTGGTGATGAGAATTATATATTGAGCATGTTGATGCGATTTGTACAATATGAGGTGTGATTATTGTACGTGGTTTTAACATGGATTTTGTTAAAACATTTTGTCTTCGGACCAGTCTACGGACGTGTTTGGCATGACGGAACCTAGCCTTTGGCCGGGCGAAAGTTACGATACAGTTAGAGCTCTAGTATGTCTGCCGGAGTACTGCATGTGAGATAACAGATGGGTTATCGGCTCATGAGTACTCATATTTTTGGACGTTGGGTAGCGGGGAGGTTGCCCAATGTCGGATGTTAGGTAGCGAGGAGGTTGCCCAATATCGGCGGTGTACTACATGAGGGGTAACAGATGTGTACCAGCGTTCATTAGTACCCGTATTATAAATGCATTTGGGTAAACAGAGGGGTTGCCCAATTTCTCATGAGTACTTTCATTTTCATATTTTCGTGACAACCAGATGGGCCGTCCATTTACTCATGAGTGCATTTATATTTGTTGATTTGTGGATTCTCGTATATATATTGGTATGCGAGTTATGTTTTTATTTTACTCATACGAGCTGTAAAGCTTACCGGGTTTGTGTTTACAATCCCGGTGCACCAATTCGATGGTGTAGAGGATAATTCCGCAGGTGTCGATTAGTGGGAATCGAAGAACAACTCTGAAGACTCGAAGTCGTTCACTTCCCAGCTTGTGAGGATTTATTGTGGATTTGTGTGAGAGTTTGTGAGGATTATTACATTTCCATTTTATGTACTATTGAATTATAAATTTGGTTTGTAATAATCGGTTTGACTGAGTTGTATTTTAAACTCAGAGATGATCCGCTGTGGCATTTAAAATGATTTCTATTCATTGAGATTGTTTTGGTGTTCCTCGACTTTGAAATTTTGAGTTTTCATGCTCGAAATTTTGGGGTCGTTACAAGGAATGAGGCTTATGATGTTTCGTGGATTTACAAGGAGAAAACCAGTGCTTACCATGTCAAAATGATTAGAGGAAAAAAATTCCAAGTGGGCCAGAAAGTTCTGTTATTCCATTCGAGGCTTATGTTGTTTCCAGGGAAACTTCGTTCGCGTTGGGTTGGCTCATTTGTTGTTACTAACGTGTTTGCTCATGGTGCAGTTGAGATTCAAAGTGATACAACATGGAAGGCATTCAAGGTGAATGAGCATCGACTTAAACCCTACTATGAGCCATTTGAAGAGTAGACATATGAGGAGACAATTGTGAGAGATGCATCTAACGGATAATGAACATGAGAGAGTCTAGGCTGAGAGACTATAAAACTCAAGCGCTTCATGAGAGGCAACCTATTTCAACCGTCTCTGTGGAGGAGTCGTCTACGGGAGTTTGAATTTTCTAATCCATTCACTCTTATGGTTAAATTGTATATGTGTTGATATGTGATCTTATTCTATGCTTGTGAATTACATTTTTACTATTGAGCTTACATTGAGGACAATGTAATTTTCTAAGTGTGGGGTAGGGTTGCAAGATCATTGATTGTTATTTTTGCTTTGATTTATTGTTTGTGTCATGATATAAAGAAAAACAAATCGGAAAAATGAATGAAAAAAAAATTGCATTGCTTTATTGTGTCTTAGGATGCCCCTAAAGTCTAGGATGATTATGTCTCTAAATACATAGATGATGGTTTTTCATTTCATACGAATTAAATTGTAAGTTTCATTGATGATGTGGATTTGGTATGAACATGTGAGATTTGGATTGATTGATTATGACATACATGATTTGGTCAGTTTAAAGTCCATAACAACCTGTGAGTTGTTTAGCCTATATGTACTTTATTCATGAGATGTAATATGAAATTTCGTGGTTGTTCATGAACCTCATTATTCTTTGCATATTCAATAACTATGTGTCATAGCTTTTAATGGATTCTAGAATTTACTAGAACTCACTTTTGTGATTATTGAAACTTTAGAGTCATAAAATACTCTGATTTCGAAAAGGATTTATGGATTATTTCTACGAATACCATCACTTTAGCCAAACAGTCATGTATCCCTATATGTGTCATGTTTGGGACCCCATAGTTGAACCCCATTAGAGCATGCATTGAGCCTTTTATTCATCACCTATATTATCTCCATGCTTAGTATAGTTACATCTACCTTGTCCTATAAACTTGGCAGAATTCTTGTTGAGATGATGTTGTGATGATGCATGAAATGAGTGTGGGGTGGAAGACATTTGAAAAAAAAATCAACAAGCTTTTAAGCAAGCAATGCCGAGAAAAACAAGAAAAAGAAAAAAATGATCCATAAACTCGGCAAGAAAAGAAAAAGAAAAGAAAAAAAATGCTATGGTGTCTTCCATTTGTGATTTGGAGTTGAGTTGTAATTGAAGGTCTAAAAAATTACTTAACCTTTGTTCATGTTCACTTTTTGGTTAGAATGATGATTGTGTCAAACTTGTTATATTCGGCCCCTGATGGTGTGTGGTGTCATAAGGATGATGTTTACTTTGCTAAGTCTATATGATTACCTTTGTGATTCCTTGTTAAGCCTAAACATTTGCCTTATCTAATGATCCTAATGATTCTTAACATGAGCAAATCTTGGTTTGTGGAGATGATCACAAGAGTTGAGCATATGGTTTTGGTCCATTTATGCACTTAGTTGTTAAATGAGGTTTTCCTATGTTATTCACGAAGTGCTTTCATTTGTTGAAATATGTAAGTTATTTGATGCCTTAATATCCTTTCTCTTGCATACACTTGTGTGTGAATGATTACCATAAATCTGAATGAAAAGAAGAGAGTATGCCTTGTGAGGAAGATTGGATTGACTAACTTAAACTTGAAAGCTATGTGTTTTGAGATTCTGAGGCAATCATTTAGGGGCAATAGTGTCTTGTTTAGTTTTGTTTTGCTAAGTAACTAGCAAAAGCCCAGTGTAGGGTAGTTGATAGGAGCACTTTGTGCGACGTTTTTAACATGTTTTTACCTCCATTTGTACTTTGCTTAGCCCTTATTGTTGTACTATTGAGTCATTAAGTCGTAGTAAGAGTCTTGGGCGGTATTGGATGCATTTTTGTGCTTACATGAGTTAAAAATGTAGAATTGGTCTAGAGTCCTAGTTTGAGTATGAATCCTTGTAGGACTAGGAAACCTAGTTGGATTAGGAGTCTTCATCTTTCTACGTTTTGGCCGCATTAGCGATATTTTGAGAGTCCTTCTCGCACTAGGAATCCTTGTAGGACTACGAAACCTAGTTGGATTATTTTCTTATTTTCAGATTGGATTTAAGAGATAATACTAAAGGAAAACAAGGAGTTTCAACCATGTAAAGAATGACTAAAAGGGATAAGGCACGGATTGAGAAAATAAAGGAGAGCCGTGCCTACATAGAGAGTTACTCACGACTTGGGAGATAGAGTGGAACAAGGAGAAGCTGTGCACATGTAGTCATATCATTAACAAGTCATGAAACAATTAAATAGAAGAGATAATTAAGGAAAATATGGAGGATTAGCCATGAGAAAGATAAGAGAGAATAAACAAAAAAATAAAGAAAGAGAAAGAAATGAGTCTTGCATATGCAACCTAAAAACTAGAAGATGATCATTAAAGGAATAAAACATGCATGATTTAGAGAATAAAGCATGGCATGATCATTAAAGGATTAAAACATGACATGATAATAGGAAGAAAGAGAGAACATCAAAGAGGAGACTGTGCATCCTACCCTCCTTTTTTCCCTCTATATATACACGGTTTGTGTTTATTAAAGTGGTAAAAATTCTGGAAATTTACATGTGAAACCATGGTGGGTGACACCATACATGAAACATGTCTCCAACAAAGATTTGGTGCATAAATGTAATCTTGTTTGATTTCTACTCTAAGTATTATTGAATTCGTTGCATCCAAATTTAGATTAGGCCCTAAGTCAATCTAAATGTTAATTGAAATCTTGCATGATTAGATGATCCCCTAAGGCTCTAATTGTATTGGTGTCTAAAAAGTATGTAATTGGTCGAATTAGAATGCATGATAGGTTTGAACTTGTAATTATGTGGTGTAATGGTAAATTTGGTTTAAGTTTGTTAAAAAGAGTCGATCATGTAAATAGTAATTTAGAATTTATTTTCAGTAGTAGTTTTATAATCCAACTCAAGTTCCCCGATAACATAATAAGTTTTGAGGCCCTTTTGATTCCCTGAACTAAATGATCCCTGCTTATTCTATACTAACGATGATGTTTTACAGTATTTATTATAGACGTTTTAATTAACGAGCTATCATACTTGGACCTCGTTTCTTCTTTGGTTCTTGAGATTGTGGTTTATTTCCATGTGAACCTTCTACGTGACTCTCCACTTCAGTTGATGTATCATCAATTTTATCAGTTTCTTGGACTACAGATTTTCCTTTATCCTTAAGCTCTTTTCTTGACTTTTTCTTTTTGTTGGTTGTTATACAGTGTGTATCAATTGAGTAAAGAAACATAAGCTATCAAATTGAGTAAAGAAAATAACCAGTTCTACAGTGTGTATATCAAATTGAGAAAACATCTATGATACTACTACATAGATGTCCTGGAAATCGATAAAGAAACATAAGCTTAATTATCAAATTGAGTAAACACAATAATTATCATTAGCCACAATACTTTTCCAGTTAACCAAGGTAATGACTTCTGAATATCAAGTACATCTTTATTGATACCAGATTTATAAATCACATAGAATAAGAAGCTATAGTCTCTTTATGTGTTATTGCATATCTGCCCAAAATGGTATTACAATATGAGATGTAGAGATTATAATGGTGTGGGGTAAATATATACTCATAAGCATTCATGTTACAATCTCATCTCTTACACCCAAGGCAATATTATGAATGAGGGACAACTTTTCTATGTATTACAAGCAGATTGAATTGAAGAATAATATAAGGTTCCCCTACCACTTATGGGAGCAACATCCTAAAAGTTCAATCAAATTTCAATACCAAAAAAAAAAGCATGCACCCTGACAATGTTGTTCAAAGTCAAATTAAGATAACATGCAGAGCGCGAGGGAGAAAACACAGCAACCTGATAAAAAACATTCATTAGTCATTCCCATGTTGTTGATTGTGAGATTAGTATCTTAATCACTAAATACAAGTGTTTTTAAGAATACATGACAATCTAACTGTAAATGAGACAACCCAACCTTCTGCAGAACCAGAACCACACCCATATAAATGCTCTTTCCAAACTCTCCCTCGGAAATTGCTCTGCAGTGAATGGTAGCACCAATTGTACCTGTAGGATCCTGATGTTAGATATATATCAGATTTTTTTCATCTGCCTTGTAACTCAAATTGCTCAAAACATATGCACTCTAACTTAAATCGTCATTTCAGCAGAAAAACAGTCTAAATAATTGAAATCGCAAGCTTGATTACATATTTTCATCCATAGTTTGATAAATTCAACTCAATTAAAACTAAGCATAAACAAAACCAGAGCTCCAATTCAACTAAACCTTGCATAAAAACTACAAACACACATAAATGAATTAAAAAAAATTATCAAAAAAGTCAGAAATAGATAGACGCACCCCAACAATTGATAATATCAGAGAACATCAAGTCAGTTATATTCACTCTTATCAAAACTCCCGAACAAAACTATTATCCTCTATTATCAAACTAGCTTCACTCTTCACATCATTATCTTCTATTATTAGAAATCAACAAAGGTTGAACAACCTGAGCTTTTAATTTGCAATATCTCATCAATCGAAGCATAGATCTAGGATTTTAGTACCAAAACTGAGAATCAAAGCATAGATCTAGGATTCTATTAAAGAATTGAAGCTTAAAAACAAACTTACTAGAGAATCGAGTACTGCGATTTCTTTGAAGTCACAGAAACATAGATTAGATGGAGCTAGGGTTTCACTGTAGAGAAAGAGGTAGAGATTACATGGAGCGTAGAGCATACATGTAGCTTCAATTAGATGGAGCTGATGAGCTCAAATCTAATGAGCTCCATTTTAGAGAGAGAGAGAGGCAGACGAAGTGTTTTGGGTTTTGAGTGAGAAGTGTTTTGGTTTTGAGAGAAAATAAATGTTTTCATTTTATGAGATTTAATTTTAAACTCTTTGGGTAGAAGGGTATTCTAGTTAATTTAACAATTTAAGCGCGAAAGTTTGCTATTTTTTCCGGAAATCTTTCAAATTTTGAAGAGAAACATATCACAACGCGCTGCGTGTTGTTATATGTGAAACATTTAACAACATATTGCATGTTGTTATTTAAAAACATTTTACAACATGTCTTTCTGCTAGTTGTTAATATGTTGAATCAACAACTTCCAAATAACAACACGCAAAATGCGTAATCGAAAACTAGATTAACAACATGTGAGTGACATATGTGGTTGAATATAACTTTTCACAACACAAAAAATAAGCATGTTGTCGAAAATAGTAATCAACAACGCTCTAAACACACATGTTGTTATTATGATGTTGTTGTAGGTCATTTTTCTTGTAGTGAAGGCTATGCAAATTTGAAAGCGTAGGCTTTCTGAAGTGTTACATCATTTTCACCGGTATAAGTAGTACATGGGGAACTTGATCGCTTTCTGTTCTTATATACTGGTCCTAAAGGAGATATCTCCTTTATTTTTGAGCGTGGTGGCAGCTCTTTTGGGGTTCTAATAAAATCATCATCCTCCTCCTCCTGCTCATCTTCGTCCATGTCCTCGTCATCATCATCATTTGCTTTTTTTTCAACATCTTCATATTCGAAAGTGTTTGTTCTCACAAGTCATAAGACCCACATTTTTTTTCCAGTATTTCTAGTCAGTGGTGCAACAATGTTTCGTATACAATATCAATTACTTCGTCTTCGATGGGAATACTTCTCGTGGCTTGACCAGTTATAGTTCATTCTGCTACACATTTTAAGCTTTGGCTATCTTCACTACCATATCCCTCTTTCTCACTTTTCGCAACGTCCTTTACAGAATCCTTCTTGCAGGTATTTCTTCCGTATACATCAACAAAGAATTTCGATTTTCCAAGATTTCGAAAAACCAGAAATTCACCAAGCTTCAGACCATTGCCCTGCACAAATTCTTTCCAACCTATCCGGAAAAAGAACATGCGGTCAATCTTTTCCACGTTAACTATCCATGTTTTGGCCAGGGTCCGAATGTGGCTCTGCAAAGGTCCCTTCTCATCAAAGTGCTTGTAAAAAGCCGGAGGGATTTGCTGTAAAACAAAAGTGATTTAGAATGACTTAATAAGAACAGTAGAATAATCTGCATTCTATATATATTACACAAAAATACAACTTCGATCTGCATATACACAAACAAAAGGGCGAAAAGATACCTAATTTAAAAAAACTAGGGTTTTGTCGTTCACATATATTTGATGGAAGAACAAAGTCATATAAGAAAAAGGCTTACTCGGCATAAAACATCAATATCGTGACCAATTTAGAGTGATGAATCATGAATTGCATTACACGGTTACAGTACCCCAATATAAAAACATCAAGTGAATTCGATGCATTGCAAATGACGATGAATTAACAATACAAAGCTGTGTCGAGTTGCAAATTTGAGTACATAGGTCTACCAGCAGACTTACCAATTGGTCAGAGAAATAACCTATAAGGACCTTAAAGAAGGAGGGTTTTCTTTATCTTACTGGCCTTGTTCTTGCCATCAAGAATTTTTCAAGAATTTTCAAAGAAGAACCGGCCGGATATGTTTTGGAAACAATTCAAGTACGTAGTGATTCCTGTTTGTATCGTCTTCGTTGTTAAAAATTTGGAAAAAAATATGGAAAATCAACAAAGATTGAATGGAATTAGGACACTAAATTAAAGTACACATTCCCATGATTTTACAAGATCTTCTCATTTATTCAAATTATCTAGGGTTGTGTTAGAATAGTGAAAATACTTTTCCTATTCTAATTGTATTGTCTCTAAACGCAGCGTTTAGGTTATTTGATACGCACCGTTTTGTACTTGGTGCTAAGAATCTTTCTGTTATTTCGTATTTCCTTTGTTCCAGCGTTTGTTGACGCATGTCCACCTTCCAGAAACTCTTACAGCTATTTAGCTGGGTTTTTGCGGAGAGGAATGGTATCTATGAAATTATCCATTACTATTTCTTTCAATTTTCTCTCATTCTCTACAAATTCTACTCTGTTAGGTCTAAAACCCTAACAATCTGGTATCAAGAGCCAGAAATGGGTCGTTTGAAAGCGACGGGGCCTAATACGCAGGGCCCTGGGGAGGTTAGTAACTTGGAATTCGACTTTCAAGTTCATAAGGATGAGACGGTTGCTCGATTCAAATCGTTGGAGGATTCCATCTCTGCACTTCGCTCCGATTTGTTAGAGGAATTTCGCAAGCTTACTGCTCCCAAGACCACAGAAAATAATGGGTTCTCTGTAATACCCTTTGGCTCGATACCCAACTCACCTGCTGCAACTCTGATCCGAGAGTCTCTTTCTTCCACCAAAGCGGTCATCGGCACATCTTCCACTGAGGGTGAGAACACTATTTCTAAACCCGATGCATCTTTACCATTTCGTAGTTTGTCTGATAGTGAAGTGTTGTTGGGTTTTGTGAATGAAACTGTTGGTAAATCTATGGACACTGCAAATTTAGCCTTGTCAAATGGAAATTCAAGGCAAGGGTACTCACATGACACTCACGGTGTTGCTAGTACCAAAATTACTGGTGAAAAATATTGTGCTCAAGGACCACATAAACAAACTCATTATTATCAGCATTCTAGTTTTGGTACCCAACCCTTCAATCACATGGCTGGTCCCTTGAATGCATCCATACCTCATTTTGCTACTTCACAAATGGGAATGGCCCCTACCACCCATGTTAGTGACCGTGATCCCTCTTTGCCCCCATACAAAACATGCTTTCATGACAATGGCCCATGTGACTCTATTGCATCTAAAGGCACACATAGTTTGACCCCTAATTTCAACACCTCAAATCAGTACCATAACCATCAAGCTCAACCTTATAACAATTGTATTCATTGTTTTGGGGGTATGAACCATCAGAGCTACCAGAGTACACAGTCTTACATAGATAACTACCAACATCAAGCCCTTGACCCATCACTGCCCACAATGAGACAGATGAAGCTAGAGATGAATACTTTTGGGGGAGGAGACCCCACTGAGTGGCTGAATAAAACTGAACATTTAACAACATTCTACCAAATACCAGAACATTGAAAATTACCTTTGGCTATAATGCATCTTGTTGATAAAGCATCTGATAGGTGGTTTGTCTTTAAGAGTGAATTTCCACCAACATGGGCTGGATTGTCTGAGCTTCTAATCAGGGAATTTAGTGGATATACGTTGATGGATTATCAAGCTGCTCTAGCTAGAATGAATCAAAATGGAACAGTTGAGCAGTTCATGGAGGAGTTCACAAGATTATCCAGGAGGACCCGAGTTTTTTCTAAAGAGACTTTGCTAGCATTCTTCATGGGAGGCTTGAAACCAGAGATAAGAGCTAGTGTTAAAGCTCTTAACCCAAAAACTCTTTTTGACGCTTATGAGCTTGCTAAAATTTTTGAGGAGAAAGAGTCTTTGCATAGAACACAGTTGAGAAGTCAAGTGGTTGCTAGGCCACTAGTTAATGCAGCAGCTCCTCTACCTAGGGTCAACCCTGCACATGCTGAAGTGCGACCACACCCTGCACAAGTTAGACCTGTGGCCCCTGCAACAAATGGCAATAATGGTGGACATATGAGATTGACCCTAGTTGAGTACCAGGAGAGAAGAGCAAGAGGCCAGTGTCTTTTTTGTCCCGAGCAGTTTCGACCAGGACATAATTGTAGAAGAGGGCAGGGACGACAATTAGAGGGAGGACATGGACGAGTATTAGTCATGGAAGTTTTGCAGGATGAGATTGATGTTCCACAACCTGAGGTTAATGAGATGGGAGCAGATCTTCATCTACTCGAGGTCCAAAACGAGCTCAATGTTGAACCTGAAATCCAACTTCAAAGCATGGAAGGTCCTAACTCTAGTGACACTATGCAACTTAAGGGTATTATTAACAAGAAACTTATCCATGTGCTAATCGATTCTGGAGCTTCTCATAATTTTGTTCACCCCTCAATTTTAAAGAAGTGTCATTCTATTGTCATGCACATTAAGCCTTTAAGAGTAAGGCTAGCTAGTGGAGCTGTGATGTTGACTGAAGGAGAAGTGGAAATTGAACTGCAGTTACAACAGTATGTTTGCAGAGCTAAATTTTATATTTTGCCTATATCCAGTTGTGAAATGGTCCTTGGTACAACGTGGCTCAGAACCTTAGGCACTCTTACTTGGAATTTTGAAAGTATGAAATTGCAATTTCACAAAAATAGGGTACAATATTTATTGCAGGGAGAGACTCACACACAAGCTGTTGTGGTGGGATGCAAGTCAATGACAAGACTACTTAGAAAGGAAAGAGATGCAGTGATGGTACATCTAAGTCCTATTGCTCTACAGGATAAGGATGACACAACCCATCCCAATATACAAAAACTGATACAAAGCTACTCTGAGATTTTTGAAGTTCCGACTTCTCTTCCCCCAGTCAGGGCTTATGATCACAGGATTGAGTTAGCTCCTAATACTCCAGCAGTAAATGTAAGACCCTACAGGTACCCCCCCCCCCCACTTCCAAAAGAGTGAAATTGAGAACATTGTGCAGGAAATGCTAGAAAACGGGATAATTAGGCCTAGTGTTTCTCCATTTTCCTCCCCTGTGTTACTGGTCAAAAAGAAGGATGGAACTTGGAGGTTATGCATTGACTACATGGCTTTGAACAGTGTTACTATCAAGGATAAGTACCCCATACCAGTAGTGGATGAGTTGATTGATGAAGTGGTGCAAGGTTATTATAGGAAATACGTTCGTAATTTTGGCACTATTGCTAGACCCCTCACTGACATGTTAAAGAAGGATGGCTTCAAGTGGTGCAAGGAATCAGAGTTGGCTTTTGAAAGTCTCAAAAAAGCACTTATATCTACACTAGTTTTAGCAATACCAGATTTTAATAAGGAGTTTGTTGTTGAGTGTGATGCATCTGATAAAGGTATTGGAGCTGTTCTTTCACAAGAGGGCCACCCGGTTGCTTATTTGAGCAAAGCTTTGGCTCCCAAACATACAATACTTTCAGTATATGACAAGGAAATGATGGCTGTGGTTTTTGCCGTGGAACATTGGAGATCGTACTTGCTAGGAAAACACTTTACCATTTACACATATCATAGGACTATTGAGTACTTCTTGAAGCAAAGGATCACCACCCCTGCACAACAGAAATGGCTTCTGAAATTAATGGGGTATGACTATTCTATTCATTATAGAGCAGGGAAAAATAATGATGTTCCTGATGCTTTGTCCAGAAAACTTGAATTGTGTACCATTACTGGAGTGTCACAGCCTATTCATAACTTTGTGTTAGAAATAATACAAGCTTGCACCAGAGATGCAGAGGCTACTGCTATCTTCCAAGAATTGAAGCAAGGGACATTGAGCAAGCCACATTATACATTGGTTAATGGTCAGTTACATTACAGAGGCAGGCTTTTTGTTCCACAAACAGATAATTGGAGAACTAAAATAATTCAAGAGCTACATGAAGGTTTTACTGGAGGTCATGCAGGAAGAACAAGAACTTATCAACGAATTAAGAGGACTTTCTCTTGGCCAGGAATTCTCAGAGACATCAAGAGTTTTATTTCGCGGTGTCACACATGTCAAGTTAACCATTATGAGACCATCTCTCCACCAGGTTTGCTACAACCCAACTCCATACCAGAAAGAGCTTGGTCTGAAATATCAATGGATTTCATTGATGGATTACCAACTTCTGAGAAAAAAACAGTGATATGGGTGGTGATTGATAGATTAACTAAATATGCTCATTTCATTCATATGGCTCATCCATACTCAGCAGCATCTGTAGCTCAATTATTTGTGCAAGAGATATTTAAGCTACATGGTTTACCAGACATCATTATATCTGACAGAGATCCAGTGTTTTTGAGTTTGTTCTGGGAAGCTTTCTTCAAGCTACAGGGAACCAAACTTAACAAATCATCTGCTTACCATCCCCAAACGGATGGTCAAACTGAAAATTTGAACAGAACCTTGGAGCAATATTTAAGGTGTGTGGTGGGTGAAAAACCACAAGAGTGGGTGCAGGCTCTGCCATGGGCTGAATGGTGGTACAATCAGCCTATCACTCTGCCATCAAAATGTCTCCATTTGAAGCTTTGTATGGATATGCACCTCCTTCTGTGATTCCCTACTTGTCAAGCTCTACTGCAGTGGCTCAAGTGGATAGACAATTGAGAAGCAGAGATGAATTGCTCTTACTGCTCAAAAGAAATTTGTCTCAGGCACAGGAGAGGATGAAACATTTCTATGACCAAAAGCACACAGAGAGAGAATTTATTGTGGGAGACTATGTGTATCTAAAGCTACAACCTTACAGACAACAATCTGTGCATCAACAGGTACTTCACAAACTTTCCCCAAGATTTTATGGTCCTTTTGAAGTTGTTGAGAAGATTGGAAAGGTAGCCTATAGACTCAAGTTGCCTATCACAACTAGAATACATGATGTATTCCATGTTTCCCTCTTAAAGAAACAAATTGGTGAATATGTTGTCCCATCTCCCCAACTACCTCCAATTGTGGACCCAGACAATCCAAAGTGGGAGCCTGAGGCTGTACTGGAAAAGAAATACGTGCGGAAGCAAGGCATTGTTACAATTATGTGGTTGGTACAATGGTTTGGCACCTCTCCTGATGAAGCAACTTGGGAAGATTTAGAAACTATCATGTTGAGGTTCCCACATTTTAATCTAGATGTTCTGAACAATGCCGGGTTCCAGAGTAATTGATGCATGAACTTTGTTTTGGAAGAGCGCTGGAGTGTTAGAATAGTGAAAATATTTTTCCTATTCTAATTGTATTGTCTCTAAACGCAGCGTTTAGGTTATTTGATACGCACCGTTTTGTACTTGGTGCTAAGAATTTTTCTGTTATTTCGTATTTCCTTTGTTCCAACGTATGTTGACGCGTGTCCACCTTCCAGAAACTCTTACAGCTATTTAGCTGGGTTTTTGCGAAGAGGAATGGTATCTATGAAATTATCCATTACTATTTCTTTCAATTTTTTCTCATTCTCTACAAATTCTACTCTGTTAGGTCTAAAACCCTAACAGGTTGGGTTAAATACTGATCGATCTGCCTAAATTCTTATCGTCAAGTAAACGTAATTCAAGTTTAATTTAAGTTTTTAATTACATACATCTTATAAAAGTTCAAAAAACTCTTATGGTCAATGTTTCGCTCCATTGCCTCCATGATTCAAACAATCAAAAAAATTGCCATATCCTTAGAGATGAGAATAAGTTTCTTATCGTTCTAAAGATTTATTGGTTAACAAAAAGACAAAACACCCGTGTCAAATTTCTTATCATAAGCAATTTATGAAGAACATTACAAAATCTATTAAAATTCTCCGAAACAAGTGAAATAATGGATGGTCCAAGTGAGATTTATGAAGTCCAGTGGCAATCTCTATCATTCTTCTGAGTTCTGAGGAGGGAAGTAGCAAAGAAGGTGACGGCTCGACTAAAAACAGAACTGGGTGGTGTAGTCAACTGACGCAACTCTGAGAAGCTTCATGTTACCTAGCCATGTCCTTTTTTCAGCTAAGTAAAAAGAGTGAAGCAGGGTATTAGGATTTATGCAAGTTTGTTCAATAGAAGTTATTAGACTTTAATTTTAAACTAAAGGTTGATGATTCTTCAAATGATCAGAAAATTATCCAAATGGTTGAATAAGACAGATATTGGAAATGTGTTTAACCTTTGAATGATCCAGACCTTGTTCTCGACGCATACGCTCCACGACTTCATTGAGAACCCTGTGCAGATGCAACTTCTGGAGACATGTCAGGTGTTTGATTCCGCGAGGCAAGCGTTTTAGCTCCATGCATTCAAAAATGTCCAGCGTCTTCAATGCTGGCATTGCCCCCTTCTCAATAGTGATGAGATTCAACTGAGGAAAGTACATAACCAATAAACCAGAAAGCTTTTAGAACCCAGTTTGAAAGAGCAACTGATTTCCTACATATGCATTGCATAGCCAAAGGTTGGTCAAATTAGGTAGTGCATGAATATGAAGAAGAAAGTTCTTTGTTAATCTGGACCAATGCAAATATAAGACACTGAGGCTCTCAAGACTCAAGAGAAGGAAAACACAGCGGAACCTTGTTTAACTTTCCAGTTAAAACAAGTGTTTTCAGCAGAGGAGGAACAAACAACAACGCATCCACGCGTAACCCCTCATGCTCACTACTTGAAGGAAAATTGCATCCATTTGGGATATGGTTTGACTGTCCGTACCTACGGTTAACCAAAAAATGCGTTTTGACATATTAAAACCCCATTGACCAGGGCTTTGCCAAATAGGTTTCCTCGGTGCGACTGTGCACGATCAGTGACAAAAAATAGGTGATTTCAGATATACAAATGGCTTTCGGTGTTCGCATCTTGATAATAGGTCTTCCCTTAGGGCATATTAGTGATGTTTTTGGTTTACTGGAAATTCTGACGGTCAAACAAGGTCCGAATTAGATGAAATTTTTACATGGTCACTAATTATATATATCGATCACATAAGCTGGTGTCGATTGATCCTGAGAAGTTTTTTTCATATAGTCGCTTCATAATGTGATAGTTTTATGATAAACATAATATAAAGATTATGATACATTAGTGGACAATTAGGTGATTGACACTCCAGTTCGAAGTATGTTCAATTGACACTAGCAGATGTGATCAATATATCTAGGGATCCCGTAACAATTTCGTCCGTTTTGGACATGGTTTGACCGTTCGTAACTACAGTCAACTGAAAAAAAGGCATTTTGACATATTAAAACCTCATTGACCGGGGCTTTAATAAATGAGTTTTGCTTAGTGCGACCGCACAGATAGGTAACAAAAATTAGATGATTTCATATATACAAACTGTTTTTGGTGTTCGCCTCTTTGTAATGAGTCCTCCCTTAGGGCATATTAGTGTTGTTTTCGGTTTACCGGAAATTCCAACGGTCAAGCGAGGTCCGAATTGGATGAAATTTTTACATGGTCACTAAATATAAGTATCGATCACATCGGCTGGTGTCGATTAATCCCGAGAAGTTTCCTTCATATAGTCACTTCATAATGCGATAATTTTATTTTAAACCTAGTATAAAGGTTATGATACATTACTGGACACTTTGGCGATCGACAACTTCGGTTCTAAATAAGGTCGATCGACAAAAGCAGATGTGATCGGTATATATATTTAGGGACCCTGTAAAAATTTCGTTCGTTTTGGACATAGTTTGACTGTTCGTACCTACGGTCAACAAAAAAAAAGCATTTTGACATATTAAAACCACATTAACTGGGGATTTGCCATTTAAGTTTCCTCGGTGCGATTGGGCACGATCGGTGACAAAAATTAGATTATTTTATATATACAAACTGCTTTCGACGCTCGCATCCTGGTAATGGATCCTTTCATAGGGCATATTAGTGGTGTTTTCGGTTTACCGGAAATTCTGACGGTCAGACGATGTCCGAATTAGATGAAGTTTTAACTTGGTCCCTAAATTACTGACAACATCAGCTGATGTCGATTAATCCCAAGAAGTTTACTTCATGTACTTTATATAGTTGTTTCATAATGCTACAATTTTACTTTAAATTTAGTATAAAGTTATATATAAAGAAATTTAAAATTTTAAATCTAGGTGTCGCAGTCGCAGTCATCCCTAATCGATCGATGCACTGTAAGTCTAAGCGTTACTTGCTCCTCCCTACCGCTGATTGCGGCCGCAAAATCTGCCGATGTGCTCCACGTTCGGTCCTCCTCCTCACCGCTGTTGTGGTACCTATGTGGTCGCCTCGATGAAGGTGCATCTTTCAAGAAAAGAGACGACTCACCGTAGACTTTGAGCCGGTTCACATGGTGGTGAGACGAACTGCTTTCTATGCGCACAGAACCATAACGCTAGTTTCTCTCTAGAATATCTTTGATTCTTCGTATGATCTTCTGCAACTTGGTGGCAATCTGATGCTTCATCCATATGTTCTGTGGGAAGTGAAGTGTTTTGCGAAAAGTTCTTGTGAATGGACCCCAACTTCTTCGCTTGTGTCTGATATGTGAACTCATCGATGATGTCTTCGTCGTCAATGGAGACGTCACTCACATTTGCCACCCTTGTTATCTCTACTTCACTAAGAGCTCCCTTCCTTTCTGCGTCCTCCAAGAAGGCTTTCATGGTTAATAGCTCAAGCTCTACTTCACGTAGCTCATCATGAACTCCTTCTAGCAATGACACTTCACTTTCAAGAATTGATACTACTTTGTCAATCGGAAGGTCTATTGCAGGTGAAGCCATCAATATGAATTTCTTTCTTATACTCTGGATTCAACTGTGATTTCGAAATGAATATGAACGACTCGTTCACTTCTTTGGAGGCTAAACACTGAAAAACCTATGAAGCACTGACACGTGCTATGGGCACCGTATTGCGTATCCAACATGGACACGGACACGCGTGGACACGCTCGGACACGCGAACTAATTTTGGACACGGCCCGGACACGCGAGTACCCGAATCAGACACGCGGACACGCACCAACTCATAGTAAAAATGAAAGTGCTTATGGTGAGAATCGAACTTGGTCATCCAAGACACTCAACAACTCCTAAACCATTCCAACATATTCAGTTTTTGTTATATTTATGCACACTTTAATATATATATATATATATATAAAGAGAGAAACTCGTGATAAAAATAAGAATGCTTGTGGTGAGATTCGAACCTTGGTTATCCAAGGTACTTATGAAGTCCTTGACCATTCTAACAAGTTATATTTTCATCATTTTAATGAACACTTTGACATATATACATCTAAAATTCTAAATACTTTCAAATTTATAAATTAATTTTTTAAATAAATACATATATATTAAAAATAATATCTAATTAACGTGTCCACCACGTGTCCATGTTTAAAAAAAATTCTATATGTCATGTCTATGTTTCGAATCGTGTCCAATACGGACACTCTTGTTTTGTCTGTGTCTGTGCTACTTAGTGAAAAACACTATAGAACTTCTCGCTCTTTGCTTGTAGTCCTTTGGCAGCTAATGCACTTCTAGATAGCACAAGAAGACTGGCCAGGAAAAGCAGATGATACACTTCAAGAGAGCATAGAAGACTGACCACGAAAAAGACCATGATCGTTGGTGCTGAAAAGTGAAAAGTCTAGGTTTCACATATCAACAGAAGCTGCAAGTAGTACTTCATCTATTCATTTTCTATAAAAACTAAACAGAGAAACCTCTAAAGAGGAAGTCAGAAGTACAAAAATAGGGGAGATCATTTTCTCAAGAATAACACCATTACCAGTTTTGCAAAGGGGGAAACTATGAACTTAATTGCTTAACTGCAAAATGCTTAAATACATTAATTTCAAAGGAATAGGCAAGAAGTGTGTCGAAGGATAAGCAAGAAGTGTGATTTTCTCGGTGGCGGATTTTACAGGAACTCAATATACCAAGGTCGAGCCAAGATTTTATATTGAGGGATATCACAGAACTCAGAAAAAGATGGAACTTCAAATACATGGATAACAGTTGAGGTCCTATTTGCTGGTCTTAGCTTTGCCTGTTATTTTATGTTCAAGAAATCTAAATGACTAAACCTGAACTGTTCGGCCTCTCCCAGAGAAGACATAAACAAGTTTATCTGTTCTGCAAACCAATAAGAAATGTGAAAATTTCAGAGTTCCACCAAAAATGATGCAATGTCTGCGATTGTTAATTACTTCTACCAAACTTCTTGTTATAGTTTTTTGCCGGCCCGCACCCAAACTTCTGCATTATTCCTGGAGACTATAACACTGGAATTTATAGCAAAACTATTAAAGGTCAACTTATATATTTTTTAATTTAGTAAAGCATAAATTCTTTTAACAAGTCAAATGCCGTAGCAAGCTTAAAAATAAAAAGTAACGAGAGAAAACAATTACAAAACTTTAAGAATGTTGACATTAGCTTTTGAAATCAATCGACAAAAGATTCAAAACTGATGAATTGAAGGATTGATTCCTTAAAAAGTAAAAAATAACGGAAATAAATGAAGGATTAGGTTCAAAAATAAAGTTGATGGAGCAACAAAATGAAGGATTAGGAATGAACAAAATTTTCGACCAGAAAAAAAAAAACAAGGAAGAAACAAAATGGAGGATCAAGGAATAAACAATTGGAAAGGTAAATAAAAAATAAGGTAGAGCAAAAGAGTCAAACATCTCATATATTTACAAAGCGCCAACTTTAAATGTTTGTGAGTAAGAAAACAAGGGAAGCAACAGAAAGCAAAAGTTGAGTGTCCACATGTTGCCAAATTTTTTATTTTATATACAAGATTTGCATAGACTGGTTACAATGATATACTAGAGAGAGAACCTCACGAATTTCCGCCTTGTTTAGCCAATTCACTTTCCTAAACACAACATACGGTTCAACCCTTGTGGCAATGGAGCTGGTGTGAATTGCACGAGAACAGGATCCTCATCATCATTGCCAATCCAGCCGTGATATGGTCTGCGCCTCTTGGATGGGAGAAAATCCTTAAAATCTGAAAGACAACAGCACCCATTCATCAGCAATAGAATATGACAATACAAACTGGCATAAAAGAAAAGTTAGATCTTTTTTTATTTCAATAAATAAAGGTTAGATCTTTCTCCCAACGAGTTTAAGTTATAAAAGAGAGCATATGGCAATGAACCTCAACTTTCCAGCTTAGTACTATATTCTAATGTCATTCACTTCATATCCGGTGTTAAAAGATTTACGTGACAAAAAATATAGACTGATTTCAAAATGTTGTCCGCAAAAGTATCTCAACCAAAGAAAACTATTTCTTATAGGAAACTGAAACATTTACATCTACTTCGAGAGGATTTGGTTACTACAGAACATCGGGGAAGAAGCTTAAACACAACTATTCTATATATTATAATCCACTAACACATATTTATACAGCTTTTTAATTTTTTATCTCTTAATTGTAAATACTTAGAAGAACCGGAAAGCCTCTTTGTGGACTCAAGCTTAAAAATATGTTCATTTCCTAAACTCTAAAATAAATAGGAATGACATTCGACTGATTCAAGGAACCACCTTCTAGGTACAATGAGCAATCCATCTAACATGGGTGAAAACATTAGCCATACTGATTAGTAAAATAATTTGTTCATGAATAATTGAAAAACCAATCACCTGGGATTTTAGACTGTGCTTCAGAGTTCAGAGGTCAATCAGCCTGTGATTGCCCAACCTCCATTGGTGTGACCTACCCCTGCTTGAGGGAGGCACAACGGCTGAAGTTTCAGCACCATGTTCCCTTGTCGCCTGATCCTGTGGAGAAGCAATCTGGATTATCATAAAATAACTAAATTATAGTCACATACAGTAATTGGATATGTGAATTAAAGGGCTCAAACCAGTAGTACGAATACTTAATACAGTTATGAGTTATGTAATCAAGGTTACAAAAAAATGTTTTTAACTCTCATAGCATTCCTACAGTCATAGGATCAAAACCAAAATCTGTGATAGTGAGAATGCTCATCTCAAAAAACAAAACAAAAAGGACCCAAAAAACAAAAAAGAACAGGCGCTGAGTTGGAATCACATTCTAACTAAGGAACCTTGTGCTCATTCTAACTAATTGAATCCATCCTAATTAAAATCATGACACTTCCTGAAAATTGAAATTCTTGATCAATGGAGAAGCAATATCACTGTTCAAAAAGCCATACAGAGAGAGGTTCTGTGATTCAGGTACGACAGTAACATCATGCTATGCAAAATATGGGAAGATGAATATGGGAAGATGACCTAAAAGTACAAACGTAAGAGGAGAACATAACTCAATGATTTTGAATCTGACTTAAGAAATGAGAACATAACTCTAAACGCATCAATTTGCAACAATCTTTGGTTTAGTTTGGTTTTGGTTATATTCTTAGACTTATTTAGGAACCTGCAACAATACCAATTGACAGCAAGTCTAATAGAGTTAATCCCTTTCTCTTCTCAAGTCTACTTTTGTCCATACAAGGAAGTGGTAAAAAGCGTAGTTCTCTAGTATAAGGTAACACATTATGTAACGACCCTAAAATTTCAAGCTTAAAAACTCAAAATTTCAAAGTCGTTAAACACCAAACAATTTCAACGAATCGAAATCATTTAAAATGCCACAGCGGATCATCTCTGAGTTCAAAATACAACTCAGTTAAACCGATTATTACAACCCAAATTATAATTCAATATTATAACAAATGGAATTGCGTAATCCTCACAACAAACTCACAAGATAGTCACACAAAATCCTCACACAAGCTGGAGATGAATAACTTCAAGTCCTCTGAGCGGTCCGTCAATTCCCGCTAATCCACACCTGCGGAGTTATCCACTACACCATCGAATTGGTGCACCGGGATTGTAAACACAAACCCGGTAAGCTTTACAGCTCGTATGAGTAAAATGAAAATATAACTCGCATATTAATATATATACGAAAATCCACAAATCAAACAAATATAAATGCACTCATGAGTCAATGGACGGCCCATCTGGTTGTCCCAAAGAAATATGAAATAAAACGCTCATGAGAAATTAAGTAACCCTTCTGGTTACCCAAATGCATTTATATTACGGGTACCAAGAACGCTGGTACACATCTGTTACCCCTCTCGTAATACACCGCCGACGTTGGATAGCCACCCTCTACCCAACATCCAAAACAATCTGAGTACCCATGAGCAGATAACCACCCGTTACCTCACATGCAGTACTAAGGCAGACAGACTAGAGCTCTAACTGTATCGTAACTTTCGCCCGGCCAAAGGCTAGGTTCCGACTTGCCAAACACGTACAATAATCTCACATCATATTGTACCAATCACGTCCGAAGACAAATCAACATTTTAACAATCTCAATGTTAAAAATCACGTACAATAATCTCACATCATATTGTACCAAAAATCATGTCCGAAGACAAATCAACATTTTAACAATCTCAATATTAAAACCACGTACAATAATCTCACATCATATTGTACCAAAAATCATGTCCGAAGACAAATCAACATTTTAACAAACTCAATGTTAAAATCACGTACAATAATCTCACATCATATTGTACAAATCAAAATCACATGCTCGATATTTAAATATCGTCATCGAAATGACATAAATCACGATAAAATCATAACAGTATATTATATAGCAAACTATATATATATGTACATATTTACCATTTATACAATATATATATAATCCATTATATCGTATACATGTCATATTTCATAAACACGTCCGAAGACAAAAACTCGTCCGAAGACAAAACTCGTCCGAAGACAAAACATTTTAACAAACTCATGTTAAAACCACGTACAATAATCACACCTCATATTGTACAAAAATCACATCACATGCTCAACATTTAATTCTCGTCATTCGAAATGACCAATTCCAATGAATTCATAACAGTATATAATATAGCAAACTATATATATATGTACTTATTACCATTTATACGATATATACGTAATCCACTATATTGTATACGTGTCGTAATTCAATATTAAAAACTCTTGCAAAAATCTTGGAATCACCGCAAGGGTAGATTCGTAAATAAGTGAGATTTTACTCACCTTCTTTCCTGCGTGCAACTTCCACGACCCTGAAAGTAATTTCCTCACTCGTTTCGTCAGTCACCTAATAGCACGATAAATGCTTAGAAAATGATACTTAAAATATCAGGTGACGAGTTCAGCACAGCTAAATGTTGTTCATAAAACATTGTTCACGGAACACTGTTCATGTTCACTAATCACTCTTTTTACTAAACCACTGTTCACAGTTACTGTTTTTACCAAAACACTGTTCACAGTTACTGTTTTTACCAAAACACTGTTCACAGTTACTGTTTTTTACCATGACACTGTTCACAGTTACTGTTACAGATCACTATTCACAGTTACTGTTACATATCACTATTTATGCGGAGTTACTATTCACAGTTACTATTCATTCGGCGTTACTGTTCACCGACCGCCACCAATCATCACCAAATTTCACCACCACAACCTAAACAACATTTCCAAGAACTTCCTAGTTGACACCAAGGTCTAAATCCGAGTCTAAACAGTCCAAACAACGAAGAACATGAAATCGGCACTATTCACAAACCTTAGAAATTGAAATTTTGATTCGGGTACTTACACTTCGATTTGGCTCGATTCCTTTTGTGGGAATGTTGCTGGGACTGAGACAAGCAAAACCCCCCAAGAATCTTGAGCCATGGTGGCCGGAGGAGGCGGCGCCGCCACAGCAGTAACTTCCGGCGGTTGCTACACCGTGTGTGGTTGTCGCCGGAGTGCAAGGCGTAGCCCAAAAGATGGAGCTCGTCGAGCCCGTCAGTTTGATAGGTGGCACGACACGAGGCGACGTCGGATGGTGGAGAAATCGGCCGGAGAAGGTTTTTGGGTCGGGTGAACAGTGCCCGAGCTCGGGTGAACAGTACCCGAGCTGATTTTTAGAAAAATCTGATTTTCTGATTTTTAATCTTCTCTCCTTCCTTTTATACTATTTCCAAAATCGGAAACGAACTTCCGATGTTAATAACTTTCGCGTCCGACGTCCGATTCGAACGCATGACGTGTCCATGGATTCGTATCGATGAGCTCTACGACTTTCGTGAGGGAAGTTTTCGCAACCGAGCGACGGAATAAAAGGCGATCTATACGTTGCGGTAACGTTACGTTTTCTAATTAAATGATCCGAGAACGTTTCCGTTTTCGTTTCGAAATGTCGCAAACCTCCAATTGTCGTCTTGAATTAATTTCACAAGTTTAACACTTTGAAAATACTCGACATTTAGTTTCTAAAAATTCGGGTTATTACATTTTACCCCCCTTAAAAGGAATTTCGTCCCGAAATTCAAGTTCACTCAATAAACAACTGTGGGTATCCCGTCTTCATATCCGACCCTAGCTTCCATGATGCATCACCTTCATCATGATGGCTCTACAATACCTTGACTAGCTCCACTTCCTTCCTCCAAAGCTTCTTTGTGGATATATTCAAAATACAAACCGGCTCAAAACAAAAGTGGTATTTTCCTTCACCTCAATGGTGTTATGATCGATCACATATGCGACACATCAGGATCATACTTCCTCAACATGGAAATGTAGAAGACGTTGTGAACGTCCGACATGCTAGTAGGCAAGGCTAGTTTTCCCACCTTCTCGAGAATCTCAAAGGCCCAACATACCTCGGCCAACTTTTCTTTCTTGTCAAATCTCACTACACCCAACTTTGGCCCAACAGATAGGTGATCGACACGGTCTACCTTAAGTGCCTCATAGGGTACCATGCCAATGCTGGAAGGGTAACTGTCATTGTAGGCGAACTCAATCAATCTCAAATGATTTCACAGCTACCTTAAAATCCAGCATACAAGCTCTCAACCTATCTTTTGTTACCTCAAACTTCCTCCATCAGACAATCTGTCACATGTCCTAACAATAATAGTCGAATGTGAGCTACTCAAAATATAATCATCCTCCCGAAACATAATGATGTTTTCAGCATGGAGGCGTCGACGCCCTCTTTTGTCTAGTTCACCACTCTCTTGCGATTTGACAGACTATCCTCACGTCATGAGTTAGCTCCTACCACTAAGCATGGTCAAAACTCTCAACATCTAACATGAGTCAAATCAATGATTAACACATGCCTACTACTTTCATCACACATAGTGGTTTTCAAATAAACGTGCTTTATCACGACAATACCTTCATGACTTCACCACAATGCATCGCTAGAATAACGAACCTACCATTCCTTCCAATCAACAAAATAATCTCCTTTCATGATCATCTTATTATAACAATCAAAAGTTGTCGTGCATGGTACCCACTCAAGTACCATATTTGTATCGGCAACACGATAAAAAAATCTTAACTCATTGAGTTCACAACCACCACAGAACACCATCTTGGATTAAGAATTACTCTAAAAAAAATTCACCAGAGAATTGACTAATATACGCACAAGGCAGTAGAGAACCTCTACCGCCACCACAAGAGTGACGCATCCCATCACACTCACCAAAACTTACCGTCGAAAATTAATTACAGCTTCCTGCTTCCATGAGTGGTATGCCACAATTTGGGGTTCAAACAAAGAATGCATTTATCTCCCAACGGTGGAACATGAAAAATTAGGTGAACTTTACAGCGCAAAATCCAACACGACCACAACCGAGATATACTCTACCCCTGGTTCATACATGCCTCAAATGCATGACATACGGTCCCACACAAATGCCCCAGTGCATCATCTAAGATATTGGTTCCTCCCACCGTTGTAGTACTAATAAGTTTAGTAATTACTTCAACAGAACCCGATATTAGGTCCACCATCTCCTCAAAACTAACCCAAAATGATCGCTATACCACTCTAAACAGTTGTTTCTTTACTTTCATTAAGAACCCTCATGGCCAACGCATTCGGCCAAAATAACTTCTCTGCAAGCAGTAATATAATTGATTACTCTTTATCGTAAAATTTATCCCTTGTTGAACACTTCAGTCAACTTCGCCTTATCCAACAATAAACAATCTGATGCATAGAGGGAAAAAAAACTCTAAGTCTCCAACACTAACACCACTTGCACTTGAAAAGAAGATTTAGTCCTCAACCATTTCTTTACCAGTTAGAAGGTACTTGTCACGACCAATTCGTTAAAACACCACTAAGCTAAGGTCATCTCATACCTTACCTTCAATAGAGTTACTTCACCGCCATTGCGTCTCATTTGGACCAGTGGCATTGTGAAGTTCCAATCCCCAACACCAAAATAAATAAATCCTGAAAGACCAGCGTTCTCATTTAAATGCTCATCTAGCAAATAATTAATTCATATCGCCACATTGAGATTTCTCCATCACCTTATATTTCTTGCTCAGCCAAGAACAATGCGTAACATCAATTGTCTATAGCCGAACCAAAACAAGTTTGGAATGTCACGTCGACAAAATGTCAATCTCAATTCAATAATTGTATTACCACTTTATGGACGTATCATACGCCCTACCACTCTGTTACCAATAGCGTTAGAGATGCTAGTCACGAAAATTTTCGTTAACCACCTCCAACCTATGGTCTACACATCTCTTACCTGAACATAATATCTCAACCTTGTTAGGCTTCAACTTAGATTAGTTGCATAACTAAAATCTAGTCCTTAACATTTAAACACTGAACATCCCTCAATATAAGGTCAACGCTCTCTATCAAGACTCCTTGATAGTTCTCTGCCCTGATAGGAAACTATATACTCAAACCTGTTAGCATTCTAGTATCTGGATCGCATGTCAAACTCAGAGAGTATTGTAGCCTCTCTAAGCTGATCGCACCAGTCATTAAGTCTTTGAATTCATTTGCCCCATCCATACGGCGTCTTCGTTATAGGGGCTATAACACAGTATCTCCTGAAACGTCTCGCTTTACTCTGATATCACAACGATGTCTGTGATAGCTACTTCAGATCCACATACTCAACATATGCCATGACTCAAGCTCTCATGGCATTATCCGCCTCGAGTCAAAGATACGAAACTCTGGTTTCCTGGGTCTACGAATGAACCCACCATGTCAAAACAATCAATCACCGTGTACTGCGTACTCAACCAATCAATTCCTATGATCACATCATAGGTATGATCCGGAATCACGATCAGATAAATAGAGAACTCTCCACTTCCAATCACAATAGGACAAGCCTTTCATTGTCTCCAATTCGAGGAACACTCCAAATGCGAAGTGACACATAAAGAGTTTCTCATAGATGTAGAAGTCAATCATAACATCTCCTCTACCTAACTATCACTAATAAGTGTCGATATCATCTTCTTCTCTTCCTCAGGGTACTCAATCATCTCAAAGTAGATTATGATGTCCTCGATCCAGTGGTCCACTACCATATGATCCAAGCCTTTATGAAATAAGACGTTGACAGACGATTAAAGTCCTTGATCAACTTAACACACGACTATCGTCGTCTCTAACGACAGCAGCAGGGTCAACCTGTTCTGCCCGTGGAGCAGCCTCCTCGTAAAGGTTATCCACATTGCGGACTCGGCCTGCAACCATACCTCGGCCGCGACCTCTCGTCCGTCCTCGGCCCTGTTCACGGCCCTTTTTCCAAATTCATCACCATTCAACAATTAACACTCAGTCATACATGTGAAGTCTCGAATTCGACAAAATAGATCCAACCAATATTAATCATGAAATTTCAGAAGAAGGTGAATCATCGGATTATCGTCACAATACTCTCTACAGGACCAAACCATAAGGTATGGCTCCTAACACTCTCGCGTACCCGACAACATATCAATACCGAGGAGCATGTGATGGGTGCCCGCCTGCAGTCGGATCATCGCTCCCGGATAATATTGATAATCGCCAAATACACACTTAGGCTCTGATACCAACTGTAACGACCCTAAAATTTCAAGCTTAAAAACTCAAAATTTCAAAGTCGTTAAACACCAAACAATTTCAACGAATCGAAATCATTTAAAATGCCACAGCGGATCATCTCTGAGTTCAAAATACAACTCAGTTAAACCGATTATTACAACCCAAATTATAATTCAATATTATAACAAATGGAATTGCATAATCCTCACAACAAACTCATAAGATAGTCACACAAAATCCTCACACAAGCTGGAGATGAATAACTTCAAGTCCTCTGAGCAGTCCGTCAATTCCCGCTAATCCACACCTGCGGAGTTATCCACTACACCATCGAATTGGTGCACCGGGATTGTAAACACAAACCTGGTAAGCTTTACAGCTCGTATGAGTAAAATGAAAATATAACTCGCATATTAATATATATATACGAAAATCCACAAATCAAACAAATATAAATGCACTCATGAGTCAATGGACGGCCCATCTGGTTGTCCCAAAGAAATATGAAATAAAACGCTCATGAGAAATTAAGTAACCCTTCTGGTTACCCAAATGCATTTATATTACGGGTACCAAGAACGCTGGTACACATCTGTTACCCCTCTCGTAATACACCGCCGACGTTGGATAGCCACCCGCTACCCAACATCCAAAACAATCTGAGTACCCATGAGCAGATAACCACCCGTTACCTCACATGCAGTACTAAGGCAGACATACTAGAGCTCTAACTGTATCGTAACTTTCGCCCGGCCAAAGGCTAGGTTCCGACTTGCCAAACACGTACAATAATCTCACATCATATTGTACCAATCACGTCCGAAGACAAATCAACATTTTAACAATCTCAATGTTAAAAATCACGTACAATAATCTCACATCATATTGTACCAAAAATCATGTCCGAAGACAAATCAACATTTTAATAATCTCAATGTTAAAATCACGTACAATAATCTCACATCATATTGTACCAAAAATCATGTCCGAAGACAAATCAACATTTTAACAAACTCAATGTTAAAATCACGTACAATAATCTCACATCATATTGTACAAATCAAAATCACATGCTCGATATTTAAATCTCGTCATCGAAATCACATAAATCACGATAAAATCATAACAGTATATTATATAGCAAACTATATATATATATGTACATATTTACCATTTATACAATATATATATAATCCATTATATCGTATACATGTCATATTTTATAAACACGTCCGAAGATAAAAACTCGTCCGAAGACAAAACTCGTCCGAAGACAAAACATTTTAACAAACTCATGTTAAAACCACGTACAATAATCACACCTCATATTGTACAAAAATCACATCACATGCTCAACATTTAATTCTCGTCATTCGAAATGACCAATTCCAATGAATTCATAACAGTATATAATATAACAAACTATATATATATGTACTTATTACCATTTATACGATATATACGTAATCCACTATATTGTATACATGTCGTAATTCAATATTAAAAACTCTTGCAAAAATCTTGGAATCACCGCAAGGGTAGATTCGTAAATAAGTGAGATTTTAATCACCTTCTTTCCTGCGTGCAACTTCCACGACCCTAAAAGTAATTTCCTCACTCGTTTCGTCAGTCACCTAATAGCACGATAAATGCTTAGAAAATGATACTTAAAATATCAGGTGACGAGTTCAGCACAGCTAAATGTTGTTCATAAAACATTGTTCACGGAACACTGTTCATGTTCACTAATCACTGTTTTTACTAAACCACTGTTCACAGTTACTGTTTTTACCAAAACACTGTTCACAGTTACTGTTTTTACCATGACACTGTTTACAGTTACTGTTACAGATCACTATTCACAGTTACTGTTACAGATCACTATTCACAGTTACTGTTACAGATCACTATTCACAGTTACTGTTACAGATCACTATTCACAGTTACTGTTACAGATCACTATTTATGCGGAGTTACTATTCACAGTTACTATTCATTCGGCGTTACTGTTCACCGACCGCCACCAATCATCACAAAATTTCACCACCACAACCTAAACAACATTTCCAAGAACTTCCTAGTTGACACCAAGGTCTAAATCCAAGTCTAAACAGTCCAAACAACGAAAAACATGAAATCGGCACTATTCACAAACCTTAGAAATTGAAATTTTGATTCGGGTACTTACACTTCGATTTGGCTCGATTCCTTTTGTGGGAATGTTGCTGGGACTGAGACAAGCAAAACCCCCCAAGAATCTTGAGCCATGGTGGCCGGAGGAGGCGGCGCCGCCACAGCAGTAACTTCCGGCGGTTGCTACACCGTGTGTGGTTGTCGCCGGAGTGCAAGGCGTAGCCCAAAAGATGGAGCTCGTCGAGCCCGTCAGTTTGATAGGTGGCACGACACGAGGCGACGTCGGATGGTGGAGAAATCGGCCGGAGAAGGTTTTTGGGTCGGGTGAACAGTGCCCGAGCTCGGGTGAACAGTACCCGAGCTGATTTTTAGAAAAATCTGATTTTCTGATTTTTAATCTCCTCTCCTTCCTTTTATACTATTTCCAAAATCGGAAACGAACTTCCGATGTTAATAACTTTCGCGTCCGACGTCCGATTCGAACGCATGACGTGTCCATGAATTCGTATCGATGAGCTCTACGACTTTCGTGAAGGAAGTTTTCGCAACCGAGCGACGGAATAAAAGGCGATCTATACGTTGCGGTAACGTTACGTTTTCTAATTAAATGATCCGAGAACGTTTCCGTTTTCGTTTCGAAATGTCGCAAACCTCCAATTGTCGTCTTGAATTAATTTCACAAGTTTAACACTTTGAAAATACTCGACATTTAGTTTCTAAAAATTCGGGTTATTACACATTAAAAGGTGAAAATGCTAAACACTTCCATTGCATCAGTAATTCATACATGAATGACTGGATATATGCAACAAATTCGGCCACTGTCAAGCCCAACTAACAGTGACTATAAACGATAAGAACCCCCAAAATATGTAGCAAACTATCATACAATAGTCTAAAACACCATTATACAAGACTAAAATGGATAACATGAATTTTCTACAAAAATACATAATGTCACTTAGCTTCACTAAAAGGGGACTAATGAGTGCATTATATGATCCCACAAACATAGATAATACACTCCTCTGAAGTGTCATTGTGATGAAATCTTTGTGCTACTACATAGGACTCAATTCGAAACCCTGACCTATGCGAATCCTAACCCAGTCCCCTTCCCTCCCTCACCATTTAGGCCAATCCCAAGGCTTAGGTTCGAAAGCTTTCCAAGGCTGCTTCATCCATCAAACTTTCATATTCAAGAGTAAAGGGCGAAAATGTAAATGCCAGAATCCAATGGGAATCAGATAATTCATAAAACCCTAAGACCAAAAAACAAAGCAAAAGCAAGCCAAATCCAAATTTGCCATCGTAATACAAAACAAGAAGCCATGGGTTAAACAACAGAGATGAAAATCGTGCCTTGAGAGCTGAGCTTGTGGATTTTCAAAGAAAACCGCCAGAGATTTTCAGAGTGAAAGAGTGAGTTCCTAAGCTCACCGAAAAATCAATGAACGACGACGTTTTGAGCAAAGCTTATACGACGTCGTTTGGAGGATTCCCAATAGGAGTAGAAGTCTCGATTGAGACTCTGAGGTGATTAGGAGGAGAGGAAATCACGCCTAGCTTCATCAACCTAATTACAATTCTCAATCGCTTCAAACTTTATCTAGCATTTGCAGCATTCGTATTTCTCTCATTGTGTTCATCAATGGCGGACGCGGAGACCTTCTACAGCAACAAGGAGATTTTCCTTCGCGAACTCTCATCAGCAATTCCTACATCATACTCTCTCTCTCTCTCTCTCTCTCTCTCTCTCTCTCTCTTGCATTGTTTGATTTGTGAGACTTTGAGATTGATTGTGATGCGATTGTTGGGGTTTGTACGTGTAGGCTTTGGATACGATTCGATTCGAGACCTGACGGGCAAGAGCAAGCTCGATGCTCAGCCGGAGCTTTTCATCAGGCTTGTGCCTGATAAGGTCAACAAGACTCTCTCCATTATTGATAGTAGCATTCGCATGACCAAAGCAGGTGAGCTATTACAATCCTTTTATTTCGGCTTTGTCAAGTTAGAGTTTTCAGTACAATGCATGAGCTTGTTTTCATTTTGATTCAAGAATTGTTTTTGACTGTGTATTTGTTGTGTGAGAGATTGTTGCAATTGTTCTTTGACATTGAATCGTTGTCGAAACGTAGTGCTCTTTGTTTTGTTGCCATATATCTCTGGTTTGTGTTGAACATGTTGCAAGTTTATGTAAGAAACTATGTTTCTAGTGCAATTGTTAGATTTATTCTGAGTCAATATCTTTTATGAATGTGATGATGCTGTTGAAGGTTTGATACGAGAACTGTTATATGCATCTGCTAGCTAGGTAAGCTATTTTGCACTGACATTGATTCAATGTCGAAATTTAGTGCTCTTTGTTTTGTTAGTCTCTGATTGTATTGAATAAGTTGTAATTTCTTGAATAAATTAGTCATGTTTCTAGTGGAATTGTTAGATTGACACTGAATCAATATGTATGATGAATGTGATGATGCTTTTGACATTCTGTTACATATAATTACTCTGCCTATCTAATAGGTATATAGCAATTGCTGCAACTGTGTATTGACATTAAATCGTTTTCGAAATTTGGTTGAGGAAGAGGGCCGAGGGCCCGAGGCTGATAAGAATGACAAGTCTGTCAAGGACCTTGTGCAGCTGCTGTTTGAAACTGCCCTCTTGACTTCTGGATTCAGCTTGGAGAATCCCAACACTTTCACGGCAAAAATTAATAGGATGTTGAAGCAGCATTGATGAAGATGACACAGCCCGTGAAGACGTAGATATGCCTGCCTTGGAGGACGATGCCGCAGAAGAGAGCAAGATGGAGGAGGGTAACTTGCTTGAGTTATTAGTTATGTCATGAGTGTCTATTGTATTAGCGTACTTCTATTTCTATGTTTCTGTATTGAGGCATTTTTCTGATATCTGAACTCTTCCAAACCTAGTATATGTTTTTTGCCTCTTTTTAATTGACACTCATTTCTTTACTAAACATCTTCTACATATCTTTGTAGTTATATTCTCATGCATATATACCTTCTCTAATATTTGTTTCTTAAGAGTTGAGCCAAAACAAGGATTTGAAATGCAAATGTAAAATGTGTCTAAGTGG
Organism: Argentina anserina; assembly: GCF_933775445.1. Classification (NCBI taxonomy): domain Eukaryota; kingdom Viridiplantae; phylum Streptophyta; class Magnoliopsida; order Rosales; family Rosaceae; genus Argentina; species Argentina anserina. The sequence goes on from NC_065873.1 coordinate 12,428,578, forward strand.
GCACGCCATTCACATCGACAGATAGGAAGCACTGAAGTAGCAGCCCTAAGTTCCCTAACTACTACTATGTACTGCTGCCAGTGTGCAACATCTACTTCAAAGAACACTAGGCATTTGGTCCACCTCCATCTAAAGCTAATATGTTAATCGAATGTCTAGAGGGAATGAAATAAATAAAACAACCCTAGTGGTCATATATGGTTACTACTTACTAGTTAACTAGAACAAAATAGACTACTTCTGAGAATACATTCCACCTGTTTGTATATTGAGATTGGTCGCCTTGGATGATAAATGTGTAGGCACTTCTCAATTCTCAATGCTTTACGACACATTTTCGTGATGGGCATATATTCGTGTACATGATGACTAAGTGCAACTGTGATTCGTTAAATTTTGTATTCAAGTCACGTCCTTGTATATTTTGCTCAGTGTTATATGTACAAGCACTTGTCACAACTCACAACTATATTATTCACCATAAAAAAAATAGAAAACACTTCAAACAATGTCACTCGCAAAACAAAACGTGCCTAACTAATTTACGTCGGAAGTTCATTTAACAACTGAACCACATCTTTCATTTGGGGCCTCTGCCTTGCAGACTCATGAGCACATTCACCAGCAATTTCAAAATACCTCTTGACACTACCTTCATCCAAGTCCTCCCTTGCAATACTCGAATCCACCATGTCCATTTGCCGGTTATTCGCCACCATTTTCCTCGCCCATTCCACTAACCCCATCTCCTTTCCGTCAAACGCACTCGGCAAATTAGGCCTTCTTCCCGTGGCAATTTCCAGCATCAAAATCCCGAAACTAAACACATCCGCCCTCACGGTCGCCACCGTGAACCCCTCTTTGTACTCGGGCGGCATGTACCCCATGGTGCCAGCGAACTGCGTCGATACGTGGGATCTTGACGTGTCAATGCTCCTCGCGAGCCCGAAATCCGCAATATGAGCCTCATACTCCCTGTCCAACAACACATTGCTAGCCTTGATATCCCTATGAATTATAGGCTTCTCCAACCCGTGCAAATATGCTAACCCATTCGCCACGCCCCTAACGACCTTATTCCTCGTTTTCCAAGATAACGGTAATTTAAGCCCAGCCGTGTCATCATAGCCGTCCAAGTCCGTTGACGACGACTCGTGAAGCCAACGGTCCAGATTCCCCCTCTCCATATACTCGTAAATCAATATCCTATCGGCGCCGGAGACACAGTAGCCGAGAATTTTAACAATATTGGGGTGCCGGAGCTCACCTAGAGTCTCCATCTCGGCCTGAAACTCTCGAAACCCCTGAAAGGCGTCGGGATCGAGCTTCTTGATGGCGACCTTGAGGCCGTCGGAGAGCTGGGCCTTGTAGACGAGGCCGAAGCCGCCGTCGCCGACGACGAGGTCCTTGTTAAAGTTCTTTGTCGCCTTGAGGACTTCTTCCATGGAGAACTTGAGTTTGGGGTCGAAGGAGGCGCTCTCGTCGACGAGCCGGGCCGGGTTGTTGTTGTTGTTACGGACGGCAACGGTGCGGCGGTGACGGGAGCAGGTTGACTTAGACTTGGCGCCCTTGAGGAGGATGTAGATGACGGCGAAGATTACGGTTATGGCGAAGAAGCTTCCGGTTGCGGCGAGGACGGCCTGGAAAGTCTTCTCCATGGCCATGGCTGGTGTTGTAAGTGTTGTTTGATCGAGAGAGAAGGATCGATGGTGAGTCAAAGAATGGTGGTTCAGGTGAGAACGGAGATGGGGGCTTTGGGAATATAGAATGAAAGAAATGGAGGCACAGTGATGAAGGGGGTGAGGACTTTCGTGGAAGATGGGGTTGGAGTTTGACTTGGTCTGAGCTTAGAAGTTAGAATGATCGATGAAGTCGTACTGATGACTGATCAGTAAACCAGAGGAACGCGCTCAGACGCGCCAAGTATGTTCATTGCCTCATTGGATGTTACTGAGTATGATCGTGTAATTACTTGCAGGTGTACTTTGGAAATCTAGAATGCTTTGGAATTGGATTAATCTTTCCACCCATGATGGATATTTGTAATTCGGTATATCTTACTTATCTCATGCTTCTAGTGTGTCTTGGGTTACAAGTTGTTCATTAGTCATTACGTATCCTTAAAATAAAGAGAGGACCCTCGTATCTTCAAAAGGAAATGAGTATATAATGTAAAATGTTTTTTTTTTCAGAAGAGTAAAATGTTTCGAAATAACCAAATCTGACTTCTCTCAGTTCTGTTCTGGACTAGTAACCATAAGGGACATGTCTTATCTGTGAAAGATACATCCAGTGTGCTTATGAAAAGTTTGAGTTTATAGTTCCATTTGATATTAATTGTTGAATTCCGCACTTTTGTCTAGACTATAGAACATTCATATCCTACATGTAATCTGATGAGCTTGGTTTTTTCGATGAAAATCTGATGAGCTTGGATTTGCGGTGAAGTTACAGCCTCATGTATCACCGGTGTTAGTTATAATATTCCCCTGGAGCATCGATCAAAACAAAAGGACAAGCACATGATATTAGAACAAATAAATTGCTTTACGACCGAAAAGTCCTGATTTTCAAAAAAACCTATCTATGTGGAATAATAGATTTTTCTTTTCTTTTAAATATATAGATGGTGTCTTTGCACGCAAATTTGTATTAGTGAAACTGTATTATACAAGGAGGGGGAGCATGAATTATATACCCATGACGGTGTTTATAACACCTAGACAGAGTCCGGAAAGAATATTGAGACTTTACAAACAAGCACTATTTTTTTCAGCAATATTTTTTTTGTTGCGGTACGAAGTCAATCAATTTAATAGTTCAGCATATAGTACAAGGAATAACACACTCATGAGGCCCGACAATAAAAATTACTCTATATGAATACCCAACACCTAGCTGCATCTAGATCCCAAATAACCAAAAGTGCATTCACCTTCTAAAAGTCGCTTATAGCGATTTTATTTCAATGCTCAGAAAAATTTAGAAAAAAATAAATAAATGTTACAACTAAATTCTCCAAACACTGTGACCCGGACATACTAATCTGACTGAGTAGAAGGAGGAGCAGACTCCGCCTCCACTAGTATGGCCTTAGAATGGACCAAAACCGGCCAAGCCCATACCCAACACCCAACTCCCTATCAAATTCAATGCAGCAAGACTAAGAGTGGTCAAAGCCCAAGCCCAGATGAAAGCATCTGATTCGGATAGCAAAACCACCGCCGTCCCTTGTCCACTGTCAAAGAGACTCCTAACCCCGGAGGCAGCACCAATGTTGGAATGGCTACAATCATCCAGAAAAGTCAAATTGCAATCCCAAACAGGTTCAAACTCACCAATTTCTGATCTCAGTTCAAAGTCGAAAGAAGACTCCATCAAACTCTCCCCGAGTTTAACAACATCATGCGAAACCAGGTCAACTCTTCTGCCTCCCATTCCATACTTGGAATGGAACCAAGGATCTGCAAAATCCCAGACCCAGCCAAGACATCACCCTCTAAGTATCAAACCGAAGCTTTTATGCCCCTCAGCGACCTCAAGAAGCCACCAGAGATTGATACCGCCACTAACTAGATCAAGTGGAACCTCTTTCACTCTAGTGCCAGGGCTAGATCTGTAATACCCCGAAATTTATTATTTACTATTTAGTACTCTAAGGTTATATTAACTTAGAATTAATTCAATTTTTCTTCTAATATTTCTCTTTAGAAACCAATGATGCTAAGGTTCATACTTTCAATTTCAAAGATAAAAAATTTTTGTTTGTAAGTATTAGACCACGATTTGAATACGTTAGCTCATATTCTTACGTATACTCGATACTTTGTAATCAAGTTTAAGACTAATACTACTAATATTATCTTTTATGCTATATTAGTGTTAGATAGTGCAAATATATTGAAAACCTTATGAAAGGAATATACTAAATTCTTTTACTTTTTAGAATAACACATATAAATATGTTTGTTATATCTACATATATATATATATATATAATCTTTATGCCAATATGTTTTGAACCTAGCTGATTTATTTTTATGTTTTTACCTCATTACACTATTTTTTTATTTGTCAACAACCACACTAACTAGCTAAGTTATTACTCAATATTAATTATTGAGAATGATAGGTGTGAATTGAACTTTTGTGTTCCTTCTTGGCCTATTTATAGTTGTGAGCTGCCTCAAGTTTTCTTCAGACTTCAAAATCAGAAATCAAGCAAGTCTAGAGTTCCCTTAATTGATAGAAAACTCAACCATCCAATGTTTTTCTCAAGCTTAAATTCTAGCATTCACTATTTCTCTCTTAAACAAGTTTTTTCTTTACTAAACTAATCCAACTTTGGATCCACATCAAAACCCTCATTTCACTCCTGAAACTTCAAGGTAAGTACATCTTACATCCTTATAATCTTTTGTCTTTCAAGATTTATCAAAGTGCATAGCTAAGGATAAAATGGAAAAGACCATGTTTTGGTAAGAGTTATATTTTCGTATTTCATAACATCTTAGTTTTTCCAAGGTAACAATAGCATTAAATTTCTCATGAAAAATGATTCAATTTAGGCTTTTGAATCACTCAAAAATGTTTAGAAATGGAGAAGTTATGACTAATCAAAGTTAGAGTTAATAAACTCACTGAAAAACTTTTGTAGCACTCACAATTTAAAAAAAAACATATCTCACTCATTTCTTAACCATTATTCACAAACTTTGTATCAAATTAAAGTATAAGACATCTACTTTTAATCTGAAAAGTTTCAGAAGAAATGATAAAATTGTGTTACAAGTAGAATATGTAGACATCTAAAATGATAACTTGATGATCAGTTTCTGCACTACTACTGTGTTTGAACTTTTTGGACTTAATGATTTTGAACTGGACTGTATGACTTATCATATTGGTTTTTTTACGAAAAATCCTTGAACATAGACTACTCACTTACCTAATTTGGACGTTTATTGATTGAGTTATCGATACGGAAAGTTGATAGATTTTGACAATATTATTTAAATGATAATTGCTACTTTGGACAAAAAATTTCCTTATTATGGAAGAAATGACTACTAATCCTTTAACTACTAACTAATATTATCTAGTTACTTTTATTTTAAGTACATTTACTTTATTTGCACATTTACTTTCAAGTTTATTAACTTGTTTATTTCATGCATACATTGAATTATTGATAATTATTTATATCTTGGTGTAAGGTTATATATATTTTTTAGTATTTAAATATTGTCTTAATTACTGAACTTTGTGATATTTTATTGACGTTATTGAGTTGGAGGTGTGAAGTCAGGTGATTAGCATTACCCCGTGCTTAAGTGAATTGCTGGTAAAATTGTTTTGTGCTTTGTGCTTTGTGAGTTACCTTGGGTCCTAGTCTCTACAAATGATGCACTATTATACTCATAGGAGAATTGACCTTGAGTATACATACTTTGGTATTGGCCACGGTATGTTGAAGCTTATCCGTGTTTTGGGTAAACGTGAACCATAACATGTGACTTTGTGATTAATTACTAATTTTCTTGAAAATTCACACAATTAATTAAATATATTGATGTTGATATGTATATATATATATACATAAGTAAGAATTCGTGTGACCAAATACATCTGGTTCTTGGTACATTTTACTTGGTTATTTATATTTGAATTTCTCATTCGCTAAATTATTATAAGAATGTATTATGTACTTACTGGGTCTCTGTTACTCATGATGCTACACAATCTTATTTTCAGGTAATGAGTAGATGTTTGGGAATATGATGAATCTACTAAATAAAATGATGGTTTTTCTTCAATTATTATTTCAAGACAATAAATGTGAGACTCATGTATCATCGCTAAATTTTCAGTATTTTCTAAATCCGCTGTATTGAAAAAAAAAACTCTGATTCTGTTTCCTAATAAAAGTATTATTCATACATATATTTCTATCAGTTTTATTGAGGAAATTTTATTGGTTTTAAGGTCACACCTCTAATTCAGGAACCATATTTCCATATAATAGTGGTCTCAGATTTGGGGACGTGACAAGATCGATCAAGCAAGCATCTTAACCTCACCCACGAGAGGCAACTGCCAGGGAACAAGAGATTCGCCATGGATGCTCGTGGAACCCCAAAACACATCTGATCCCATAATAGAAGTACCACCATCGTTGATAACCAACACCAGCGTCAAAAACCATAGAACAAAGGGGCCAGAAGAGCCATCTGTAGACCAACTAGGTTGAGGAGAAGAGAAATCTCTGGACCATCGACCTGAATTTTCACCGACGCTAGCCAATTTTGCAGACTTTGTCGAAAAACTTGCCCCACCGAGTAAACCCTAACAGAGCTAAGGAGAAGAGAAATATTTTTTTTTCAGCACTATTGTTTCCTTTAAATTACAATATGAAGTATGTATTAAATGGGAATAAGTACGAAATCACATAAACACATTTCCCAAGGATTACGTAAAAAGTAATATGTTCAAATCAAATTATTAGAAACCTAGCAATACTCTAGAAACCTAGTAATAAAACTAGAACCCTGGTTATTTATATGTTGACTCTTTGAGATGAAGCTCAACGGAATAACCTAAACAAAACCTGTTAACACTTTTTAATTAGGGCAACTCCAACAATAAAATCTTATTTGGGGGTGATATTCTCATTTTAACACTCTTTTCATGAGTCATATAAATCTCATCTCCAACAATAAGGTCTTATATGGGGTGTTATACTCAATATACTTGATTAGTTTACTAATCTTGTATTGTTTCACCAAAACAATGACCCACCAAACAGATGCAAGACTCACAAATTGATTGAGTCTTGGTCTTGGAATTGGCTTAGATATATGACTTTAAATAGAACTGAGTGTTATATTTCAGAGACTAGCACCCCCTATATTTGCCTGTTGGAGATGGATTTCTCAATTATAGGACTAGTCTTGGTTTACAGAACCATAGTTGGAGTTGCCCTTAAGGGCTAAACCTGAACCAGTCAAGTTTAAGACAGATAAGAATAAATTTCGCCTATGGAGATTTAGCCGTAAAAGGGCCATGCCCAGCCTTCTCCTCATCCTCTTACCAGACGAGTCAGTTGCCGACCTCGATTGTTTGTTGCATCCTTCACTACTTCAAGGGATATCTTCTCTACCCCGCCATGACAATCTACTCGAAGACCTACCCAAGACAAGCAGCCATGCCTCTTTGCTTGTGTTGCCTAATTTGTAATTTTTTTCTCAAAGATCCCAACAAAGCTATGCTGTCACTACTTAGAATAGAAGAAGACTCAGGAGAACATAGAGAGAATTGGCCTAAGCCAAGCAATCCGAAATATGAAGCAAGAGTCACCGCTGCAAATAAGCTTTTGATCCCCCCCTCCTGAGAATAGCGGTAACACGTTGTAGCCAAGACCTGCCTCGCCGACAGGGGCGGATCCAGCCCAAGGCTTGCCTGGGCTAGAGCCCATGCTTAAATTTTAGGTTTCAAAAATTTATTATATATTAGCTAGCCCAAGAAAAAAAAAGATTAGATATTTGGATTTTGGAGTAGTTCTCGTCGCAGCCACCGTTCGATCCATTCATTCCAATCGTTCGTCCTTCGTCTCTCTCCTCACGCGAAACCCTCTGCTGACTGCTGCTTGCTGGTCTGCTGCTCAGCGCCCACTGCCCAGCCGCCCACTGTTTTGTGACTTCCGTCTGCCTCTAGTCCTTCGCGCCTTCCGCCATACGTCCACACAGTCCACGCTCCTCCCACCCTCACCTTCGGGCTCTGTCGATTTCACCACAAAAAGGTTCTCTCACTTCTCTGATTTCAGATTTTCAATTTGATTGATTGATGTAATTTATATCAAATGGATTGTGCATTTGTGCTACATTGAATTCAATTATCTCATTGACTGTTCAAAGTCTTGCGTTTTGCATTAGTTGACATCCTTAATTCCTTATTACCTAGCATCTGACTGAAAATTCAAGTAGAATCAATCAGCTGCGAACTCCTTTGTTGTTGTCTTGTACTCTTGTTGATGATTGACATCTGCTTGAGTGCTTGACTGCTTTGACCTTTGAGTAATATAATGAAGTGATTTGAACTCTGAAGTGATTTCTTGTTAAGTTTCTTTTTGCGTCTTACTGTCTTAGACTGTTCTTCTTCCTCTCTCCCAGTGAGATGAGATGTGAGCAGCTAAGCTTATTTCTGTTGTAGTAATAAGAGGTCTTTGTATGTTAATGTATGTTGGAAGTGGAGGTAGGAATAAGTGCCTGGATAGCTTCTTTGGTCATCTTCTTCTTAAACTAATCTTATGCTTGACCGATAAGAGAATACTGGATGGCACTTTCCCTTGAAGATGACTATCCTCAAATGGCACTTTCCCTGTTAAAAGCTGAAAGCAAATCATCCCAAAACTATAAACATCAGACTTTTCTGTGTACTTTTTCTCACTACTTTCACTGTGTTCTTGCAATCTTGCTCTTCCAGAACTTCAGGAGAATACCATATAACAGGTGGACTTCCATTCTGATTTGAAGGGTTTTTCTGTGTGGAGTTTTTAATAGAAGTTAAACCGAAACCTGAAATCTTTGCAATCAAGAAACCTTCTGTGGATAACCCTCTTCCTTTGACCAAAATGTTACAAGGATTTAATTCTCCGTGGCAAATTTTCTTTGAGTGGAGATATTCCATTCCTCTTGCAATTTGAAGCATAAGATCAATAGCAACATGAAGAGTGAATGGAATTCGCTTCCTCGGGCCATAAATCTCCTTGATGTAGCTGCCAAGGTCTTTATTCATGAGCTCCATATGAGGAAACACTCTTTATTTTCCTCATCTGTAAACGCACAAAGGCAGTGAACAATGTTAGGGTGGGACAGTGATAGCAATGAAGAGATTTCTGGCAGCAAGGGTTCAATTTCCCCATAGAACTGCCTTGAGGCAAAGCTTTCACCCAACCATAAGATCTCTTTGTACTGACTTCCACAGCCTAATCGGTAGATCCTGCAGTAGCTTTCACCCAACCATATTTAGTACTCCTGTCTGTATTCACAAAACCTGCAGTAGCCTTGTACGTAATTTTGTTGTTTTAACCATTAGCATCGAGCAAGGTTACACTAGGGTTTTTGGAAATATCTGAAGGCCAGAGGCTACAGAATGAACAATATGTAACTGCTGCTAATTATAAGTATAACTACGTTTCAACGTACCAGCCTCTCTTAGGTAGCTAGTTTTGTGTGGTTAACTGGTTGGGTTCTTCTACCCCTCTTTTTATGAAATATTATTAATTCACCAAAAAAAGTTTCTTTGTTTTTATTACATATTGCTATCTTTGGTATACTTATTTGTTAATACTCTTTGTACTACGTTGCTTAATTAGCATATGCAATCCATATTAACATCCATGGAACAAATGTGCTACGTTGGTTAGCACTTGAGCTTGTTATGTCTAATTACATTTCTTCTATCAAATGTGTTATGTGCCTCTTCATAGCCTATGTCTAATTACATACAGTAGCTTGTTATGTCGTTGTGATCTCATTGTTAGTATGCTTAATTTCAGAATGTCAAATAAGCCCCGTTATTGAAGCCCCTGCATCATTTCAATCCTGGATCCGCCCCTGCTCGCCGACCACCTTAAAACCAGATGTGCAATCACAAAACCTGCACTAGAGAGCACACCCCCGCTTTGCCGCCGAAACACCACCGTCACATGCGAAACCGACCCTCAAACCTACGCGAACGAATGCTCTCCCAAGAAGATAGCTGCCGCCTGAAACTTGAAAGCATCCTAACCTTCTAGTTGATTCTAGGGAAAACGGAGATTTGAAATATATTACTCCAATGGTGCTTGTTTTAAACATCAGTGACACAATCTTTGTTCAATGACATGATGAAAGTATCACTAGATCATGGAATAAGGATCTTAATTAAACTTCAGAGAATCTAACGAAACCAGCCAGACATATATCTCTTGTTGGCATCTTAAAAATCCCTAAAGTAAGGTCAAACAAAATCAAACAGTCAAAAAACAACAAAATATTCTCTGTTCGTTAATTTGTACCTCACTCTCTCTCTGGCCACACCCAAAATAATTTCCATTAATCAATATCCCCTCAGACCCCCTGGTCCCGCCATTCCCTTGCTGACATGGCAGCTAATTTCAAAAAAGCTTAAGCGTTTAAATATTTTTTAAAGGTCAAAAACGGATTAAGGGTCATATTAGTAAATTAACCCACAAATTTCATCTCATCTTTTTCGGTTACAATGTCTCGTAAAAACTTACAACTCGTTAATCACTTATAAATCAAAAATTCAAACGGCTTTATTTTTCATTTATTTCATAGGGAATAATATATGTCCGATTGTAGAAGGTTTTGTTTATTTTCTCACACAGAAAAAGTATTCCCCAACCCAGAAAACCAGTCCCCCAATAAAAAACCGCCTAAATCTTCCCACATCCCCATTTTGATGCGCGAAACCCAACGTCGGATTTCTGCGTTTCAATCACCGAGAGTGTGGGGTTTGAGTGTCGTTTTGGATTCCGGTGGGCTTTTGGGGGTTTTCGTTAATGCGATGAACGCCCACAAGTTCCAAATCTTCGATTCTGTTCCGGCCTAAGTCTCTGCCCAAGCGCGTTGCGGTTCTCTCATGGCAAAGCGCGTCTTCCAAGTCTGGAAAGGAAGTAATGTAAGCCCTCTCTTTCTCTGTTTTTGCTTCTAGGGTTCCAATTTCGGATCTTTGTAGTGGGAGTTTTAATTTAGGGCATTTGTTGGGTTTTTGGGGAATTTTAGTGGGTTAGTGTTATTGGGTGAAATTTAGGGGTTTTTGAAGTTTATTGAGTCTCAAGTTTATTAGATTTTAGGGCATATGGTTTGAGTTGTATTGGTTTCTGGGTATGTTTGTTTGTTTCTTTGGTCGGTTACACTCTTTGGTCATAGTTTGTTTGTTTGCTGTGTTTTTCTCTTATTGTTGTTTGCTGTTTATTTGATGCTTTTGTAACTGTTATTTTGCCGAGTAACTGGTAGGAAGAGGAAATGTGGAGTCTTTTGTCGATTGAACAGTTGGCTTTGGCTTAATGGGGTTGAGTAGTGTGTTGTCCGGAGCGTTCTAAGTAGTAAAATTCCGAACTTTAACTGTGGTTTACTTTTGGTGTTTGCAATGTGGTTTTTGGGGGATTGTATGAAGGCTTGTGTGTGGTTCACCCAAGGACTGAAGCAAGAGAATGATGTGATGGGTTTATCACGACTGGATTGATTGAGTATGCGGTCGTAGGAAAACAGAGCTTAAAAGTATGACCTAGACTGTTTCCTATGGCTGATAACACAGTTAAGTGATGTAGTTGAAGAAAACTGGGTTAAGGCTTACGGTAGAATGGATAAGTAGAGTGTTTAAGATTGTTTGCATAATATGTACCAGATAGTTTTATACTTTTATTGCTGGCCAGCTATCCATTTATTTACATCCATGACAGAGTCATAATTTACTTTTCATTCTATGGAGAGGTTAAACTTTGAAGTACCATTTTATTGTTAGTTTATGATCCTAACATAGGACCAAATATACATAATATCACTTCTACAAATAAAGCCTTTGTTTTTTTTCAAAGTATACGAATTATTAGGCACTCCACCATTGCAATTTGGTGTTGTGTTGTCTTTCATCACGATATATAAGGTCGCAGGTGTCTTCACCCATTACCAGATTTTGGGTTGGAAAATTGACTTCAACTGGTTATTTTATTGATGACTGATTTCTCTTTGGAGAAGAAAGGAACTTGCTCACAGAAACATTCTATGTAGCTAGTAAAATTGTAGACACTAGAATTCTTTATTTTATTTTTAACATTTTTTTAATTGAAGCGACCTTCTATTTGATAATATAGTAAGTCTAAATTTTATACTCTAAAATTTAATGCGTTCTGTGGTTATCTTGAACAAACCATTCTCCAGTTCTACAACTTTGGTATCTGTTATCAAAATTATAATTACATTTTAATGGGAAAAACAACAAGGATGGGATGTTAACGATTGGAATAGTCCTGTTGTCTTTTGTATTAATTTTTTTGGTGGATTTTATTTTTAATAAAATATGACTGTACAAAGGAGTTTAAAATGTTTGAGCTTTTGCATCACTCTCATACCTTTTACTGGACTTATTTTACGTGGCAGTAGTTTTTGGTAGTCTATGTTGATGAGGGTATTTGTTATATGCATTTCGTTTGCCATGATCACATGAAGTTATTTAGATTTTTCAGTTCTGGATATAGTGGAAGACAACATATTAATTTGGGCAGTTTTCTTACGGTATAAACCACATGATTCCATATTAAGAATGCACAAGACAGAAAGGACAGATAAGTCTGAGACAACATAATTAATACAAAATATTTAAAGAACCGTTATGTTAAGGCGTAACACGGCAAACCTAAATTAAGAAATTAAATATGGTGGCTGTCATTCTTGCTTACAGACGTGATATAATAACATCGCAGGAAATATATACAGTCCTTGTATGGTAACTTTTAGATTCAGGTATTAACTTTCTGCCTGGTAGAACAAAAGAGGGTTCATGTGAATGGATCTCACGGGGTTAAAAGGGGCTGACTTTGAAATTATAGTTATTGGAAATAGGCAGAATGATGGTTGCTAAGGTTGATGGTGTTGACAGTAGTTGTAAATGAGGCATGGTTGAGCAGAGCTGTAAACCTCGAGGGGACAAAATTTTACTTTATTGTGTGACAATGCTTGTAGTGTCAGATTGGGATGGCTTTTCGGAGGATGGGTAGAGGCGGCATAATTATTCATTTTCGATTGAAATGATGTTTAAACTGAGAATGTGGTTAAAACCAAGTAATTGTGTTGGCTAATGGCATTTTCCATTTGTAGGCAATTGTAATACTTGTCATTACAATAAATTCTATCCCTTTCTGATTTGGGCACTCTTGATTTGATAGATCCAAATGTTGTAGTTTTCATGAATCTACTAGGTTTTATGACTGATTTTTTTATTGTGTTGTCTGGTTGAAGGACCCCGTGACTAGAAGTGCATTCTAACCGATAGTTTTACTTGTACCTGAATGTGTCAATGGGCTTCTTAGTTTGCATGTTTTAGATGCAGTATATAAAGTTTAGCAGTGCAAAAGTACAATGTGTTATGGACTAATATAGCTTGATGTTTGCATCTGAAAGGATGTGATAGAGTAAATTGTACATAGGTCTGCTTGATGCATTGTGCTTGTGTTGCTATATCCTGATCTTCTTCTATGAAGTTGTTGAAGTCTACATTTGTTATAGATATATGATTGTCTTTCTCTCTTAGGTATTGATCTTATACTTATCTTCCTCCCTATCCATCCTGTGCAGAAATTCATTTTTGGTGGAAGGTTGATATTTGGGCCGGATGCCAGGTCACTGCTTGTCACACTGCTGTTGATCATTGCTCCAGTTATCATCTTTTGCATATTTGTCGCATGGCATCTTCGTCATGAATTTCCATCATATAATGCAGGATATGCCATTCTGGTGGTTGCGATTGTATTTACCATATACGTATGTCCCCTCTGCCTTTATAAATATATGAAGTCGTCTTTATTAATAATTTCAATAAATAAACAGTAACAATCATGTGCTTGACAAGTCCCCACTTGCCGTGGAAAATATGGTCATGAATAGGCATCTGATCTGTTAAGTGCGTTGCAGTAGAATGTGTTTTTGCTGCATCCCTCTGTTTTTTTTTCCATTTGACTGGAAATTTTACTGTGTAATCTTTTGAAATTTCAAATGGATTTTTTTTTATCTTTTGAGTACTGTGATTGAATATGTGGTATGTGATAGCTGGTGTTGTATCAAGTTCATCTTAGGTGCTTGTATTTCATAGATATAGTTTTTTATTCAAACTGTAAGGAACAAATAATCTTTTTTATAATTACAGGAATTTTATGAAGACTATTTGTGAATTGTTTTACTTAGAGAGGACACTCGGTTGATACAAAAAAATTTATGTCGTACCAGTTACAGCCATGCTAGACAAGTTATTCTTTCTCCATTGATTATAAGGCAATGGTTCAAAATCATGTAATTGTTGGAATGTGGTTTATTGTCATTGAAGTTAAGATCAACCATTCACTTTCAGATTATAGTTTCATCAGCCTCTGAATAGTGTAATATATTTGTCTCTCTTTTTTATTCGAAGATTTTTATTAGCTTTCTTATCCATATTGTTTCTCTTATTGAGTGATTTTTTTTTTGGACTGCTGTTCTCTTTTTCTGTTCTCCTAGATTTTGGCATAAATTAATTCTGTAGTTGATCATGATAGGTGTTGGTGCTTCTTTTTCTTACTTCAGCCCGGGACCCTGGGATTATTCCTCGAAATTCACATCCACCCGAGGAGGAGTTTCGTTATGATTCCTCAGTGTCTATTGATGCTAGCGGAAGACCAGGGAGTGGTAATGTTGGTGGGAGACAAACTCCAAGCCTTCAATTCCCTAGAACTAAAGAAGTGATGGTCAATGGGCTTCCTGTAAGAGTGAAGTATTGTGACACATGTATGCTATATCGCCCTCCTCGTTGTTCTCATTGTTCTATCTGCAACAACTGTGTGGAGCGCTTTGATCACCACTGCCCTTGGGTGGGGCAATGCATTGGCCAGGTACTTAAACTTGCAATATTTTGGTTGTGTGATTTGTTCGACCCCTTTGTAGTGTTCGTCAATTTTTAGAATAATTCTTATATTCTTGTTGGCACTTACTCTTGTTCCTTCCTCGGGTTCGCATTTTTATTAGAAATCTGTGTAGGCCTTTGTAAATGTTATTGTCTGGTGTTTATGCAGTGCAACTATCGGTTCTTCTTTATGTTTGTCTCTTCGGCAACTCTTCTCTGCATCTACGTGTTCTCAATATCCGCTCTCCACATTAAGATTTTGATGAATGATCATGACGGGACAGTTTGGAAGGCAATGAAAGAATCTCCTGTGTCAGTCATACTAATGGCCTATTGTTTCATTTCACTTTGGTTTGTTGGTGGACTGACTGGCTTCCATTTGTACCTTATTGGTACCAATCAGGTCAGACATCGTTTTCATGGTTTATTTGTTGGGCTTGCATGAATTGCTACCTATTTACTCTAGTTGGATCTATTTCATCTTGTTTTAGTAAACGTGTGGTCTTCAGATCTAGTTATAGTAAAATGGCCCATAAAGTATCAGGGCCATGTTGAAATTGGTAGTAATAATTTCGTAAATGTCTCACATGCTCTTTATGAAATTGGCAAGGATAGCATTGTTATCACATAAGTATGTTGAAGTAGCTCAAATAGTGAGGACAGATAGTTGAAACACATACTGTCAGATGGATCAGAGAATAGACGCATAAGATCACTCTATGTGGGGGCGATGGCTGAAGATAGTTACTTCTCACACCCCAGTTTTGTAAAACATGTAGAAAATGGAGAAAGGGAGCGGCAATACAATATTTGTGGGAGTGTGTGGTTATTTTAAGTGGCTCTCTTCTTTTGCCTTCTCTAAATGACTTTTTTTAGGTGTGTGAAAAGTACAATGGGCCCTTGGTTAACAGTTTTAATAGGCACGCCATTGCTTTGACCTTTTTCTTGGTATACCACATATCTTTCAGTATAATAATTTCATTTCTTATTTTTTGCAGACTACTTATGAAAACTTCAGGTACAGAGCGGATAACAGGATTAATGTTTACAATCGTGGCTGTGTAAATAACTTTCTTGAAGTATTTTGCACAGAAGTAAAACCCTCACGGAATAACTTTCGGGATTTTGTTGAAGAGGAAGCGCAAAGGCCACCCCCTTTGCCCACTGCACGGGAAGCAGAACCAGATGATTCGGGTGGGGATCCACGGTCAAAGGTAGAGGATGATTTAGATATTGGTGAAGATCTGTTGAAGATTTCCCAGCGTCGTAATATTGAAGAGATTGATGAGGACATACGCAGTAGAGGGAGCAATGGACCGCATAATGCCTTGGAAGCAGACTCTGTCCTTGGTTCAGATCACCGCACTCCAACCATTCGAGCTGATGCTAGACACTCGAGTTGGGGAAGGAGTGGGAGCTGGGAAATTGCGCCAGACGTCCTTGCTAACGAAAATGTCACTGAAAGTAGAAGTCATGTCACATCACAGGATGCACGTCACTTATGAGTGGGTTGTGACTTTGCGTAATTGATTTTTGAGATGACATGCACTAGGGGACCTGTGACTGAGCGCCGCGAGTATTGGATGTTGATTTCCAGGGTTGGGGTTGGGACGGAAAATGCCATTGACCAGAGACTTAAAATTATGCCGAGGGGAGTTGAATGTATTCCCTGTAGGTGTACAACGTACATGACTTTATTTTTTGTTGTGAGATTGTTTGTTTCCATTTATTTCACATAGAATAGGAAGGTGTGTTTGTAATTGTTTTGGGAATGAAGGGGATAGTGTCATGGCCATTTTTCATATAATATTCTTTTCCGTTTTCACTCACTATTTTTATACCTGTGTTACTCGTTGAAGGTGAGTCTTTGTTTGTCTGAGATGTGCAAGCAAATGGGTTGGATGTTCATTTCTCAGGGCTGTCCGCTGATACAGGTTATGTTTTTGCGCATTTCTTTTCTTGTTATTTTCAGGAAAAAAAAAGGTTCAACATAAATAATTCAAGATAGCTTGATGACCTTCCAAGCGTTCTTTGAGACCTGCTGTTTCACATCATCGAGACATCGACACCGCAAGTTTCCAGTTTCAAGCGATCCACGCAAAGGATTTTTGAATCCAAAGGTTAAAATTTTCCAAGAGTTGCAGCTTTAAGTGTTTGGATAAGAATTTGGTATTTCAGGATACTTTTTCTCAAATTTTTCTGTTTGGATTAAAATTATGTAAAAATAGTAATTTATGTGGAAAATAAATCAGAGAATTTAATATGAAAAAGGTTTTAGTGACACCTATGAATGTGATACCTCGACTTTCCAACAAGACCAATGTCGTACATGAACTCGCGTTTTGCCATTATCAATGCACTTCCGTTAAATTTTGTTGGTGACACCTCTGTAAAATTTGTAACGTGCCGACAAAGTGAGCCATATTGAGGGGTGATTATATAGATATTCTAATGCAAACTTATTCTTGGTAAAAATCGATATATTCCTCAGCAAATGCACCTATTGGGGAAGGGCAATTGCTAGTTTGCCAATAAAATTGGTACTGCTAAATTTACTATTCATTGAAAATTGGTGATTGCCTTTCCTTGTCAATTCACCAATCAAAGATAATTTGCATGCTAATCTACTACTAATAAAGTTAATTGGAACTCTGGTAAAAATGTTGATATGTGAGAAGTGTGTAAGGTGTTTATAGGATTTTGTATTAAAAAAATTCAGATTTTTCTTTAATTTAGAAGTGAAAACAGAAGAGAAAGAGTTAAACGTTTTTTTATTGCTCTGATTGAATTATAGCTCTTAGATTGAGATTCAATGGCTGTCCTCAAGTCTTCATTAATTTTGCTTTTGGACAAGAGAGCATTCTTGTTTCATTAGAATACAAGGATGAGGGGAATGTAAAGTCTAAACCTCATAGTACAAAAACATAAAATAATCAGATGTTCCTATAAACAAGTACTCAACAAAACAACTAACTAGCAAAGAGTGCTACCTAGGTTAGTAGTAAACCAAGTGGAGGGAAATTAGGGAAGGTAGAGTTGCAAACTTAGAGAGCAAACGGGTAAGAAAGAAAAAGATGGTTAATTGTTTCTTAAGAGTTGGAACATAGAATCAAGAACGGTCAATAGGATGATGATTGGTATAAATTAAATGGAGTCACAAGTGGAAAGAAGACGAAGAAGAAGTTGCCAACCAAAATCTTTAACCTTGGAGGGAAACAAAGTTTCTAGACTTTACCAAAAGTTAAGATAAGTAGTGTGTGAATCTAGGTTTGCATGGGAGAGGTAGTTTTTCAGTTCTAGGTTTGGGGGCTATGGAAGGCAGAGTGAATGTTTGGTGGTGCTGGAGATGAAGTTTGGTTAAATTTAGAGAGTAGTTTTAATAGAAATCCTGAGTGATGAACTTAAAATTTTTGTGACTATAACCATTTTGGGTGACAAATTTGAAGTTTGTGACCTATAGTTTTGTGACTAAAGGGATAATTTCTAGTAGTGTAGATTGAGAATGAGGAATTGTGTGTTTGGAAAGGAGAGAGGACACTGAACTAATAGTAGTCCTGCTATTATTCAAGATGTTCTTTTTTAGGATCTTAGTGATTTTGTTCATGTAGCTAAGGATTTTGGTTCTTTCCCCTACGGGTGGGCACGTGATGGGACGTGATGAGGCTAATCCCACGTCTCGTCTCACTCATTAAGTTCGGACGGGATTTGTGTTTTTAAAAATTCGTCACACCCGGGATCAATCCCGTCGGGATCGGGATGAGACCGGGCATATCCCACCTTTTTAGACTTTAAATAATAAATATTTAATTTACTATGAATAAAATTTTAGTACCAATTATTATAATAGAAGAAGCATATATATTGTTCCAAATATCTTTCATCTTCTATTTTGATATCATGAGTTTAATTATTATAAAATTAAATTAATCATTCAAATTATTACGTTATACATATTGTACATAAAAATTCTAGTGTTATCATACAAGAGAGACATATATAATTATATAGGTTTCGATTGCTAAGTTCATAGAAATTTGCAATATACAAATCGTCTTTATTTATATCATATAACTCGAACCATATATTAATGAGAAAATTAACAGGCATTTGTTATCTTTAATAAATGAACCAAGGTCCAAGATTCATTATTTGAAGTTAGTCATTTCCTTATCAAATGCATCTAAGATGTTCTCATAAATTATAAATGTATGATGATGATGAAGTATTTGATGATTAAAATTCAAATGAAATTTAAAGCGGGACGGGATGAGACGAAGCGAGATATAAATTATTGGTCCCACGTCCCGTCCCACTATTATGAAACGGGATGAGACATACGTTTTTAGACTTTCGTTCCGTCCCATCTCTATGACTTTCAGGACAGTATCGGGATGTGATCGAGATTTCGGCTTTTTATGCCCACCCCTACTTCCTCCCCCCCCCAATGCAAAGTTTCAATTCAATAAATTTGTTGAGGCTTGGATCTGATGAGATAGATTAATCTCATTGCCATCCCCCATTCAAAAAAAAATTACTGCATGTAATTTTTCAACAAATAATTGATCATCAGTTGATTAATATAATTCAAATACTTTTATTTTAAATTATTTATAAATAGACCAACGAATGAAGGTTTAGTGATTTTGGTAGCAAAAAAATTAAAGAATATAAGTTTGCTTTTAATATAAAAAGAGAAGAAACAAAATCAAGGAATAGTGATCCAGTGAGTGAATAAGAGGTGTAATGGATAATTTATTAAAGTATATGCGAACAATATGACAACGGTTATTTTAGAAATTGCATAGGAGCTCTAGTGAGTAAATGTTTGTTTTAAAAAAAAGAAAAAAATGGAGGTATAGTGAGCAAAGAGGTCTACTGAGCAATTTGGAAGTCTTAGAACAACACCCTTAGTAAAAACTCTTCAACTTTGAGAAGTTTGTATTTGGAGCAAGATATTTAGAAGTAGATGATGATGATGATGATGATGATGATGATGATGATGATGATTGAATTATGAACAATCAAATTGCTAATTAAACACTGTATGTAATTGTTACGTAGTATGAAACATTTTTTTTTTTGAAAAACGGTGATATTGTCAATATATTGATGAGTAGGAAAGTTTACATAAACATGGAACACCTTCCATAAGACTTCGAGACATTAGAACCATGCAAAACAAATTAAAACTTAACTAACCAAATCCTAATAGTCTCAATGCTGGCAAACCATGACATGAATCTAGAAAGAACCAGTAACCAAAGTGCCTTTGAATGTAAGACTATTGTTACAGACCTAACCATTCGGCTGCCACACTTGGTCCATGCGGCACTCCATCCCCATGGAGCCAGCCTTATCCAATGAGACAATGCATTGGTTTTGCCCTGCCTTGGGCTCATCAGGGGATCGGCTCCAGACCACAACCTATGTGTAGGGCGACCAACTCCTTTCTTCCACGTTAAGTCCCTGACTAGGGACAAACACCCCAAACTGAACCGGGTCGGCTTGCCTGAACACCTCGGAAGGAGCAGCCATGTATTTGCCCCACTTGTTATCTTGGAGCATTCCCACTTATGCCTGATGTTCATTTAACCAGTGACACCCACGATTGACACTCCCGAAAACGGGACGTGACATCCTCCCCCACCAAACTTGGTGTACGTCCTCGTACACGACATACCCACTTGCTGCCCGCGTAACCCTTGTACGCCCGCGATGCCTGAGCAACGAAAAGGAGTTCCCAAAGATCGCCCAACTATGCTTCGTGCCGGATCTCTCGTCTTGGACTTTACCACGGATCCTCTCGTCCGGTCCTCCCCCTGGAGGCAACCCTACCTACTCGACTCCCCCACGGAGCCCCCCGTATCCTGGGGACACGATGACACGTGTGAGCGTTTGGCAACACAACGACAGCGATGTTAGGGTGGCTCTGATACCACCTGTCACGGACCTAGCCATTCGGCTGCCACACTTGGTCCATGCGGCGCTCCATCCCCATAGAGCCAGCCTTATCCAACGGGGCAATGCATTGGTTTCGCCTTGCCTTGGGCTCATCAAGGGATCGGCTCCAGACCCCAACCTGTGTGTAGGGCGGCCAACTCTTTTCTTCGACGTTAAGTCCCCGACCAGCGACAAGCTCCCCAAACTGAACCGGGTCGGCCTGCCTGAACCCCTCGGAATGAGCAGCCATATATCTCCCACACTTGTTATCTTGGAGCAATCCCACATATGTCTGATGTTCATTTAACCAGCGGCGCCCACGATTGACACTCCCGAAAATGAGATGTGACACTACACTCACTTATTGAAAAAACCTGGAACCCCCTACGCAGATGGGGTATCTCCAGGATCAATACTAACTAAATCATTCGATAGACACCCAAAGACTAAAGCACCAAACATGACCCAAAGGAACATCACGGCCCAGTTAATTTTGGCATGCAACTCCGGCACCCAGCCATCAGATCTGCTGGCCAAAAGCATGTCGTTGTTAACCGGATGCCTCCCATCAAAGAGGATTAACCTAAAGCCATCAACTATCTTCTTGGCATGAAAGGACACCAAACTCTCACAAGGTTGCCAAACCCCGACAACTAAATATCCAATTGCAGTCGAATCACCGTCAAGGGTAATGGAGCCATCAGCCACCCAATGTTTTTTCAATCATAATTGGAAGAAATCAATCTCTTCCTCAGCAACCACAAGGGAGGAGGGGAGAAAAGAAAGAGGGACTGGCCAAGGCCGTCCCGATGCCTGAAGCCAATCAATGTTGTCTTCACAAGATCTAACGCCATCACCAATGCAATCCTCATAGCCGCTTAGCAAAAGAATAACTAGGGCAAGGAGGAGGGAGAGCGGCGGCCTCATAGGTAGTAGTGCAATGATTAATTTGTATGAAACACTTAATAATCACATAAATGATAGAATTATCAATTAATATTTTTTCATTTTTTTTTTCCGATTTTATCAAAAGTAAGTTAGTTCAGTCTATTTTGAAATCCTGGCTCCGTTCATGTCCCAACCTACGACCAAAATTGGAAATTTAAGAATTTGAACCCCGTTGAGCACTCCCGCCATTGTCCTAGTTTAGTCGAGTGAAAAGAGAGATGATTCCTGAAGTAACACGGCCATCTCTTACAAACTCTAGATGCCATTGCAGAACCTTGAGCGGTATGAGAGAAAGGCATAAAAAATAACAATATATACTCTCGATCATTATCATTCCAAATAAAATAATATGGCTGGTGTGGCAAAAGTTAGAATGAGATCAAGAGCATTAATTGTTCAAGACAAACTAAGTAAATTAGAAAAATTATTATATTTACCGGTACGTACATGGCGTACAAAATAATTACTCAATTAATGGCACAAAGGATATCATTGGAAGGGGAGATATATAATCATTTTCGAGCTGTATATACATAGGTTGGGTCCAAGTCTTATTCAGTATGTAACATGGGATAAGATTCACCATCGGTAATTATCGATCCACATACTTTCATCCTCATCCGATCCATAGTTGTATTTCTCACTTTGTTTCTGAGATCATGCGCATCCATATCTTGATTATCTCCATAGGTTAGATATTAAGATCAACACAACAAGTCCAACCATAAAGAAGCATAACTTAACGAAAAAGATAAACATGAAAACCACCACCACCATCACCACAAAGTTTAGAAAAAATAATAAGACACGTACGTCATTGTATAAATGATTCGAATGTACCTCAGAACCAAGGTAGGTTAAGAAATGGTTTCGGATAACATGGGAACAAACTAACACCTACAATCCAAAGTGCCGCTTTGTTTCTATCTCTATAGTTCTCTGTTTTCTTCCCTGGTTTTCTGATCTCCTTTACCATAGTACATAAAGCAACAAAAACTAAGTGCAAAATACAGGCTATATTCATATGATTTGATATCAGAACCTAGGAACAAGAAAATATTCAATGTATACTAGAATTTTCCAAAGAAAGAACTAAGTGAAAAAAAAATGATGAACTTATTAGCCGGAAGACGAATGATCGTGCCCGGATTGTGACCCTGATTGTCCGGGAAAGCCGGATGAACCGCCTGGATTCTGATTCTGCGGCGCCCCATAAAAACTTAGCTGCTGCTGATGATCCGAGAAAAACAGAGGAAATGAAGCAGGGGAGGAAGCAGAGGAGGGCAATGTGGAAGACGAAGTGGACGACGAGGGTGGTGGCTGTTGCAAAAACGAGGACTGAAGTGAAGCTAGCTGGGAATTGTAGTACATCTGCTCCAGCAAATTCGTTGGCTGCGGTTGTTGCTGCGAGGGAACGTCGATCGAGCTCTGAAGCAAATGAGAGTAATCCAGGTAGTCTCTGAGGAAGTCGGGGGAGCCCTGAAAAGATTGAGACTGGCACAGCGGTTGATGGTGTTGCAGTGGCAGTGGTATTGACTGCAATGGCCGCATGGAAAGATTTGCCGCCAAATGAGATGGTGCAGAATTCGAGTTGATGGCCTGTGCGTAGCTCTGGAGGGGTTGCTGGGGTGGCATTAACCCGACATTCTCAGGGAAGTTAAGTTTGGCTCTGTTTCCCCTGAACCTTAAAGCGGCTTCGTCGTAGGCTCGAGCGGCAGCCTCGGCGGTGTCGAATGTGCCGAGCCAGACTCTCGCTGCCTTGTGTGGATCACGAATCTCGGCCGCCCATTTTCCCCAGGGTCGCTGCCGGACTCCTCTGTATCTTCGTCTTCTCTCGCCTGTTTCTTCTTGGGAAACAGCTTCAGCGGTTGACGGCGGTGTTAATGTTACCGCGGTGGAAGCGGTGGCCGTGGCGGTGCTTGCGGCAGTTGTCACAGATTTGGTATCATCTTCATCAGCTGTATTGAATTACAAAGTTTACAAACATGTAAGCGGGGGATTAGATAAAATTTGCATTGAGAGAGTTATACAAGTTTCTTATATAATATATATTATGGAGGCAAATATGGTTTCATTGTTATTTAGGATAAATAAATAAAAATTCTGTAAATAATTTGAAAGATCATCTCACTCTCAGATTTGATTATGATAGCCCTAATCTTGTAGAGACCTCTTCAGATTTGCATACAAAAAAGTTAAGGGTACCATGCAAATGATCATATATCAGTGTCTTTTATGCATATCCTAATGCTATTTCTATATGGGCAAATACCCTATTTGATTCTGGAAAGAACATATAATTTGTACATATGAAAATAAATAGAAGTACTTCCGAAGTACCAAAAAATAAAAGTACTCACAAATTATGTACGTATATGAAAATCCAATGAATTGTATAAGACGAGGAATATATAAGATCTATTGTTTCTGAAAATTCCTGGATGAAGAAAGGAATGAACAGCCAGAATGATAAGAATAAAATGAAGGGAGGTGAATTCGATTTATTGAATGAATACTAACCAGTTGTAGTTGCCGTTGTAGTTGCTGTTGCACCGGTTGAGATATCCGGCTGAGTTGCTCTGAAATCAACATAGCCACCTCTATAAGCCCTATTACTTTGATCCATCAACAGAGCTTGAGTCTGTTCTTCTCTGCCTCTCTTTTGACCAACCCAGGAGCCAGAGGAGGAAGAAGAATTATTATTATTATTTGAAGAGAAAGCTGACAAAGGTCGAGGGTTAGCCGCAGAATAAACTTGACCGAAGCTTGAAGCAACTCCACCGCTTGAACCCGAAACGACATGTCTCTGTCCCGATACGACATGCGTCAGAGCTGACACCATAGCCGACATCTCCGCCGCCGGCTGACTATACCCCATATACATAGACGGCGACAGAGCCTGACGGTGCACTACACCTTGTACTGGTTGATTACTCATCAGTTCTCCGCTAGCTTCCTCATAGTCCCCCGGGACAACGTCGTCGTTTTGTTCTTGATGAAACGGTTGGCCGTCACCTGAGCTCCTCTGGTTCGCCACCTTCAGAAAGCACATGTAAATCGCAGAAATGGAAAAGTAAGGCTGACCCAGATCGAGTCTTGACGAATTTAGAATACCCTTTGTAGATCAAAGGCTATATATACGAAGGAGTTTAGAATCGGATCGATTCAAACTTGATCAGCCGCCAATTAAATAGTGATATTGTGTAGCCTCAACTCTCGACTCGATCCTACCATGCAACTTTGAGATAATTTGATATGTATTGAAATTATTTAAACACACAATATATGTTGGGATTTTCTGCACGAGTTTTGTTTGCTCCAAAACTTCGTATATATATATATGATGTGATCTGAAAACCCCAAAATAGATAACGGGGAATGAATGAGGCCGCTAATGAGGTAGTGGGAAATTTATGTTCACACGAACACGAAGATGGTTTTGATGTGCATGTGTTTTATGGAGCTTCAAAGGGACTTCTGTCGGCGTACTACTTTTTATTTCTCTAAGGTGTTCATCTTTGAATTGAGTTGTATCTGCAAGACTATGCCGACATATCTATATCTATGAAATGTATGAGTTCATCTTCGTCTAGCTCAAGTTGTAGTAAATTTGTAACTACTAATGGGGCAGATTAATTGATTGAGATAAATATACGTAGCCCCAATTTGCCAAGATATGGTCTTAATTAGTTGAGGAGGGTATCCCCTATTGATTCTAATTAGATTGAGGTAGGAACGTGTGGTGTAAAACTCAATTAATTAAACAGAAGTGATAATTAACTTGTTTAATTAGACTTTGGTAGTTCATGCATGATGATAGCAAACGATTTATAATTAGTTTATGTAAGATTGTGGACAATTGCTATAGCAAGTCCAATTAATAAATCAAATTGGGGAAGGAGTAATAGTTGTATAAACCTCTCCTACCTAATTATATATTGACTGATTTTGGTTGTTACACTCTGCATTCCAAGTGGAATTTTGTATTCTTTTGAATCGAAAAAAAAAATTAAGAAAATTTCAATTGAATGGTTCCGAAAATTTAATGGTTCAGAAAGATTGCCTTGGAACTTTCTAGTCCATTAAGTTACATGATTTGGACAATGAAAAGTCATGTGCGCAAACTAATCTAAAGTTCTACGCTCAAATTTGACTCATGAATAAGATGGTTTTCTTTTGTATTTGTTTGTAATTGTATTCATCTTCGATGAAGAGAAAGGTCTTAAAGTTTCTTATAATTGATGAATATTTGAGATAACTTTGCGACCGTCATTTATATAATTAAATTCAGTAGAGTATGACAATTAGAAGCATATATTTGAAGATATCCCATGCACATTGCCGTTCATGACTATGATAGTGAAAACCTAGGGGCATCTTGGACTCTTGGAGCTGACTTTTTTCGTCGAATTTGAACAAGTTTTTCGTGCTCTAATTTCCATTACAGCGCGCATCAGTTATACACCCTCTTATATACTAATTTGGAGGTCATGGCTGGCCGAAATAGATAAAAACGTGGAGTAGAAATATATGTAATAAATCTATCGGATGTCCCCGAAGGGACATATATGTAATAAATCTAGAAATTTAGAGATACAATCAATTTCAGGCGAACATCAAAAGAGACATTAATGAAATTAACACGTCCAAAGTCATTATAATCACAAGGCATCCATCATACAAGACCACTCAGAATAATAATAGAAAGGTTGATAGAGTCAAGACCAGAAATGATGAATGGAACCAAGATATATGATTAAGAAAATGATTGACAATTATGGTCTAATACAATGAACTAGAACCAAAGAGAATAGAAAATATCCGATAATTTTTGGTCGCTGTTAAATCTAAAACCTACTAATTAGGCAGAGCTAACCCATTATATTGTTCCATCTTTTAATTTAATTTAGGACCAAATGAAGTGAAAGGGAGCTATAGGCTATAGCTTCGGTGAGGCTTGTCGTATTGTATATGGGGAAAGATAGACCGTGATGGGGAAGGAACCTTATTATCCGATTTGGTGCGGCATTGTCAATCTTGTTGACTTTGGTCAGCGCTCGTACTTATATCACACTCGTGGACTCACGATTCTCACCACATTGTCATTCTCATTCTCATTCTCAAGTTTGGTCCAAACTTGGATTTCTGTGATCTCCGATCCCTACTGTCGCATCAGTATAATAGTTTGTTAAACGACCATGTCAATATTTTTAATTGAAGAGCGACGGGGATTGTCTAATGCTCACATAAGCTATGCAGCAGCATGAACGCTCAAAGCATCTCACACCATAAGATAAAATTAGTAAGGTATAAGTGATATATGGCTTACCACTTTAGCATATTCTTTAGCATCTTTTTTACCTTTTGTTTGTAAGCTCCCACCATAAGGTATAAATGGTAAGGTATACGTAGGATTTTTGGATGACAACGGCTATTATTTGAATTCTGATCGAAAAAACGGCTATTATTTTTTTTGTCAACATCTATAACGGCTAGTTAACGGAAATTTTTGAAAATTATATAAACACATATTCACTACATCAAGAGGTGATGATGATCTTCAGGAGTACTAAATTCGGTGATTAGTGATTTCTTTTAATATTTATGTATTATTTAGTTATTTTACTTTTATGCATCAGTGTGTATGATACTTTTTCCGAGCTCGGAGGTCATCCCCGAGAAAATTTTGAAGAGGCCGTTAATTATCGTTTATAAATCATAAGTAATTATTATACATTAAAATAATTTAACTCGATCATATTCAATATTGGGCTCATATGAAAGAGCTCACTGCGAGATTTGTGATGGTACAATAGTTATTTATAAAAAATAAAAATAAGCATGGTATTTATAGAGAAAATTAATATGTAACTAAAATTAAAATGGATATAATTGGAATATTAGAAAAAGTATGAGGATAGATTGAGAAAAAAAATGAAAAAATAATAAAAAATATAACCCATTTACCTTACGGAATGAAAGACCATAGATAGCATTCCACTGTTCAGGTAAGGCAAAAAATTTTTTGGGGAAATGGGAGATACCTTATGGTGGGAGGTGGTGGTAAGGTATATTGATGGTTTTAGCTTATGGTGGGAGATGGTCTTACAAAGTTACAATTCTGCAATTTGAGCTCTATTGCTTACGTGGAGGAGCAGGGCAGAACCAACATTTGGGGTCGAGATATATTTTACACATGTAACAACAATATAATTGGTACATTGTCTTTTTGTTTGGAAGATTATCAAAATCTTAAATAGTCTTAATAACAAAATAATTATGATTTATATGATTTTTACTTTAAATTTCTCTTTTCAAACCCCATGCAATATTTAAAAACCTATACTAGTTGAAAAAGCTTCATGCATATTGATCTTATCATGCAATTAATTGAATAAGGTTCATTCTTTCTATCTATGTTAATTAACTTACTTAAGATTATATATACTGTGAGATTGCAAGCTTTCAATGTGGGAAGGGGGTCCAATCATAAGAATTAACTAGTTTTCTTGTACATATGGCATATTAGCTATACAAATATGGTGAAGGAGTGATGAGTAGGCATGTTGAGTTTCGAATAGCTGTAGCCCACGTAAACCGCAATCATGCCTTGTATGCGAGTGAGAGTTGATGTAGGTGTAGTGAGGTAGATACATGTCACTACGGTTCAGTTTTAGACAAAATTCATAATCCAACTCAAATTTTAATTTCGGTTCGGTTTTTTTATTTTAGAGACTGTGACCCATAACCCGACCAAATCTGAACGGTTCGGTTCAGTTTGGTTTTTTTTTTCAGTTTTATCCGTATGTAAAATACGTAATATTAGACATTAATTTCAAAATACAAAATTTAGTATAAAGATGAAAAACAAAAGGTCAAATTGATTATTCCATACCTAATTGACTCTAACATCTTCACAGTCCATATTTAACTCAAGTACAAAAAACTCTATTGCATTAAAATCATAGAGGAACAAAAATGTTCGCACTCCCTGTGGGTTTAGGTAATTGAACCTCGCTAAGTCTGTCGTGTAGGACGTCTAGTTTGTTCAAACCGTCTTTCATGTCTCATATGAGCCGTTATTGATACTTATTCACTGAGGATATAAAACAATAATAAAATCATTGATTAGAGAATTCAATTTTTAGAGTCACGGTACAAAGAGAGGTAACATGAAATGGAGATTGAAGGATGAGGGAGGAGAGAGGAGGGAGGGGAAAAGAGGAAGGAAGGAGGAGTTATGTAGATTGATAATGCGGAATGAAGTGAACTTTTAATATAGCGCTAAATTAAGGAGTGAAAAAGAGAGGACCGTAAGTTTTTTTTTTGTCAGAGAGATGAGAGAGACCGCAAAATCGATTAGGCCTATTAGGTTTATATTGACTTTCGTTTTACTTTTTATTAATAATAAAAGTAAAAATATACCAAAATGATGACGTTGACTGTTGACTTTAGGTTATTTGGGTCGGTTCGGTTCTGTTCGGTTTATAAGGGACTAAATCCAAAACCCAACCTAAACATAATCGGTTCGGTTCGGTTTTCTTATTTTCAGTTCGGTTTTTTTCAATTTTCACTTTTTTTTTCAGATTCATTTGGATTCGGATATGGTTTTTTTTTGTTTTCGGGTCTGCGTGTCCACCCCTATTTGTAGTCGCTAAACACTGTTGTTTTAATGCTTCCCTAGTCCCTACTAATCTACTATGTTAATGTATTATGCTTGTCACTTTTAGTAATTAGCATCATTAACTTAACTTGGTCTAGCTACTGATCTGTACGTAGTAGTAATACTGTAGACTCTCCTTATGAGTAAGGAATGATGAAGTGATTGGATCTGATTTATGTCTCAGTGTGCTAGTTCCATAGACTCTTTATCTACCAAGGGGCGGATCTAGTCTATTTTTGGGGTGACTCAAGTAAGGACCGAGCCAGAATTTCATAATGGGTTGGGATAGAAAAAAATTTACGATTATTTATGAACTATATATAGAAATTTGGGGTATGTTAATATTTAAAATTTAATTTTTAACACTAAAATTTAGATAAAAAGACAAGTTTTTTAGTAATTTGAGGTAGGTTATAGTCTACCGTAGCCCGTGTTAGCTACGTCCTTGGACTCAAGCATCTCCAAGCTCAAGACAAGGAAAAAAACTAGGTTTTAAATTTTTATTTTTAGGATTCTCCTAATCCCCTTAGTCAAGCATCCCTAAATAACCAATGCTACTCATTTGCTTCCTTTCCAAAGCTTACTCTTCTTCATCAATAGCGTGTCTGCAGCCAAGTATCTCTTCTTCTAGAATGCTAGCTAGGTTAATTACTAGATAGTACGTTGTTTATTTATTCAAATGTATATTTGTGGTAGATTTTGACTATGTACACCGTTTTGTTTGATATATATGAGTATTTGTTTTCAATTGTTATAGGTGTCTATTAGACTAAAATGACAAATTGTCCAAATCAAAGCGTTCAAAAAAAAAAATTACTTCATGGTTTCATATTCTTCACGAGTCCAGATCTAAACTATATTCACTTCTTATCTTTCCTAAGATTTATTGATCAATTGCGATCTCTAATTGAATTTCCATTGATCATTTCTTAACTTCTCGAACCGCTAATAAAATGCTAGCTCTTATAAATGATTATGGATTACAATGTGCTACATGAATATTTATTTAGTTAGTTCATGTTATTTGTATATATGCATTAGAAGAGTAACCCTCATTACATTCATTGACTAGGTAGATCGATTTTGATTTCAATTAGTAAAATATTTTCGCACCGTTGAGATTCTCCATTATCTTTTTATTGTTAAGTTCAAGCAATCCAATGATCTGATCTGGATCCACCACTGTATCTACCCATGACTAGATAGTGCCTTGAGCATATAATCACTAGTCCAAGTAATGTTATTGTAAATTTAAGCATGTTTTGTTAATTACTGCGTAGGAGGATGTGTAATGGCTCTATCTGCCTTAGCGATATCGTGAGCGAGGAAACTGGCGACCGTACTTCGGTGAAGTCTAGCGAAGTCGACGACCTGGGAGGAGTTGGAGACTTGGAAGCCGGAGAGGTTGGGGTTTGGCCTTTTGGGGGAGATGGAAAGAGAGCCAGAGAAGAACAATGGTGTTTTAGGTGTTACTGATGTTTGATTTTTTTTTTTGAATAATTTTTTTTCTTAATAGTAAGTAAGGCATTAACCACAATTTGCTTGATATTTGTTAGTGCATGTGACATGCACATAGCCGGTTCAAGTAAATCTTGGTATTCTGAATACACCCCTGATTTGAAATACTAACACCCTGGTCGACATTCTATGGCATCTCATAATCGTCCACAAGTAGGCTTTCTTTTAGGTCAACTTCTAACTACACCGAAGAATATATCTCGAATCGGCCCTAAGAATATCCGCACCCATAAATTGATTTTGCTCAAGCAATAGGCGGGGGTAGAAGCAAATTTTGCTCTAAGCAAATCAGTTTCATATTTTGCTCAAGCAAATCAATTTTTGCACACACACACACATTCATAATTTGCTTGAGCAATTTAATTTTATCTTATTGTAAAATGATAAAACATTATTTACCAGATAGATTTACAACCAATAATAATGTGTCACGTGTCGTTATCAACTTAATAATTATACAAGATTTTTAAATAATAGAGAATTGACACGTGTCACAGCCACATGTCATTGTCGGCAAAATAATTACACCAGATTTCCGATAAGATTTTTGACTAATAGAGAATTGATACGTGTGATTGTTGGCAAGATAATTGGACCAGATTTCTGGTAAGATTATTGACCAATTGGCTATAAAACATCTAATATCACTCATTCTATACTCACATCATTGTGAACAGTCCGAGCAGATAACTCATCCCTCTATCGAAACATTTAGCAACATTTTCTTGTTCATCACTCTGATGAATCATTTCAGCTTCCACATTTTTTTCAGGCAAAGACAACATTAACAAGAAGAGGATAATGATATGGAGCAATCATTCGTCAATCAGGTGGCCATGGCGGAAGCACAAAACGACGATGAACCAACACAACCAAGCGGTTCACATCGCGGTAAAAAAACCGAATAAAGCTAGCCACGTCAGAGACTATCTAGGGGACACAATCTCATGGAAGATTACTTCATCGAACGTCCAATCTTCGACGCTCAAGACTTTCACCAGAGGTGCATGATGAGCAAAGACTGATTCAACATTATCATGACAGACCTCTGCAACCATGACCAATCTTGGCATCAAAGATAAGACACCACTGGTTTGCTAGGGCTACTTCCCCAAAAAAAGATGATCGCGGCTCTACAAATGCTGGTGTACGAGTCAGTCGTGGATCAGTGTACCGAAATTACACGGATGGGGGAATTAACTACCCTGAAATGTACAAAGGAGTTTTGCAGCCAAGTGGTTCACCTATATGGTCCAAGATACCTCCGCAGTCCAACACCGGCAGACCTCACGCGACTACTAGATCAAGGTAAACGTCAAGGCTTTCCAAATATGATTGGAAGAATCGACTGCATGCACTGAGAGTGGAAGAACTACCCAACCACCTATCAAAGGGTATACTCAAGGTGAAAGGGGGGTCACCCAACGGTTATCCTGAAGCCAATGGCCTCATAAAATACGTGGATATGGCACAGTTTCTTTGGGTGTCCTAGAGCTAAAAATGACATTAACGTACTCACCTATCGAATGTGTTCTCAGAGATTCTAGTCGAAAGAGGCCCAACTACTATCTACGAAGTCCACGGACAGAGGTACTCTGCAGCTTATTATCTGGCTGACGGAATATATCCAAGGTACTCTACATTTGTCAAAACAATTCCCAATCCCTAGATGCTGCAAGATAAGCTCTTCGTAAAGAAACAAGAGGCATACCAGAAAGATGTGGAGAGGTCTTTGGCATCTTGCAATCCCGATGGACAATTATACATTATAGTTGTACATTGCACCTTAAATCGATAATGACTACCATCATAGCTTGCACTATATTTCATAACATAATTTTTGAGGATGAGTACGTGGAGGATGAGGAAGAAGAATAAGACTTGCAAAACCCATCGAGGGCTTTCCGAGTTTATGATGGGTCAATGAATGCACAAGGAAATCCAATTATTTTTTAGCCAATCAGTAAAGATGAAGCCAATATAAAACAGTTTCACGACCGTGTTGCCAATTTCGAATCCGTTTACATCCATAGCGAGCTCCAGAGAGACTTGGTGAAACACATTTGGAGAGTGGAAACCGGTGAAATACTCTAAGTATGTTTTATTATGTGTTTTCATTCTGCTTGTGTTTAATTATTAAGCTTGTATTTGATTTAAGTATGTGTTTTAATTTAATGTGTATTTCAATTTCATCTTAATAAATAAATTACATTTTTATTTCTCAAAAATTTAAATTACATAAAATGATGAGTCAAGCCCAAATTTATTCTTAGTACAATACTATAACTACTATGGAAATAGCATGAGATTTGGGTGATAACAATCTGAATATGTTTCATCGATATGTTGATCTTGACTAGCTTCTCCTTCTTAAAGATTTCTAGTTTCCTTTTGGTAAAATACATTTTCGAGATTAGGGTCATAGCCTCCAAATCCATTGTCATGATCCTTGTGTCATCTCTTGTTTCTTTAATCGTAACTCTTCTTCCGTCCTTACTTCATTCCGTTTTTGAATGTCTATGTACTCTGCATAATAATAAAGCTCACTTTCATTATGCGCTAGCCTCTTGGTATGCCATGATGCTTGGTCACTTGCAATGGTATGCAAAACCTTAACTTGTTGCTTAATAAGAGTCTTATCCTGTTTCTTTTAGCGCCTAGTTTCCTTTTCCACATTGGTTCCCATTGTTCTAGGCGGACTCAAGGGAACTATCGTGTTGCTTTGAGGTGTCTCATTAACTTGTTTGTCAACAAAATTGAAGGATGAGGATGATTCGATTGCGGAAGGAGTAGCATGGTAACTACTTGCATATGGAGATGGAGTAGTAGGTAGCACCACAATGATAGATGGATGATCCTTAACCACTTTCCAACATTCAAAGTCTGTAAACACTTTCTTCTTGGCATTAACATAAGATAATTGAGCTTGGTTTTTTTTTAGGTTCCAAGACATTTCCTATGTGGAACCCCAAGGCAAACCCATCGGAGGAAAACCCTCTAATGCTTCACGGTGGTACACTGTTGCATAGCGAAGCAGATGAGCCAGTCTAGAAACCGGGCATCAGGGTATCCCCACAGTCGAAGGTAATACCTCAGACATGGGACTAATCCCTGACGGGGTCCATATGAAATGGTTCAAACCCAGTAGTCCAGAAACCGGGTGCCCTGGCCACAATAATGTCCTCAATGCCCCAATTTAAGCCCATTTTTTTGCCCAGTTAGAAACAAAGAGGTGTATAATGCCTCCGCCAATGATCAAATCCCTGACCAATGCCATGTTTAAGCTCTGGTCAAAGAGTTGCCGCGGTCAGAAACCACTACTCCACACCCCGTGATTATAATTGAGCTTGTTTGACCTAATGAAAAACTTATATTAGCTACATATTTAATTACATAATTTAAAAAAATTAGATAAAATAAATAATGTAAACAATTCTACATATTTAAATAAATTAGATATATAAAATTTAATTCAGATAATCAAATAAAAATTAAAATATATAATAAAACAATGAAACTCACTTTGTCAATTAGCGAAGTGCCATTAGCTATACATTCACCACATTTTTGCAAGAGTAGCTTGAACTTGTTGTGGTGATAAGCGAGCGTGATTCAGGTCCTCAGCTCTTTTAGAGGTTTCTCACTCGGTGCGAGCTACTAATTTTGCATAAAATCGGCATGAATTGTCTCCCACAATTTGTCCATCTTTTGTTTGTTGTCATTGTTTTCATCAATGCTATGACGGACAAAAGAGATGCACATTTTGTAAATCTCTAGAAGGAAGCCAATGGGTGCCCATTGTTTTGGAAAAAAATGCTAAACAAAATGAGAGAGGAGATGGAGGAAGATGTGAAATTTGTTGTGCACAAATTGTGTGAGTTTATCAAAAATTGAAGTAGTATTTATAGAAAAACATTTGGGAGAGTTTTGAATTTTTGGGATTTTTTAACTTTTTGGGTTTATTTCCATTCTAATCAAATAGTAGCCATTGCTTATGAGTTCTGACCGTTTGATCGGAAAAAATGGAAGACCCAGATCTATTAAACCGTTGGAGTTGAATGGCTCATCTGGTAATCCACGTGTCATCCATTCATTGGTCAGTATTTTGTTTTTACTCTTTTACTGGCTGACAGAAGAAAAAAACGGCTGACGTCACCTACATGTCGTGGGCTCTGCCAAGCAGTCGAGCGATTAGCCGAGTAAATTTTGCTCCACCGATCGGGAGAGCAAAACGCCTGAGTTGACTGGACGAGCACCATTGATTCCTGTGCGAAATTGAAATTGGGTTTGCTCAAGCAAACCCGGGTGGTCCCAATCAGTGCTCGAGCACCACCTCCCCTCCTGCTCGCCGGTGTGGATGCTCTATAGCTTGAGCCGGGAGTAGGGCCAGCAGATGCCGCCCGAACACTCGAGCACTAGCCGGTAAATAGTATTTGAAATCATGACAGACCTCTTTAAAAGGCATATAGATGACACAGGGACGAAAACCCCTATTTAATATGTAGAGATCGAGTTAGTCCTTAAGAAACCATGACTTTTCATGTTCACATTCATTCCCAAAACTATATAATTTTCTGTAAAACCTAATATGCTTTTGACGACCACGTATATATATTTGCACGTGTTACATTTGTCTTGTAATTGAAAAAGGAATGAATGGTCCTAGAATGAGAATGATAAGGCTATGACGCATCAAAGATGTTGTTTCCCTTTAGGATTTGAATTCTACTCTCATTTGATTGGTTGAAGATTGTTTGGAGAAGGAGCAGCCTATGCATGTCATCTCCTATATATAGGAGGTAAGAGAGACGAGTTTATCATCACAACTATCACAAGCTTTCACAAACGTTCTCACTCACCTTCCTCCCCTTCTATCTAATTGTGTGATTCAACCCTTGGAGATTAAGAAGCTTTCGACAAGGCAATCGACACCATCATCACCATCGATCTCACCTCTTTGTTCTAGTGATCAATTACAAAGTTGTACTCTCTTGTTCTTGTCTCTGTCGAAATTTTTTTTTAGGTTTAATTGAATGGATTTCTTTTTAGAGATTGTTCTTTGGTTATTTCGATTTCATGTTAGATTGAAGTAGAATAATGTTTTTGCGATTTCTATATAGGTTTTTAGAATTCTTGATTTATAACATGACATATGCATGCATGACTAAAAGTTTATGTGGAGGATTTATCTTTACGTTTTGAATGATTCTAGAATGCATGCTAGGGTTATTTGATGCGTATTCAGCTAGTATTGAGATAACACGACAATGAGTTTCGATATCAAACATTGTTTCAGAAGTCAAAGATTGAGTTATGTGTTATTCGGTCCAATTTCAAAGTTCTTTATGCGTTGGTTATGTATTGGTTAGTGAAGTCACTATTTAGCTAGTCTATGCATGATTGATAGAAAACTCTAGTCATTAGAGGATATGTTTCTTTATATAAGGAAGTGACTTAATAGAGTGGAGTGTCCTTTAATTGGGCGTACACCTCCATCTTGACTGAATATGATGTTTTGCATATGTATCCCAAACATGTTATACGTAGAGTAAAACCAACATGAGCATAGAGATTGTAATTGCATTTGTCTTGTCCATTCATCTTATCTATGAGTCGTGTGAAAGTAGTCGTCGATCAAAAATCCAATTGTAAATCTTATTTATCTTGTATATTGTATATTGTGTATAATGAATGTTAGTTGATTAGTTGTTGGAGCACTCTTAAGCCTCGGTTGTGAACGATAAAACATGTGCTTACTCTTACTACATTGATAGGGTTTTCTAAATTGAGAAGTCTTGTATGCCTAGTATGTTTAGGACGTCATCATGTGGCTCAGCCAATGCCTTTTCTGGGTTTGATCTTGTTTGCTTGATTGGGTCCTTTTGGATTCAATTTAGGATTAACAAGGGATGTGGCAGTTTTATTTCCTGTTTGTTGAATAAAATGCGTTGTCTTGGTCGGTCTCGGCTTAGTGGTGGCAATCTTGCGCCCTTTGTGTATGTCGTCTCTCGAAGTTCATCTCCCGGGTCTCTTCCGCACTTCCGTTGTTGGAAGTGGTGGGCGTTCTAGTTGCTTTGGTGGCTCGATGATGACCATTTTTTTCTGTCGGAGGTCGCGGCCTCTACCACCTAGTGTGGTCCATCCTTGTCCTTCCTTGCACCTCCCTTGACTTGGCTAGTTCTGAGTTTAGATCGTCAGAAGTGCCGGTAAAAGGCTCATAATTGCCGAAAATGCGTGCTCGGGTTCAAGTTGCAGTGCTAGTCTTCGTCATGTCTGTATCTTTTCGTTTCATGTCATCTCTACTGTTTTCTTTTTGTATTTATGTTGTTTTTAGTTACTTTGTTCGTTTGTCTTTTGTGTCTATATAGATTTTCTTGTTGAAATGTGACAGACTGATCTTTTCTATTGGATTATGTCTCAAACTCGTTGTACTTTCTCTTAAGTGAATGAAGTAATCGTTGATAAAAATAATATACAGAAAAGGTTTTTTCCTTTGTTTTTTGGTTCTTTTTGCGATACCTCCTTTTTTTTTGGGTCAATTTTGTGATTCATGCTTCATGCGCATTATGTAGAACGTGCAACAATTTCCTGATTTTAGGTGCTCCGGTTCTCACATTGTGTCATGACTCATGAGTTAATCAAAAAGGAAGTATAAAATCTAGAATTGTTCTGTGCAGCGGCGGATCCCGGATTTTTTCTCAGTTAAGACAAAATAATGTTACAAATTCTTCCTCTAATAACGTTACAAATTTGAGTTTGCCGTAGTTCACTCGTATAATTTGACTACATAAAACATTGTATAATTTGCTCATACTTGTACATGGTCAGAAGTTGAAAACATAATTGAACCAAACAAAAAAAGTATTTGCATAATCTAATTATATAGAGCTAGGTTGCAAGCGTAAATGAATCAAGCTAATTAATATAATGACAAGTTCTATTCCTCCTTGGGGAGGTTGTTTCATAAATTGAGGCAAAGTTCTATTAGAACTATGCAGCCTTGTGTAATTGTGCTATGTCTCCTTAACTATTAGAGTCCAAAACCATGTCGTCTAAAAAACAACATAAAAAAAACGCCCTGCAAGTTGTTTGGTGTCCCAAATTTTGCCCTTATTATGCGATTTTTATATCCCAACTTGTTCAATCAAAGGTGAATAACAAAATCTCAGCCTAAACATTTGCCTAAGCTGGCCTATACATGAATCCGCCACTGGTTATGTGATCGATTAACAAATTAAGCAGTCAATTAGACCAAAGAGTAACGACAGAATTAGCTGATGAGATTGTGTTCTTAATTGGCTGCTGCCCTACCCTTGGATTAAGACATAGTACTTAATTAGCATTACGCTTTACGTAGGAGAGGAATTCAAGTTTAACAATCAAATTTGAATCTAATTAAAAGGTGTGAAGCATGCCAGACATAACGAAATAAATTAACTCAGAACAAGGTTAATTAGATTAAAAGGTTGATGTGGACCGACTGGCTGAGTAATCCTTTAAAAAAAAATTGATTCAATATTCACAAGCGCGGCAATGACGTATGTTTTGAGTTTAGGGCCACTAATTATAGTAGATTAACTAGATTTCAACAGCGGAATAATTCGAGAAGTTGAGAGAATTGGTCCACTAACTATAGTATGGTAAGCAGTCTCCATGTATATGTGTAGATTATATTACTTACAAAGTTTAACTAAATTAATAATCCTTAAGATAGTGATCGTAATCGTTAAAAAGATTATTTTTCAGAAATTAGTCTTTGTTCACAAGATGCAATTGTCAAATTTTCATTTCGCACTACCCACGCGCGTCTTTCTAGACAATTACCTATCTATAATTGCTAATAAGTTGATATATTGATTGTAATCGTAAAAAAAGATTATATGAATGAGAAGAACACAGTGAAGACCATGCATGTATGTTTGCACCTTATTCCTTGTCTAGTTTCCACTAGGTCAATTCAGAAACATATATAATGTGTTTCTGGGGATTATGGGGGTTCAGGAACTACATTTTAGCTTTTATTCAATTAAGAATGCACTTCGGATGAAATAAAATGGAAAGAAACAAAGAAACAAAATGCAGAATGAATCATACAAAACTCGAAGTCCCTACTATTTTTTGTTTGAATAGCAAAAGGAACAGTCAAAGCAGAAAGGAACAATTCTCCACAAACAACAACATGGGGGCGGGCAGATATGTTGATTGTGGGGTTGGTGATAGAAATGGAAGAAGATGGTTAAGTTCAAAGCCAAAGAAAAGTGGTAATACAAACAGGAGTCACTTTAGAAATGGACCCAGATCACATCATAGAATTTGGATCGGACGCCCTATATTTATATTTCACAATGTATAACTAATCAAGTCTGGTTTGATTGTTCATTTTCCTTTAGCTTTGAACTTTATACCTATCTATTTCTATAGTTTTGAACTTTTGATAGACTTCAAACTTGCCACTTGATGATAGAAAATAAGCATTGCGCACGAGTGTATTGGCGTTGCTAGTCCATTCCAACTTCCGTACACCGTACAGCTTCTTCCATTTTCTATTTTCTTTGGTTGATCTCTCATTTTCTTTATTTCTGTATAATACAATGCAAAAATAATGGGCATTACAAATCGACACTATCTCCGTCTGTCGTCTTGTATAATACAATGCAAAATAATGGGCATTACAAAGATCAAGAAGTTGTGGTTGACTGGTCATGAACTAAGCTAGCCTCTATGGCATGCAGAATGACTTATCTCTTGTGGTTGTGGATAATCATTCTACAAGCTAGTAAAAAGGTATTTGAGAAAGTAATGTGAATTGCGGAAACATGTGTATATTTATGTGATTATCTTTAGAGATGATAACTGTAGTAGTGCATTTGAATCACGTTTAAACATGTGTATATTTCCAATTTATCGATTTATATTTCATGGGGACGAATAATAGTATCTCATCACTACAAAAAATATGGGTAAAGCGCACTTTTGTTTCGTGGGACTTCGACGTTTCGTGGGCACAAACAGTGAACAGTGGCTTTTATTTTGAAAATGATTACATCTGTGGGGAATCTCTCTCTCATATATCCAATTCGTGGCATCGGAAACAATATTACCATCTCACATATGTGAAAGTACTCCTTATGCTGACGGTTTTGCCCCTGACCCATATTGCTTCTACTGAATTAGCACAACAGCTGTCGACATTTGTATGATTCCACTCTCCACCGCTTGGGTTTGTTTATTTAAAAGAGTCCAGGGAAAGGATCTAGGGGTTCAAATCTCTTGAAACTGTGCAGCGAAAGAGGCAGATTTTCTCCGTCTTCAAGTCTTCGATCTGAAACCTCTCGTCTCCAATGCAGATGCAGGGTTTACAAGTTAAGCATCTAATCTGCTCTTTGCTTTTCCTTTATTTCATTATAAGCAGGAATCAATTGATTTTAATATAAATCACCCCTCCGGATTCAATTTGTTCTAATTATTATTTATACAAATTGGTTTGGCAAAGAGCCGACGAACAATGATTCTCTAGGTGGATTGGGTGTTTTAGTAGTTTTGGAAGGTTTGTCATTATTGTTTTGTTTTATCAATTATTACTCAATTGGTTTAGCATCACTTGAGGTTTATCATCTATGCTCTTCAATATTTGTAGAGTTGTCTTCCCCAAATGTAGTTCTCCAATTAACTTGTGTTTTCAATTTTCAATAGATCTTGTCAGTTGTCACCTACTTGTAAGACTAAGCAAATTTTCTACAAGAATGTCATTTTGTGAAATTGCGTTCGTGGATATATGATGTGGATTTGGGGGTATATATATACTTTTTCAAATTGGTGAAAGATAAAACTGGTGGTGTAATATATGATTGAGAAAATTGTACTATGTTTTTCAGTATTAATGGAGAGCGGCAATATAATTGTATGCAATATAATTAGTGAAAACTTTACAGTGATTGAGACTTGAGCATATGTAATCTACCTATCTATTTTTAGAGTAGTCAATGGTTACGATATTATGCAGACAGTGAGCTAATTCAATTATATACGGCTTGGAAGCTTTAATATAATTATTGCGACACTCAACAATACAAAACAAGACCTAATTCAATTACTTTATATGACATTATTGTAGCAAATTAGATTTCAACGTTCTTTAAAATGTTCTTATATGATATACTCTTAC
Organism: Argentina anserina; assembly: GCF_933775445.1. Taxonomy (NCBI): domain Eukaryota; kingdom Viridiplantae; phylum Streptophyta; class Magnoliopsida; order Rosales; family Rosaceae; genus Argentina; species Argentina anserina. Next base: position 12,469,467 of record NC_065873.1, read on the forward strand.
TTGTGTAGGTAAAGAATGGGCAAAATCACAAAATATGAAGAATCCCAGATTTGGCTCATTCAATTCATATGCCCTCACTTTGCTTGTGGTCTTCCACTTTTAGGTGATTCAAAATTTTTATTTCTGGTGTTAACAAGAAAGTAGTCAGCAGGTAGAGGAAATAATTTAGACTATTTAGCTTCATTTCTTGTCATCTTGGTTAATTCATAGCAATGTGGTTTGCTAGAAATAAAATGTTAATAGCTAACTTCTGTGGATCTTTAACCTCTTCATACTTTCTAATTTTACGCTATAGCCTACAAATTTCCATATTTTAATCAGTCATCAAAGAGTTATGATGTAGTTTTCATTTTCTTTCCTTGGGAAATTTCGATTATGTGCTATGCTGTGTTTACCAAGCTGAATCTTTCCATTACCCAATAATGCTTGAGATTAATTTGTTTCAGTGTCATGGTCTTACTTCTATGCAGTAAAAATAATTACAAATCAGTTTTATGCAATATGTATTTCTGCATTCGTGCTTCTAGTTTATAATCTCTTAATTTTCTTTTCAGACATGTACACCTGCAGTATTGCCACCACTTAAATAAATATATCCAGGGAATCTCACCAATGATCTTCAAGGTAGTGAAAATCTAAAAGCCTTAAACAGGTTAATAAAATTATGTCTACTTATTGACCACTCATTGATAGTAAACTTTAAAAGTGTGGTTGATATGGTCTGCAGTGTTCAAAACCATCTAGATAACCAAAAAAATTCTTGAGTTTGTGATTATTTACTTATCTCTACTCTACTGTGAATCCATGGTTTTTTTTTTTAAGGAAATGAATCCATAGTTTGTTAACATGACTTTACTAGAGGTATTTAGACCACATGTTAAGCTAAAGCCTAAAGGTTTATATATACTGAAAACATGATAGTTGTGACAAACTGATAGCTTACTTGTGTGGGAATTTATAATTATGTTCTTTAAAAAATTTCCAACTTTTCTGATTCCTTATTATGATACCAGATCATATTTTGAAGCATATTCCTTCCCCGGACACCACTCATGTCTCTACATATATAAGATCCATTTGAAAGGTCTGTATTTAATAAGTAATTCTATTGACCTTAATTGTATACCAAATATCTAGTTCATTAGTAACAGCTTACATGGAGAGTTTTCTGGCTTGTCAATTTTGTAGTAATTTAGTTGCCAACAGCTTAAGCATTGGAGCTTCAAATGACAGGTGATTCCTTCCATCTAAGCTTGGTTTTAGTGTTTTAAGTATCGATAACACGTGAGGATTGATGTAATTTACAGTTGATTTTAAAAATAGTTGTTCATATGTTTTGCAAGCAGCCACGAACAGGTAATAGATACCATGTTGAAATGTTTCTGTTTAAATTTGCAGAAAAGATAAGTGAAATCAATGGTTTGTGCGTGAAGGAGAATTGGTGTATGTCCACAATAGCTACAATTTAGGGATTAGCTTATTTGTTAGTAGACAAGCCAACAAGGTTAGAGAGTTTGAGGGTTTGATGCTAATTAGGTTGTGTTTGTATCAAGGATCTGATATTTATATTTGATGAGTTGAACGAGAATTTCGCTGTTATGTACATTATACGAAAATCCGGTGATTTTGGTCTCATGGACAGTCAATTGACTGCCAGGGTTTTTTTTTATATTATATTAATGGAGCCACGAAACAAAACTAATCGTGGAACACACAGTGGGTGGGTCTCATTGATAGAGAATTCCCACGAATACTTTGGATACGTGATACAATTGGCCATTAGCCACGGGAGTAATAAGCACATTTCCTGAAATTGTCGCTGCACTGTGGCGGAACCCCAATGCCCACATATATACGTGGGGAAGTGAGCAATACCCACGAATCCAGCACGTGGGTGATACCCATATTTTTTGTAGTGCATTTAGATTTAGCCTCACTTTCATCCTCGCTCATTGTGCGGGTTCCATTGATCTAGACGTAAATTTGAACGTAGAGCAGTGTGTTAATTGATCGATATAATATTAACTAGGTGGTGATAGCTAAAAAACCAGCTAGACATCACGTTCGATAAAACTAATTAACTAGAGCATAATGAACTATATTATGAGAAACAGCATTGGCTTCGAGACTTCGAGTTCTACCATGAGTACCATGGAAGCAATTCGCAGAGGTTATAAACTTATAATTAGAAATCGATGCGATCGATACTATATTTCAAAAACAAGTAAATAGTAGGTTTGCGGATTCGATCATATATGCATCTATGATCGACGGAAGCTTAATTTGTGCAAACCCTACCTATAGCAGGCTTGCATGCATGGAGATCTTAATTACTAGGGTACTCAATAATTACGTACTAAACCTTAGACTCAAAACAATTGCATAACCTACAAAGATAAGTGATGAAGGCATGCAGATACTGTATTCAAGTCATAAGATAAGTGATGAAGGAACCAGAATAGAAACTGAGATCGAAATTGATCGAGGATTTTTTCGGATATCATTTTGTATTTTCGTTAAGTGGCTCATGATCAGTACGCGCGTATTCGATCATATACATATAACATATTAGTTGATCGAGTTTCAGACGTGACAACAGATTTGAACTTATAATCTGGAGCTACAGATTCATATATAGCAACATATCTTAGGATCTATATGGTCCCAACTACTCCAAGTGATCGAATATTTTTGCGCATGCCTTTGACATGCCAATTTGTTTCAACACTAATAGAGAGAACAATATATAGAAAACCAGTTTATCAACATCAAACTATATTCTCTGAATTTACATTCATCAGATGAAAAAGTTTCGGCTAGCTAGATCTAATAGCATTGACATATGAGAATCTAATCATTTGAAAACTACAACTTGACTCTTGAGGGGAGAAAAGAGAGGAATTTTACCGGAGATAATGAGATTTTGTGACGACCTTATTATAAAAGAACAAAAGGCTGAAGAGTGCTCTTCTGGTGTAACCTACAGCTCACTGATAGTGATATGATCGATGCTCTATCCTAGCATGAATGCATTTCTTTTCTGTTGTCTAAAAACTGAAGAAAAATGATACTCCGATTACAAGTTGTGACATAAGCCCAACTTGTGAGGACACCAGCATGTGTTATGGACTAGAAATCTCAAATCTAGAATGGACTGATACATGCACAGTTACTTAAACATTAATGAAGAATATTGAATATGTTACACCCATCTCTGCATGTTTTCGTTTTTTTCGTTTTGCTTTTCCTTTTAAATATGACGATGTGATTTTGATAGTTTGATCATCGAATTTTATCACTCTCCTACTGTGATAGATACACTTGTAATTTTGTAAATGAGTTGTACAAAAGAAGCTAATGATTGAGCTCAATAAGTTTGCCAGAATTGGCATCCTCACGAACCCATGCCCGCAGTAAACAATTCTAGTTAGGGGTTAACTCCAAATCATGAAGATTCATTAATGTGGAGGTGCTATCCTCATTTTAACGTACGCCTCCTATTTTAGTGCAACTTCAACAATGAGGGTGTTAAAATTGAGTCATTTTCACTCTCAACAAGGTAAAATCTAAGCACAACTTAGATTCAACGATCAAGCAATGACCTTTAGTCGGTAAGTCTAAAAAATAACCAAAAAGAAAACAGAAAATTCTAGGGTGCGCTGCTGTATGTTATACAACAGCTGCATCCATCACACAATCACACCACCACCCCACGTGCATCATAATCTTTCCTCTTTATCCACCTTCAGATCTTGTTGTATGCTATACAGCAGCTGTATAGAAGATGTACCCCAAAACAACACTATCAAAGAGAATTGACGTCTACCTCATCAACTGCATGCAACTCGTACTTCGATAGTACTGTTTTGGTTACTTTGGACCCTAAAGTAAAACGAACAATCCGCCAAAAACTCCAACTAGTTAAATATCTCACCAATCTTCTTAATATCATTAGACTAGTTGGTTCGTCAGTGACATGACTGTTAACTGATGTCAACCGTGATTGTTAGTGGAAGTCAACCCGCATGATTCGTTAGTGGCGGTGCTGGTTAATTCCAGCTGAACCTTGATATATAATTTTTTTAAAAGAACCCCATTATTTCTTTAGAGAATTTTTTTAGAGTCGACGCAATGTCATATATTAATTAAGAAAATGTACAAAATAATATGAACACATTCTGCCCTCACAGGCTACGATAGTTTTTAAAATATGCAGAACAATCAAAACCCTAAACTAGAGCTCTAACTATCCCTATGTTAAATCTCTGAAGATTGGCCCATAAGTAATCGAGAATTGTTAGTAGAAGCTAAGTTATTTATAGAACTTGAGAATCCAATTAAGCTAGAGGAGCAACCCCATCCTGGGTGTCCTCATCAAAAACCACATCCTCCACCACCACTTCGGGCTCATCAGAAACTACTCCCTCCACCCTCACGGGCTCAGTAGCCTGCTCAACAATGTGCTCATTAGTAGGCTAGCCCAAATCCATATCCAGCTTCTTCATCGACCCATCGGGTCTGACCTTGTACATATTTTTCCCTCTACGGCCCAGTCTTCACCAGGGCCTCTCCCGCCATCTTGGGCTTGTTCATCGAGCCTTTTGGGAGGGCTTATGCTTTTTTGCATAGGGAAATGGCTAGCAGTCCATCTTGGTGCAACAAGCTCAACTCTGCCGTAAATAACAGAAATAGCGATGACTTTTCCATCACCCGGACCACCGCTGACCTTTGTCTCTTCAATTATGTAGCAACCTTCATCTTTGTCGCACATTTAGTTCAAACCATAGGACTAAAGGCAGCAGTAACCTCCACAATTTATGTCGAAGACGACGGAGGAGGAGGAGTTGGCACCACAGTAGTCACCAGCCTAAAACGGGCCGCAAACTCGGTCCCCGTGAAGCTCGAAATTGAGAAGCCAAGCTGTGGTATTGCCAGCGTCATTCCAGATGAAGAAGAGGCTCCAGAGGAGCCCATCGCTGCATGTAGCCCAAAACCTAGCCCAAAAGGTTTATGGTTTCTGAATGGTTGCACCACAGTCAAGCTCCACGATGATCCCGATGGCAAACCAACCACCCTTGCCTCTGAGACGTTCCGCGACCCTGCACACTGTCCATTATGCTCCATTAGCCCACAAACTCTACAGTACCCCGACGTACGCTCATAGCGAAAGGTGGGCATGGCCGGAACCTTAACAGACTCAAACTCAAACCTTATCGGCGGGAAGGCCTCCCAAATGGGTTAAACAGCCGGTGGAAAACCCTAATCCAAGCCATGGCTCCTCTCTTGATCTCATTCGCATTGATTTCCTCCAAATCTCCCAAGGATTCCCCGACCTAAGTCACTACCCCTTTAGTCATCAAAGCCGGCGGCAACCCAGGGACTCCCACAATCACCGGAAATCTAAGAATAGGGATAGAGGCTGGATTTATAAGCCCATCTTATTTGGTCGTGACAAACAAGGCACGGTTGTAAAATCATGGCCCGTTCGAAATCACATAGTCACGTTCCTCTTCACGTGAGAACTTCAAAATATATAGATCACCTTGAGCCCTCATATGCAAACGGTTCTTATACCCCCCCCCCCCAACAGAGGTAAGGGCTCAGATCAACACATTGTGAAACAACAGCTTCTTCATACCTACTAGACGACCTACAATAAATGGTTGTCTTGAAAATCGCAGCATCTCCGACTGCCCCGGCAAAAACAATATTTCCCTTCTCTTTGATGGCGAGAGTTGCAGAAATCAAGAGGAGATGTTGTCTGACATGGTGACTGAAGAGGTGCTAAGTAAAACTAATGCAAACCCTAGAGAGAGAGAGAGAGAGAGAGAGAGAGAGAGAGAGAGAGAGAGAGAGAGAGAGAGAGAGAGAGAGAGAGAGAGAGAGAGAGAGAGAGAGAGAGTAGCGGTATTTGCTTCAACTTTACATAAATCATTTTTAGAGAAATTGTTAGAGAATCTCTTATATCAATGTATAAGAGTGTTGATTTTCAAAGTTGTCGAGTCGTTCAATAATCAAGTCAAGAAGTACTATTAGAGTCTCTTTTAAGTTCGAGATTATTAATGTGATGAAATAAAATAGAGTTAAAAAGGGGCAAATTAGAAAATAAAATAGTATAGTTTTCCATCGTAAATTAGAAACATGTCACCACTTACTTCTCCATTATAAAAAGGTTATCTCATTTAACTGGAAATTAGAAAATAGTCAACAAGGTTTAAACAAAATTATAAACATAGTCACTTTTTAAATATTTTTCAAACTGTTTGTCATTTGTTACTCTTTTTCTTCTTCTTTTTCTTCTTCTAATTCGATCATAACTTTGACTTCCAGGGATGGATTTGAGCGTGGTTGGTACCATTGGAAATATCTCTCTCCCCTCTTTTATTTGATACCATACCCACTCTAAACCGACTATTGTACAAGGCGCAACAACCCTTGTAAGGGGCTACCGTCATCCATAGTGGTGCTCCAAACTATTCCGGTGAAACCAGAACTCAAGGCTCCCTAATTTTAGTTATTCTCTTCATTCTAAGCATACTCATACCAATATCTTTTGAGTTTCAACATAATTTCACTTATTTAGACATTTCTCTCGACATATCACACTATCTATCACTCAAACTATCACGTTACATGTCATATTATCTTTTACACAACCAGCTACAACTGATGTCACACTACCTATCACTTTCTTGGGCATGTTGAATGAAATATAGTCAATTGTTAGTTCTTCAATTGTACATAAAGTGCAGCGAATGAAGTGGCACAAAACAATATTTAGCATTTAGGGTTTAGCGTCACACTAACTGTTACATTGTTTTATGTGACTATGTTGTAACAAGAAGAAGAAGAAGAATGACTAGAAATAACAAACTTTTGTCTACTGTTATGTGATCTTGAACTTCCTAAATCAACTCATACGATCCAAATATTAACATTAATGTTGTCATACAGAACACTACCAGTAAATCACCAGTCACACTACCAATCACACCACAAGTCACATTACTAGTTGTACAAAGCCTCTATGTACGTTTTGAAGCACTTCTCTTTGATGCACACTACAATTCAATATGTTGAACCATCACCCTCCCCTTTCTCTCTAAAAGTTTGATTTCTCCAAGAATAGAAGGAGAAGCTGAGGCAGCCATCTCTTATCTCCACCGAGCTATTATTCATCCATCCTTTTGAAGATCTCTTTAAAAGTGTAACCATGAACACCTTTGGTTTTTTTCTATATGTTTTGCAATTTGACTATTTTGATTCTTATCAATGATATTTGGATTTTTCGTTTTCTATTTAGACTGAAAGCATGTTAGATGATTAATTTCAAAATACCATAAAGCATGTTAAAATATTAGGATTTATAGTTTGTGATTTCACCATGTTCTTGCATGATTGTCGAATATGTGCTTAATCTATTTGTGATATTGAGTTGTTAGTTACGAGTGCACGCTTACCACTACTTGTGAGCAATACACCTAGATGCTTGATGACATGATCATTGGGTTAAGTAATAAGTAGTAAAGTTGATTCAATGATAAGTTAGTTAAGATATGTATTGGCATGAACTTGAGGATACTCCTTATCAGCTTTGATCAACACTTTCATGTTCTTAATGCTTTAATATGTATTAGGTTAGTGATTAGCTAACACTAGGTTTTACATGTTAAAAAGTTTTCAATCTGGAAGATGATCAATCAATTGTGAGAATGAAGTTAGGAAAGTAAAACATTAAAAGTCTCTAAGCACTAGAAGTAGTGTAATAACTCGATTTTTCGGGATCAAATTGTATGAATTCTTAGAAATTAATAAACTCAAAAAATTTAATAAATCGCATTTTTCGCTTCACAACGTCAATTCGAAAACAAAACCGTCTTCGGAAATCTAAATTTGAAAAACGTTACGTTTCCGCGACGCGGGAGTTGACTTTTACTCCGTTGCTCATTTTCAAAAACTTCCTTCACGAAAGTTGTAGAGCTCGTCGATACGATTTCATGGACACATCACGCGTTCTAATCGGACATCGTATGTGAAAGTTATCATCGACGAAAGTTGGTTTCTGATTTTGGAAATTATATAAAAGGAGATGTTTGGAAAACTCTTGTTTCCAAAACAGGAAACCTCACCCCGCATCCTCTCTCTCTCTCTCTCTCTCTCTCTCTCCCTGACCCTCTCACCTCTCGCCGGCGATCTCCCTCCACCGGCCTCCGTGCTCGACACTGCCAGTGTCATTAGGATCGCACGGCCACGACGCATCGACCAGTGGTGACGGCGACGCACCCCAGGCAGAGATTCAGCAAGAGCTCGGAGCCACGATAGTGAGCTCTTCCTCTTCCTCCTCGATGTGATTCGACCTATGGTGAGCCTCGAATCGAGCAGCAACGCCGTCGACCTCCTCCCCTCGAATCCGAGACATTGCGGCGGCGATTGCGGCGGTCTCCGGCCGGTTCTGGGCAAGCTAAAGGTACGGTTGTGATCTCCTCCTCCTACTCTTCGATTTTCATGTTGATTGTGAGTTGATTTGGTTGGGTTTGGCCGGAGGTGTTGGAGGGGCGCGTGTCGCCGTCTGTGGCGGCGCGTGATGGCGTGTGGAATGGTGCAGGGGCGGCAAGAGGCCGTGGAAGGGATGAGGAGAAGAAATGGGTGAGATTTGGGCGGCGGTGGGTGAGCTATGCACTGGTTTTGGAAGTGCCGCGTGAGCGCCATGCGCGGCTGCCGGAGGTGGCGCGTGAACAGTATTTTTCAAACAGTAATTTTTTGTAAAAAGTGATTTCTATATGGTAAATGTAAAAAGTAAATTACGTATAGTAAATGTAAAAGTAATTTACGTACAGTAAATGTAAAAATAATTTACGTACAGTAATTGTAAAAGTAAATTCTGAAAGGTAAATCAGTGATTGGTATTTACTGGAAAAATAATACGTAAACAGTATGTACATGAACAGTGACACGTAAACAGTAATTACATAAACACCGTAAATTGCTTATCAGTAACAGTACAATTGATTCAACATTTGAGGTTTTACGTAATGTTTCTAATCACTTCTTATCCAATCTAGGTAATCGACTAAACAAGTGAAGGATTTGCTTTCGGATAGTGAAAATTATGCTCAGGAAGATAAGGCGAGTAAATCTCACTATGACAAGTCTACCATTGGCGGTGATTCATAATTACGTTTTATTTTAAAAGATTGAAATATGATATATATATATATATATATATATATGAAATAGTGGGTTGTGTATGTGTATAAATAGTAAAATCGATACATATATATATTGGTTGCTATATTATATACTATCACATTCCTATTCAAATGAGTTTATTTATAACCATGATATTTGTTTTATTTAAGCATGAATCGCTTGTCTTTTTTTGCAATAACATGTGAGAAATGTATTGTACGTGGTTTTAACTTGAGTTATGTTAAAACATTTTTTCTATCTTTGGACCTGTTTTCGGACGTGTTGGCATGTCGGAACCTAGCCTTGGCCGGACGACATTTACAATTCAGTTAGAGCTCTGGTCTGTCTACCAGTGTACTGCATGAGGGGTAACAGATGGGTTACCAGCTTATGAGTACCCATATTTTTGAGAGATTGGGAACATATCGGTTGCCCAATGCCCGACGGTGTACTGCATGAGGGGTAACGGATGAGTACCTAGGTCTCATGAGTATCCGTACTATAAATGTAATTGGGTAAACAGATGGGTTGCCCGATTTCTCATGAGCACTTATATTTTCAAATATTATTGGACAACCAGATAGGCCGTCCTGTGACTCATGAGTACATTTATAAGTGAATGTTTTCAGTATTTACTCTTGTATTACTATGCATGTTATATTGTTGTTTTACTCATACGAGCTGCAAAGCTTACCGGGTTTGTGTTTGCAATCCCGGTGCACCTATTCGATGGTGTAGGGGATAGTTCTGTAGGTGTGGATTAGCATAATTGATGGAATACTCTGAAGACTTTAAAGTTTCTTTATTTTATTTTGTGGTGAGGATTGAGAGGATTTTACATTTCCATTTGATATAATGCTTGAATTATAAATTGGCTTTGTAATAATCAATTCGACTGAGACGTTTTATGAACTTAGTAATGATACGCTGTGACAATAAGATGATTTCGATTTATTGAGATTGTTTTAGAGTTTTTTTTCATGGCTTCGATTTTAAGTTTAACACTTGAAATTCGGGGTCGTGACAAGTAGTGACATGAGTGACACATAAGCTACTTTGCATAAGTTTACGAGATGACTTCTGTTTCAAGATGTAGGGATTATCTTATTCTTGAGGTAGCCTCTATGTGAGATAAAAGGGCAGCAGTAATTTCTATGTGAGATAGGTTTCTATGTTCTCGATTAGGAATTGTGAGATGAAATATGTTCTTGGTCGGTTGTTTGTATGACATGACTGAATCGTAGATATCCTGGGTGTTATGTGTTAATGTGTAGTTAATTATACTCTACATCTTCCATTCATCTATCCTTACATTGTTGCGTTGTTTGTGTGAGTCCTTGATTGTCAATTCTATTTGTAAATACATCACCGAGTCCGAATGCCAGAAAATACATCATTGAGTTCGAAGACCAAAAACATATTTTAACATAACTCGAATGTTAAAACCACACGTACAATATATCAATCCAACCTATGACGCTTTTTGATTCATAACTTTCCCGTACGAACTCCGATTTAGGCGTGTCGCATGTCCACGAATTCGTATCGACGAGCTCTACGACTTTCGTGAAGGAAGTTTTCCCGAAAAACTTACACATCAAAAAGTCAACTTTTAGAGTCGTCACACGTAGTACGACTCTCATTCTGAGTAAAATCTAAAACTATTATCGCAACGAATCATAAAAGATTCGGGTCGTATCAAGATAAGGAAGAATGACTTGCACCACTTAACAATACTTAGCAAGGTAGCCACAAATAAAATGGGTACCTTCCACTCCCGTGCTCCCCTGACCAATGCCTAACACTCTTGCTTACCCTGCAGGTAACTGCCTCTGCTAGTGTCCTTATTGTCCCTGTCGTCGTGGGCACTCCCTAGCAAGGTATCCTGCCTTACCACACCTGAAGCATCCCTACCTCCTAGTTTTTGTGCAAGCCGAAGAATAGTGTCCCCAATCACCACAAGCATAACATCTCACTGGTGCCACCTGTTGAATATGCGTAGCACTTATAGGTGCGGCTACCACCCTAGCTAGAGTATGGTGATGGGTCCTCTACATCAATGATGTTCTTGTACTCAAGTCTAAGTCCATGTAGAAACTTGTGATCTAATAAGGTTGCATCCGTTGGTCTAACAAACCGATACAACCGATCAAACTTCTCCTCATACTCCTGAACTGTCATATTCCCCTGCTTAAGTTCGAGGAACTAAAGCTCAAGCTCCTCCTTCACTGTAGCTGAAAAGTACTTATCCCCGAAGAGATCTAAAAACTCCCATAGGTAAGAGTTGACACATCCCTTGTCCTTTTCGTACTCTTCCACCAATCAAGAGCGTCATCTTTCAAAAAGAAGGTGACTATCATCCTCTTCTCCACCTCGGAACACACTACCAGATCCAGGTAGGTCTCCATGTTCTCAATCCAATGGTCAGCTACCATATGATAGAGACCTCCGTGAAAGGTTGGTGCTGCCAACCTCGAAATGTCCCTGATCAGCCTGAGAACTCATCCCTCATCATGGACGATGATCTCTGGACCAGGCTACTCAATATGAGGTTCCTACTCCTCATGGGTTTGTTGAAGGTTCTTTGGGTCATTTAAGTTACTAAATGATTTTCATTGTCACTTAGGTACTTGTAGTGCATTGAAGAGAGTGAGTGAACTCACTTAGAGTTACGAATTGCTAAGCGGAGTAAGGTGAGTAAACCTGACGTTTAACCTAGTTACCAATGGCGGTAACTATACATATTTACCAATGGCGGTAACTATACATATTTACGTTTATTTTTGGTATATTTAGGTTGTTGTGTGATTGTTATATTAGTATATATATATATATATGTACTTCTAAATGGTAATGAGAATGTGCATATATTATCGTTGAATATATATCGTTACATTTTATTTATGAAAGATATTGAGTATAATTTGTTGGATTATATTGTGTGGAGGATGGGACTGAGATGAAATAAAATGTATCTCTCGGTAAAATGGAGGTTTGTGGATGAAATAATTGTATAGTTAAAGTGTTGTTTGCTTGATTTGGCCGGATTGGAAGAAAATGTACCTTCCGACATATATTATTGATATTGTAATTGTTTGTGTATTGTTTGGTTGGAAGAAAATAAAATATGCCTTCCGGCGATATTGTGTGTTTGTGAGATTTTGCCCAAGTGACATGTGGTGTGGGTCAAGTCGTTTTGTCTTGTGGCAGCTAAAAGGAAATTGTTTAGTGATTGTGGAGGAATCGACAGGGAGGATAGGAAAACGCACCTCCCAGTAAAGTGGGTTTATATGTGGATGTGATCGATTTGGTGGTGTTATCTTGTTTGGGTTAGCATAGTCCTAGGATCATTAACTATTTAAAAATCATCTTTTAATTATGTTTTGTTTTTAAAATATATGGACTTTATCGACTACGGCTCATGGGTAAGTAAAATGAGATTTTATTAAAATGGTTCAAAACGGTTGATGGTTAGGGAGGCTATGTTAATTGTTGAGTAGCTTACAGTTGATGTGTGTGCGATGTCAGCTTCTTATTTCTTACCTGTATTTTTAAAAGATTTCCTGAACTACACTTTTATGCAGAAATCACTATTCATTCTTCTGTGTTTGTTTTCTATATGGTGAATTCCTAAACTACGTTATTATGCAAGAATCATTACCTTTCTCCTATGTTTTCTTTTGTAAGTGTAATCTCCTGAATTAAATTTTATGCATGGATTATACCTATTGTATATTCATATTTATTTGTTTCGTGAATTCTTGATCTATGCTTTCATGCAGGATTCACTATTTGTTTTTTTTTTCTTGCCTGCGTGGGTGTGGTTGTGTTGTGTGGGTTGGTTAGAGTATTACAATATATCATAGGTTGGATTGATATATTGTATGTGTGGTTTTAACATTCGAGTTATGTTAAAATGTGTTTCTGGTCTTCGGACTCAGTGATGTGTTTTCTGGCCTTCGGACTCGGTGAGGTGTTTTCTGGTTTTCGGACTCGATGATGTGTTTATGGTATTCGGACTTGGTTCTTTTTATAGGTGCGATGTGGGTGTCACAGTAACCCAAAAATGGTGTGCGTGAGTTGGTGTTATTGTGAGATATATGATAAAGTTGTCTTGAGAAATATGATGATGTTGGTGTGAGATATATTGTTGATGTTATTGTTTATTTGTGGAGTATTTATGTTTAGTTTACTCATATCAGCTGTGAAGCTAACCGAGTTTGTGTCTGCAATCCCGGTGCATCAATTAATGGTGCAAGAGGTAGTGCTGCAGGCAATGGTCTAAAATATCGCTTATCGGTATCGTATCGGTCGATGGGTAAAACGATATATCGGGTATATATCGATATATATCGGTTTTATCGGATTTGCTTATTTTCAATAAAATTTATAAAATTATACTTCAATATGTACCAAATAAACTAAAAAATGTACTAAGTAAACTAAAGAAAATAAATACTTGATTTTATGACAATTAAAGTACACGAACGACACCTAATAATAAAAAATAGGTATTTAAAAAATATATAAATTAAAAATATATATGAAAAAATGAAAAACAAATATAAGTTTTTCAAAAAAAAAAAGGAAATAAATAGTAAAAAAATTAAACAAAAATTGAAAAATAAAATAAAAATAAAAAATTGACCGATATTTGACTGATATTTGACCGATATTTGACCGATATTTGACTGTTGACCGATATAGTCAACCGATATGGCGATATCGTATCGTTTTCTAAATATCGCCGGTATATCGGCCAATATATCTGATATTTAGAATACTGGCTGCAGGTAATACATAGCTGTCGTCGAAGGATTGAGCAGTTGTGCAGTAATTAGTTGTCTTGTAGCTGTTTATCTTTAATGTTTTGGTAAGAGTTGAGAGCAACTATAAACTGTACATTAACTTGTTGTAACTGTGAGTTGTAATTCCTTTGTAAATTGAGTTGAATGTTTAAACGCAGGATTGATATGCATCTGTAAAGTAATTTCAATTGTATTGAAGTTATTTTAGAGTGTTAGCATTCTAAATTTTGAAATTTTATTGTTCAGAATTTAAGGATGATACAATGTGCCTATTAGACCGTTATCACACCCTTGCAGCATCGGGTCGTTGATCGTCATGCAACTAGATATGTGTTGATCGATTCGATTACTCGAGATCAATATTAACCTTGTAAACATCGTTAGTAGTATAAAGCAAGAGGGTATCGTTCACAAACCGGGGATCCAACTAGGGTAAAGAATCACAAACATTTAACAATCAAATTCATAAGAGATATAAAGATTTGATATAGAATCGTATGAAGAACATAAAAATAAATCCTAAACTAATATATACATGTGATCAACCAACCAACACATAAACATCACCAAACAAATCGTCACAAGTAGCTTCAAAATCATAATCTCATCCTATGCAAACACCGAGCCTTAGCGGAGAAGTATTGAGTGATCAAACAACCTAATGTCGAACTAGGTTACTTAGCGCATCCCTAACTCGAAACATGACATGGTAATCCTATCTTAGCGCTTAGAAATTATAAGGTAACATGTCATTCTCAATCTTACCACTTTATTGATTCATCTCTTATCTAATTACTTAGCGCATCTTAGATAACAAACGGATCATGGTTAATTCCTAGTGATTACTAACAAGTCAAGCATGTCACTTACTTTAACAAGTTAACAAAAACAGTTAAGAATCCTATATGCAAAACTAACTTAGCGCCTTGAATCACATATAGTTAACGCACAAGAAAGAGAATCATTAAATCATTGAATTTTAAACTCACGACATCTACATAGAAATCATAAAAAACAAAATCAGAACTACTTTATAACATCTTGTAAAATCGTAAACTACATAAGAGTATTCCACAAATTCGGAACTAGCCAAAAACATAAACACAACATCACACAAAGAATCCAAACCGAAAACATAGTTGAAGAAGTAACGAGTTACACTTTGTAAATCTCCTTAGCGGTATCAAAACAAGGCAGCATGGCTTCAACTTGAATGGCAATCCTAGGCGTAGCGCTTTGGATCGAATGAAATGAAAGGAAGATGGTGTTTTCGGCTTGAATGGCTTTGAGGATGATGAGTAGTGTTTAAGGCAAAGCTTTGGCTAGTCTTGTGAGCAAGGTTGATGATTTATTTTATGTGAAAATGAGGTTCTATATATAGAGAAAGAAACCCAAGGGAGGCTGTCCACAAAGTTGAAACCAAAAGGTTTCCTAGATTTTCTCAATTCGGAAAATCTGACCTTTGTGCCTTGTTGTGGCCATAACTTTCTCTAGAAAATAGAAACAAAGAAATATGAAATGAATCATACTCGAACAAGGAATCATATCTCAACAAGGATTCTTGACACTTAGCACGATTTCATCATCAATTCACTCATCATCGATATAAGCTCTACCTAGACACTTATTCATACAAAAGAAACTAAAATATACTAAATAAGAGGTAACAAAGAGTAAGAATATGGCATAAACATATTAAGAACGTCACACTTTGTGCTCCTATCATGTGTCTGCCATGAAAGCTGAACCACGAGAATAAGAGAAATGAAGGCGAGAAGATTGAAGACGATGGCGCGGTGCTTGGAGGCCGCTAGCAGCCAACACTGGTGAGTAAGGATGGAGGCGTGGTCATTGAGATGATGAGGAAGATGAAGTAGAAATTGAGATCCATGATGGAAGTTGTTCTGTGGAACCAGAAGAAAAAAGATTTGGCAATGACATCGTGTAATTTTCAACAACGCTTTAAGGCGTTTGACAATCTGATTTTAAAAAAAAAATTTGAAATTTTATTCGACTTTTTTCTTATTTTAAATATCAATAATGACTTTTTTTTTATAAGAGGTCAAAAAAACAATCTTTGTAAAGTTCCTATAAATAAAGGTCGGTAAATAAAAAAAACAATTAAGGTGTGTTCGTCAACTAGTGCTCTAGCATTCTCATTGGTAGAAAGGTAGAATCAGAGTTGTGAGCAAAATCCCCGCAGAGAAACAGTGAGCAAACCAGAAGCCACAAGAAGCTCCGTCTCTCCGGCTCTCTCTCTCTCTCTCTCTCTCTGTCGCCGTTTGTCGAAAACCAAATGGCGGAATCTAAAGAGTCCACGTCGTCCAGTAGTCCACTCACTCAACCTCAATCCATTTGGAATGATAATCGATGCACACAATGACCCACTTGAATTGGCATTTTCCGACGGGAAGTGGGCCAATTAGATCCATTCCTTAAAGACAGTTGATCCACGGGCTGACTATGTAAGATAGCGTTTCTGAGGGCTGGCGTGGTATGGGTCCATGAATTTGACATTTGTGGCAAGATCTGGCGAGCTCCTGTGCATCGGAGGCTAGTGTGGGCCAATAATATCCTGTGCGGAGTGTCTTTGCAGCCAATGCGCGGCTGCCGTAATGGTTGCCACAATCACCGCTGTGGATTTCGTTCAAGATCTGCTTGCCTTCTTTGGTTGTGACGCATCTAAGGTCGGCGTTTAGCAGACCTTGGCGATAGAGCGTGTTGTTCCGCAGGTAGTATATTACCGCTCGCCTCCTTAGTTGCTTTGCCATAGTCTCATCTTCGGGTAGCCTGCCGTTACGCTTGAATGTTATTATCTCATCCATCCATGAGGCTTGATCGCGCTCTACCTGGCATATCTGTTGCAAGGTCTGGTAAATGGAAGGATGGTGGAGAATTTCGACCCTGGTATCCTTGTGGCATTGGTGTGGTTGCTCCGTGGCGAGTCTTGCTAAGGAGTCCGCTCTTGCGTTATTGGCCCTTGGTATTTGATTGATGTGGTAGAATTCAAATCGCTTTAACAGCGGTGTGGCGTACGCCAAGTAGGCTGCTAATTGCTCATCTTTGGCAGTGAAGGACCCGGTAATTTGATTGACCACGAGCTGGGAGTCGCTAAACACATTGATGCTGGTGGCACCCGTGCTGAGGGCCAATTGTAGTCCTGCAATCAGTGCTTCGTAGTCCGCTACATTGTTGGAGGCAGCGAAGTTGAATTTTAGAGCATACTCGAGTTCGAGTTCCCCCGGTCTGCTCAAGATGATCCCTGCTCCGCTAGATTTGGCGCAGCTGGAGCCATCTACATGTAAGTTCCATGGCGAAATCTTGATGGGGTTAATGACATCATTTGGTACCACTTCCGTCGTATCTCGGGGAATCATTTCTGCAATGAAATCAGCTACGGCTTGTCCTTTTATGGCGGGCCGTGGCTTGTATTCGATGTCGAATTCTGTCAGCTCGATAGCCCACTTGCTGAGTCGCCCAGAGTGTTCTGGATTCTGTAGTACTTGTTTGAGAGGCTGGTTTGTAAGTACATGGATGCTATGAGCTTGGAAGTAGTGACGCAGTCGTCTGGCTGCTATGATGAGCGCAAGGGCTAATTGTTCCAGTGTTTGGTATCTTGTCTCTGGGCCATTCATGGCCCTTCCTGCGTAGAAAACTAGCAGTTCTTTAGTTCCATCACGGCGAACTAAGGCACTGCTGACCGCGGTTGCGGATACTGCGAGGTAAAGGTACAGCGGTTCGCCCGGCTGTGGGGTCGACAGTAATGGTACTGCGGCGAGGTAGTCTTTTAATCCCTGAAAGGCCTCTTGGCAGTCCGGTGTCCATTTGATCAATTTGCTCTTAGAACGCCTTAACAGTTTGAAGAATGGCTCACACTTGTCAGTCAGTCTTGATATGAATCGAGATAGTGCCACGACTCTGCCTTGGAGGGCTTCTACGTCTTTATTGAGTACTGGCTGCGCCATATCCAGGATGGCTTGTATCTTTTCGGGATTTGCCTCTATGCCGCGTTGACTGACGATGTAGCCCAGGAACTTACTTGTTGTTACGCCGAAAAAACATTTCTCCGGGTTCAATCGCATCTTGTATTTTTTGAGCACATTGAAGATGGTTTGGAGGTTGGTTACGTGGTCTTCAGCCTTTATGCTTTTGGCCAGCATGTCATCGACGTACACCTCAATTTCCTGACCGATTTGTTGGTCAAACATTTGTGTGACGCAATGCACATACGTAGCGCCCGCATTTTTTAATCCGAAGGGCATGATGTTATAACAGTACAGGCCTCTATCAGTGACGAAGGTCGTAGCTTCCTGATCCGTCGGGTTCATGCGTATCTGATTGTATCCGGAGTAGGCGTCCATCATGCTTAGCAACTCATGACCTGCCGTTGCGTCGATTAGCTGGTCAATTCTCGGTAGGGGGAAACTGTCTTTTGGGCATGCTTTGTTTACGTTCTTGTAATCCACACACATTCGCCATTTACCATTAGCTTTACGGACCATAACGCAGTTTGAGATCCATTTAGGGTACTGCACTTCCCGAATGAACTTCATGCCTTTCAATTTGTCAACTTCTTGGCGTATTGCCGTGCACTTTTTGTCGTCGAAGCTTCAGCGCTTTTGTTTAATTGGGTGTGCGGAAGGTTTGATGTGCAATTCATGCATGATGATGTCGGGCGAGATGTCGGGCATGTCCTCATAGGACCATGCAAAGACTTCCATGTCGTCGCCCAAGAAACTTGTTAAATCTCTCTCAACAGTGGGACTGAGAGTTGCGCCGACTTTGATCTTGTGCTCCAAGATTCAGGGTTTGCCGGTGTTTTGGCCTCATATGGCGTAGCCTTCTGCTTGCTCTTGTCCTTTGACGTTTCGCCATCTCGTGCGTCGACGACCTTGTCGGTGAAGTTTACTGTGGCATGTACTGCCAAGATTTCGTGTCGGTTGCGCGTTTGTCGAATCACGCGTGTTTGACAATATTTTGCTACGGATTGTGAACCCCGGACCTGTCATGTTCCATGCGGAGTTGGGAATTTTATGAGCATCATGTGTCCGGCGATAAAAGTTCGCATCCGGTTAAGTGTAGGTCAGCCGATGATCCCGTTGTAGGAGCTGTAGCCATCGACTATGATGAACTCGGCTTCAACGCAAACTGTGCATGGTGCGGTCCCAATGCGTACTGTCATATAATCTGAGCCTAGGGGTTGGGTTATGTCGCCAGAGAAGCTGATTAGCGGTTCGTGGTCTTGTACCAACTTCTTGCCACTACGCTCCATCTTTTCGTACCACCCCTTGAATAAGACGTTGACTGCGGATCCCGTGTCGATCATCATCTTCCCTACATCCCATTGTCCGCCCAAGACTGCGTCTATGAGGAAAGCATCGTCATTGGGTATGGAGATGCCAATTTCCTCTTCCTCAGTGAAGGTGATCGGCTTCCACCCTTCTTTCTGTCGCTTAGCGTTTCCTCCTGTGATGGCGTACACCTACCTTGGGTGATTGCTACGGTCAAAGCGCTTTTTTGCTCGGTTAGACATGTTTGTCTTCAGGGCTCCTCCCTCTATGACGTTGATGCGGCGCATGTTCTCAACTACGGCGACTACGTTCTACTGTACCCTTTGCTGCGCCGGGTGAACCCCCGTATCGCCATTGGCTCTTAGTATGCGGAGGGTGCGGCAATCATTCGTGTTATGACTTCCATTTTCATGAAATCTACACCACTTGCCAGTTTCTGCTTCGGTTTGGGGGCGTAGTGGTCTTGCTGGTTTCCTCAGCGTACCCTGATGCTTGTGGAAAAAGTCTTCCAGGGTCTCTTCCCTAGGCGGTGTGTGGTCCCTATGGCGTCCCATCGCGTTAACTTGGCGAGGGTCTCTGTTGTCGCGACGTTCATGGCCAAGTCTCCTGTTCTTATCCCGGCCCCTGTGCCGATCGTTGTTGCGCGCGTCACGGTGATTTGCCTGATGCCACTCTTTTCCTGCCTTTGTTATGGTCTTCTATGTTAGGGAAGAGCTCACGCTGGAGGGGGATTGTGTGTACAGATGTCTGCGGCGCAGTAGTTTTGTCTGATGGTACTGGGGTTCGCTTTTCCCCGTATGTAACATATTCTGCCTGAGCGTATCGTACTGCTTCAGTCATGATATCATCATATGTAGCGCCGCACATTCGAGTGTCCACATTGATATGGAACAAGAAGTTCTCTGACCGTAGTCCTTCCTTAAAAGCGGTCAAGGCGAGCGTTTTGTTCAGGTTCCGACATTTGGATGCTGCTGTTTGCCATCGCATGACGAAGGCCCCAATGTTTCCCTGCTCTCTTGTTTTACTTGAAATAGGCCATCAGTTGTGTGGGCGGCTCCGGCCATGAGGATAAACCGATTAAGAAATGCTGTGGTGAACTGCGCGAAAGAATCCATAGAGTTCGCCGGTTGTTCGAAGAACCAATTCATGACATCCCCATCTAGTGTTTCGTTGAACAGGTGGCATAAGGTGGCGTCGTCGAATTCTCTACTGGCAGTGACTTTCTTGAAGTTATTAATGTACCGAAATGGATCGCCTTCGCCTGTGTACGGCGTTTTTTTTGGGCTCTTGGATTGAGAAGGGCGCACGGTGTTCATTATTCGCGTAGTGAATGCCCCCGGCCTGGCTGCGAACACTGGTTGGCACCGTGGATTGGCATCATGTTGTTCTATTGCGGTTAGTCGCTGCAGGATTAGAACTAACGTGGCAGACTCGCTGTTGTGAGCAGTTGTGTGGGGTCTGGAGCGGGAGGTGACGCTCGTGCTCCCTTAAATATCAATAATGACTTTTTTTTATAAGAGGTCAAAAAAAAACAATCTTTGTAAAGTTCCTATAAATAAAGGTCGGTAAATAAAAAAAAAACAATTAAGGTGTGTTCGTCAACTAGTGCTCTAGCATTCTCATTGGTAGAAAGGTAGAATCAGAGTTGTGAGCAAAATCCCCGCAGAGAAACAGTGAGCAAACCAGAAGCCACAAGAAGCTCCGTCTCTCCGGCTCTCTCTCTCTCTCTCTGTCGCCGTTTGTCGAAAACCAAATGGCGGAATCTAAAGAGTCCACGTCGTCCAGTAGTCCACTCACTCAACCCGATCCTGAAGATAGACTTCCTCCCGCCTCCCCCAACTCCTCCACTCGCAAGGTCTCCAGCTCTTCCCAATTTGGAAACTCAAATCATATTTTGATGTATTTACTGTGAAATTGAACTTCCATAAGATATATATAGAGCATGTGTTTGCATCTTGGATTATTGATCCTGATTGTTATGTTTTATTTCAATGCTTTGTGAAGTATTTAGGTCAAGCTGAGTGTAGTTTTGGAAAGTATTAGCAACAGATTAGTGTGGGGCACTAGGGTTTATGAGATTGTTGCTTTCCTCTTATGGACATAGAGGAGATGTGAGCTATTCGTCATGTCAATGTCTTAAGGAGGTAGAAGAGTGAAGAATTCTAGGAGATATGGTTTCCCAATTGTAATGGATGCGTGTTCCCAGTCATATAGACCCACCCTATAAGTATTGATATTGGAAGGAATTTAAAGATAATTTTTGAGTCCTAGAGGCTAGTTATTCCTATCAAGAAGGTGTCTCTAAGGTTTAGAAAGGGAAGACCACTAAGAGCTATGAATTTACTCCATTTGCTACTCATTCTGTTTGAAGATCTGTTTATTCATTTTAAACCAAATACATCATAAAAGAGCCAAACCAGTCACATCTCCCAAAGCTGCCTGACAAAGGCCGTAATAGTGTTTAGGGATGCTGCCTCGATGCTCCAAGCAAATCCAGCAACCTGCACCATGGATGGTCTTCAAAGTAGATTGTAGGGATACTGTTTACCCATCGTCTTTACACAGAATAAACCAGTCAGTGTACTGAAATTATTTGTGTGAAATGGTTTCAATATCTTTTATGGATGACACTTTTATTTTCATTAACTTTTTAATGAATCGATTTAACCTGTCTGATCATTCAAACCTCATCTTGACTGAGTTTGGGTGGTTGGGAAGCTGTATTTATTCTGGACTATTGGTGTAGGCTTATACTGCTCGGAGATAAGATTAGTGGTACTTGGTCAATTTTATTTTTTTTATTTTTTATAAACCACCTCTATAATTATAAGAGTTGAAAATGAATTAACAAAATGTCTTAAAGTTTTGCAAAGTAGTTATCTGAAATCCAAATGATTTTTGAAACTTATGCACTCACTTTCCTCTATGTAGTTCTAATTATCATCTTTGGCAATCCTACTCTCTGTATGACTGTGTGTGTGTGCGCGCGTGTGTTTGTTTGTTTGTTTCTATCTGAAACTCATGAGTTACTCCATTTCTTGAATTGCGTCCAAGTGTAAATCTGTTTTTATTGGTTGTTCTGTTGATTATTTACAGTGCATATATTATACACTGTAGCCAAATAACTTTGTGCATACTGTAATGCATTGGCACTTGGTTCATCAGGCTTGCTATGCAGTACTCCAGAGTTGGGTCTCAAAGAAGTTTATGACTGGATGGTAATCTGCACGGCATGGATATGTTTGTTTTGTTTTTAGTTTTACGATTATTTTTCCAATTTATTTTTGTTAAATACATATTGCTTTCATAGTAAAAGTGTGTTTGAATGACAAATTGCAGTATGGTTCTCTTTCCTGTTGCTGTTACATTCTTCATCACTTGGTGGTTTATTCAGTTCGTGGATGGTTTCTTCAGTCCAGTATATGCCAGGCTTGGTATTAACATATTTGGTAAGATTCCAAAGCACCAAGCTGATTTACTTTGGGACTGAGACTGCTAATTCTTAAAAGAGCTAAGTTCTGCACAATAAATTGCTGAAAATAGATATCTATTTTAGAAGAAATATTACCAGCAGTTAGAATGGTAATAGGTATAATATTATGACCAATTTCGATTATTATAGTACAGTGATGTGATACAGATGTGGGTACTTGGGGTAGTTGCTTCTTACAGCATATGTGTCTAATGTCTTGAATGAGTTTCTGTGGAAGGTCTTGCATTTAATACGGAGGGACATGTAAATGAGGATTAGTTTTGGATAACTTGAAATTTGAGGAAGGCAAGTATGAATCGACAAGCCTCCTGTGTCTTTTGCCACATGGTTTGTGTGATCTAATTGGTACAAAGCCGGACTTGAGATATATGGAAATTAAAATGTCATCAGTAAACTTTAAATGTGGGGTAACCCTTAAATTAACAAGTATTAACAACCTGTTTAGCTTGCCATTAGTCTCTACGACTATCTAAGTTTTTGCTAAATTTTGAAACATATATTGAGATTCCATTAAAAGTTGACAGCTAAAGTTTCTGCGTGGATTAGCATTTGTGAACATTGGTTTTCTATAGAAGAATAGACAACAAAGGGGTTCTTGGGTGTAGTTGTTAGCACTAAGTTTTTTCACTACTGGAAGACTTGCGATTACTTCCACTTGGTTGAGCTAAAGTGGAATCTGTAGATTATTCTTTTATTTAAATATAATTAAGGAACTCACCTGTGCTTTTCACTCATTCCATAGAAAAAAGTAAAACTTGGATAGAATTTCATATTTAATTCAAGTGATTCTAGTCTATGTTTAAATTTGCATGCAATTGGTCCTACTCTCAAGTTTGGAAGCTTTTACTTTGTATGATGACAATTACAAGATAACTTGTTGAGATTATAAGAGCTCCCGGCACCCACCCAGATATTTTAATTTTTTTGTTACAAGAAGGAAACGAACGATACTTAGAGTGATGATGCATGCTTGTACTTGGATAATTCTGAGCAGCTACTTGAGCAATGGTTTAATAAGAAGCTTTTCTCAGGAGAAAACTTGTCCCCTGTTGTATGCTTGTACTTATATTCAATATATGTTTGTTCTTTCTTTAATAAAAATTGAGTTTCTTATTAGTCAGAAACGCAGAAATAATTCTTAAGGCATAAGCTGTTTCTTCAACAAAATGATTCAGAGGTTCTTCGCCGAGACTCTTTCAGTTTATATTTGTTGTTCGACTAGAAGTAGAATTTTCAAGTTATGCCCCTTTCAGGTTGTTTAAGTTTATGAATTCAGAATCTAATGATGTTGTTTTATTCGTTAGAAAAAAGAAAAAGAAACTGTTTACTCATTTTAGTCTGGGTGGACCCAATTTAATTTAACCACTATTCATTACTTCATGTATTCTGTATACAATTATTGTTGTTATACTCATATCAGGAAAATTGTTATGGAAGTGTGTAGAATCTGATTATCATATTACTGGTGGAGAAAATGCTCCAAATATGTTTTCAATGATTGTCATGAACTGTTGACATATATGGTGATTTTCGTTTTCTTTTATATATATGTAAGATGATGTAGATCAGCCTCACCTTTTGTGTCCTGTTGAAACAATGTCTTAGATGTTATTATCCTGGTTTCAGTTCATAGTCCACTGTTCTGCATCTTAGATTAGTTATTCCAAAAATTTGTGATTGATGACTAATTTCTCGAATGGGTTCTCTTGTTGCAGGCCTAGGATTCGTTACATCCCTGATTTTTATGTTCTCAGTCGGTGTATTTGCTTCATCATGGATGGGTGCAACTGTTTTCTCGGTTGGAGAGTGGTTCATAAAACGAATGCCCTTTATGAAGCACATCTACTCGGCCTCCAAACAAATTAGTGCTGCAATTTCTCCAGGTAATTACTGGTATTTCAATCTGTTAAACTGCTATTTCTTACTTGAAGATTACTTTAAGTAGCAGCATTGCTATTTTCGTAAACATTTGGCTAGGCTTGAGTTAATGATCTAACCAATCAATCAGGCTAGACCTAACTTTACTCTTGTTGAATCTGACCAGCCACAGGCAGTCCAGAAATTGTTTGATTCATTTGGTTCATGGGCTCTCCAACCCAATTTTGAATTGATTTTTTGTACGACTTCGCTTAGCACCTAGCCGCCAGGAAGTAATATGTTAGTTCCTTGAGACTCCTCCATGGTTCTACTAATTGTCTCATAACAGTCATAGCGATGTACTCAATATATGTTTTCACGTGCATTACACCGTTGGGCTTTAAATTTGAATGCTTATGTGAGATAAAGTTTTGGTTGCTCAGTTGAAGATATAGAGTAATTTACCATCAACACATAACAGTTAATGCAGTCTTAAATCAGTAAATTAATAAACTAATAAGAACAGAAAATTAACCGGAGAATCATACAAACAATGACCTAGCTAGTTCTGACACAATAATTTATTTTCATAGTCGCTATTAGGCTGCATACTTCCCAAACTAATTGATAAATTCTGATGTGCAAGTTATTCATGGTTTATCGACTTGGTAGAAATTATAGATATCTGGCATCAAAGTTCATTTTGTAATTGTTCTCTTGTTTCCATTTTGATAACTGTAAAAAAAAATCAATTTTTTTTGTTGGACAGACCAAAATACCAGTGCTTTTAAAGAGGTTGCAATTATCCGTCATCCTAGGATTGGTGAATACGCATTTGGTTTCATCACATCGTCTGTAATCCTTCAGGTACATTTAGAGTAAGCAATTAATACAAAATCTATTATATATGATACTATAGAGCTTGTCAGAGTAACTTTTAATGGTTCAGTATTTTTAATTTTATGTTTTTAGCAGCTTATCTACTTTTCAGGGTTATTTTGCTCTCACTATTGATGGTTGCACACCACAAATAATTGAATCCTGAAAAAAATTGATATAGAATTTCAAATAAATATCATATATGCATTTCCCTCCAAAAGTAACAAGATATACGAATTGCCTTGGTTCTTTTACAATGCAATCTAAGCTTTAGATGCAAAAAAGTCGAATAAGAAGAAAAATATGTTTTACGGTATCAGACGTTGAAATACACTGCCCTCCAATATTAGTAGTTTATGTTATGTATTACATTGTTTTGTGCTCCTTTTATCTTATAACTGGGGGTTTCATTGCAGAGGGATGATGGAGATGAGGAGTTGTGCAGTGTTTATGTCCCAACAAACCATCTGTACATTGGAGATATATTTTTGGTCAATTCCAAAGAGATTATACGACCGAATTTGTCAATTCGAGAAGGCATAGGTTTGTTTTTCTTTTGCAGACTCAGGCCGCATAGGTTATATATATATATATTTGTTTAAATCAATCCCCGAAGTTTGCGTGCAATGGGTTTCTCATTGTGAGTTTACTTATAACTATTAAGAAAATGTCTTTAGATCGCCTTGTATATATAGGAGTGTAGGACAACTCTATGTACATTATAATCCTCGAACCATAGGTTGAGTAACAGTGGTGGAGGCCTATAACTGATGCTTTTTCTGCAAGAAATGGAGTTTAGTTAGGACCTATTAATATAGTTTTCAAATGTTAAATAGGTTGATAATTATTGTAGTACACGTGCAATGTCCCAAAAAGAATTTAAAGAACTACCTTCAGGCTTCAGACAACATGCTATAATTTCTGGATAGCAAAGGAACAAATGCTGTAGTATAGTTTAAGACTGATAGACATAAATGCAGATTTAATTTTTTTCTCCATTGATGTTTCATTGATTTAGCAAGTTATTGTAGGGTATATGCTATGACCGAGAATAAGCAGAATCACTGTTAGAAAACTTCACTTCTCGAGAGTAACAGAATAGGTGAAAAAGTTTATAGGCTCAGACCCATAAACCTAGATGCAGATCTCCACTGTTTTCTCTTTGACATCCTTCATTAATGCAACAAGATATTTCAGTTTGGAATTGACTTTGCACTGGAAGGTAATAAAAAATTTGTGAGCTTGGTTATTGTGATTAATCAAGCTCAGCTCCCTCAAGTTGTCTTGTGATGACAAAAATAAGGCCAAGCTCTAACAAGAAAGTAACAAGATAATTTTTTGGTTTAATTTCTTTGGAGTGATTTTTTTTCCTGTTATTAGTCGTACTGGCGACTGGGAGTTTGTGAAACAGAACTGGATTCCAAATCATTTTCATTCATGTCAATGTTTGCGAAGTCCAAAATTTCCCGTAGGATAGATTTTATCAAGTCAACAGTTATATTTCCGAATTACCTTACTGATTTCCAATCCATCACTGAACTGGTGGGAGTGCTCCCTCATATATAGGCTCATAGAGATTATAACCAGTCAAAGGGGTTGTTGATAATTCAAGTGATATCTGCTAGGTTGTAACAGGTCTTTAAAAAAGATTGGTTATGCCAAGTGTTTCATTGGTGGACCTGTTTTTTAGAAACTAGAAAGTTTGGTCCTGAATCCTGTATAGGATTGAAGTTTAGTTGCTTGTCAGAATGGTTGTATAGCATCATTTGTATGTTAAATGCAAGCCTGTTTTTTTCCTATTCTGGTTTTTGATGAAGAGCTGACTCATTTATTGAGCTTCCTTGCTGTTAAACTCAAGCTCTGTTATGTGTCATTGAAGTGTGTTGATAATGTAGATGCTAACATAGACATAAGTTTGCATAGCTTAAGTATGCTAGAATCAAATTATTTAATTGCTCAGTTGGACGTTTATATATAATTTGCTTGTAACCTCCGATTGAAATAATTTGCTTCCAGTTTTATGATATCAGTTGCACTTTGATATGATCCCAATTAGTTGGAAAATAGTATTGTTCTGAAGCTTGATAATTATCCTCTTTAGCGGTTAATCTATTTTTTATTTGCTAACTTCTAAACTTTTTCTGGTCAGAAGGAAAAAATAACTTTTAGACTTGGAATACTTGCATTTCAATTTTCCGAGTCCGAGTACTTCATTATCTTTGTGGTCAGTAGAACTTGTGGAAGTGTGTATTATTGCACCATTGTTTGACTATTCTCTTTGCTCTTACTGCAGAGATCATAATATCAGTTGGTATGACAATGCCACAGGTGATTTCTCCAATTGAAAGGGTTCCTCTTAAAAGGATGGTATCTCTGTAAAACTATTAACAGGTGCACACCCTACGATGTTTGGATGTCTTGTCATATTGACCACAGATGATGTGTGTCTAGATCAATGCTTATAGAATACAAGTAGAGATGTGAATCAGATGATAAAAACTCAAGTTTTGCTCTTGGAATGTTAGCTTCGGTTTCCTTCTACTGGTTTCTTTCATCAAATGTATTATGTAGGTCACTAGGTCACTTTTCTTTTTCCTGAATTCACTGTTACTTGAATATATGTATTTTCTGCTGATGCTAGATATGTATTAAGTAGTAAAAAGAAGGGAAATGTATATATTTACTCAAGTCTGTATCAAACTTTGGAAATGTACCTTAGGCTTAATATTCAAAACCCAATACTAGTTCTTAATACTGGTTTTAGAAACTACTTGAAGTTAAACTGGTACAGGCTTACAGCAGAGTACACTACGATTATGCACAGTATTACACAAAATATGCATGGTAGCACGTGTATGGGATAAGCAATACATTTCTTAGTCGAATCATTTTATGAATACAATGTTAGGTCTTGAATAATATGACATTCACGCCATATGTTCTAGTGCATTTGGGTTGGTTTCATTTCGACAGCCTTTTATTTTGCGCTACAAGTTAGCATTGTCACGTCCCTATTTTGGGAGTGTCAATCGTGGGCGTCGCTGGTTATAAGAACATCACGCATATGTGGGATTTGCTCCAAGATTAAAAGTGTGGGAGATATATGGTTGCTCCTTCCGAAGGGGTTCAGACATGCCGACCTGGTTAAATTCGGAGAGCTTGTCGCTAGTCGGGGACTTAACGTTGAAGAGGCGAGTTGGCCGCCCTACACACAGGTTGGGGTCTGGAGCCGATCCCGTGATGAGCTCAAGGCAGGGTGAAACCAGTGCATTGCCCCGTTGGATAAGGCTGGTTCTATGGGGATGGAGCTCTGCATGGACCAAGTGTGGCAGCCGAATGGCTAGGTCCGTGATAATTAGCTCGTAAAATAAGTTCAAAGATGATCTTGGTAAAGTGTTCAAGAAAACTGAAACAGCAGTTGAGATCAACTAACAGTGAACGTTCTTGAAAGTGCGGTCCAAAACTCCGAACCCCCAAATATATCTGATTTCCTCCTAATTGTAATGCCAATCTGACACAACCAATTTGAGTCTCAAATCTTAAATTAAGTCCTCTGTTTTTCTCACTGACAAAAGTAGATCTTGAACTCAAAAGGTTATGCTACAGCGAATCTACGCATTTCAGTCCCTTTTGTTACATTCTGGTATCGAGCAAGGATAGATTTGTCCAAGGCAACCCAGTCAAAATTTTAATTAAATCAGCAACTTAAATGAATCTGTATCTGTTTGCTTTAACGTAATCATCAGATTCATATCATGTTGAGAAATCATTACTTAGTCACAAAACATTCAAGCTCACTCTGTCTCAACATGATATGAAACAGATTTCCCCCTTCGCTCAACATATTCAGAATTCTTCACTGAATCACACCCATGACCCATCCTCTTGTTGGTCTCACTCTTTTGCTGCCTACCTAATGTCCATTCTTTTTTGAGTTGAAACAACTAATGTTCATCCTGAAACTATCTTCTGCGCTGCAAAATTTTCGCCAGGATTACGACCAATTGTTCAGTTAACCAAGTAGTTCAATAATGAATTTCATTACTTTCGGACTCTGGAGTAGACTGCAGAATGAGTTAACAATACATTTATACATTGACTATAGATTAATGTAACCAAGTTCAAGGTGCAACAGAATTAAGGTTACTACAGTTGCATCTAGTATTACACATTTACACAACAGACAAACAGTGTTCCTATTGGTTTAAGAAAGATTTCACTTCCTTTTGACACCTACCAAGTTTCCTCTTCGCGCTGTGGGAGGCAGCTTCTCTGATGGACCGCATGGCAATTTTTTTCCAGTCTCTTGTTCAATCCTTTTCTTCAGCTCTCGGAGTATTCTAATTTGCCCAAGCTTCTCAGGAGATAATTTTTCCCAGTAAATCCCTACATTATGGAATTTAAGGTCTATAAAGTATAAACTTTGAAGTGAAATTATATTTCCAGGAAAAATGAAAAATCAAGTAGGATGCAGAGTTCACCCACCTTGGGGCTTTGGAATTGATTTGTTGGTTAAAATGACCTGGGTTGGAGTGCATATGATGTCAACCGGCACATCATGGATTAACAGCTTCTCAACTGGAATATCATCTACTAATTGACTGTCATGCACTGCAAGAAAGTTTGTGTCACCTTCGATATAAATAGAAACTAAGCACAGTTGGAAAATGTATTTAGATAGTAGTTCAGACGGCAAAAGTAATTTCCTAAACCAATTATCTCAAATAGTGGATGGAATTGAGGCTGAAGCTTATAGCTTTTGCTTAAGAGGAATTACCCTACATAAAGACCCAAGTTTAACTTCCCTCTCCTCCAACAATTGCTTAAAATGAAGGAAACGATTGCAAAAAATTAGTCATTAGAAGGACAAGTGGACAGCTACAGAACTGGAGTTCTAAGTATGTTAAAGATGCAGACCTAGTTAAACAATCATCACTTATGCTGCAAGTTCAACTTGAATAATCAGACTATAAAATGAAGTTGTTCAAGTTGTACTACATGCACTGTTCAACGGTTC